>NC_071394.1:10573517-11205442 GCF_022682495.2 Desmodus rotundus
CGTAAATAAAAGAATGGAGTCAGGTGCCAGCAGAATAGCATGTGCCCTGTCGAAAGCAGGCGGATGGCGCTCTGGCCAGTGGTCGTCTTGTTGGAATGTGGGCCTGGGTTTTTGGGGTTTTCGGAATAGCTCTCTCTGGTAGAACGCTCCCTGGTGACAGAAACGTTCCACATCTGCGTTGTCCAATGGCTGCTGAGCGTTTGAAATGTGGCTAGCACCACGGAGGAACCGAATTTCTGACTTTATTCTAATTGAATTCATTTACACTTAAATAGCCACTGGTGACTCCTGGCTACCATATTGGGCAGTACAGTTGTAGGTGCAGCCAGCGTCTAGGCATTGTGTGAGATCTTCTGATTTTAGGAGTTTGCAGGTTAAATTTGGTTCATGGGCTTTCACTTTATCTACCCAGACAATGATTCTGAGGAGCCTTTACAAAGTTCTGGTACTTTTTGGGCCTTGCTCCCGGAAGGTCGGATTTCACGTGTCTGAAGTGGGGCTCAGGCGCCAGGATTTTCTAAAGCTCCCAGGTCGGTTCTAAGTGCAGCCAGAGTCCGGAACCACGGCTTAGACCCCGAATGTTGGAGCGTGACAGCCGAGGAGCCTCGTGGGTGTTCCAGTTCTCAGAAGCCACTGCCGTGCACGGTTAGCTTTCAGGTTCTGCACGAGTTCAGCAAGGACGGTGATCTCGACCTCTTGATGCAACATTAAATGAGACCTTCTGTTAAGTGACAAGAATGAACTTGATTTGAGATGTAGGAGCGAGGCCTGGCTTCCTCCCTAGCTAAAGGACTGGCCCTCACAAGCCAATCTTGCCTTTGTAGGGGACAGAAAACTTTTTCCTATTCCTCGTCTAGGTTCTCCAGCTACGTTCTTCTCCCTGTGAATTTGGACTGACAGAAGACAGATTAACAAGAGTTAGGCATACAAATTTACATAATACCAGTTTTATATGACACAGGAGCTTTCCTAAGGAAATGAAGACCCTAAGAAATGGTTAAAAAGGTTAAACCTGAGCATTTTCATGCCAGGCTTGGCGAAGAGCAGAAAGCCCTGAAAACACAGGATAGCAAAAAGGGTTGAGCTAAGGGAAGCCACTGGGGGACAGGTAGCAAGGCCTGTTCAGCTGATCACTGTCCCTTTGGAGGTGAGGGTGCTCCTGTCCTCCTGGTCCAGGGAGGGCGCTTCGCCCCCGAGGGCCTTAGTAGGACCTGCTTCAGGCGGAAGAGGGGGCCAGAGAGTCCTTCCTGCACCTGCTGTTTCTCAAATGCCTTCAGTTTAAAATATTCCTGTGTTAAAGTAGCATATTTTGGGATGGTGTACTCTATCCCCTTTACCACCTATGGGATTCAGACCTTCCCTGGGCAAAACCGTAAATGAGCGCTTGCCCTGGACTGAAGATTTCCTACGAATAGTCTCCATCAGGCGTGTTTCAAATCTTCACAAGCTGAGGGTCTCCCGAAGTCCCGCTCTGGGGCAGAAATGGCAGGCACAGGACAGACGTGCTGTGTGGCTCAGGTCTGTGAGACCCCAGCACTGGCAGCAGCAAGTTGACATGGCATTGGAGGCAGAGAGAGCGAAGGGTGGAGCATTATAGTGTAAGGCATGTATGTGTGTTTTTAATGAAAAAAGCCAACAAGTTGCCCTGAGTCTGTAAGTCCCATGACGGTGTCTCTGGGGCCCCGGGCGTTGCAGGGGCTCCCTGAGCCTCTGTTGAGTGAGAGGGTGAACTGGTGCCTGCCAGGCCCTGCACTCCAGTGTCGGGACCACTTGAGAAAGATGTTTCTCTGCTTGTCCTGACAGAGGATTCGGAGAGGTTAATTAGTTCTCCCAGGGTCAGAGAACTAAATGGCAGAATGAGGATTTTAAAGTCTGGAATTGTTCCTATGAGACCATGCGGCTTGCTTTATTGCCATAACATGCACACAAACCCCTGGCTGAAAATCCCCTCTGAAATGCATGCAATGGATCAAAGGGGGATCAGTGGGGATCGTGGTTTAGGAAGCATCGACCCCAATCCATCACCTCCACACCGAAAGCTCTCAGGGATCAAAGACCTTGAAGGAAAACGATGTATTTGGTCCGCTCTCTATCCAGCAGCGTGACCAGTGCTGAACGTACAGGAGGCATCTAGTGAGTGCCTACCGATCTTTTTCAGAAAATTTAAATAACTACTCTTGTATTTCTCTTTCGAGGAGAAGGGAGTGGGACATTTAACTTTTAGAGGTAAGCAGGCGTGTTTTAAAATTTGTAGTCTTCTGCCAAGAAGTGATTGGAGGAGTTTTTAAACTTGCTTGGAATTCCTATAATAGAGGCGGGTGTTTTCCGTCTGAGAGACACCGTGGTCACATTGCCCTTGCCTGGTTCAGTTCTTGTTTATGCAACCCCCAAGCCTCCCTCCCCCGTAATAAAAAGAAAAGGAAAAAACCCCTACATGCACTGCGTCCCCCAAAAGTTAGCATCAATAATTCGAAACATGGTTGTCAGCTACAGCCTGTGTGCCAAATCCAGCCCGCTGCTGGTCCAGGAGCTAAGAATAGTTTTTTAAATAGCTGAAAAAAATGAACAGTAATATTTCATGACATGTAAAAGTTAATGTGAAATTCAAACTTGAGGCCATTTAGTAAGTCTTACTGGAACACAGCCAGCCCCGTTGTTCAGGTTTGGTCGATGGCTACTTTTGTGCAAAGGCAGAGCTGAGTGGCTGTAACAGGGACCGAATGGCCTGCACGGCCTGCAATGTTTACTATGTAACCCTTGATAGAGAACGTTTGCCGATCCCTGACTTAAGCAAAGTAGCTTGGGAGGAGGGAGAAGGGATGGGGAGGTAAGGTGGAAAATATGTTTTCCCTCCCAGTTTCTCTTAAATTTTAAGAATGTGTCAGATGAATCTGTCTTGTAAAAAGTACTCTCCCACCTCCACCCCTGCCCTTCCTGATTTGTGTATCCCTGAATTGAGAATCTTGATTGGGGAAGACTAAAGAAAAAATTGACAATTGGTGATAATGGAAGCAGCCAGAGAAAAGGGTGGTTCTGTACCCTGAGAACATTTTACATTTTGAATTGTCCATGTTTTACCTTGGCATCACGTGGGGAGCCCAGTATGGGAACGCTCACCTGGCCGACTATTAGTCCACCGTAGAGAGTGCCTGTCCTGGGCACACCCAGGGGCGCCTGGGGCTGGAGGCCCCTTCCCAGAGGTGAGGCTGCATTTCGCACTTTCAAAGGGGCCTGTTGTAACTGGGTTCATTTTATACTGCACCCTTAGATTACACAAGAATTCAAGGGAGCTGAGGCTTTCTTTTTCTTGACCACTTAAGACTCTTTAACACCTGCAGGGACTTGGGTCTCTTTGTTTCGATGGGGAACATGGTCTTGGACAACGACTGCGTTGATGAAGACAGTATGAGCCTTTCTGTTGCCAAAGTTGAGACTGGAACATGTTGTTCTTCCACGGGACCCAACCCATAGAAATGCGGTGGACGGTCTGCGAGGTTGCCCGCCTTGCCTGAGGCTGGAAGTTGAATGTCTCCAGACAGCAGCGGACGTGTCAGCCTGGTGACCGTGGTTCCGCACAGGGTCCGGGAAGGTCCGGGGTTCTGAGTCACCGAGTTAGATGGCGAAGAGGGCCTGACCCAGAAAGGGGGAGTTCTGCTTTGGCTCTCTCCTTAGCTCACTGCTCTCTCCACGTTCCTGGAGGGTCCTTCCGTTGGAGAGAATTTTCTTACAGCCTTTACATTGTCCACGCATGTTAGGAATAAATGTTGTGGAAGTTCTGTTACACATTCTCAGTTATGATTGATTTTTAAAAGTCACATCAGGGCCCTGGCTGTTGTGACCTTGTTTGGTGGAGAGTTGACCTGTTCACCTAGAGGCTGTGGGTTCGATTCCTGGTCAGGGCACATAACTAGGTTGTGGGTTCAGTGCCCAGTTGGGGTGTGAATGGAAGGCAACCCATTGATGTTTCTCTCTCTCTCTCTCTCTCTCTCTCTCAAATCATTAACACATTTAAAAAATAAATAAATAAAAATCACATCAGGAATAAACACCTTCTCAGTCCTTCCTTCAGAGTCTTCATTGTCTGACTTAGCCTTGGAACTTCTTGGCCAGTTTTCTTGATTTGAAAAAATAGGGGGGGATTTGAATCTGATGAAATAATGAAGAAGGCAGCACACCCCGAATATCATTCCTGGGATCGTAATCTACATCACATACTTGTTAGAATCAAACGCAAAAGTCCTTTAAGAGCCACAACCTGCTACACGAATGTTCATCACAGCACTGTTTGCAATAGCCCAGAGGTGGACACAGCCCAGGGATCCGCCATGGGATGAACGAATAGACAAACTGTGGTCCCGGAATGCGATGGAACATTAGTCATCGTTCAAAGGAGTGAAGTATGGTATCCGCTACCACTTGGATGAACCACAGACATTATGCTACATGAAAGTCAGGCACAAACTGATATTGCATGATGGTGATTACTTGAAACGTTCAGAATAGGTAAATCTACAGAGACAAGGGTTGCTAGGGGCTGCTGGGAGTGGGGGGTGGGGACTGTGAGTGCTTAATGGCCGGCCATGGGCGTTTGGGGTGATGGAAATAGTTTGGAATTAGGTAGAGCATTACAAATGTACTAAGTGCCACTGCAATGCTCACTTTAAAATGGTTAATTGTATTTTGTGTCAGTTAAGATACACACCTCAGTTTAAACACACACACACACACACACACAAACACAAACATGCACATACGACCTGCCTCAGTGCTACTGTATGTGGTGCGCTTGCCGATTTTCCAGGGGTCGTCAGCCCTTGATGTGCTTGGTCTCCAACCTGAGACAGACGGAGAACTAAATGCCCCTTTGCACATGGGGAGCCTGAGGCTTGGGGGCAATGGGACTTGCTCAAGGTCACGAAGCAGCAGTTCTAAGACTGGCTCCTGGGTTTTTCTGGCTTTCATACATCTTCATTATTCCCATATGCTGTTTGTTGGCATGGTGACGGGAGAAGCTGGCAGATTGGATAGACAGTGAAGGATCAGTATTCCTCTAGGAACTTCAGGTCTGCCTCTCTCCATAAAAGGCAGAGTTTCTTGAGAGCACCCACCAAGAGATTGGTCTTCGCTCTGGTTCTTACTAGCTGTGTATTTTGGCCTGGTTATTTCTCTACCTCTTTGAGCTTGTTTTCAGTCTTTTAAAATAGAAATTATAAGAATTATAAGAGGATCGTTAAGATTTTTCATAACATGTGCAGCGCCTAGGAGAGGTTTAATAAATGTAATTTATTATATGCCTGTCCCTTATACGTTTTGGTTCATTAAATTTCTTGGAAAGGTGTGGGGGAAAAGCCGGTGCCTTCAGAGATGCAGTTGCCTAATGAGATGCAGTGTGGGAGCCCCAGTCTGCCTTAAGCTATGATCTAGCTTGAATCGTTGGCATTTTCCCTTCTTCTCTGTTGATGAGGGTGGGCCTCCCCATGTCTGAGTGGCTGGAACTGCTCTCTCCGTGGTTGACAGTGACCAGACCAAGAAGGCTTAACTACTTTACCAGCACTTGACCTTGTGCCGTTTTTCAGGTGGATCTGGAGTTTGGTACCATGAAATGTGGCCATGTTTGTGAAATGCTCTGTGGCTTTTGAAAAGAGAAGAGGCAGAGCTTTCAGCTGCTTAACACGTCATCGGCCCCGCTTCACGACACCCTTGCAGGAGGCCAGAGAAATACGCTGCCTCGGATCCGGGCCTCCGTATCTTCCCGGGGCAACACAGACGGATGCGGCCCATCTGTGCTGCTTCAGAGCAAGCAGCAGTGAAGTCACGGTGCTTGAAATAGCGCAGGGGGCGGGTGGCTCAGGGCGGCCCTTTTTCTCCACTCTCCCTTGGGGATTTTCACACGGAGTTTTGGGATCTTGGCCTTGTGTCGGGTTCATTCGGCATGCCCGTGTCTGGGTCACGCATGCGCTCGTGACCAAGTTTACGTGCAGCACCGGTGAGTGTGTTTTTCTTAGAGAGGAACATGCGCTGTGAAAATGCATGTGGTCTCCTCTTTAGCTTAGCGTTTCATTTTATGTGGCTTTCCTCCTCTCTACTGTGCTATTACTACGTATTTCGGCATTACTTTAAAACACAGCGTACCTTATAACATAACACACCAGTCCAGTGCAGAACATATACAGTAACTTCATTTTCCAGCTCGGGAAGACCCTGAAGGAAACCCTGACTACTTCATCCAGGGCCAAGTGCTTGGATTTGGTTCTTGAGGTGTACCTCCCCCTCCTGAGGAAAGGACGTAGGAGTCAGCTTGATTCTCTGTCCTCGGTAATAACTGAAAGGCCACTTCTCCATGATGCCCTGCTTCCTTCTCTGTAGTGATAAGTGGACAAAGTTAATATTAATGGGTTCATACTGTCTTCATGCCCCATAGAGTCTGGATGCATCTTACTCTTTCACTCCACACATGCTAAGAAGCACATCCTTAAGCAGCATTCCTTGAGAAAGTTATGCAGCATGTATTTCAGTTGACTTTCCTAAAGGTACCGCATGGATGTGGCTGCCTGCTTTCCTTAAAACTTCTGCAGATCGGTACCTACTGTGTGTGCCGGCACATGCCCTTGGTGTGTGTCGAGCTTCTGTTTGCCTTATTGTTGTCGTATGTAAATATTACTGATCATGGTGTGTTTATGATGGAGGATCTGATCTCTTCTTCCTAAGCTATGTTTATAAAGGAAGTGGGTATCGATCACAGCAGGCATTTCTTGGGCCAGGATGCTGTGTTTTTCACTAAGGTGGTGGTCGTAGAAGAGACGTCTGGTGTTTGTTCTCCAAGAGCTGCTGTCCAGGTGAGGTCAGGTGTCCACGGCCACAGCCTCTCAGACTTGCGCTTGGGACTGATTGAACCGATTGGCTCCTGCCGTGAAGCCTTCTCTAGTTTGAGCCACCCCGTGGAGATGGGAATGTCTTAGAATATTCTGCCTCTACTTCAGCCACCTTCTGAAAGTTACATTTCCTCTACGAGAGCTCCAGGTGGAGTTTCAGAAGAGAAGCAGCCAGTGAGGGCAGACTAGAGAAGGAAGACTTCGTGAAAGAAACGTGAGTTTTCTGGCCCTGGGGGACTGAGGGAGTTTGGGTAGAAAGAGCAGGGACAGCCTCACAGGAAGTATGACCATCTCTGAGCGGTACTGCCCAGCCTGGCACTAGGGAGAGACGTGTGCCCACTCGACTCTGGAAAGGGGACTAGGTGGGTCAGAAACAAGGAGAGAAGAGAGGCTCTGATTCTGGAGGGGACTCGGGAGGGGTTTTGAGCCCAGAAGTGCTGTGGGGAGAGAAGTATGTATCTAAGGAAGATGGACCTGGCGTGATGGACCTGGCAGGGAGATGTGTTCAGAAGGACGGTGGTCGCAGCCATTCAGACTTTGACAAGTTTAGCAGCAGTGGGGACGCGGAGGCACTTCAGAGAAGAAACAGAGAAAAACACCCACAGGCAAGCGATCCAGCAGGTCTGATCTGAACTGGTCGCGATGGAAAATGAAGGGTTCCTGTGTCTGCCGCTGACCGTGGCAGCTGTGTGTTTTCTTCTGGCGACCCCCGGCACTCACGGGCTCACATTCCAGGCCACGTTAAAGAGATGGGTTGAGGTCTGCAGCCCCGAAGCCGCCTCCTCTCACCTACACTCTCTGGAGTTTTCTTTGTTGACCACTGTAGAGGGGGGATGAATTGGTTTCTCAGTAATTAAGAGCGAGGGGTTCTTTTTACTGCTTGTCCTTAAGCTCCCATGCTCACCGCTCTGACACAACCGTCCAGAGGACAGGATGCGGTGAAGCTCTTCGTGGGCCCTAGGGCGCCATACTAACGGTATCTGTTGGAAGCCCACTTCCTTATTTTTATCCTCTCACACGATCAGTTCTAAATGTATTAGGATTGCTAAGCTCCTCTGTCCACTTGTATTTAAAGCGGTAGCTCCTTGCTGATTTCTGAGACTCCTGTGCAGGTGGAACAAGATCCTAAGTCCCTAACCATGGCCTGCAGTGCTGCCTGGGGAGCCCCTGCCTGATCTCTAGTCCCTCCACCTCCCCCTAGCTTGTTAAGCTTAGCAGTGCAGGCACATTCCTTTCCACCGCATGATCACGGACTCTGCCTGCAGTTCCCTCTGCCTGGAATGTTCTTCCCAGACTTCCACGGGGTTTCAGCTCACATGTAACCTCAGAAAGGCCTTCTCTGATTGTATTTTCCCCCAGGTAAAATACCCGCATCCTCCTTCCTGTGTGTCCCCTGTTCCCTCTCCCTTCGGATGTCTTATCTTATGGCACTTGGAATTATATGACATTCTTACTTGTTTGTGTGACTTCTTTTATCTATTTCTTGTCCTCTACCATGTACTCTCCCCGAGGGCAGAACTTGATGTACCTCTGTATCCACAGTACCTGGCACTCAGTAAAGATTTGTTGAATAAGTGACTAAGAATTTTCAATGAATGCATTTAAAAACAGCCTGTGCTGCAGACACATCCTTCTGTGGCGATGATATTTGGATACTATTAGTAGAGCAAGAGCGAGATGCTTGTACCATCTGCCTTTCTGTAGTGTAGGGAGACTCTAATGTTAAAACTATCCATTTTCTTTTACCAGGACTAAACCAAGGAGAGCAAATATTAACTTTGCTTAGTTGAGTGGAACCAACAGATTTTGGCACATAAGCTAGTTGTATAAAGGTTGTTGCCTTGTATCTCTGAACACGTGTAAATAGAAATGCCGAACATTAGTTAAATCAAACAAAAATATGTGGCTCATTGTCTCTGACTCATTTGTGATGGGACCTTTTGCAGTACTGTAGCATCCTCTAAAACAAACAGAACATAAATAAAGCTGCCTTGAATGTATTCCCTGGCCAGCTCTTTTTTTCTGCCTAGTCCAAGAAATCTGGGCTTGATTTAAAGGAACTGTTTTTCCATTTAAGATGTCTAGCCTTAACAGCGTATATATTTCAAGTTGGGAGCAAGCTGTATTGTAAAAGCCAGCCTGTGTGTGGTTATCTCAGCTTCTGCAAACATTAGGAGCCAAGCGTGTTTTATTCACCCCTTGGCTAGCGCCGTTTGTCACGATGTCTCAGCGTAGTTAGATGGTGACACCTACGCAGTTTCTCAGGCTGTGCGTTCTGCTAATTGTTTGTTTAATTAGAAAATGAGTAAGTATTTATGGGGAAAATAGAACCTAAAACTGTGAGGGTAAAACCTTTCTGAAGCGTACCATGCTATCACGGTCTCTAAGGGTTACCCTTGTGGAGTGTGTAGGTGGCAGGGGCCTTATTTTGCTGCTGGTATTTACGAAGAGATTCATTTTTTTTGCTCAGCATTTCAAGTGGAACAAAATAAAATCCAGCTGCTGTAAACTCTCTTTGCAACCAGGGTTTAAAAGGCAGATGCAAGAACAATGCCCGTCTAAACCATGAAGCTTATGTTCATTCAGCAGCTTTGAACCAGGTACATTCAGCCCATCACTGAAGGTACGGAGCTCTATGGGAAAGGGCCCATGGGAACCAAAAGGTGTTTCTTTTTATGGCACAGAAGCAAAGGGAGTCAAACCTTGATAATGGAGAATTTGCTAGATGAAAGCTTGTGTCAGGCGCCATCCTCCAGTGACAGCTAAGAATGGAATTTGAGTTCCGGGGACAGGAGTTATTTCCAGCACGGCAGTCGGCTTTGAATAGTTGACCAAATACAACTGAGATTTTTCTTTCAACTTAACTGCTTTAGGCTTCTTTACATTTCGGTTTTCTGGTCACATGCAGAGGTATTGGTTTTTTCCCCCTTATTGCCAAATCTGACATGCTATTGAAGAGTGTTAGGGTGTGTGTGAAGTTGACCTTGTAGGCCTGTTTGTCATCCCGAGCAAAGATGGAAGGAAGCTTTTAGCTGGCCATGAACACACAGAGAGGGGGATCCGTTGGCAGACTCCCTGGGGTAGGAGAGGAAAAGGGAGGCTTGCGAATGGAGAAGAGATGGGGTGAATTCCTGCCGTCGCTGGGAACTGAGGCGTGGCAGCCCAGCTCTGTGTCTTTCGGATCAAGCCGGTCTGGTGACACCTGCAGTCTGCAGCATCGTTGTCCATGAAGACATTCTCAGGTCTAAGACCAGAATAAAACATGCCTGACAAGGCGCGGCTTGCGGAACTGTTGTGCCTGCAAGAAAACACAAGTGGGGAGAGTAGAGACACTTCCCAGAATACCCGACGGCTTTGTGGGAACTGCTGGGTGCCCGGCCTGCTGCCATCTCGGCCTTGGGGCCAGCCAGGGGAGGCGGAAGAAAGCCTTGGCCACTTGGGATCTTAGTTCTGCTGAGTGTGCTAATTAGGGGGCCTTTTCAAGGCTCGGTTTCCTCACTGGTCTGAAACGATACCATACCTCCTTGCAGGGTTATTAGTTTTCGGTGGTGGTAAAATACATAGCATAAAGTGGACCATTCTAACCATTGTTAAGGGTACCGTTTAGTGGTATTCAGGACATTCACATTGTCGCACACCCCTTACCACCATCCGTCCCCAGACTTCTCATCTTCCCACACTGCAACTCTGCCCATGAAATGGAATGGGGATGGAGAGAAGGAACGCAAAAGCCCAACGGTGAGAGTGGGTGAATGAACTCGGGGTGGAATTTTATGAACTGAGGTCTGTAGTGGCAGGAAGAGGGAAGAAGGCAATGTTCATTGAATAAATTGAGAGGAAATGTCGAAGGAACCACTGAACAGATTGTTGAACTGAGCAAAGGCATCGTTAAGGAACCCCGGAGAGGAATGTCTCAGGCACTGCAGGACGAATTTTGGTTTTTCAGTGTTCAAGGCGCACTGCTCCTCGGGCACGTACACATGCAAGCGATGTAAGTGCCGCTGAAAGGCACCCGGCAGATTACCTGGCACACACATTTGCATTAGGGCGAGTTATCCATTCTCTCCATGCTCAGTGTCCATAAAATAAAAATGGATTATTTCCTCAAACCCAAGATGCTGTCAAGTAAGCAGCAACTTTAATTTTTTATAGCACTAAGGAAAAAAATCCTGCCAGTGAAGCCATGATGTGCTTCTCAGAGATGTGAAAATATGGGGCAGAAAGCCCTGGCTGCATGGGTCAGTTGGTTGGAGCATCATCTGGTACACCGAAAGGTTGGGGGTTCAAGTCGCAGTCAGGGCACATACCTAGGTTGCAGGTTTGATCCCCAGATGAGGTACGTATGGGAGGCAACCAGTCCATATTTCTCTCTTATATTGATGTTTCTCTTTTTCTCTTTCCCTTCCTCTCTCTCTAAAATCATTAAACATTAAAATTTTTTAAAAATATGGGGCGAAAAAAGATTGGCCATAGAATTGAGTCTCGGATTGGTCTTCGAATCAGTGAAATACTTCACAGGGTTCTCGTGCCGGTGCCGGGCATGCAGTGACTACTCAGTGCATGTTAGTGACGGGGGTGCTGGCGCAGCCGTGTTTAACCGAGACGGAAACAGCCCGGAGGCTGAAAGGGCTAACGACTCCATGTAAGCAAAAGCCAAGGGGAAAGAAAATCTGCTCTCTGCAGATTTTGTAGATTTCAGACTTTCCCGACGAGGGAGACCTCCTTGTTGCCTGTAATTCCACGTCACTACGGGGTTGTGAGTGTGTGTGCTTTTAGGTATGAGACAACCAGGGGTCATCCAGCCCCTTGGGGAAAGACAGGGCTCAATTTCAGAGCATGGCCTCTAATCTCGTGTACCACCAAGCTCTGATCTGCACACTCCCGGCCATTAGACAGCCGTTTTGTAACTGTAAATGGTCGGGTTCAGACTAGAAGGCCTGGGTGCTACCAAATTAAAGGCCGGGGGAAGCTGCTTGGAGAACCCAGCCTCCGGCGTTTGTGGTGGAGGAGTCTTTATCTGCAGACAGCCCTTGCTGGAAGGGGGAGGCCACGCCTGTGTCTCAGGAGACGTTAATTAGAGCCGTTGACTTGGTTGCCCCATGATGACAGGTTGAAGTTAGGCCTGTGGTTCTTAGTCCTGAAACCACTCCTGGGAACAGCCTCGCCAAACTGTGGGTGGCACCCTGAGGACTCCGGAGGGCGTGGCCCTGCAGACCCTGGCCTCTGGCTGCCGGTTCCGATTCCTCACCTGTACTTCACCTGCTTGTCACACTCAGGTGTCTGTGGTTTCTTCCCCCTGACCCAGGCACGGGGTTACTTCTGTGCTTGGCTCACGGTCTCTTTGCAAACACCACTTGGCCATCATGAACTCATCCTTGCTTCCCGAGAAGGCCTTCCATGACCTTGCTCATCCTCTGTGTTCCAGTGATACCCTAGCTTGTCTCTTTGGTTGTGCTTTCTAATATAATTTTCTGTTTGGTATGTCTTTGCCCTCCTTGAAGAATTGGAATGTATCTCATTTATCTTTGCATCTAATGGGCACTAGGCTGTTTACAAAAAAGCACCGGAATGTATGAAGGCAAAATAGCAAAAGGAATGCGCTGAGGGTCCTTGGAGGGGGAGGAAGAGGAAGATAGCCTTTGTATGGAGGTAAAGAATGGATCACACAGGCAGGGAACCCAGAAAGGGGAAGAATTCACAAATTGCTGCATTAAGAGTGTGGGGGAAAGGGGAGAGGGGCAGTCCTACTCTTGACTTTGATGGGGGCATGGATCGGGCAGGTGGGTGATTTGGGGCTGATTGTGCCTTCTTGAGCCCGGGTTTCCTACTGGCCTTCTGAGTCCCCTGCCCTGCTCTCCAAAGCTTTGGGGAGGAGGTGACGGTCCAACAAGCACGGGATGCTGGGGGTTTCCCTTCCCTCCAAGGGACAAGTGTCCTTGGCTTTACTTGTAGCTCTTTGCCAAGGCCTTTGTGGGAAGCCTCCTTGAGCAAAGGACACCTGAGGCTATGACTTTCTCAAGAGACACGAGTGTTGTTCACTGAGTATGAAATTTCACCGAGTGGTTTAAGGAAAAACTCACAGCTCAGCGTGCTGATTCTGGAAGGGCACTTCTGGCTGTGCTGCAGGTGCTGCTTCTTGTCTGAAGGGACCAGTTTACAGGTCAGCATAGGACACCTGTTTCTGAGCCATCCAGGCAACTCCTGCCACAGCGGCCCTGAGTGGGGGGTGTTGGGTGGGGGCGTGGTCCCTACACTTGGGCTGTCATCAGGCTAAAGAAGAGCGCTACCCCTTGGATCAGAAATGACTCAAGGCCACGTCTCTCCATCACTTGGACCTTTAGGGAGTTGCCCTTAATCTCTGCCTACTTTATCTTACTGCATAGTACTGAACGCTGGAGGTGGGGAGGGCAGTATCGGTGTTTACAAATAAAAATTACCTGCCGCTTTTCTCTCCATCGGCTTACCCCTCAATATTTGTTACTATAACAACAGTTTTATCTTACTGTCTGTAGAAGATATTCTTAGCTGTGTGCCAGGATCACCTGAGAGCTCTTTGAAAAGTAAAAGTGCCAGACCCCATATTCAGAGGTGATTCAGAAGGTGTGGGGCAGGGGTTGGCTTCTGAGTACTTTAGAAAGGCTCTCTGTCCCCAGGTCATTGTGATGGGTACTCTTGATCGAGAGCCACTGCATTAGGTGGAGAGGCTTCTTGGTGACAGAGACTGAATTCCGTGTTTCTTGCTGTCCCCTGTTGTACCTGACCTATAGTACTTTTTATCATTCATTCAGAAATATTTATTGAACCCTGGTCCAGGGAGGAAGCCTCCCACCTGGGCTGAGAAGGCTCTGGTTTGTGTTCTGTCCCAGGGGTGTTTGTACCTGTGGCTTTGCAGGGACCCCACTGCCAGACCACTGTGCTGCCCGGCTTTCATACGGGATTTGCCACGTGCTTGTTCCCAGCTGCCAGGTTCCTTCTGAATTAGCCTGAGACTATCAGAGCCGAAGTTTGCTCTTTGTCTCAGCTTGTGCAGGCGCGGACTGTTTGCAAATATCCATCTGTTTCCAGGACAGAAAGGAAGGAAATAAAGTGACATCTATAATTTTGAAGTTGTTTCTGGGTTAGTGGGTTTTATGGGTGTTTTCTTAGGCTTTTTTTTCTTTTCTGTATTACTCTTCATTTTTGGAAAAGCTGATCATATTTAGTTTCAAAACATAGATATGTTAGTGTGTTTTTCTTACTGAAACTCTTTCCTCCAAGGGTGAAGTTTCTGAGTGATGAACTTCTAATGACCAAACTCATCCTCCCGCCCTCTGGCACCTGGCCTGGTTGCTTGGACGGTGGGTCTGGGTTTTACTCTTCACTTGTTCTCTCGATGTGTGCCTTTGCCTCTGCAGGTTGCAAATGGCCTCAGGATCTAGAGGTGACTACATTTAGAGGGTAGAGTGTGTGATCCAAATTAATTGTGTGTGTGCGTGTGTGCATGTATGTGCGTGAGTTCAACTCCTCCTTTAAGGCATCCTTTTGCCCTGGGTGAGAGGAGAACTCAGAAACAAGCTTCTTAATGGGCAGAACCAGAGTATCACTGTGGGGAGAACCCAGGAGGAAGAGCTAAATAGAAGAGCTCGGGGATTTCCAGTACTGAGCTAGCACGAACCTGCACCACGCAGAAACTCAAAACCATTTGTATTGTATGCACTTAGTACATACTTCATAGAAATAGCGACTGCTTGGATTTCCTCACTCAGCCAGAGCCTCATTTTTAGTTTTCAGTGGGAGGCATCTCAGCCCAGGAAGTGGGAGGGGGTGGAGCTCCGGCCCAGGAAGTTCATTTTATTCAGAGGAGTGGGGTGGTGAGCTGTGCTGCTGTGGGGGAGGCTTTGCCGATTTATTGCCTTGATCTTCCCCCTTGCCCTGCCATTTGAGGGGGGGTGTGTGCACTTCTTTCTAAAAACCAAAATACACCTTCTAATTATAAACCCGTGTCATTGGTTTCTTGCCCCCTCCTGTTGACTTTCTTTTGGTTAAAATGCTGCTCTGTTCTAGGGCTCGTGTTTCTGTGGGACAACCTATTCCAAATCCCTCAAACGATTGTTTGTGCTTTTTTTGAAACCTAACTCTAGGCTGGTATGTGCCTTTTCACCCACAGCTGAGCTCAGAGCCAGGGCAGGGCTTTTCAGAATTCTTTCTGGAGTGTACGTGTGTACACTGCCTTGAAGCCCATGGATGTCACTGTGTGGTGTTGCGAGCTACCTGGTGAGAGTGGCCGCCCCACCGACCACATTTTGGGGAGTGGGGGGTGGTACCTTTGCTTTGTGAAAACAGACTGTTTCTAATACTCTGTGGCTTTTGTTATTCAAAAGCCACAAGGGACATGGATCATAAGGTCTGGTTTGAACAGTTGAGAGTCAGAGTCAGGAGGGAGGTGTATCCATGTACCTCCTTGTGTCCATTTAGTTTTATTTCATATGGATTCTTATTTAATTCCATGTTATGGGTAGCTCCCACTGCCTGCAGTTGGTTTGGTTGTTCTTTATGTAAATATTCATTCCTTTCTTCAGTGTCTTCACTGCGCTTCAGTACATTCTGCTGCTTCTGTATAAGCGTAGTTCGCTAACTCCTCAGAATTATGGGCTCTCACTCATCCATCCACCCACTTTCTGTTTACTCAGCAGGCATCTGAGTGCCAGTCATGTGCCAGGCGCTGTGCTAGATGCTACTGATTGGAAGATGTGTGAGTCACCATCCTTTCCTTCAGGGACTTGGTCTAGAAGGACAGATCCCTGGGAAAATGGGATCGGGGGCTGAGAGAGGTGTCTGTAAAGAGGGCAGAGAGGGCTCCCAGCTGGGAGTGGAGTGGTGCGGGTGTTGTCCCATCACGGTGCTTAGGAAGAGGACCCAGAAGATGACCAGATACTTTTACATGGTCCCCTTTGATGCCGTGACAATTGTGCCTTGTTTGTTTTCCCCAAGAATTTCTCTGGACTTTAAACTTTAACCAGTGGGAACAGTATGGTTTAAGTGACTGGTTCTTTGCTAATGGAGTCAGATCATAATCCTCAGCCTTTGATCTCCTGAGGAATGAGCTGAGCAGCCCCGTGTGATTTTTAGGAAACTTTTCTGGAATACGCCTAGAGTGCTGATCCATGTGTTGTGAGCCATTTGTTTTGACCTGAGTCGTTTGCTTTATCTAGAGGGAAACCCTCCTGATCTCACCAGAGAAAGCCACACCCTGTACACGAGAATTCTTGAGACGTGAGTCACTGAAATGGGTCAGGAGTCAAGGGGGAAACTGAGCTCCTAAGTCAGTGTGGTAGATGATACTGTTGGGCATTATTTATTTAAAGTTACCCTACTATCAAAACAACTGTTCTGAACAGGGCAGAAAGGTGATTTTGAGGACAGATTGTCTATTTTATCTGCAGTCAGCTATGATTGTAGTTACATCGGGTTCTTACCTAGTTCTTGTAAAATTATTATGTAACTATTAAATAATAATTATTAAATTGGTAGATTATTAGCATCATATATGACAAAGTTAAAAATAGCTGGGGCTTGTTCAGATTTATTTGAAATAAAGCCAAGATGGTACCTTAGTTGTGGCTGCTGTGACAAAGATGCCATAGACTGGGCAGCGTAAACAACAGAAACATATGTCTCACCATTCTGGGGGCTGGGAAGTCCAAGATCAAGGTGCTGTTCAGTTTGGTTCCTTGCGAAGGCTCTGTTCCTGATTTGCAGATGGCTCCCTTCTTGCTGGGTCCTTACATTCTGGAGAGAGGTGATATCTCTCAGTGTCTCTTCTTAGAAGGGCACTAATCCCGTCTGCAAGGGCTCCACCCTCATGACCTAATTACCCCACCTCCAAATACCATCCTATCGGGGGTTGGGGCATCAATATAATGAATTTGGGGGGAACACAGTCTGTAGCGGATAGAAAGGGACTTTATTTCATAAGGCTTTCAATTTGACAACTCCACAAGGGTCAATAGTGAGATTACCAGGTAGGTCCTAACCCACCTGTGGGGTGGGTATAGGAGCTGAGGGTCTCATGCTTTGTGTAGGGAGGTAGGTACCAGGGGGCCTCCTGTGTCATCAGAAGACTCCTGTCTCCTAGTTAAATTTGGGCTGAAAGGGACTGTGTGTACCTGCCTTGTCCATAGTGGATGTGTGGTGGGCATGGGGCTGTCTCGGGAACCCTCGTTGGCCGAGTAGCTGCTGAGCTTTCGTGTCTTCGAGCTCCGTTTTTGCTCAGCGCAGTGGGAATGAGCCTCTCTTCACACCCAGCCCGTCTGTGACTGTATGAGTGCTCCCTTTTGTTGTTGTTGCTGATAAGCCAATTCTGCCCTTAATTCCGCATTGAAAAGAAGGAAAAACATCTTCTGTTCTAATTTTTATGGCTTTGTTTTTAAAACTTTTTAGTATGGAAAAGCTTAAACACACATATAAAAGAGAAAGAATACGATAATAACCCCCCACTGGCCATTACCATCAGCTTTCGGCTATTCTTCTTTTCAGACGCCCCTCCTTTATTTCACTCCAGTATCTTATGCAGGAACTACTAACAGATTAGGCCTTAAAGAAACCCTGTAACCACAATACTGTTATCTCTTCTAACAAAGTTAACAGTAATTTCTTAACATCATTAGTTCAAATTCAGTTTTCCCCAATTGACTCAAATGCCTTTTATGTTAGTTTGTTTGGATCAGAATATAAAATGCTATCATTTGTACTTGGTTGACATGGGCTTAAGTCTCTTTCAATCTAATCTAACCTATAACATCCCATTTAGTTAAATGCCATTTATACTTGTTGGAGAACTGGCTATTTCCTTCACTCTTGCTTTTGCCCACATTTCCCCCCTTTGAATGCGTTCCCTCTGGTTTCTTTCTCATGCTTCAAAATCCAGCCGAGATGCGAATCTTCCCTCCAAGTCCTCCAGCCCCGCTCCGTGCTCAGTCAGTAGTCTGTCCCTTGGGTGTTATTGGTCCCATTGTGCTTTATTTGTATCATCATCATAGCACACGCCGCTCTCCAGATGTATGGTGAGTGGTTGTCGGAGTCTCTCTGTCCCTCGCGCAACCCGGTGGTAAATTCTAGGAAGGCAGAAAGCTTTATTCTTCATCTTTGACTTTTGCAAAGCACGGCCCTGCTCCAGCACATGGTGTAACGATGAATATTTGTGTAATTTCGCGGACTCTTAATTGCTCTCCCCTGTGTTGAGACCCTTCCCAGTTCTGCTGAGATGAGGAAGGTGGCGCCTGACTGTATACTCTTGGGAATCCCATGGACCTTCAGGCTCAGCTAGGGAACGTCAAAAGCCTAGGACGCCCAGAAATGTCATTCTGTTTGTCCAGCTGGCTGTTGCAACAGAGTTGGCATCTAACTTTGTCTTTTGCAGTCATTTGCAGCAACTTTGGAATAAATGCTTCCCTAGAAGAAGGGGTCAGTGGACCTGGTTTGAATGCCTGGCGGGGCTGCACTTCACCCGAGATGGGGTTTTACCACAGAGTCCTAAGGTTGAGTGCCTCCTTGATCTTTAAACCTCGTTGTGAGATTAGTAGAAGTTTTAGCACCATAAAGCTCGGGCCCAACACCCTGTTCTATTACTTTCTGATATTGTGGCCTTGAGCAAGTTTCTACAGCTTTCTGGGGCCTCAGGTTGTTCTTGTCTAAAATAGGCAAATGATACTTCATAGGGTTGATGGGAAGTGTACATAAAACTGTCAAGGGCTGTTCTCACATTGGCTGATAGATATATCTCTTTATACTCATCACAGAACAGTCATATGAATTTTGCACCCCCTTTATTAGTAAGGCAACTGAGACCTAGAAAGGTACCCAGCTGGCCAAGGTCACTTTGTGCGTAGTGACTGAGCTGGGCTTGGGTAAAGGTTCTTGACCTCTGGTGTATTTGGCATCAAAGAATGTACATACTTCGTGTGGTTTAACGTGAACCTTTGAGTTTTATACTTTATGAAACTCTGGTGTTTCTTAAAATTCCCCAGATTTTTGATTTGTCATTTCTTCTGATCTGTGGGGAGGGATGAAGAACTTCTCTGCTACATAATTCATCCCTGTGCCTTCCATTTGCAGATGCTATTATTATCTCCACGAAAGGCGGTGGAGGCTGCGAGAGTAGACGAGAGCGTTTGCTTGCCGTACTTCTCAAAACAGTGCATTTTTTCTTTGCTAATGACACCTTTCTTTAAAATGAAAGCTATGTGGGGGAAGAGGGTCAAACATTTACAAATAAATAGGTTAGTAATTCATTTGGCAAAGATTTTCATCCTCGGGATTTCATTGGCAACTGTCTGCAGGACTGCTTCTAGCCTGTCCTTCCTTCCTTTGGAGTTCAGGCCCCTCCATTAACTGGTGGGTCATCGCCGACCATCCGCCTCATTGCCCTCACGTGGGGTAGCAGTAAGATATTTCTGGAAGCATCCACCCAGCAGTGGGAGCTCTGGAATGTAAATGACCCCAGATGACGCCGAGGGGCCTGAGAGCCTATGATAAGAAAGATGCCCTTTCCTGCTGCCAAGTCACCCAGCTGCCTCCTGATGGGCACTCAGGACCATGAGTCAAGATTTTCTAAGTTTTCAACATTGTTTAAGTGCAAGTCACTGCCAGTGGCTCTGTGGACAGTCGGCCACCCCAGCATCCTCACAGAAAGTCACATGTCATCTCATTTCCTAAAAGGGGTACTTTTATGCAAAGTAAATGTTGTAAAGGCCTGTTTGGTTTTTTTAAAAGATAGCACAGGTATCCTTTCCCCCGATGTTTGATTAACATACTGGAACGAGTAGAAACTGACAAAAAACAGTGTGGGGAGCGTTATGAGATGTTAGACTAAGCCACGCCCTGTACTAGGCTTACCTGTGAGCTGATGCCTTTCTGGACTGTCCCCGACCTGCGGAGGACTGCTGGCTGCCCTCCAGGTGGCATGGAGCTGACCTCGGCGTTCCTGTCGGATCCACCGTTCTGAGTCCCTCCCCCACCGCCTCTCCTGTCCCCTCATGCGTGTGTCCCCGCACCCCCAGGCATTCCAGCCCCGTGTGTCTGGGCAGAGAACTGAGTATGTTTTGGGTTTAAATCGATCAAATCCTTCAGAGAGTTACCCTGAAACAGACAGCTCACTCAGAACACAGGTGATCAGGGTGAGGCGAGGGTGCCCTGCTGTCAGTACTGAGAAGCACCTTTGAGAGCAGTTGTTACCGGTGACTCTCCATTTGTGAAAGATACAGCGGTCACTCTGCCCGCTGTGTTCACTGGAGGTGGGAGGAGGAGGTGGGTGTGTCTGAAAGGCCTGCAGGGTAGAGAAATACTGTGTATTTTGTACTTCACTCCCAATTAATAGGCTTTGGTTAATTTTCCTGGGATTGTCCTCCTTTTTGTTTTTGTGGGCTGCTCCTTACATCCCAGTTAAGGAGGGGAAGGGGAACTGAATGACTAACAAAACATTTTAATTTTTTTAGATAACTTCATTGGGGTGACACTGGTTAATAAGATTGTACGGGTTTCAAGTGCACGGTTCTGCGATCCCTCATGTGTGTATTGCGCTGTGTGCCCACCGCCCGCGGTCAAGTCTGCTTCCAGAGGGTAGGGGGTGGGGGCTAGGGGGCAAAGCGGAGCAAATATATGGTGATGGAAAGTGTTTTAATTTTTTAAAATATTAAGTCTTTGAGAGTCAATGTATATTTTCCCAGGATTGGACTGAATTGGTGAGACTCTGTTGAATTTTCTAGATCTCAGAAATCTGGAACTTCGTAGGAGGAAGCAGCGTCGTGCTACCTTCTCAAACAGTTGGGATCTTAAATTATGCATTGACTACAGGCAGCGATAACCAAATACAACAGATATATGGGTGTGTGTGGGTGATACTCAATATTTGAAGAACCCTTGACTGGACATGTCGATTTTAGGCCTCTTTCTACTTATGTGTGACTTCAGATTATTTGCATAAATTTCTGTGTCTCAGTCTCTTTATCTGTCCACCTGGACTGTGAAATCTCTAAAGTCCCTTCCTTCTTTTTAGAGAATTAACAGGGAATTCCCGGGCCTTCTCCATACACCCTGTGACTCTCAGCCACGGTAGCCTTTGCCAACCGACACACTCAGTGCAGGAAGGAGCTGTGTTTTTCCTGTGTGTGTTGGAAGGAACGCACTCCTGTGCTGGAATAGCGCCAGCCTTCAGCGGCACAGAACCCCTGTCCCCTGCTGTAGTCACCGGCCACATGTGGCCGTTCAAAATCTAGCCACTCAAAATGTGACTGAGCTGACTTGAAATGGATTTATACACATTGGATTTCAAAGACTTAATTTTAAAAAATTAAAATATTTTCTTAACAATTTGTATGTTGCTTTTATATTGAAATGACGACATTGTGGATATATTGGGTTAGGTAAAGTATATTATTATTAATTATTATGTATTATTATATATTATTATTAATTGTTAAAACTATTTTATCCTCTTTCTTTTTAGGTTAATGTGGCCCCTAGAAATTTAAAAATTACTCATGTGGCTCGTACTGTATTTCTCTGGGACATTGCTAACATATAGAAGAAATATGGCTCAGGAAAGGGCCCCAAGGGGAGGTGACTTCCGAACTGCATTTTGATGTTGGGGAGTGGAAACCCTTTAAGGAACATAAATGGACAGAGTCGGAATCTCCGACAGACAAACAGTGGCCCGCGCCTGCCCCCTAAGAAAGGGGTCCTGGGAGAAAACCACCAAGAAGCTCTCCCTCAAGGACAGAGCGGAAGACAGCAGCTCTGAGATAGTTTCAAAACGGTGCAGCCAGCAAGCAGGAAGTCACTGAGTCCCCTGATCCGGGATCAGGGTGACCCATGCTCCGTGCATGTTCCTGTCACAAAACCCCTCGGGTGATTTAGCAAGTTCTTCCTGAGCGAGGGCGTTTTTTTTTCCTGCCGGGTGTCAGCTGGGAGTGTGTGACCCAGTGGAGACTTGTATCCCAGCACAGTTGAAATAACTGCTTTTCTTGTGAAAGCTTTCCCATTGTTCTTTATCTGGCCTGTGGTTTCAGGGAAGGGCCTTCTGCAGTCAGAAATCGTCAGCAGCCTTTATGTGGCGGGCGGAACTCTACGGAAGAACAAGAGAAATGCTTGTTCTGTGACACGTTCCCAATGGCGGTCATCCGTGGCACACAGGGGCCGCGGGGCCTGTGTTTGGTAGCCGGAGGCAGGTAGAGCCGTTCGATAGAATGTGTGTTGTATGTAAAGTGTAACAGCAAAATGTGTGTGACAGGAATGCTCTTGGAGGGGCATGTCACACTCAAGTCCTCGTTTAGACTCCCACGTGTGACCCGCTGGTGCTATCCGCTTACTTTGTGGCGTGTTATCAGCTGAAGCCAGATATCCTTTTGAAAAAGCCTCTTGTTGCCAGGTGCTTTCAGACTGACATCCTAGGAGGTGGCCTTTCTCAGGTTATAGTTTTAAAAATTGCTATGTGCATGTTTGGGGAGTGACTGTGCCAGTGAGGAGGAAAAAGTGCTCCAAAGATCTGGCTTTAAGTCAGGCAGATGCAAGTCAGCAAATAATAGTAGCTGGCGTGTGTGAACACTTGTGCAAACACTGTCCTAAGTACTTTACACGTATCACCTCATTTAGGCCTCATAACAGCCCCGTGTGATAGGTTGCCATTATTTCCATTTCGCAGATGGATGAACTTGGGCAGAGAAGGGTAAATTGACATCCCCAAGGTCAATGGCTAGTGGATGGAGGAGTTGGAATTCGGATGCAGGCCCTAAACAATTGTTGAGTGAGCGCCCGTATTAACCACCGAGTACATGCTGGGCCCTGGGGATGGATGTGGAGTGGTCGGTAGTCAGATAGCTGTGACCTTCCCACCAGGCCTCACCTCCTTTCCGAACCTCAGCTCCCCAACTGTAAAACTGACAACCGAACCCTGCCCTGCCCACCTCACGGGATTAGTTTTTCAGGGTCAGTTGCCCCAGGGCAGGGAAGTGCTGCATGATGTCCAGGGGAAGCTTGGGGTGACTGAAGGCTGTGCATGGCTTTGGTTTGCAAACGTCAGAGAAGAGGAGGAAGTGGAAATGGGAGTCAGTATAAGGGGTGAAGAGACGTGGCCGCCCCTGGCCTAGGACGTTGTCAGTATCCAATCGTGTCCAGCACCTGCCCTGCATGGTGTTCTGATGGTCTGGTCCCTTGTCGTTGCTGGGTGCTCTGGCCAGAGTCGCCCCGCCTACCAGCACGAAGCAACAGGAACGTAAGATTCACAGCCCTTTAAACATAGTCTCTCTATAGCTCTGGCTGGTCCATGGGTGGCTTGGCCACTTGCTGTCTGTTAGTGAGGTTAAGTGCGCCGAGTTTGAAGTCATACTCTGGGTGGCTAAGCCCTGGGTCTTTTCCATATGCAGGAGGTGGCCTTGAATTCGATATTGAAAGATTGCATCCCGAAAGAGCTCACAATATTTTTTCCCAGGCTCAAGAACATATAATCCTGAGCCTTAACTTTCTGTGACTCAAAAGTAGAGCATTGCATCTTTTCTTTGGATTATAGTGCTGGGATCCTTTCGAGATCATGGCGATAGGGGCCTTAATGACTGAAGGAGGGCATTGCGATGATTCAGTTTAGTACTAAATTCTTACTCAGGTAACCACGGCTGGTGAAGGGTAGGTGGTGGATCATTAGCGTGAGTAGGGCATGTTGCGGAATACCAGGCTCGGTTCTAGGGGGGTTTGAATATGCCTTTGTGTCTGATGCTCACAACAGCCTTGTGACATGGGTGTGGACGCCCCAGTTGTGTGGCCAGGAGAGCTGAGGCCTGCCAGGCCCATGCTGTAGTTATGAAAGCTGGTGAGAAGCACAGCCCTGTCTCAGAGCCCCTGTCCCCTCTGTCCATTGTATCACATGAAACCATTGTTTAGGGTACGGGCTGCTTCCTGCTGATAATGTCATGTACCTCCTAGAGGTTTAAATGCTTTGTGCGGTTTACAGGGCAAGCGTTTTCTGTAGAGGCCACAGAGTAAATATTTGAGACTTTGAGAGCCGTGGTGTCTTCGTTGCACCTGCTCAACTCTGCCATTGTAGAGAGGAAGGAGCCCTAGAAAGGGTGGGCTTGGCTGTGTTCCAATACAACTGTATTTATAGAAGATTTCAGTATATATGACCTTAAGCCTTGATTCTGTGTTCTGTTATCAAATATGTGACTCTTTAGTCATATTTCAGAAAACTTGTTGGAATTGCCTCATATTTATAGCTGATCAGCTGAACAGTATGAAGAAGTGAGAAACTGTTTATCTCTGAGTACTTTTGAAATCAGCTAATAACACGATAATGGGGATAGGAGGAATGGTATCACTTCAGCACTGCACGCCCCCCCCCCCCCCCCGTAGCACAGTCAGCTCTCTATGCTAAGTAGCAGCTTTCAGGTTACCCCGGCCTCTGCCATACTTAGCGGCTTCAGGCTAAGGCGGTGGCTTACCCCAGAGCTAGTAGACTCTGTCTACTCTCACTGTCTAGGGTGCTCAGCCACTGGGTGCTGTTGCTGTTGCGCAGATGGATGCCTCGGGCCGTTAGGGAGGGTTTCAGATGCAGCTGCCCTATTTATGCAGGGTGAACTCAACTTATTTTATGGCTCCCTGATTTCTACTTCATGAGAATGTTATCATGCTTTCCATCTGGTTGCTAAACAAAATAATGAGAAAGGTTACATTGCCTCAATATTCTCACCTAGTCCAAAAAACGCCCTGTTACATACACCAAGTACCACCTGCAGGAGTCTCTGAGGAAGGCCAAAGGCACCCTAAGGTTAAAGCACAGAGGTGGGGTCCCTCTGCCGGACTCCTAGGACCAGGAGCACAAAGTCCAAAGCAGCCTCAGACCCAGGTCCTGGGTTTAATCTCAGCTATTGCCAGATTGCTTGCTTGCTTTTTTTGTTGAATATGTTTGGAGACTCCCAACACTAGGACAATGTAACAAAGGTTATTCTCTCGGGCAGCTTACATTCAAAGAGTTTCCTGTAGGGCAGCCCACATGACACAATCGATCTGACAGCTACGTCACGTTCGGCTTCAGGTGCCCTAGCGCCCTCCCTGCTCACTCAGCTGCGAGCACCGAGGCCTCGTGATCCTCACCAAGCAAAGGCACGCAGCTGTCCGTTGGGTCTCGCTGACCAAGGGTGTCCGGGGTTTCAGAAAGCACCAGCGCAGGAAAGGGTGCCCTGCAGAGGGGCTGCCTCACCTCCTGGCGTGTGGAGCTCTTTCCCCACCTGTCCTTGCACAGTGACCGTAAAGCTGCTCTAGCGGGACAACGGTCAGCATTTGCTACAGGTAGGTAGCCAACAGCAAACGACTCCACTAACTTCATCATCCTTCAGGCCTTCCTTGCTCACAGCATTTAAAATTCAAAAGTATAAGACTCTGAACTAAGACGGGACTCTCCTCCAGCGTCCAGGGAAATGACAAAAGAAGGAATGATGTTTTAGATCGTCTGCCGTGTGCCTTGTGTCTTATATGCGCCCCCCACCACTCTCTTCACACCAGCGCAGCAAGTCAGGTCCTGACCCCGAAAAATCAGGGACCCGTGGCCTCACTAAGGTCCGAGAGTGAGCCCCAGGCTCCAGAACTGCCCCCTGCAAAGCAAGTGAGCTTGTTTGTGATTTTCTAAACACCCGTCCCACTCCCTCCGAAGAGGTCAGATAAGATGGCTAGATTTTTTAATGAATTTATCTATCAATCCAATCCCTCACAAGGATATAGTCTGTAGAAGGGAACAGGGAAATGGGGTGGTAAGCAGAGAAGGAATGGAATCTAGGGAGGTTTCAGAGGGTGACATTAAAGAATACGTACACTCACAGTGAGTGCTGACTGAGGGGTGTGCCCAGTGAGAAGCCTGAATAGGCTGGGGCAGGGGGTGCAACCCCGAGGCTCTGATGGGGCTGGTGGGGGCCTTGGTACCAGAGGATGAGCACTAACCACTTGCAGAAATGCAGAAGGCTGGGGGTCGGATCACCTGCACACACCTGGCCTTGGCCCAGCTGCTGTTTCATGCTGGGGCCTGCAGGAAACAGGCGGTCGTAGTCATTGGCACCCTGGCAGGAATGGAATTTCTGTGTCACACTTGGGCCTCAGAGTCTTCACCCAAAGCAACATTCTTCTGACGGGTCTTTTCCGTGAAGGGGCGATCTGCCCAGAAAGTGAAAGGGCTGGTTTCATAGCTACATTTCAGGCGCATGCCCTTGCTGGTTTGTTGATTTCATCCAAACGTCTGCTGGACCCAGGTGTGCGAGTTGCTATGAGAACATAAGGCCAATCAGTCTCAACTTGCCCTCAAAGTCCACTCTCACAGAACACTTACACAAGTTAGCTGAATTAAGGTGAAACTGGTTTGGGAGTTTACAGGAGGCACATCAATTCCAGTTGGGAATAGGACAGCACATCCCAAATTTTACTGTACAAAGTAAGAATCACCTGAGAATCTTTTCCTCTGGGGTCTCTTCTGTCTCATAAAATTCTGTGATTCCTCTATCTTTTTAGGGCAGATGATACTGACTTTCTTTACGGTATTACCCTTGAAGTCAGAGAACGTAGCCTTTGACAATAAATCTAATAAAGATGTTAATCATAATTCTTTTAACTTATCAGAAAGATCTAAGGATATTTCAAATTTCACGTGACTAGGTGTAAAGCTTGTACACTGCTTCCCAATTTTTTGGGTCTTTCTCTTCAACCAGTGGAGAAGATACAGATGAAAAGGTGTCATACACAAGTGTCTGTGATCAAACCCACTACCCAGGATAGCCCCTCCTTAGAATTCAGTAACGCTGCTGAGTGGGGCGTCAAAGGAAGCCCAAGTCATCCAAAAATAAACTTGGAATGAGAAGAGTCCCATCTGAAACAGGAAAGAGGATCGCGCTCAGACATTCCACTCTGAAAGTTCCTTCCTGGGCAGAGATCCATGCGTGCCCTCCGGGACACAGTCAGGAGACTGCGGGGTCCGGGGTCCGTGCTGAGATAAGCAGGCACCTGCTCCCCTCACGCCCCCGCTGAGCAGGCCTGTCTCCCCGGAGCTCCAGGAGGAGAGACAGGCCACAGAGCTAATTACCACCACTCACGCATGAAGCTGGTATTCCCTGAAAGGCTTCCCTTTTAATAACCTAAGAGTTTAAAATTAACACCCGCCACAGGCATACATATCTCCTCCCACTTTGGTCAGGACCCAGGAGGGTGACAAGGACCCTGAGGCCACAAAAGAATGGGTAGCAGAGGAGGATGCTTTTGTTAATCAGTAGTAATTATTGCTACAACGTTACAAGCAAACACATGATAAAATCATTTTGGAAATACAGAAACAGTCCCCATGAAGTAAAGAATTGTCACTAACTGTGGGAGGCCAGTTTGAATTCATCAAAAGGCTAAACTGGCAAGTATGAGCTATGCATTGTCACAACAAAAGGAAAAAGGACTTCCTGTTTTCAGATGCGTGGATACTGTAGTGGCGAGCTCGGTTAAGACGGTGTCGGCAAGTCCTGGGACACCCGCTTTATTTAACGAAGGTATCAAATTCTCAACAGAAGTGCATCAACAGCTCCTCTAAATTGCTGTAAAAGCACACTACTACTGCACAGATAATCTTCCTGTTAGCATTACCATCCTTAGATTTCTTTTCTCTATACTTTCGAGACTGTTACGGTCTAAATGTTCATAAACTTGGGAACTGGAAAGCCTAATCTAATAGAGTTTTACTAAACTTCTTGCCCCAGTAACTAATAATCATAATAGTAAGTCAGATAAGCATTATAAAGACAGACCAATATAATGAGCCTGGCACATGCAGATGACACTAAATGAGCATCTACTACACAAAGCAGATACTGTTTACTAGCTGGATTCTCCCTGCTGTGGTGCTGGATGGGAGCTGTTCATCCTGTTTTACAGATGAGGAAACTGAGCGGTTGCCCTTGGGGCTTACAGCTGATAGCTGGGTCAAGCTGGGGTAAGAACCCCCATCTCTTGACCACACCCCCAGCCCACACACTGTTCGATCACCCCCACCAAGCGGCGGGAAGTGAGACTATGAAATGCAGTCACTCTGGTTCACTAGACTATCCTGGCTGACGTGATGGTTATTTTTTCAAGAAGTCAGAGCAGGAGAGGACTCAGAAATTACACATACACACCTACACCAACTTACTTTCACTTTCAACATGCATCCCTCAGTCTTTTGATGAAGAGCCGAGGCCCTTTGGGAGTATGGATCTGCTGATTGGAGTTCTGTGGTCTTTCTAGCAAGAACCACACCCCACAATGCCAATTTCAGGTTCCTCCAGGGACAGTTTGACTACTTGCAAAGAGAAGAATCCTCCTAGAGTTTAACCACCACCCCTTCTTTGTTGATTCCGATGCATCTCAAACACGTAAAACAACAGGAATTGTTTTAATGCTTTGTTTTTCAAGTCTTTCAGAAACACCTAACGTACTTTACAGAAAAACAACTTATCTCTTCATACGCCAGTGTCACCTGTTGCAAAAAGAGGTTCTGAAGAAGAAAGGAACAGCTGATCAGTAAGTACAGCACTCATCTGGATGAAGCAGAGAGGGAGGGGACAGGCCGGAGAACATTCACAGTCCCCCGCCCCCGACTGGGGGACAGCCACAGTCACTCCGGCCAGCAGGACCACGGAGGGGGGGGCGGACAGTTAGGAGAGCTTCTGTCACACACACCCGTAAGCACCTTGGGAGGAAAACACACAGTGCTTCCATCAGAAAGAGGAGAGGTGTGGGAACAGAAGAAAAGGTGAGACCAACAAACATGAGTTCAGATAACCATGACCTTAGCAAGTCCCGGATCTCTCTGAACCTCGGTTCCCGTCATGAATGGTTAAAACCCTGTGCCTTATGCAGCTGCTGCAAAAATTCACTAAGAATATACAGGAAGCACTCGGTCCCGGCCTCAGAAGACAACCACTCAACAAACCTGAGTTCCTTCCCTGCCTTATGCACCTTCCTCCCACAATGCCTGGCAACACCCGTCCCAGTCCAAAGCCCTAAAGATGGGTGGATAGACAGGTGGATGGACGGAAGAACAACTGGTCTGGTGGCAGAACTCTAAACCCACCTTGGTTTAGTGACTGCTTGGCCCAAATGGCCCAAATAAGTAAATCCAAAAGCCGTATCCTGGATCAAGCAGAGTTTTCCCTACCCAGGGACGAACGAACTCCGATTTTACCAACAAGCATGGAAAGAACAGAGTCGGGATAAAAGGAAAAAAGGGAAGCAGAAGAGAAATAAGAAAGTACTGGACCCGAATGTTAAACAGAAGAACTGCCTCGTGGGTGGATCAGTCTTTTTTCTCCCCTCTTCCTTCCAGCTGTCCTCACTGAGAATGAGACTACATTGGCATGACCGTACGATTTTCCCCCCAAGGGGCAGAGGAACTGGTAGCTAGCTAAATCCAGCAAAACAGGTAGATGGTTTACATTTAGTTTTCAATAAATATCAAGTCTCAAAAAGTTAAACGCGAAGTAGTTCCAGAAAGACAACCACATGTTTGGTTTCCAGTAGTTAGCATTTCATAAAGCGCACAGTTGCCTGGAAGGATGTTCCGACGCTGCAACAAGAAGGTGTGGAACACGCCTGCGCTTTCAGCAGCGGCAGTGACAGGAGGGGAGCGCGCGGAAGTGGAAGGCTCTGAGCTCAGCACGTCTTCTGATTTTTTTTAAGTGAATCAATCACAGAAGATAAGCTTTCACTTACCCTGTAGATTTTGTTGTTGTTGTTGTTTACAAAAGCTCTAAGTGCTGAGAAAACCTCGGGAGGGAACACTGGACTCTGGGAAGAAAAACATCTCCATTTGAACACTGAGCCCCAAGTCAGCCCAGCCTTCTCAGACAGTTCAAGCTGATTCCCATCTCCCTCCAGGGGCCCAGCTAAGCTTTGAAACTATTAGACCTCCAGGCGTATCCTCAGCTCGTAACAGAAGCATTAACTCACCCAGTGTGGAAATGCGAGTCTCTGAAGACAGACTCACTTTCCTCGTGCTGTTTCAGGAGAATATGAACACAGTCCACGGTTTGCTTGCCAGTGAAATGGGTTACAGTGCAGCCCACTTCCGTCAGCTGTCGTGAGAACTAAAGACACGTCACGGACTCGGTGTGTCCTGTACAGTGACTCCCCAGCCCAAGGGAGCGGCTATCACGCTGCTGCTCCACATAATTACCAAAAAGAAAAGAAAATGTGGGGGGGGGGGTGGAATCTTTGATCAGTAAAATTGGCAGAGCGAGGAGAAAACATTGCTAACGCCTAGTGTTAAGGAGACACCACATGTTTTATAACCTACCGGATTACAGCTAATAACTATTCAACATGTTAAAAAAAAATCTGCACCATTACACATACCTTCTTTCAATAAAAGGAATTTATGCATGTTTTCGAGAAGTACCTCAAACAATATCGACACGTTCATACTATTTATGTTTTACACATGTGTTACGTAGTTTCTGTTTACATACCTCTAGATTTGGGGTCTTTTGTGTAACAGGGTGTTTTTGGCCTTTATTAGATATCAGAGTTTCTGTGTTTACCAGTTTCTGTCCTCAATAAGCAGTGCTGTGGATGACAGGTGGGGGGGCCTGGGGGGTTTTATGGGAACGGGTATTCGGGCATTTGGCTGGGAAAGTCAAGCATTACAAATTCCTGTTTACGTATCAATTTACAGCTGGGCTTGAGCAAAGAAGTCCCAAGTTATCTTAAAGGTCAAGGGCCACAGGCTGAGTGTAGCCCACCTGTTCTCTGAAAGGGAGGTCACACCGACAGACTCTGTGTGCGTCCCCTTACTTTACAGTTTGTTTTCTGAGAGCACTAAGAGTAGCCCTGTCCTGTGTCACTTGTTCTCTGGGGTTGTCTGTTCCCTTCTTTTCTCTCAAATGTTCTTTCTTAGTTTTCTTTTATCTTTTTTTAACCCCCAAGGGAGGTTTACTTGTAGGAAGTTTGGGAAGAAAGAAAGAGGAGGGAAGTGATGTTTGTAGGGTAAGTAAGGGTGGGGGGATTGGGCACATTTTCTGTTCCAGGCTTCCAGGGAGGCATTCAGGTGTTAACTCAGGAACCCCCAGGAGAAGGCACAGTGATGCCTTGCAGGAGATGAGGAAGCAGTCAGGAGGGCATGTTATTATGTTAAAAAAAAATTCACTAAGGGCTTTTAAAATCACTTGTAGTCATTTTGTTATCACTTGGGCTTCTCAAACATGCACATTGGGACCACTTGGGATTTTGTAAAATGCAGATTCTGATTCAGCAAGTCTGGTGTGTGTGGCGGGGGAGGCCAGATGCTGCTCCTGTGGGTCCAGGGACCAGGATTTGAATCCCAAGAGCATGGATGGTACATCTGCTGGTTGTTTTTAGCAACAGTGAGAAAAGGGATTTGGATCCAGGAAGTGGAAAGGTTTGCTGCTCTAGTCAGCTGATCCAATTCAGGCTGGTGACTGGCATCTTCCACGTGTCATTAACCACTGTGGCGTAAGGGCTGTGTTCTTAGCAACAGCTCGCCACCTCTGTGTGTTTCCGAATAACGAGTGTGCTTTGAAAGGGTGATGAAGGAAAGTGCAAAGCAAAGGGGGGTGTGGGGAATTGGGACTTTTCATATCTCCCTTGAAATAGGGTTTATACAGTAGTCTCCCCTTATCCTTGGGGGTTACATTTCAAGATCCCCCATGGATGCCTGATGCAGTGGGTAGTACCGAACCCTATGTATAATGTGTTTTTTCTGTTCACGCATACTTGTGACAAAGCTTAATTTATGCAGGAAGACATTAAGAACGATAACTAACAACAGAGTAATTAGAGCAATATACTATAATAAAAGTGTCCCACTGTCCTCAACCTTCTTGTGGTGACGTGAGGTGATGCAGTGCCTACGTGACGGGGAAAAGCGAGGTGAACGATGGGAGCTTTGTAACGTAGCCTTAGGCTCCCGCGAGGTTTATCGAACACAAGCATGTGATCGTGACACTCCCTATGATGACTTAGACGGCTAAGTGACTAGTGGGTGAGGAGCGTGTACGGAGAGGATATGCTGGACAAAGTGAAACTGGAAAAGTCCGCGTTCATGCTGCCTGTCACTACAGAACTAATAAGTAGAGACAAGCGTTGCGTCTTTATGGGCACGTTATTCAGACGCCGGCCATCTGAGAAGACGGCGCGTTATGTACCCTAAAATCTGTCTTAACATCTCATCTCAGTCCAACCTTTTATGAGGAGGAGAAAAGGGTAGGTAAGGGGTTTGGAAGAAAGGTTAATCAGACAAGAGTGGCAGTCTGGTGGCAATTTTCCTAGCATTTCTTTATCCGCATCACAGACATTCACTTGCAGACTCCCTGGGGCACATTGGTTGAATTGCGTGTTGACATCCTGGAGTCATATGGGTCGTGGAGTCCAGATCTTGCAATAATAGCTTTCCATGATGCAGGGGTCATGCACCAGTCACTCAAGCCCATCCACTATAACTACAGCCAAAATCTCTAACTCTCAAGTTCCCCTGTCGAAAGGGATAGTTCATGTCCCAGGCAGGATGGAGCGGACAGCCCAAGATTTCATCACGATGTTCAGAAATGGTGTATGATTTAAAACTTATGAATTGATTGTTTCTGGAATTTACCACTTAATGTTTTTAGACCGCAGTGGACTATGGGTAATGGAAACCGTGGATACGGAAGGACTGTTGTATGTTACCCGTCTTACTGGTTTCCAGGGAAGCTCCCTAGAGAAGATCACTGCTGTTTTGTCATTTTGATTGGTTTATACTTTCATATATAACTTTGGATCTGGAGCACAGCTTAATGTGTGAAAGAAGTAATTGCATTAATTAATTTTGGAAGCTAATTCCACTTGCTCCATCGGTGTGGCCACTCGGAGCTTTGGGGGAAGTCTCTTTTAGAATACCATCCGAACGTCACACAATGTTGGTTTAGAATCAACAAACATTATTTTTAAAACCATATATTGTGTTAAATTTTTGCCCACTGAGAGTGGACCTAAGTTTTCTTTTTAGAAATAGGCGTTGGAGCCAAGTGCTAGGGCCAGGGTGAGTGACAAAGCTGTTCAGTACTGTTTATAATCAGAAAAAGCGTTTGATGCTGAAGTAGTCACAGAAAGTACTTTTCTTCAATTACTTATAAACCAATTCCTAGATTCTGTTCTTACATATGCGTTGTAAGAACCTTACAAAAAGGTTTTGACCAACAATAGCTTCATTAAAGCATTGGCTCCTAACACAACCATTTAGCTGGAGAAATTTCCAGTTTGTAGCAAGATGCATCTTATTAGTGGTTATGTGTGTGCTAATAAAAAAAGGCAGCGTGGAGAGTCCTGCTCCTTACCTCTTCTCTCCTGTTTGCTTTCTGTTGAAACTAAACCAGGCAGACAGCAGCCTTCGCCAGCCAACGCCAGATCTCTGCTGTCCCAGTGGCTGCACAGAAGACTGGAGGGGGCAGTGACGGGAGCCTCCACTTTGCTGCCCCCCACATTTGGAGGGCCAGGGGTTTTATTCTCTAAGCTGTAGAGTAGGGTCACAGTGGGGTCACATCTGCTCTCGGCAGTTGACTAAGGCAGTGATCCCGATGGGGTGAGCTGGGGAGAGACAGCAGCTGGCAGAGCTGAGGGCTTTCACGATAAGAACCTGAATGGACGCTTCGGGAACAGAGTGGACAGTGCGGGGCCAGAGACATCTCAGGACAGTTGTAAACCTGGGGGAGAGTGAGGGGTAGGAAACCGCTGAGCGGGCCTTGAGGCCAGGTGCTGGTGAGGCACAGAGGGAAAGCTGGGCGGTGAAAGGCCAGCGGCAGGCTGGCCAGGACACATCTGGCCATCGCAGAGGTGTTGGGCCCCTGGTGTGCAGACCCTGCCTTGACGTTGCACGTGTCCGAAAGGTCCCACCTGTTGCGAAGTCAGTGTGCCCTGTTTGCTCCCTGTGGACAGAAAGTACATTTTGTATCGCTGGGGAGATTCTGGGGTCAAGGTAGTGACTTTGGGTCTGTGCTGTTCTCAGGGACCTTCCGCACAGGGAGTCTGCCTGGAGTTGGAGTCCAGAAGAACTGGCGTGTCCTTGTCCCCGGCTTCCTTGTCTTTGACTTCAGCACCTAGAGTGTGTGAGGTGCCTTTGGCTCAAGGGCGAAGCTGTGGGGTGCTGGCTGGTGAAATGTTTAAGTGCCTCTGTTAGTCATTATTTTCCTTTTGTTACACATGTGAGTCTTTGGCTCTGAGTGTGGTTGGTGGCTTTATCTTGGTGATGATGTGCTGTTAAATTGTGTATTTGAGAACACGCTGGTGGGTGGTGAGTGTTGCAACACACCCAGCAGGTCCTGGAGTGCCGGGGCCAGAGGTCTCCAGAATGGAGACAGTGATGAGAGGCGGGGTCTGAGACGGGCGTTCCAGCTTTAAATATTGATGGTAGCAGAGCCAACTGGTAATCTTTCTTTCCCTTCCTTCCTTCCTTCCTTCTTCCCTTCCTTCCTTTCCTTCCTTCCTCCCTCCCTTCCTGCTTTCCTTCCTTCCTTCCTGCTTTCCTTCCTTCCTACCAGATTTTATGTTAAATGCTTCATGTGCATTGTTTTGTTTACTTCTTAAAACTACCGTGTCAATACACCACTTTACAGATGAGAGTATTCAGACCTCTTGGGCTTCACTACTTGCTCCAGGTTACGTAGCAAGTAAGAACTAGATTTTTCTGACCCCCAAACCTGTGCAGCAGACCAGTCCTTGTTGAACTTGAACTTTAAGCTGTCCGTGACTCACTCAGGGTCCTACTGAGATGCAGGAGGTCTGGAGGGGCACCCCTGGCTCTTGGTGCTGCTCTATGGGCCCCACTGTGTAGCAGGCATCCACCCCACCTGGCATATGGCTTCCTTTCTTTGAATCTCCCTCCCGGGGTTTGTAAACCAAGGACAGCACTTACTGTTTGCCCCTGTCTTCTGTAGAGTTGCTGTGAGAATTGAGATCGTATGTGTGAAATCTTTGTAAATCAAAATAATGAAAAATACCAGTGTCCTCTCTTGTCTTCTTTGTCTCTCTGACCTTTCTCCTCCTCCTCCTCTTTCAGTTCTTTCCCTCTGTTCCTGCTCCAACCGCATGTCACCTTTATCCCTGTATGGGGACCGCTGTCTGTGTCACGTGGGCCCACAGGTCTGTCGAGGGCTTTGTTGATGGATGACTTGCCTACAGCTGCAGATGGAGTTCGAAAGGGGTCTTGGGGTCCATGGCCTCTTTGGGCCCCAGGGGTAAAGAGCTCACCTTTGCAAGTGGTCTCTTCCCTGGCCATCATTCCCGGGATGTTTATTAAAGAAAGTTGTTTGATCTCGCAGTTTTACGCAGTTAAAGGAGGAATTGTATTCCTTGGAGTCCATGAGGTGTTTCAAGCAAGCCTCAGGCAGGACTCCACGAGCAGGCGCCGAAGCGGCAAGCGTGGCTTCCCACGCCTGTCCTCCTCACCCAGTCAGTTCTTTGAAGGGTGAGTTCACACCCACAGGGCAGGAGGCTGTTTCAGAAGGCATAATGCGTGTGGTGTGTTTTAAAAGATCACAGATGAAAATGATGATGATGAAAACCGGGACTGCTCAGAAGGGGGCGTTTTAGTTTCTTGGATAATTTGCTTAGGGAAACCCCTCATTTTTCCAGGGTATGGGGGAGGCCTTGCTGCATGGTGTCAGAGAGAAAGGAGCCTTTCATCAAGGGGCTGAGGTGAGGGCTGCATCCCTCTGTGCTCGGATGGAGCCAGGCCTGCTTCGCCTCCCCCAGGGCCGGAGGCCACACGTTGCCGACACGGCTATCTGAGCCGCCGGCAATGCCCGGCCTTCTCTTGAGGTCTGTTTTAAGGAGGGGCTTACGCAAGATGCAGCTAGATCTTGGGTGTCAGAGTCAGGTTCCCTTAGAGCTACAAACCCAGGTCTATCCCCCTGAGTCTCAGTTTCCTTGTCTGTAAAATGGGGGTGACAACAGGGTTGCTGGAAGAACTAAAATGAATTAACGTACGTACAGAGCGTAGCCCTGGGCCTGGCTCGTGAATGCTCAGAAAGTGAGCTCTCATTACTAGCTCATTGCCCACCTTGCCCCAGGGACCTTCTTGGGGAATAAAGTAATTTTCCTGTAGACAGCCTAGGACTACATGAAACTTATGCATGTGGCTGTCCCAGTGTGCCCTGGTGTAATGACAGGGTACAGACTTTGGAGCCAGACACCATTGGGGTGAATCCTAGATTTACCTGCCTGTGGCGAATCTCTATCTTTCCAGTGGGAGTAGGTGGGTAACAAGACTTGACTCAGAGGGTTGCTGAGGGAATTGAATGAACTTATATAAAGCGCTTCTCACGGTTTCTTGCCCATCATAGACATTCAGTCAGTGGAAGCCCTTAGCTGATAAAATGCCCGTGACTTGGATTTTCTGTATAGTGCTCTCGCCGGTGGGGGAAAAGCCCCATTTGGGGTTGGTACCATTGACTTCGGTGTCCCGCGCACACCTTGTCGCACAGGACAGTGGACTTGAAGGGGAGCGAGCCATGGCTTTTCCAGGTTCCGCCACCCGTCTCTTCCTGCCCTTTCCCAGAGCCCCTGTCGTGGCGGCCTGTGGGGGGTGGAGGTGGAGGCTCCTGCTGGGCTCACCAGCAGTTTCAGGTTCTTCAGGCGAGTGTGCCTGGGGAGCAGGAGAGGGAGCCTTCCTGCTAATCAGGGTCATAAATGCCAGCCCGGGGCTGGGTGGGCTTCCTGCTGCTGGTTTGTGCCATTGGGCTTTGTGTCCCCTGGCAGTGGTTTAATTGGAAGAGATAATTGGCGCAGTGTCCTGGGGAACAGGATCTGAGAGGGAGAAGACCAGGAGCAGCTAGGATGATGCCTTGAGGTTCAGACCTGCAGACTGTGACGGAAGTACCTCCTCTCCACCAGCCACGCCTTGAGCTTCTCCTCCGTTAAGCATGCTGTTCTGTACTTCTCATCACAGCACATGTTCCATCCTTGGGAAGGGTCTATCCATAGGAAACGGCAATGCCACAGTTTCTTTTCCAAAGTGTAGTTTACATTGCTTCCCTGTGGGTCCTTCCCTGGCTCCCCATTTATTGCCTGTGGAAGTCCAGACACTGCAGGCTGGCCCCTGAGGCCGTTTTCCCTCCCACCTGACCCTGGCCTGCCTCTCCTTGCATCACAGCCCATGCGAAGGTCCCTGGGGGCCTGTGTGCTGCTCAGGCTCTGATCCCAGCCTTCCCTCTCCATGAATATTTCCTGATGTCCTCCTCTCTTGTTCTGGTCCCGTGTTACCTCTCCTTTCTTGGCTGTGGCTCTCTATTATGGAGGAGGAGTTGAGAATGGGGGTTGATAGTCCTGCTTTGACTCCTGCCCCCAATACCTTCTCCATTTGTCACTGTGGGTAAGTGACTTAACCTCTGTGAGCCTCAGTCTCCTCCTTCATGAAGTTGAGGTGCCTGCCTTGGGGGGTCGTGCAGAAGGGAAGGTTCAGGTGTGTAGTGCATGCAGTGGCGCTCAGTAGGTGTTACAGATACAGGGACGAAGCTCTGATCTCTCCCTGATAGCCAGCCCTCGGCCTTCAAGTGCCAACTAAGTAACTTAACTGATCCAGTGTCAGATAGGTGGGACGGCTCCAGGTCTTCAGACAGCCCAAGGACCCCGTGAAGACACCAAGGTCAGAGGTGCCAGCACAGCATGGGAGAGGATGAGCACAGCCTCACTTTCTCTTTGGAGAACCAGGTGGCAGCCTTTCGAGGCACTGGGAGTTTTTCTCTGTGCAAACATTGGCACAGACCCTGCAGCTGCTTCCTGGTGATTGGGAATGCGCAGAGGACTCTGGGTGAAGCAATATCCTCTGACAGGCTCCCTTCCAGCCCGTGGGTGCAGGCTGGGCAGGGCGGGGAGCAAACTGCTGGCTCATCAGCCGCAGTGAGCGGGAGATGCCTCCGGAGACCTTAGCGCCAGGGCAGCATCCGTCCATCCCTGCGGCCCTCACCATGGCAGTGTGACCCTTGCTTGCTTTCTCTCCTGTCTCCTGGAGAAGAGGCTGGGGTCACGCCCAGAGGAAGACACTTGCAACCAGGTGTCCCCGACAGAACTTGCTGGGGCCCTCTGACCTGTCCTTGCTGAGCTCTGGTCATTTCTAACCATTTCCCATGACCAGGAACATCTCATCGCCCCCTGTCTAAGGGCAGGGAGCGCGCCTCCAGCCAACTGCTTTATGGAAAAAATGTCACTAGATCTCTCCCTCCCTGCTCTGAGATTGCTAATTTCTGGACTTCGTGCTTCTCAAGGTCCTTCTGACTGGGGCTACCTTGACTAAGGGATCATCTTTTAGCTTAAGCATCCTGGTAGAAAAGGTACCTGAAAAGCTGTCAGGGGTAGGGCCAGCCCAAGAGAAGAACCACAGAAGCACTAGAATCGCTCTGTGTCGGGAGAAATAATTCTACGCCCGAGACACATATGCAAACACAGCTTCCCCTCCCATAGCCCTTCAGATTCCCTGTGGTCTTGCTTTTGTCTGGTCTCTCTGTTCATTGTCCTCTTCCTCCTCCTCCTCCTCGTCAGCATGGCACTGGGCTTCACAGACCTGGCCCTGGCATCACACTCTCAGCCTCTCCCTTCCCGTTGTTACCAGGCTCTGCGCATAGTAGGTACACGTTATGCATAAGCTACAGTCACAGACTGTGCAGAGTTGACCCCGTAAGCCAACTGGGAGGTGCAGGGAGACACTGAGGATAGGGCACAGATACAGTCCTGCCATCTTGATTTCCTGGAGGGACACACTGCTGTGTGTGAGGGTTTGCTCATGAAGAGGGATGTGTAGCCCCCCATCCGCAGTGCCTGGAGCCTGTTCATCAAGAAATAAAAGGAAGGAGATGTGTTTAAAGAAGGCAGTGCAGCTAACTCTGAAGCTGAAGCACGGAAACCCTTTCACCAGGATCTGAAAGATGCTGTGTGTGTGTGTGTGTGTGTGTGTGTTGGGGGTGGTGCTCATCAGAGAGGGCGGGGGTGCCTTAACCAGCCTGTTCTCCCGGGCCGGCACTGGGCTGCCTCGGGGAGAGGTGCCTCACCGGCAGATGGTCTGTGCCAGCTGAACCCCGCCGTGGAGTCCTGTGCCCGAAAGTGCTGGTCTATGTCCCGTTTCAGCTTGTTACCCTTCATCCCTCGGCCGCACTCTCATTTCTCCGGACGGGAATCCTGCCGGTAAGAAGCACTCAGAGTTGTGACAGGCTCAGTGCAATCAGCATCGGAAGGAGTCTGCCGCTTGCCCAGAAGCCCTGACTCTCGTGGAGGGCTTTGCCTTTGGTACTGTGTGGTCCCGTGATCCCTCTTATCATGTTTTTTAACTAGAATCTTCTGAGGCGGGAAGAGAAGGCCCCCTCTATAGGTGAGCACACTGAGGCTCAGAAAAACCCTTTCCGGGGTCGCATACGAGCAGGAGGCAGAGCCAGGATGTGAGTCTCATCCTGCCCAACACAGACGAGGCCCGTTCACACACGGTGCCTCTCATCCGCTCGTCCCCCTGGCCCCCAAGCCCGAAGCCCTGTAAGGAAAACCATTTCCCTGGTAAGGCGTGGTTTGCACATTTGGGTCTGAACTCCGCATACCCGGGCCCTGGCGGATCGGGGGCCACGTGCTGCTGGGGTCTATAGCCGGGGGAATGTGGGCGCGTCGTTTGCAGCGTCTGTCTGTGAAACAAGTACAGGGAGCCGAGTGAGCAGCAGGGCATCCCCAGGCATTCGCAGACATCTGCCCTTTGCAATGGCGGAGGGTCGGAAAGAGCTTTGTGTGAGGCTCCTTCATTCCCCTGCCCACGCCTGCCTCCCTGCTGTGGGCAAACCCACCGCTTCGGATCAGCTTCCAGCCTCATCCTCCAGCCGTCTGCTCACTGCGCTTCCGTCACCTGAACAGACATTTACTTCAGCACTGTCAGCGTCCGTAGTGCAATACAGGGGTGTTGTTCCTGCCGATGCCACCTGAGACTCGGCCCAGCCAAGCTGCCTCCTCTGGATTTCCATGCTTGTTCATGGAGGCCCCGGCTGAGGTCACCGGCACCTCACCTGTCAGACTAACCTTTGGTTCCTATTCCTGCCTTGTTCATCACACTCGGCCTCTCAAGCTGAGTAGACACTGCTCCCTGCTGTTCGCCCGCACCTGTTCCTTCCTCTTCTCTTTCTCTGTCACATCGCCACCTGAGTCTGGGCTGGGTCACCTCCTCTCTGCACTGTGCCCACACCCTCACAGCCTGGGTGGAGAATCTTCCAGTAGTGGCCCTACCCTACTCAAAAAGATGGTGCTCTCTCTGCCTCGCCACCTGCACACAGTGCGGGTTGGAGCCTTGTGTGGCGCCTGCTGAATACCGTGCACACGGGCCCTGCTCTTCCCTTCTGGGATCCCGGCCTTGAGGGCAGGGCCTGACATGTTCTTCTGTCCTGTGCGGTTCTTTGCACAGTGACGGACCTCGAATGTGGGCCTGAGTGCTGACTGGCATGTCCCAATGGGGGCTGCAGGTGAATCTCCCCGCTTTGTTTTAAGCCGGTTTAACCAGCCCTGACCAATTCACCCAGAGGAGAGAGGAAGCGATCTTCCTGCCTTCCCAGGGAAGGGTGACGTGGCAATTTTATTTCAGAAGGACTTTCTGCGTTCTAGGCGCTCTTTGTTCTTGTTTGGTTTTAAATCAGATGCTTAAACTGGGTGGTTAATTTTATACGTTTCACTTTGGGGGTGAGTTGGTTAATTCAGCAGAAGTTCACTGTGCAGATGAGTTGTTTCGGGAGAGGGTTTTGGGAGAGGGTCAGGGCACCCACCTCTTTGGGGTGCCAGATTTATTGATGTTCATAAAAAGGAAATGTGGTATTCCCAAAACTGAGCCTAATCACATTTTCCAGCAATTGTAGCCTTTCAACGTCGCTCACAAAGGAGATCGATCCACACCTTAATGGAAACTGTCTGGGGAAACGGGACAAGTTAAATGTACACACACGAACACGGGGTCACGCCCGCCAGTCCCCTGTGGTCTTTGTGAGGAAGGGCAGATTTGTGTGAGTTCAGAGGACAGCACAGGGCGTTGCAGTCGGTCATTCTCCACAGGGTTCTGTACTCTGCAGCGTGTGGGAACCCCCAGCTGGAACAGTTCTGCGGATTAGATACCACTCAGGTGCTGCCGCTAGTGCCCAGGCTGCAGCTTCTGGCCAGACTGATGATGGCAAGTAGGATGACTTGCTTCCCGTCTCCTGCAGGGATGGGCCTGTGTGTACTCGGACCTTGCCTTAGACCTCCTCCCCTTCTTTTCCCGTGACCTGGGAGGGGCTTCTCAACTAAAGACTAAAGCCAGAGAAGCAAAACCCAACCCACACCTGAAACCTAGACTTCAGTGCCAAGAACCCCCTTGCGGATCTTTGTGACTCTCCAAGGGTCAATGAGGATTTCTCTGGGAGAAGTGACAGGGACTAGTCTGTAAGAGGACGCAGCCTCTGTCCCCACTGTGATCGGAAAGACAAAGCCCCAGTGCTGTGATGCATGTCTTCCTGCCCCTGCGCCTGGTCCTCCAGCTGCAGGTTTAGGGCCGTCTGCCCTCCCCTGAGCTCCTTTTCCTCCTGGGGGCCCAGGGGCTGATCTCTTCTTCACTCCGGAGACCTTGGCCTGCTGCGCCAACAAGGCCCGCTCCTAAACAGGGCCTCAGACTAACCGAAGGCCATTAAATATTTAATCGAATTATTTCACTGTGGGGATATTGTGATTCATGTTGAAAACTCATCAGCTGCCTGTTTATCTGGCCCTTAAGAAATAGGTCCCTGGTTAAACATTTAAAGGTCAGAGTCATGGCAATTACAGTGGCCTCACTGTTTCCCCTCCTTGTGGGTTTGGGTGGGGAATGGGAAGAAAGGGCCGTGTTGGAAGGAAGATAGCTTGTTAGAAGTTTCCTTTATGAGTAAAGGGATTCCAGGTGATCAGGAGACACTATACTCCCTTTTTTTTGAGGGGGGGCCTTCCCTTGTCCTGAGTCTCCAGAGGGATGCAGGAAGGGGCTGGAATGTGGGTGAGGATGGCTTTTGAACTCGACAGCCGTGCTCAGTAGGAGAAACCGTATTCCCTGTCCAGGCATTCAAGACGGAGTTTCCTTTGCACCGTCACAGTTTGGCGAGGCATCGACATGCCGTGGCTCTGCCCGTTCACCTAATTTGTCATGCAGGACGAAGAGAAGGTGTTTGAAAATTCTCATGACTCTTTCCTCCTTCACTGTGTTGTTGCTGTGAGCACAGGTAGCTGCTCTTGCCCCTGGCATGGCCACCCTCCCACCAGGGTCAGACCCCCACTTTATGACCCTAGTGATAAAAATGGCTTTGACGGTGACTTCTAAAAAGTACATCATCCGGTTCTGTCTGATGGGAATCTCAGGGGAAGGAATTGAAGCCTAGAAAGTGAAGGCATGAGGCTGACCCTGGGTTTATGTTGGTAAAAGACCAATGATGAAATATTTTGAGAGTCAACCGTGTGCCAAGGCCTTGCTGGGCACCCTCGGGACTTAGAGTTGGTCCGATGCCCCCTGTGAATGCCTTATCGAGAAGGGAGGGTGAACGCTGTACCTGTGAGGAGGTGACCACATTCCGTTTCCCCCAGGACAAAAATGCTCAGCTTTGGGCAGGAAGCCCAGCCCCCCAGTTCCTTCGTATCTCTTGGGGATGATGAGTGGGAGAGAGTTGCAGCAGTGGAAAGAAGACCTCTCTGCTGTAACTTGTGTGCTGTTATTCTCCAGCAGAAAAACAGGCAGGCGGCTGATGACTCTTGGGGGAGAGACGTCCGCCAGGACAAGGAGCATCAGCGATGTGTTTGACTCCGCGCAAGGCCGATGCGTGTTCCCTGCATCGCACGGAAGCCGGGCCACGTGGCCAGATTCATGAGTCTGACTTGTGTGATCCTTGTGTATCTAGCCAGCTAGAGATTTCAAAAACCTTTTCCTTCACGTCTTGAAAGATAGATTGTCTGCTTTGTGTGACTTTGTTTGCATTCCCATTATCACTAATGACACTCCCCTCACACCGCCCTGCCATATATTTCTTCTTTCTAGTTTTGCATCATTCAGCAAATTTTCCTGATTGAGGCCCACACCAGACACTGCAACAGCAGACAGGAGCCCCACCTGCATGGAGGAGACAGACATGGCAGGACAGCGTGACCGTCCAGAGAGGACAGGGGCCCAGGGGTCTGGCTCAGCAGGGAGGAGGCCCCTTGGAGGCCAAGCTCTGGGAGTGCTGCTCAGCCTGGGTGGCACCCCAGCAGGGTTACGAGGGTGCATAGAAGCCAGCAGGAAGGGCAATGTCCCGAGGAGGCAATGTCAACAGCGTGTGCAAAAGCCATGAGACCAGCGGAAGGGACGACGGAGCGTTTGGGAGCTGCCAGGACACCTGTCACCTGGAGTGCTTGTGTTGGCAGTTGGTGTCGATTTTGTTTCCCACAAAGGCTCTTAGGTGACAGTTTAAAAGAGCATTCGCAGCTCTGCCTTTTTGTCTGTTAACTTTAATCCATGGCAACTCTGAGATTCAGGGGAAATCCTCCTCCCGTGAATACCAGTTCCCTCCCATTGACTGTGTACAAGAACATTTGAGAGAAACTAAGCAAACACTTGTCCAAATCATTTGGAGCAAAGCACTTTGTCCTTCCATTTTCTGGCCGTCCTCCCCCCACGTGATAGAAACCTGTCACCATCCAACAATTCGGGGGTGTGCCAAAGTCCCTTCTCTGTGTTCCTTAGACCCATATTTCTGCATGCTCATGAGTTGATGCTTTTTACATTTGTTGTCTTCTCTCTTTTTCCCTGTGTCAGGGGAGGCTCTTCTTCCTGCCCCATGTTTGCAGTGCTACCCACAAGCGGGCCCACACAGAGCCGGTTTGGGGGAGGCATGTGAAGGAAACCCCATGGCTGGGGTCTCATTGGCGGGAAAGGGATGGCCTTGGGCCCCGGCCCCTGTTTGCCATCCTCCAGCCTAGTCACAATGCGTAAGAAGCAAGCCTGGTTTTAGCAGCAGGGCCACCGAGTCTGCTGCGTGGGCTGTCCAAGCATTAGTGGTGTCAGTGGGGGATCACAGGCGAAAAGCTCACCCTGTTGACATCATCTTTGGAAATCTCTCCCGTGGTAGTGCAGGGTGATGCAAGGGCGCTTCCCTCTTCGCGTGAGTGAAGGCCAGCACCGTTGTGGAACAGAGGGTGTGCTGTGGGCACTTGTCTATTCGCTTGTGAAAAATTGGTCCATGGAGGGTGGTGATCAGGTCTCCTCAGCATCCCCTGAGACAGGGCAGCAGCCTGTGCATTTAGGTTGGAGAAGCCATGAGGCCTGCTGGAAGGTGTGTGGGCATTGGAGGCACACAGCCCAGTCTGCAGCCCGGCTCCCTTGCATATTAGCTGTGTGACGTATGGCAGGTTACTTGCCCTCTCTGTTCACAGGCAGCTTGGCAATATTGTTATAAGAGGTATTTAGGTAGTACTCTGGAAGGAATACTTTTGCATAATACTTTATACCAGAATGAGAAAACATGCGTAGCCCACATAAAGAGCCCTCCTTCCCAAAAGAGTTGGGGGGATGGGGCTGCAGTGCCACGCCACCTCTTGCAACGACAACATTTTCTCTGCGTAGTTTTCCTCCTCCGTGATGGGAGTGATGGGAACGTGAACACGCCCCGCCTCGAGCTGTTTTAAGCATTAGAAACAAACTGTAGACTGTGCCTAGTACTAGACTGCTGCCCCAAATGAGTGTAACGTGTCGTGGGGAACTTTGCCTACTGACTAATTCGGATCTCTGAGGTTCCTAAAATTAGGATATGCCCTGGTCTTGAGGGGCATGTTCAGAGGGGTGAGCTCTGGGGGCGCTTAGGGCTGGGGGTGGGGAAAGTCTGTGCAGAGGCCCCTGCACTCGCCCACCTCCTCCAGCCAGAGCTGGGCCTCTTTTCTTCCGGAAACAAATCAAAATAGAGTTTCACTACCTAAAAAAAGTTATTCTTTTACAAGTCTCTAATTTAGGTGAAGTTCCTTCTGAAGCACCAGGTAACTTTTCAAAGAGCCTCCCCACTGCCCTGCTTCTCTTACTCGTAAGGAATGGAAGAATGGAGTTTTAGGTCTTTTATCATTGGTTGGCCTAGAAAATGAAGGCGAAGGAGTTCCTGGCCTTTGGGCCTAAATGTCTGCTCTGGGCCCGGATCGGGGGTCATGGGGACCCTGCTGGCCCTTCGGTGAGTGCTTGCTTTGGAAATGGGAGAGAGGCATGGAGTCCCTGCCTGGTGGAGGCAGCTGCTGGCTTTCTGATGACTCCAGGCTGCCTGGTGCCCACAGCACCACCTCGTACAGCAAGGAGGACGCCTTTGCTAATGGCACAGAAGAGACGCCCGCCTGCCCGAAAGTCATCAGCCACCAGCATTCTGGGAAGGAGTCCTGGGAAGAACATTAGGCACGGACTTCAAGTCTGACCCACTCTGCGTGCTGGAGAGAGACAGCCTGCCCTAGCTCTCTGGGCTGAGAGCGTTTCCAGCTGTGGGCTCCCTGCTTACATAATCCTGATTGAAAAAACATTGGGATTTGTCGCATGCACGCAGGCAGGCCCGAGGGCAGATAAAATGTTAGTCCTTAGGTGTGCATTTCTGCTAGCTAATCTGATTGTTTAATAATCAGTCCCTATTTTCCAAAGAACTCCGAATCTGAAATGAAAAAGCAGTCACGATTCCAGCACTAAGGGCCTTGCCTCGTTGCTCAAGGGGTGAGTTCCCTCTCACTGGTCCTATCAGTCAAGGGTCTGCTTTATAGCAGCAGAATCATTTGAGACTCAAAAAGGGGATTTGTTAGAGGCATGAAGGATGGGGGACTCACAGGATCTGTCCCCCCGCCCCGTTCTTCCTTTTGTGTTCCCCTACTCTACCGTAATGCCTGTGACAAGCAAGGCTCCTGTTTGCTTCTGTACCCGACTCCCTCCGGTTTTTGTGATTTGTGGTTGCCTCTCCTGGGCCCCGCCTGGCATTTGGGGATTGGGATTGAGTCACATCATCAAGCTACAGGCAGTATGTCAGGCATGTTGGGGGCTCACGTCACGAAACAGAGCCACGTGATTGGGGTGTCTTTCTGCCTGAGCAAGCACACCTGCAGCAGCAGCATCACAAACATCCGAGGAGGTGGCTGGGCCAGTGTTCCTACCCTCCCCAGCTTCCCGGTCGCCCCAGTGCAAACGAGCCCCACTCGGCCTCGCAGTTCGTTGTGTGTGGGGGGGTCTTCATCCGTTGCACACTCAAGCCTGGGGTGATGCCTCGTGTCGTAGTCGCAGCAGAGCTTCGCGTGTTCCTCGGCATATTTGTGTTGAGCAGCGTCATATCCGGTCTGCTTTACCTGCGTCCTGCGCTTGGAAAAAGGACACTGCACTCCCGCCTCTGTTGGAGGTAGAGGTGGCCTAGAGCTGGGAGGATCAGGATCTGTGGTGCTATCCCCTCCGATGGTGAATGGGAAAGTGATGCTGGAGAGGGACAGGAGGACCCTGAAAGCCAAAGGCCCTAGGACATGCGTTGCCACTGTCTAGGGAGCTGAGCAGGGGAGGGTGTGAAGCTCAGCAGTTGATCCTGTGATTGTGCGTGACTTGCCCCAGGGCCTCCAGGGCTGGACCTTGTCAGGGCAGGAGTCACTTTTTGTTCTGTCCTTGGTTTCTCCTCCAGAACCATCCCCAGAGCAAGGGTGTGATGAGGTCATTGAGAGCCATTGAGGTTCTTTCAGTTTTCATTTTTAATTGTGGCAAAATACATATACTATAAAATTTACTGTCTACCCACCTACCCAGAAATGAGAACACATGGTTTTGTACCCTCATTCTGAGAATTGAATGTTTTTTTTTAATTTTATTTATTTATTTTAGCGAGAGGGGGAGAGAGGGAGAAAGAAGGGGAGAAAAACATCTTTCGGCTGCCCCTGCATGTGCCCTGGCCAGGGGTGGAACCCATAACCCAGGCATGTGCCCCAACCAAGAATCGAACCAGTGACTCCATGCCCCACGAGACGATGCCCAACCAACTGAGCCACATGGGTCGGGGCTTAATGTTTGATTTTTGAACTAAATGTGGTGGGCCATCGGTATTGGCACCTGGGTTCCATTTGAACAAGGGTTCAGTAGCAGATAACACCCAGCTCTTCCCTCCAGCTGTCTGGGGCAGGAGCTGTTCCTCTCTTTAAAGTGAATTAGTCTATTTTAAAGTTTGCCAACAGACAAAATGAAAGGAAGAGGGGCAGCAGAGCTGGCGGAGCTGTGACTCAGATTGCCCTGAAATCGCGTTCCGGATTTGATGGGGGTAGAAACCAGACTTTAGGATGCCCACCACGCGTTGCTAGAGGGCGTGGCGTCCCCTGGAGCCGCGCCGTGCACAGCAGCCCCAGACGCTGGAAGGGACTTTCTGTGGCTGTCTTTGAAGGCAGGGACCGCTCCTCCTAGTTGATCATTGCACGTTTTTGCTACAGGTGAGGTACTAGTGCAAAATGCAAATGCGTCTGGGAATGAGGTGGGATGTAAACCCTAAAGCAGATTTAGTTGAGAGTCTTGTGTGAGGCCACGCACACAGGCAGGGAAGAGGTCTGGAACCACAGCTGTGGGTTTAAGTGTTCAGAGCGTGGTAATAGCGAGTGTCTGTCGAGTGCCCACCCTGTCCGCACAACGCCTGGTCCTCAGCAGCCCACGTGGATCACCTCACTTGATCCTTAATAGTTCTGTGGGGGAGGGGCTCTGGGATGAGGAAGCTGAGGTTCAGAGTAGATGCCACCCAAGGCTATACTGTTGGTTGGTGGGAGAGCTGGACGGTGACTGGATGTCCAGCCAGAATCCTGGGAGGTGGGTCACCCTGAGCTGGCTGAAAGGTAGTGTAGCCAGGGCCTGGGTGTAGACACATAACCAGCATGGCCTGTTAACGTCCATGTCAGTGTTCGGGAACCAGGCCAGCCTTCGGGGCTGGAGAAATGCCCCCGAGGGCTACCTTCTGAACTAGCTCCCAGCCCTGCTCTCTGAGGAGTGAAGCAGGATACATGGCCTATGTGGAGGATTCGTCCACCTGTCCAGTGGGGCATTCACGACTGGATGGTAGCTGTCATGGGTTTACTCCCTCTGCTCGATGGGTCTCATTGAACTTAAAAGTAATAAGAAAGTTGGGTTTACAGTTTCCAACAGTTATCAGTCCGCTCTGAGTGCATGTCTGCGGGCTGAATGCAATCCAGTGTTGAGGCAGTGGCCTAGCTCTGTCCCCGCCCTTGGATTCACCCATGTCCCTCTGTCTCTCATGTACACACATGCACACTCTCTCCTCAAAACTTGAAGTCATTCAAATGTCGTCATTTTCCCTGTTTTCTTTCTTGGGACCAGATGATCCCTGATGCAGAGCCATTCCCCTGTCCCCCGTGGTGTCCGCCCTCGTCATTTCCTGTGACCGCATGCAGTCGTCTGGAAACTCAGCCAGTGGTCCCACAGTAGGGGAGGGCGGCTCCTTTTTCTGTAATGGGGCTGTGCCTATTTGTCCTCTGCCTTCTGGGCAGGAGTGGCTCTGAGCTTCCGTCTTCCCGCAGTTGTCACCACTGGTTTGGAGTGATTGTAATGTCACCTCTGTAGGATGGTCACCAAATCAATGCTAACTCTTGCAGGAGCTAATTCCTGCCTCAAACTTCAGTGTGTTCACTGATTAAGGACTACGAGGATGGTTTGCTGGGTTCCTCCCCACCTGCGTGCTGGCTTCCTGAGGGGAACACTGGTGGAGGTCCTGGGGGCTGCATTGCGGCGTTCTGGGGAGACGCCTGCTCACTGGGGCCATGTTCACGTCCAGTCTGTTTCTGTGGGGATGAGTGTGCTTGGGAGTCTGGGACCAATGAGAGCAGTGCTGGCCATGACAATCATTTCCATCTTTTCAAGTTCTTCTTTGGGGATGGGAGAAATTATATGGCACTAAGTGAACTGGAGTCTTAAGAACATTGTTTATTCCCTTACACATTTTCTGACTCTACTGTGAAACAAGCCTCTAAGCTTGCTTCAGGGTGGTGGCATCAGGGAGCATGGCCCAGAGTGACTATCGAAAGATGCAGGGGCTGACCAGAGGCCATCTGGGGCATGGTGCCCTGAGGCTCATGGACAGGATGGACGTCAGCACTCAGGAGACTGACCCATCATGGGTAGTGTCGGGGGACAGTTGGAGGCCATGTGATCAGGTGCCTGGGTCCAGAAGGCTCCCCTGAGAGCCGGGCCGGGCCTCTCCTCACAGCAGCCCATGTGACAACAGGTGGGGTTCCAGGGTTCCTCATCTGCGAGGCTTGCACTCGGTCTCACGACACGTAGTTCTCACCCAGAGATGCCCCGGCTCGGCCTCCTCCCAGGCCTGGTCTGGACAAACGTCTTTCCCTGGGAGTTTAAGAACCCACATGCATTCATCTCAGGGTGCTGTGATGACTAGCACCCTGGGGAAAGCCGTCCTTGGTGCTGCTCGGCAGAGGTGACTAACGAGGCAGGCACGCCCTGTCCTGGTGGGGCTCGCTTGTGGTTGCGTGTGGGTGTGTGTTTATACACATGTGTGTTGGTTCTATGGCATGTGGACGCAGGGCATGCGGTTATGTTTCTGCCATCTGCAGCCCCCCACGTGGTTCATCAAATACCACCAGGGGCCTTGGTGCCTTTTCCGTGTAGGGTAACAGTGAAATAGTGACCATCGTGAATTTCCAGGTGGCATTTAGCGGCTGGAATTAGAGGTCAGTTCTGTACGGAAGACCTGGGAGAAGCTGCTTCCCATGGCAGTGTTTTTGGTTCGTTCAGTCTCATCAAGCTCATGGCAGGTGTTGCCAAAAAAGTCAGAATGCTTTAGCCAAACCTTCCACTTGGAAAGGGAAAGGTCCCCCAGATGAGAACTCCCACCTTTCCCGAACCTACGCTCACTTTACACCAAGGATTGCAGAGGATGTCTCGTGCCCTCCTCCTTGGAGCGCAGGGTGGACGAAGTTCTCTGGCCCTGGAGCCCTTTCACCCGAGTCTGGGTGACCCTTTGGCAGGGGTGGGAAAGAAAAACATTCCGATAGCACTCTACAACTAGGTTACCCCTAAGTTCTCGTTCGGCTTGTAGATTCTGAAGATTCTTTAGAGAAGGTGGCTTTAAGAAATCCCAGGGCGCCCTGGCTAGTGTGGCTCAATGGCTTGAGTGCCAGCCTGAGAACCAAAGGGTTGCCAGTTCCATTCCCAGTCAGGGCACATGCCTGGGTTGCAGGCCAGGTCCCCAGTAGGGGGCGTGTGAGAGGCAACCACACATTTATGTTTTTCTCCCTCTCTTTCTCCCTCCCTGCCCCTCTCTTTATAATTAAATAAATGAAGTCTTTCAAGAAAAAGAAGAAGAAGAAATCCCAAGGCTTACTGTTGAGGATACCATTTGGTAGGTCCCACGTCCTTCCTCGTAGCTCAGCCAGATGATTGTCGTCATGGCAACAGAGCTGCGCCGGCAAAGGCTTTTCTCATAGCGTACAAGGGGACCTAACGCCGCCTGAGATTGTCAGTAATTATCCTTAGAAAAAAATATGTTCTGATTATTGCAAATATTTTAAGGGTCCCTGCTCTGTCCTTATGGGGACTTTTGAGGTCTGTACCAACCCCACTCCTCAAAAGACTGCTCTTTGTTTTGCCTTCCTGTTTTCTTTTGAGTGTGTTTGTACGTGGAAGAAGAGTTGCTACGGCCTTGCACATAGTAGGTGCTCAGATACGTCGTTTGATTTGGAAGGCTGGCAGAATCACCAAGCATTGAGCTAGATATTCTTTATTAGATTAGCACTTAGGTATGTTCTTTCCCTACATGACCTTAAACTTGGAGCCAAGCAGGCCTCCCAGAGTTTGCAGCCTCAGGGCCCTTGGTATTCTCACACCACAGAGCAGAGTGGACGCCCGGGCCAGTCTCACACTGATGATAAAAACAAACCTCTTGCCGCCCTCCTCTGGGAGCTCAGATTTGTCTCGGCTGCTAAAACCTTAGGAGTATCTGTTCCTCAGAATAGGAGTTTGTCTGATTTTTTTTTTCCCCTTTTGTTCCTCAGAATAGGAGTTTGTCTGATTTTTTTTTTCCCCTTTTTCCGTTTCTGTTATCTGCACATACGTAGTGAGCCCTTATTCCGGGTCAGGCATCTGGGAATTCAGGAGTGACGTGGGCATGGTTGTTCTCCATCCAATGAAGAACCCAGGCCCACGGGGTAGCATGCCCAGGACAAGGTCACCAGTGTGGCGCGTGCATGTATGGGCACGGAAAACCCGTGAGTGAGCTAGCGACCGCCTGGTCCAGCTCTCAGGGGCATCGCATCTCACAGGCCGGTGTGATTGAACCTGGAAGGGCCATCGGGTGGCTGGCCTTGTGTCCTGTCCTGTAGAAACTGGGCAGGACTGGGGTTTGTGGTGGAAGCTTCAGTCCCCTGAGCACTGCTGGTCTTCCTCTAAGGACGCCCCTCAAGCTTTATAGAACATCTTACTTACTGAGCAAATAACAGTTTGAAGTAACAGTGAAGTCCCTCCTCCTCCCACCTTTTCTTTACAGAAATATAACTGTTAATCCGGGGTCATTTCCACCGCATTTAGTACAAGTCCAGCGCAGAACAAAAGGACGGCGTGGTTGAGTTTGCCTGAGCAGTAAAGAGACTTCCAGAAATACTGAGAATGGTTTTGGGGTCTGCGATACTGCTTCTGGACCCTGAGACTCAATTGGGAGCTAGTGACTGAAACCTGTTACAGCCTTGCTCTGACACGTGGAGGGTGGGCGATGAGGCAGTCCTACTTGGAGGGTCCTCGGGACACTTTGCTTGTGCCATGGTGCTGCCTTCACGCCTGCCTGAGTCTCATTTATAATACTTTGTTTGGTTGTTAGAACCAGCTTCCTGTTTGCTGACTCAGGGTTAGCGTTGCAGTTATTTTTAGATCAGAAAGCATCCAAACATTCATTCAGAAACTGTTTGGCGAAGGTACAGCAACTCGAGATAGAAATTGAGAGGAAAAAGAGAATAATGTCATCGATAAGTTTGTTCACATCAACGTAGATGAATTTGGCTAGAAGACCAGCTACAAGGCGGAACTCTGAGTCTGCTCCTAAGTGCCACCATGGAGTCCTGGCCTAATTGTGCCATGCTTCCTTTGGAATCTTAAATCTTAGCTTCTCTTGGTGAATTTCTTGTCACAATGGTGGGTGGCATTGCAGGAGGGATGAAGGAAAGAGGGGAGGAGGGGCTGGGACTGAGAATTGGGAACAGTGAATGTTCTAAGCCTGGAAGTTTGGCGTATCTGCCACTTTCCACTTACTCAGGTTTGTTGAGCATCTACTACGTTATAAAATGTGCACACACCCCATTATGTGCTGTTTTAGGAGGCATCAATGTTTCTAGAACTTGAAGAGATCTGGGTTTGGCTAAGCAGGGCCGGCCATTCCTAGGAAACTGTGTGGCAGCGGCCCCTCCTGGGATGTGCCAATAACTAAAAAGGTGATTATGGGAAAAATTCTCCCAGCAGGTAGGGAAGGGTCTCCTGCATGAATAAACAGCACCCCGTGCCAAAGGACGGTGGCAGGAGGTGACCTGTGCTGAGGTGGTCCACATCCACCCAGTCCTAGGGTGGGGCACGCAGCCTGTACACCCTTGTAGCCAGGCAGTGGCGACAGTGTGGATGGGTTCTGGCTGATAAAAGAGATGGGGGTGGGGAGAGGGGACCCTCACATCTCAGCCCACCCCATATTTAGGTACATGACTGACAACAGTGAGATGTCCTCAAGAATGGTTAAAAGTTTTAATTATGAACTCAGCCCTGGAGGCAAATCCTGGATTCTGCTGTGTGACCTTGGACAAGTTACTTAACCTCTCTGAGCCCCCTTGTCCTCATCTATAGAATGAGAGTAATAATACCTACACTATAATGATACTATATGAAAAATAGGAGATTTAAAAAATTTGAATACAATGTGCTTGCACCTACCTGATTGCAAGCCCTCAGGAAATGGTAACTATTCTTAATAATTTGGAAAGCAGCACGATTGCTTTCCGACACAGGATAAAGCCAACGCTTCTGGCATGGTTCAGGGATATCCCCAAGCCCCTTAAAGGAACAGAGTAGATCGTAGGCCAGCAACGCACAAAGGTAACCTGATTTAAATACTTCAGGATTTAAGGATAAACTGTTTGTCACAAAGATGTCTGGTCACCAGCAGCAGCAGCAGAGCCAGAGGTCTCGCTCTCTGGCGTGTCATCCCTTTGGGGGAGATACGTGCACCCACCTTTCACTCCCACCCCTAAAGCACGAACTGCCCTGTTCTGCTTCCGTATTCATCAGGACCCTTTGACCCTTTGACCTTCCCTGAAGGCTGCCTGGGAGATAACGCCCCAGTCCGTGGCTGTGAGCATTTTATCTGCCGGACAGTTCAATTGCCTGTGCTAAGAAGACATGAGGTTCTGCACATCAGCCCACATCTGCTTTGCTGGCATGGGTTGGCGTCCTCGAGCCGCTCCAGTCTGGCTCCAGAAGGAGCATCTTTCTGCACCCGTGCAGCAGAGGAAGACCCGAGAGGTGGGCGTTCACGGTGGCAGATGTTGGGGAGCCAGCGGCATTTCCCGAGTGACACCCCCACAGTGCTTTCAACCAGGCACCGTTCCATCGGAAACGAAGGCGGGGAAGAATCGCTGTTGGAATGTGCTTGCTCCTGCGCTGGTTTCCCCGGAGCGTGAGCGTGTCCATGTTTTCGTGTTTCCATATTACCCTTCTCGCTTTGCTTTTAAAACAGCAACAAAGGGAGAGGAGTATCGGTCTGCGTGGCTGCCAGGACTGTGCATGCCAGAATCTCGTGCTTGCTGGTCTGAAGCCACCAGATGGTGCTAGGACTGTGTGTGGGGTTTTTTCATTTTTTTCTCTGCGTTTTGAAAAGTCGTGAAGTAGGAGAGGCTGGGGCGTGTGAGATTGGCCAGAAGACTGTCAGCTGATCACAGTTTGCAGTGTCTTCCCACCCGCGCGTGGGCACAGGGGTGTCTTCGCAAAACAGATAGACCTTCTCCAGCGTGTGCTGAGCTGAGCGCACACTATTAGCCGTCCCCATAAACACCAGCTGCTCCGCCTGTCACACCTCAGCCACACGCAGTAGCTGATGGCCCAGTTTGGGGACAGGAAACTCCACGTGCTGCTCTCTCCCTACGATACTGAAGTGGGTTGTGGGGCTTCGCACTGCCTCAAGGGCAAGTTGTGCTTCCTTTGTTGTTATCTTTGAAAAATGCTTTAAGCTTTTTTTTTTAACTTTTGTCCTATAAAACTCCATGAGGACCAAGGGATAGATCTTTCCACTGGTTAAAATACTACTTGTGGTCCTCATCTGCCAGTTTCCTTGAAATTAAATTGTGTCTTTGTTGCAAGAACATTAGGTGATCTAAATAGCACATACAAAAATGTTTGAGTAGTTCGAAGCCATTTTCAAGGCTGACATAAGGTGTTTGAATGCTGTTCAGTGATTTAAGTATGGCCAGTGTCTCCCTGGAGTGGAGTGAGGTTACGTGGCAGGTGTGAGTGGTCAATGATCTCTGTGTGGTAACTGTAATTCCAGGAACTCCTCTCTCCCTTCGCCCCCCTTCACTCTCCCTCCCCTCCCCGTAGTTAAACAAACATAGGTGTCCTAGGATGCCACCTTCTCCCAGTTGTCCATCTCTCCAGGCCCAAGGACAAAAATAAAATGCTGATGAAGCTAGAAGAAATGTAGTTTGTTAATTTGGTGTTTTTAATATCCTGAGCGCCTCCTCTGACCTTTAATGAAAATGACAGTGCCCCTGACGGGAGCCAGCTGCCGCACAAGTGCAGCAAAGAGCAAGGATGCTTCTCCTTGAACAAGAGAAGTGACAGCAAGTGTGGAGCTGCTGAGAAGTCATCGGGAGCCTCTCTGCTAATTCGAGGCAAAATTGGACACTGAGCAGCAAGAGCAAGGAACTGCTGCTCGGGGCCTCCTGAGTTTTCTAAGGCACCTTCCCGCACTCAGGTCACCCGGGAAGCCATCACTTCCAAGTTGAGGTGAAATGTACGTTGTGTGAGGGCAGGGGCTCTCTCCTCCGCTCAGAGCACAATGATTAGGCAGCAGTCGCATTTTTCTGAAGTCCGAGGCACGGGACTGTCGTCCCGTCTCTTCTCCAGCATCTCAGCTGAGATCATTTCTCCCAAAGGAGGAAGAAGGTCATTTAATGCTGCCTGAGGTCACCTGGAGAGTCTGCTTCATAGAGCCTCAAGTGGGTGTGCACCCCTCCAGCAGAGAGCCAGCTGGCACCCCTGCCTGGTGTGCCCAAGAGGTCCTTAGTGGCCCCTCCTTTTGTTGGTCTGGCTACAGTGGTCCATCTAGTGGCCATTAGGACTTGGCCCCTTGGACCAAATATGTGTTAGCTAGGGCATCCTTGTTAAGCTTTTTGAGGTGTAAGAGTTGAGCTCCCTCCTTTCTTATTAGAATTGAGGCTGCCATTCAGGTGGCATTTCGAGACACTTTTACTCTCCCTTTGGAAGTCCATGTGCCATCGCTTAAAGTTGTAAAATAACAGCATCCCAAAACACGCCAGGGAGATGGCAGAAGTAGGGCGTCGGCCTCCTGGTCAAGTGTGACGCTGGCATGTGTGTGGCATGTCAGCCATGTGGAGCGCCGGCTGCAGGCATCCCAGGGCAGCAGATGGCCCGGCCAGAGTGGCAGCTGATGCACGCTGAGGCAGTTTCTGCGATGCAGCGCCAGGGCCGTCCTCCAGCCCGCTGTCAAGGTGAAAGGACACCTGACGTTTCGAGACGGATGAGCTCTCAGAGGGCAGGGACTTGAGAGCAAGGGGAGAGACGCTCTTTCCTTGCAGCGAAGCTGCAGTACCACAGCCTGCTGCAGGCTGTGGCAGACGTGGCCCTGAGTGGTCCTTGGTGGTACCCAACGCCAGATACCCTAGGGCCTTTCCTTTCCGGTCTTTGCTGGAGGAGGTTGGTGGCACAAGTGTCCTGAGCTCTGCAGTATAAAAATAGACAAGAGAGTCCAGAACTCTGGGGGTACCTTAACCGTTGGCAGCTGCCTGCCTGATTTGAAGGCGTAGGGCACCAGGAGATCGAGGCTCGCTGCAGGAGCTTGACCGTGAACCTCTTGGTACTGCAGCAAGGAGTTCCATCAGACGACCACTCTGGTGCTGCGCAACTTTACGTTCAAGCACATTCTTCCTGGGCAGGCTCTCTGGACGCTCCGTCTTGGCTTTGGTGTCCTGAGATGTTTGGGAAGAGGGAACAGTTCTGTCTCTCAGAGAAGCTGCCCTTTGTAAGGTTAACTTCCTTCCCTGTACTCATTAGCCTGCTCCAGGGAGAAGAGCAATATTAGATGAGGGAGAAGTGCAGGCTGTTACACGCTGGCTAGAGCATCGGCGTGGACAGATGCTCCAGCCGGGCCTGAGTTCATTGCTCTGGCCTCTCTCTGCCTTCCTGTAGGACTTGGCTGATCACGGCCATATCGAAGCCCTACCTAACTGTCCCACTGGTAGGGCCAGTGCTCTTTATTTTTCCTCTCAAACATACCAATCCTGGACTGCAGTGAGCTCGCAGCTAGTAGGTGTCTCTGCATATCCACACACCTCTTCCACCTGAGTTGCAGGCTTACTCTAGAGTCAGTTGTGTATTCTTCCAAACCTGTACATGCCAGGTATGTGGCCCATCATAAAGCTATTTAGTTGTAAGGTATGTAAACCTTTGGGACATGAGTGTGAAAAATCAAGATTGATTTCTACAAAATAGGTAGAATGTGGAGAATGACAAAATAGAAGCAAGTTGCTTTTTAAAAAGTGCCATCAAAGTAGGATGAGGCAATTGTAAAAGGTTGGGGACAATTATTAAAAAATCTAGCCCAGGCTGGTGTGGCTCAGTGAATTGAGTGCCGCCCTGCGAACTGAAAGGTCGCCAGTTCGGTTCCCAGTTGGAGCACATGCCTGGGTTGCAGGCCAGGTCCCAGTTGGAGGTGTGAGAGAGGCAACCCATCAATGTATCTCTAGCACATTGATGTTTCTCTCCCTCTCTGTCTCCCTCCCTTCCCCTCTCTCTAAAAATAAACAAAATCCTTTTAAAAAAATCTAGAATGCTCAGGTTGTATCACAGGAAGCCTAAACTGGACATTGCAGATGACGCATGTTGAGTGTGATGTATGCAACAAAGATGAATAAAATACCAGTCAGCATTCCCATTTGTTTAGAGGACAGTCATTAACATTTGAGTCTAAGTAAGACTCAAGGTTACACAGCTGCAAATGGGGGAGCTGAGCCTCGAGTCCACATTGTCTGACTTCAGAGCCAAGCTTGTAACCCTTTGACTCTGCTGCTTTTCTTTCTGATCTTCCTGCTAATTCGGAAGGTGGCGAGGGGCTCGGGGTGTACGCAACCCCAAGCAGATGTCGAGGAGGGGACAGGACGGGAGAGAGCTGCTAAGGAGCCCCCAGGACTCTTGTAGGTCAGTGGGGAGGGGAGGAGGTCGCCTACCTCAGCAGGGAAGATTTGGTGTGGATAAAAGAGAGACATTTTGGAAAAAGATTCCTGATAAAAATACATCATGGGAGGACCTACAAGCATATTCGATAGGTCTCGTAGCTGCCTGCCTGGGGACCGCACACGGGCGCCTCTTTTAGACCTTTCAAACGTGCAGCCGAGGTGGCGTAGTGAGCAGCTCTGCGCCCACGCGTGGCGAGGACAGGGCGCCTGCTGTGGCTATGTTCGTATGGCTCTCGGTTAGTGCCCACGTCACAGGTCAGCACAGACACTTCAGGGCTGACAGGGCACCAGTGGCTGGTGTCCAGATAGAAGTCACGAGAGCTGTTGAGTAGCCTGGGGTCGCTTCTTTGTCCCACTGGCCCCTGTGAGTGGGTTCTTCCTGAAGACGTGGGTGGGGGTCTGCTGTGCCCGAGCCCCTGCCTGATGAGGGCCCCTCGTAGTCGTTTGGGTATTTCCGACATTTCGGACAGCTGCCCCAGTTGCATTCCTGTGTCCCTGAGGCTGTAGGGAGGGAGTTAGTGCCTGATGGCTTTATGGGGAATGTCACTCGTGTGTTTTGAAATGAATGTTTCTTTAACAGCAAGTGGAATATTTGTTCCATTAGTGAACAGGAGTTGCCTGTTACCTCTGTGCTTACGAAGCTGGGGGTGGGCAGTGAGCTTAGTAGCTTCTCGTAGCGCCGTGAGTGTGCTCAGGCCTGCTACTGTAACAGCTGAGTGTGTCAGGTGTGGCTTCCCAAGGCCCGGGGTCAGAATCAGCAGCCCCTCCTTAGGGGACAGACACGTGTTCTCCTAGGCCAGCAGTTCTCAAAAAGGGCAGGTTTACACCTAGAGGACTTTTGATGGTGTCTGGAGACATTTCTGGTCATCATGACTTGGGGGGTGCTGCTGGCATCCAGAACGTAGAGGCTACAAAGCCCCCCACAATACACTGGACGGCCCCCATAACAGAGAGTGACCTGGTCCAAATGTCAGCTGTGCCGAGGTCGCGAGACCCTGCTGTGGGTGAACTGCCCTGTCCCTTTGGACCCGTCTCCTGCAGGGGTTCAGAGAGTGTGCTTCCAGCCAGCGGGCCGCCTGACTCCTAATCAGCCTTCCAACAATATTAGCCCTCAGAGGGGCTGCCGAGGGCACAGTGGGTTATTGTAGCTGTGCGCTTGGACCCAGGCACTTCTGAAGCCCAGCTTCCTCCAGCCCTTCCCCTCCGCCGCAGAGGCTGGCCTGACAGATCCTCTTTTCAGTTTTCACTCGCCACTTGCCACACTGCGGACCCCGCAAGGGCCTGTCCATTAGTACCCCAGCGTGAGGGGAGGTGGGAGCCACCTGCAAATGAGGCAGCACAGAGGGATGGGACAGTGCCACTAGGTGGATGTCACTGTCCTGCCTCTTTCTGCAGAGTCCCTGTGGCAAGCGTCAGTCTGAAGGATATGACCATATCAGACTTTTGGGGGGGAAGGGTCGGTGGCTCTACTCTCCTTGTTTTTCCCTCCCCTGTTGACCCCCAAGTAGGCATTATACAGTTTGTATTTTGCTTGCAACTTTAATGTGCCTCTTTGTCCTTAGTTGGGAACATCTCCAGCTTGTCACAGAGGAAAGAGCCTTTTGGTTTCTGTAAACTCAGGGGTGGGTTCTTCCTCTGCCACCTGCAAGCCCTGTGGCCCTCAGCAAGGTATTATTGTCCCTACTTATAAAGTTGGGACAGGAATACCTACCTCGTGGGCCCTGCACCACTTCGTGGATGGCCCCCCAGCCCACTGTGAGCCCCTCAAGGGCAAGCCCTTGTCCTCACTGTCTTTGAAATCACTTTAATCCCATCCCAGGGTGCATTGTGCTCCCCCCAAAAGATATGTTGAAATCCTAACCCCTGCTTCCTGTGAATGTGACCTTATTTGGACATAAGGTCTTTGCAGCTGTGATCAAGTGCCGATGAGGTCATTAGGGTTGTCCCTAGTTGAGCACGACTGGGGTCTTTATAAGGAGAAATTTGGACACAGACACCGTGTCTCAGGTGAGGACAGACACACAGGGCTTGGGCTGCCTGAAGATGGAGGCAGGGCCTGGCATGATGAGTCCACAAGCCCAGGATTGTCGGCAACCCCTGGAGCTAGGGAAAGGCAAGCGGGGGTTCTTCGCTTAGGGGTTTCAGAGGAGGCCCTGCTTACCCTCGATTTCAGCCTCTAGAGCTGTGAGACGACACAATTTTGGTTGTTTTCAGCCAACTGGTTTGGAGTACTGTGTTACAGCAGCCCAGGATCCCAATACAGTTCTCAACAGACCATTGTGAATTTGAGTTTCCTGTGCCCCAGCAGGCACACTCTGGTCGTTGAGCCTCTGGGCTTTCACTTATTTCTTGCAGATCCTGCAGTTTAGGTTGCCGAGATTCTGTGCTACTTGTGTGTGTGTGTGTGTGTTTGTAAACCTTTGCTTGTTATGGGAGAAAGTGCTTACATATACCACACTGGGAAGAACTAAGATTTTTGCCATGAAGTATTTGTGCATCCCTCAGCAGCAAGGGCTGGACCTAAATTTATTTTAGCAACGAAGTGACACCTGGTGCCAGGAGGAAGCCTGAGAGGTCATTGCCCCCTTCTTTCTTCCTTGTTGAACTGGCAAGAAACAGAACCAGAGCAAAGCAGCTTTAAAAAGAAGGAAATGTATGTTCTTGCAAAACAGGAGCCTCAGATCCAGGGGGAAGAGCAGGCTGTGGGTGTGTTAATTTGGCAGCTCAGCATGGTCACTGGGGACCCAGGCTCTGTCTGTCTTTGGTCCATAGGGTGAGCCTCTTCCTAAGGCAGGTGTCCCCATGCCCATGACGATGGCTGACTGTAGCATCTGGGCAGCCTGCTTCCAGTTCACTTCCTCTGGGATCTCACTCTAAGATCAGGGACATTTACCCCAACAACTTCCTCTCCATCTGTGTCCCATCACTGCCAAAAGGAATGGAACTAGGTTGCTGGCCCAGACTAACCATTGAAGACTAATGGACCCTGGAGATGCAACCGTTGTGCTCGTCTGCACTCTCCAAATTAGCAACATTTACTCATCTTTGGTAGGCAGCATAATGGTCCCCCAAGGTGTCCATGTCCTCATTCCTGAGACTTGTGACTGTGGTACCTCACATGGCAAAGGAACTTTGCAGATGTGATTTAGTTAAGGATCTTGAGATGGGAAGATTATCCTGGTGCATCCCATATGATCCTAAGGAGGAGGAAGGAGGAGCAGAGTCAGAGAGAGAAGAGGCTACACTGCTGGTTTTGAAGATCGAGGAAGGGGCCCAGAGCCAAGGGGTGAGGGTGGCCTCTAGAGCTGGAAAAGGTCAGGAAACAGATTCCGCCCTAGAGCCTCCAGGAGGAACGGAGCCTGTCCAGTGTCTTGATTTTAGCCTGGTAAAACTGAGTTTGGACTTCCGACGACCAGGACTCTCAGATACTAAATGTGTGCTTCTTTAAATCACTGAGCGAGTGGTAATTCATCGCAGCAGCAGTAGGAAATGAACTCATCGTTGTTTCTCCAGGCTGACCTGGAATCAGTATAGACCTTTTCTAATACAATAAGAATCTCATATGCATTTTTACTTATTTTGCATCTTCTGTAGTGTGCACATAGAAGAGGCACAAATCTTTGTGGATGAAACACAAGATAAACCCAGTTCCTGGTCCCGCCTCCAGGTACAGCCGGCCTGGTGATTTGCTCTTACAGTGATTATGTTGGTTCCCTCATTCAGCACGGGTGCTGGGTGCAGGGCTCACGGAAACAAGTACAGTCTTGTCCTCACTCAGAAAGTGCTGAGCATGTCTCCACCAGCTGTTTGATTTCCACAAGTATTCTCACTGTCAAATCGGAGCTCTTCCAGATGTCTGCTCTGTCTTAGCCGCTAAAGCCTGTTTCCTCTAAAGCTTTTTCAAACCTGCTGATTTATTTTTTCAAGTTTTAGCCAGGGCCAGGAAGAACAGAAGACGTTGTTAAGCGTATCACAGAGAGAGCTATTTTTAGGGTGCTCCCCGTTGCTCAGATCAGCACTAACGCTAGGGGCTGGGCCCCAGGGCCCAAGGGGGATGTCATCTGCCCGCTCCTGCCCTCGCGCCCAGCTGGACAGAGACACTACTGTCGGGAAGTTTTCTTTGCGGTTCTTTGTTTCCTCCTCTCTGAGCGCCCCGGGCTGCAGAGGCCCCGGGCTGCAGAGGCCCCGGGCTGCAGCACACGCAGCATGTTTGGAAACTGCTTGCTCTCACACCATAGTGCAGCTGTTGCTGCGAAGCTGTGGGCTTTCCTGGGGATGATGAATAACTGGTGACCATCTATGGGAAATATCTGGGGAGGTCACAGAAATGACGAGCAGAGAAATGGGAGGCGGGAACTGAGCTCCTACGTGACCTTCTCCAACTGCAGCATGCTGTCTAGAGCAAACTGAAGCTTGGGGGACCCACAAAGCAACTGTCCATCACTTAGCTGCCTGGAGTAGCTTAGCAAGGATTGGGGCTCGAGCCCCCTGCTGCCAGTTGGGTAGTTCTAGGCTCAAGAACCAACAACTTGAGAGGGGCTGTAAAGCTCTAACACCCATACCAGTGTGTAGATACATACGTTTGGTGGTGGGTTCTCGGCTCTCGGCTCCGCCCCTTCCCATCTCCCTTTGCCTGTAACAAGTGCTGGGTGCTGAGTGGTGAAATGCATGGACTCTGGGGATGCAGCCTGGGTGGGAATCCTGCCCGCTAGCAAGGTGACCTTGAACAAAGTACCTAAGGCGCTTTTCCTGTCTGTACAGTGGGAGTGATGATAGTACCCGCACAACTAGGAGAGCTGCAAGAATCGAGCCTTTCATGAGTGCAAAGGGCGAATCCCAAGGCCCCACACGCCCCAAGCTCTGTACAAGTGACTCACCTTCCCGTGACCTCACACACGGCCCTGCAGTGTTTAGCTGCCTGCATAGTGTTCCATCCGTCCTGCGGCGGTGTTACATGGTTTATTTAACCCGCTTCCTCTAATGGGATTTTGTTTCTAGTTTTTACTCGTCTGAACAGCGTTTCAATGACTAGCCCCATAGGTAAGGGTTTGCTCTCATCCTTGATTATCTTCCCCGTTCAATTTCCCGGACCAGAATTGCTGGGTCAAGGAGGGGACGATGCTGCCCAATTTTCCTCCAGAAAAGAACTAGTTTACCAGCAGTGAATGAGTGCGCCAGTTTCCTTGCATGGCCAGGTTATTAACTTTTAATCGAATGAAGGTCCAGGAAAAATAGGAGATATTTCCCTGGGGAAAAAGTGTTCCTTGTCCTGGCTTATAAGCAATAAAAGCTTAGGAGAACCTGAAGGGAGCCCAGAGGGGCCCCAGCTCGTGGGGAAGCAGCGCCCTCTGCTGGTTTCCCCGGGTGCAGAGGTTTGAGCAGCCGTAGATGTCCATGCTGAGAGTGGGGACCTATGGCAGGAGTGAGAGGGTGTCGTTTTCCCAACTTCTAGCCATTTAAACAGTCAGCCTCAGGTGACCTTCAGTTCTTGTTCAGGTTGATTTACAGCAGGGCTTCTCAACTTGGTGGGGGGGTGCTTTTATTCCCCCAAGGAACACGTTTTGGGGTATTCCCAACTGGGGGGCTGCTGCTGACCCCTAGTAGCTAGAGGCCAGGGGTTCTGCTAAGCATCTGATGGTGCACAGGACTGTCTCCCACAAAGAAACATCTGGCCCCTACATCAGCAGAGTTAAGGTTGAGAAACCATGTTTTAGAGAATTGCTTGGAAGGTTGCTCTTTTTCAGATTCAGATAAAATACAAAACTGTTAATATATAATACCACTATTATTCCTAACATTTTTTTTTCGGTTCTGGAAACCTGTTAGTTTGGCAGAATAAAATGGAAAATAGTTGGAACAAAAACAGCACCTTGGCCTTTCTAGAAGGCGGAGGGGGGCGTATAACCCATAATAATCTCACGAGTACTAATAAGGGAGGGAATTTTTCTCCTGCTAATTTGACTTGGTTAAACCTACCATAAATTCCTGCGGCTCTCCCTTGAAGGCCTCGTCTGCTAAAAATAGTGCTTTATTTGACATTTCCCCCCTGATTTCATGAGCCCCAGTGTTTTCCTAACATTTATAATTAATTGTGCTTTCCCCTGGCAGTGCAGGATCACCATCTGTAGTTCCAACTTGCTCCTCCCTCCCCCACGCCCAAGTAAATGCTGATTCAAGCATTGTTTCTAAGAGAGGGAAGGAAGAAGGGGCCTTCAGGAGTAATCTTAGACAAGGGTGTGCCTGAAGGGAAAAGTCTGACAAGAATTTCGGGGAAATCAAGCTGCATTGCAGTTTACTTCGACATTTGCTGAGTGTGAGGACGGACCTTGTGCACTGGTGTAACCCAAACCCGTGAAAAAATACCCTATTATTTCATTGTGCCCTCGCCTCATAGTCTCTGAAATGCTTTTATGCGCCTTGAAACAATTAGCTGGAGTGGACTTACTAGCTGCTCTAAAGAATGCTAAGAGGGTTATTTTGTCAGAAGAGGAGGAAAAACAACCAGAGCTTTCCCCTAAATATCAGACAGTATTTTGGTCCTCCTCCTGGGGAAGTATTTTTCAAACCGTAGGTCACCAATGCGTGAAGTGGGCTGTAAAGTCAATTTCTGGGTGACAACCAGCATTTTAAAAAAACAGGGTAGGAAATATTAGAGGGTATTGTATATAGTAAAGGGAACTTTTGTGTTGGTGGTTTTGTAAAAATGGCATCAAACATAAATATCTACGTGTGTGTGTGTGTGTGTGAGCGTGAGCACACGCGCGTGCGTGGGGGGCAGTCTGCAAGGCAGTGGCTCCGGTTTTACAACATGATGAACTGGCGTGTGTTTAAATCCCTTCATTCTCTGTTCAGTGTCTCAATGGTTCTGACTTATCTCCCATCCTCAACGTTGCCTCTGTTGCTTTCTCAGGGGGCACCAGGGAGATCGGCTCCGCCCTCACCAGGATGTGCATGCGGCACAGAAGCATTGAAGCCAAGCTGAGGCAGTTTTCGAGGTGAGGAGCCCAGAGCACCCGGCGGCCACGTGCCGTTGCTGATTGCAGGTTAAGACGTGGTGGTGTGCGGCCTAACTCGCCGTGAGGAGCATTGGTTTCCCCGTAGCGCTTGAATCTCCGCAACCCACCTCTCGTCCCAGCCCATCACTCTGCTCATGCACGGATCACGTATTTGTCAGGCATCTGGTCTCCAAGGACACAACAGACAACCAGAGGTCTAGGCCCCTGCCCTCGTGGAGCCTGCGACCCCCCTTGAGGGTCTGCTCTGTGCTCCTGTGTGTCTCTCCTCACCCCAGGGACCCACCCCCTGCAGGTGTCTCTTGAAGAGGAGCTGTGGCAGTGGAGACTGAGGCATGCCCCACTGTCCTGTGACCCACTGCTGAGGACAGTGGGAGCTCGGAGCCCTGCACATGGTCAGCCTCTTCTCTGCGGGGAGAAACAGCAGTGACTGGCATGGGGATTCAGAGTCACCAGTGTTCGAATGAGAACGGCCATCCTTCCGAGCATATCGGCATAGTTCAGCAGTTTGCACAGTTCTGCTTTGTGGGTAGCAAGTTGTGCGAGTGGCTGCTAACGGGAAATGCCCGACCGTCTTGGCAGGGCCATCACAGCAGGGGACAGGACATAGCAGGAAGCACCTAGGCTGCAATCCTCAGCTGACTCTCAGCCCTTGTAAAATGGGGATAACAATTTCTGAAGGGTTTTTGTAAAAATGAATGAAATGTCCACACATTTACAGCAGAAAGTGCGTGGTGTAGCAGGTGATGAAATCTAGCTGCTTTCCCTTCTTCTCACACCTGGACAGTGCTCCCCAAATCACATAGGGCCTCCTCACATCGTCATCCCAGTTTATTCTCAGGCAAGGCCTGTGGCACCTCACCCTGTTTCGGTGATGAGGAGACACCACTTCACCAGCCACTGTTTATTGAACAGCTACTACGTGCCAGGTGCTGCCTTAGGTATATGGACAGAGTGGTGAATGGGACCACATACTGTTCTCACAGAGCATACACATTGAAGAAATGTCATGTGAGGTCAGGTGGGGGTAAGCGACACGAGACAGAGTTTGTGGGGTGGGGGTGGGGGTGGGTGGCCACTGCCTGACACAGGACGCTTCACTAGGGAGCCTCTCTCTGTTCAGAAGAAAGACCTGAGCAGAGACCTGGAAAAAGGAAGGGTGTGAGCCCCGCTGATGGCTGGAGAAAGTGTGCGAGGGAGGGAACTGCAGGTTGGCCCTGGTCAGAAAAGGAGGGAATCGTGCCAAGAACTTGGAGATTTCCAGGAGGCTCGGCACCAAACAGCAGTCTGAGGACACCTTCTGGGTCGTTCTCTCCAGTGCAGGCCAAGCCGTGTATGGACGTTTTCTGATTTCTCTACCACGGCTCCGTAGCGTGGGAGCGGGCAGTTTTCTCCTGTTGTAGACCAAAGGCTTTGGTTGCCTGGCTCGCATGATTCCTCCATGTGGGGAGCCGCCTCTCCATGGGTGTATGGGGTCTGCTTGGGAGACAGCACAAAATGAAGGGGTGTACCTGGAGATACCTTCACCTCTGATCCTGGGGCTGGCGGTCTGGCTTCTCTTTCTCAGGGCTGCCCACAATTAGCCCACGATCATGACCTAGAATCCTGAATGTGCATCAGAATCCCTTGGGTCTTTTTAAAAATAGTAATGTGGGGGCCTCATCCTCAAAGTTTCTACAAGCTGTGGGGGAGGCCCAGGTCACTTCACCTTTTTAAAGCTCTCCAGGTGCTCCTGTCGTGCAGCCAGAGGGGCCCCACTTGTGTGGCACCCCGCTTGCTAATAAAAGCTTTGACTAGAACGGGGATGAGAGGCGCGGTCACTTCCATCGGTCACGCTTACCGCTTCTTAACAGTCTCTGCAAAGCGTCCTGAAAATGAGGTGGTTGCAACATTGGGGATTTGGATGTGAACTTGGGGTTAGTACGCTGCCTTGTCTTGCTTCAGAGCATCGTGATTTTGATATGTTTTGACAACCAAGTGTAAATCTTTACAACACAGCTATATCTGTTTAATTTCTCCTTTTCTTCCTCTTTTGGTAAAAGCGCTTTAATCGATTGTCTGATAAACCCACTTCAAGAACAGATGGAAGAATGGAAGAAGGTGGCCAACCAGTTGGATAAAGACCATGCCAAAGGTATGCTGTCTGAGACGTATCCAGAAAACGCTGCGGGCTGTGCCTCAGGCCCCCACCTGCCTCACTGGCATCCCCAGGGCCCGCTCTGTCCCTGCTTCTCCTGCAGGCCTTTCAGTGTTGGAGGATAAGGAGTAGAGAGTGGCCTGCGGCAGGGCTCAGTGCCGGTGTTGTGGCATGAACATCCTCAGCCACTGCTGGCCTTCGCTCGGTGGCATTCGGTGTGAGCACCTGAGTGAAGGAAAGTGAATGCAATGCCAGGCTTCACTGCCAAAGATTCACACTTAAGGCATTGCAGCACATACTGAAAACTAAACCTTTGATGATATGAGCTAACCTTGGGTCTCCTGCCCCCAAATGACCATGTCCGTGCCTCATGGTGCCAGGGGCTCCAGGGACAGAGTGGTCCAGACAGACACCACCCCTGCTGGTCTTCCCAGGGCTGCAGGGCGGAGGTGCTGGCGGTGTGGAAGGGGCAGGACACGTTGCTCCAGGATCGCACACCTGCAGTGAGTTCTGGGGAAGGGAAGAAGCCTGGAAAGGAAGGGTTTGCTAACAGACCATTTGAAGAGCATTTAAATGAGAGCCCTGTGGGCTTAGGGTGGGGAAGAGAAACGACGGGAATAACTGTGAGGGAACTAGCCGAGTTTGCAATCATTCCAACAGGAGGGCAGCAGAGGAGAGAAGTGACAGTCACTTTAGATGTCCACGTCTGGGCGATGGCGATACCAGCCACAGACGTGGGGACGTCTGGGAGTGGGTGTGGACTGCTGGGACAGAGGCGGGAGGGCTGTGCTGGCCGTGGTGCGTGTGGGCTGCCCTCCTGGCGGCCGGCAGGGTCTGGCCCTGGTGTTCATGTGAAGGAGAGGCAGCTGGGTCTCTCTCCATTCCCCCCCTTCCCGCCCCCGGGGTCTCATTTCTGCTGCTGCTGTCTGAGGTTCTCTTGCCCGAATTGTGACATCTGGCCAGCATCTTGCCGCGTGGGTCCCTCTTCAGGAGACTTAGGCCTTAGAGAAGTAGAGCACGTTGAAAGTATGTCCAGATACCTGAGCTGAGAAGTGGTAACCTTCATTTTTAGGGAAGTATTCCCAATCGACGCCTTTCCTGGAAGCTGGTCTGAATGAACAGTGCTGGGGAAACCGCGGGGCCTGTTGCAGATTGTCGCGTTAATAACACCGCTGCTCGAAAACTGTCGTGTTTGTTCTGTCGTAGTTTTTGCTTCCTGTGATGAAAGGAAAGGTGGTCCCCCAAATATCTTCTGTTGAGCAAAACGGTAAATGATTCAACATTCTGCTTTCTCTTAGAGTATAAAAAAGCTCGTCAAGAGATAAAGAAGAAGTCCTCGGATACACTGAAACTGCAGAAGAAAGCAAAAAAAGGTAACTTGACGAGTTCTGCGGGTAATAGCGTTACTTTGGGGAAAAGAACATGTGCTTGACCTGTCTTTGAAGCAGAAAGTGCTCGATGCAGACCTCCTTACCTGTGACGGCCCTGGAGAGCAGATAGGCACGAAAAGATTCCATCTGAGTTCAAGTTCTCAGTGCAGGCTGTCTAATAATTTGAGGCCCTTGCAGAGTTGCGCTTGACTTGTTTCCTCCCCCCACCTTTGTCTCCAAGATCTGACAGTTGTCATGCCTATTGTACGTTATAATGAAACCTATAAATTTCCTGGAAGCCTTGGGATCATGCACAAAAGCCTTTATGCAAATGTTCTATTCTAATTATTACAGAAATTATGTCATTTTCTCCATCTTTCACAGCCTATAATCTCCGAAACCCTTTATTAAGTCTTGTGAGAGGGTGAGAAATGGCTGCCATGGGAGCCAGGCATCATTGCTAAAAGGGAGATTTTTCTTGGTGTTCACGAGGGCGGGCGCTCCGGAAGGAAGGGCGGACCAGTGCGAGGGGCCCTCGGCCCGCCTCCCGGCCTGTCATCATCCACACACCAGTTCTCTGTCAGATCCGTGACCTCGTGTTGCTCTTCCCGCACGGACTGGGAGTTGTAGGAGGAGGAGCTAGCTACATGCACTTTGCAAGCATTGGTAACATTTTATCAAGACCTAAAATGTAAGGACTCTGTCTTGAACTTGAAAAGGTGACCAGTTCTTCTTGACACCAAGTTTTTCAATTTGCTGCTTCACAACTTTTTCCCATCAGGCTGCCCCGTGGGGAAAGTTTAGCATTTATTTAGGACAGTGATCTTTTGAGTTAGAAATCCCAAAACCAATGTCATTTTTCCTAAACAAGCAGTTGTGGTTTTTTTTGGGGTTTTTTTTTGGAAACAAAATGTACTTGGAGAGGTGGGATGGTTTGGTGGAAGAGAGGTGAGGACAAAGGTGTGATATTTCTAAACAATGCCCTCCTAGTTGTTACTTCAAGACAAAGGCAGCAAAAGGGTCACCCATGGTCAGATTTTCTGTTCGTATCGGCCCCAGTTGTTGCTTTTAGCTGTGTTTTCCAGCCTCGGTGCTTCTCAAAATTACCTTCTGGCCCACTAGGGCACTTAGGAGCAAGTGTTTGACAAATAAAAGGGTCTGTGGCCAGTAGCATTTTATTTAGCAAGTCTGGAGGTGGACGTTTGTAAATCATACCGCCACCCTCTTCCACTGAGTCTGAGGTTCCATGGGAGGGCAGGCTGCCCCAAGGTTCGGAGTTGGTCTCCACCTCACTGGCAACTGGGCAGCTTTGAGATAAGAGAGAGTATGGGTTTGGAGGGAGGGTCCAGGGGAGACGTTTGTAGCTTGGGAAAGGTTTGGGAGTTTGGTGAAAAGGATGAGATAAGGAAAAGTAGCTAGTTTCCCTTTGCTCTTCCACACTTCTCTTTTCAGGGGCCTTAAGTTCTTGGCTTCAGCGATAATCCTTTTATCTGAATTCTGTACAGAGGCTGAAACAGTCCTGTCTTTTGCTCAAAGTCACTGGCATTGTCCAATTAGTGGAATTTGGACCTCCAGGGGAAGGCTGATAGGTCGAAGGCAGTGCAGCAGGAAAGGAAGTTTCTGGAGATTAGATTTGCCCAGCACTGGCTCAGGAGGACGCCTGGGGAGGACGATGGGCTTCCCTCCCAGGCGCCAGATAGGAGGGCTGCCGGGCTGTGCAGCATGAAGTGGTGCTCTGGCCCTGAGACTTGGGAATAACTGGCGTTTAGTTGTGAGGCTTCCCGGGGTACTTGGGCCTGAAGGCTGAGAGAATGGAGGCTGTGATCTGAAGCGTCCGCCTTTTCCGTTCCAACCACGTATCTGAAGGTCTCAGGCTCCATATCCTCTCCAGACCAGGCGGCTGTGAAGGGGGACTGAGCCAAGTCAGTCACTTGGAATGTTCTGGATGATTTTCTGCTTACTCCAGAAAACATTTTTTTCATGTCTTTCCTTTATTTTTTTTTTTTTAAAAACAACCCTTTTTTCTAAAATATATAAGTACGTTTTTTTTTTTGTTTTTGTCTTTTACCAAGTGTTCATATTTGTGTATTTCCGGGGTGAATGGAACCTTCTGGAAGAGACCAGAGTCATCATTCTGAGTGCCTGTTTGAGATGGAGTGCTCTGGATGGCCCAAGAACGGGCTGGAACTGGTGCAAGCTAAGGGTCCGGAGAAATCTGGTTATTTGAGGCTTCCAGTTGATTTGGGTCTGGTTAGCTGAAGTGTCCCTTTGGTCTAGAAGCCTCTCCACCTGTTACATCTCCCGAGAGGTAGCTTCCCAAGTGTCCATAGTTGCTGGGAGATGTACACCCTGTATTAGGACAGGCAGATGTTTGGATACACTCTTTTTTGTCCTGACGGAACTGAATCTGAGTTATACAGCCAAAGCATCACTTCCCTTTCCCTCTCTTTTCAGGAGAGTATCAAGTAGCTTTCTGCCATGCCTTTTTCAAAATCCGTGATCTTTGACCTAAAAATTCTTCCAATTCTCCTTTTCAAAATTCCAGATGCCCGGTGACCTTAGTCGCGGTCTGAGCCCTGCCCTCAACACAGGCAGACACGTGTGGGACGTAATTTTTGTGACTAATTCACCCTGATTCTGCAGATGTCAGCTGTGGTCACACTCTTTATTGGACTTTTTTATCCCCTGTAATATAGAGAGCTGTCATTTTTAATGTATAGATATTTAAATACTACCATCAAAAACACTTTTACTTTTTTTTGTTTGTTTTTGGTTAGACTTTATCTCAAAATCATTTTGAAACAACTTGGCATGTGCTCCAGCTTGGGCCTGAAGGCTGAGAGGCGTGGGTGAAGGGGTCTCTTTTCGTGGAAGTCAGGTTCATTGAACAGTTACAGGGAGTAAATACGAGGTAGGGAGTTGGGGGCTGGAGAGACTGTCTTCACCTTCCAAGAAGTTTCAGGCTAGTGCCCAGGACCAGGGGCACAGGGCAGAGCCAGCCGGCTGACAGGTGAGGGGACAAGACAGGCAGCAGGCAGGTGGGCAGTGGTGTGGGGCACCTGACCCGGTAGCCCCCGTCTCTGCATGGCATCTCTTGAGCCCTGTCCCTGGTGCTTGATGTCAGCTGAAGGCCTTTAGGCTCCTGGAGTTGGCCATAACCCGTCTGAGGAAATAAGGGGGAATTGGGTGTGAGAAACAGATTCCCTGTGTTTGCCACTGTACTGGACAAAGTCAGCAGCCCTATTTCTCAGTGAACTCCCATGTTATTGTTAACTTAAATTTAAAAAGTTAATTTGATGAAGCCTCTGTTTCAATCTGTAATGACTAAAATTTTATCAGGGACTCTTCTTTGAGAGACCTGGAACATTTTAATACGTTAACCCTCAGGCCTGACATTGAAATAGTTGAATCTATCATTTTCCACAAGAGGCTGTAAAGTTAATATTATAAACCCACTAAACAGACTTACTGAGTTCTAGCATATTATTTGCCTTTATACTAAAACTTTAAATTCTTTAATCATTTTTTTCATTTCTACCCCAGTTAAACTTTGTATCCTAGGTTTTTCTAGTTGCTCTTCAAGTTACAGTGTTACCTTTGAAGGGGTTTTTTGGTAAAGCATCGAAATTGACTTCTTTGGGGAATGTATTCTTCATCTCTCTTTAAAAAAAAAAACAAAAAAAAACCCCTTGCTATATTGCCTAAGGGCGATGATTCCTAACTGGGAAGATTTAGATGAAAAGGAGAGAATTAGCCACTCAGGAAGTGAGCGTGGCTGTGCAGCTCTCAGGAGAGGGGGGGTTAACCGCCCCCTGTGCAGTGCCGTGGCTGCCGTGGACTGTGTAACCCGTGAAAGGAAGGTAAGACTGCTGCTCGAATACCAGTTTGACTTTATTATTTTCCTTTTTGTGTCAATTGTGTGTCCTGCACTTTCTCACCACGCGTGCCCCGCCAGTGGAAGCTCTCGGTAAGTCTACCATCCGAATCTCTGGTGGCTGGTCACGGTGTGGTCCTTGCTGTGGGCTTTCCTTGGTTGTCCAGACCTGCGTTAATGCCCCAAGTTTTCCCACCAGCTCAGAACAATCAATGGTGCTTACTTAATTTTCCCTGACTTTAAAAAATTTGTGTGTGCATTTCGATCACTTTCTTCCTTCAATGATTGGTGCTTTAACGGGTTAGCACGATACTGTGAGAGCCTTCACGTCATTGTAATCCAGTATTTGACTCATGGAAAGAAGAAATACAGAGTGATTTAAACCCCCTCTCCCCAGGAGATAAATATATTCATACATACATACATATATACCTAAGAATATATATGTGTCTGTGTTTATATCACAAATAAAACCTACAGAGCTACACTGAATAACTCCCCCCAAAATAATTCCCAAATCAGATTTGATTGTATTAAGCTTCAAAATATCTTTAACTTGTTGAAAAGAACCATAGAGTTCTTTTCAAAACCAAGAATTCATTAAAAAAAAAAAATCAAAACCACAGTATTTCTTATTTCAATAGAGTTTGTGAAATGGTTCACTTCAAAGGTACTGGATCTTCAAGTTCAATAATCAAAATGATTCTTCTGGACAGAATGTTGAACCTCATTCTGTGGGTGATTTCGCTACTGAACCTTCAAGTTGTGTCTGGTGTCTCGTGGCTGTCCCCCATCTCGGACAGGCCTGTCTGTGAGGGGCCCGTGCGGTGGGCTGGCCTGGGTGTACCCGAGTGTCTGTGAGCGTTCGCACTGGGCAGCTCCCAGGGGCTGTCTGAATTGGCTTCCGTCATCGACAGGGAACCCGAGCCACACAGGTCTCCCCTCACCCGTGGGGCCAGGGTGGTCGCTGTCATGGGAACACAGCTGTGCCCCGACTTCTCCTCACGGAGACATTAGGCTAGCTAGTGGTTCCCCAACTTTAAAAGTGACGATCCTCTCCAGCCCTCAGTGTCGTGTGTGTGACACAGCTCGAGCAGTGTTTGGGGTACCTTTGAAGGAAGGTGAGGCAGCCACCGTTTTTGCTCATCGGGATGAAATTCATACCACATCCCACGCGCCATTTCGAAGTGTGTTTGTCACTGGCTGTTAGTACCTTCACAGTGTTGTGCGGCCATCACCGCCCTCTAGTCTCGGAGCATTTGTATCACCCCCAAAAGACACCCCCTGCCTTTTAAGCAGTTGCCCCCCCCTTCTTTCCTGTTCCCAGCCCCATTGCCAAGGGCAGCACAAGACCCGACACATGTGCAAATGGCTTTTCTCTTCCCCTGGGTGCAGGACTAGGCACAGGTGAGTAGGGCCCTGATCATGGCCTTTCTGTCACATTAAAGACTTGACTTTTAGGGCTGTGTTGAAGCCCTTGAAGACTTCTTGGCTTCTAGAAAATTCTGCCGTGACAGTGTATATTTGGATTTGATTGTGGCTCTGCTGGATAGCTTGTTAGCAAGTGGCGTTTTTTCAGGGGAGAGATGACAGTGGCCAGGGAACAGGGATGGAGAGGCGAACGGGTTCGCAGCTGTTGAGAAGAGTGAGTGAGAGAAGGAGTTGAAGGGGCCACGGGTTCCTGGACCAGGTGACCGGGTGGAAGATGGTAGAATGTTTCCTCAACTGCAGAGGACGGACCTCCTCAGCGACCTGCAGCTTCTCCGTCTGAGACGCAGCGTGGCGAGCCCCAGGTCGGCACGGGATGGCTTCTGGCTGGTCTCCGTGCTGTCTCATCCTGCTCTTTGCTTGGGTGAGCAGCTGATTGCTCAGGACCAGCAAATCTTCATGATGAGGAACCCCTTCCTTTAGTGAAAGGGTGATGGGCTCTTTCAAATTTCTGTACATCAAAGAGGACCTCGAACTGAATACTCTTTTAAAAAGAAAAACCCACTGTGCCCTGTACCCTCCCCTGCTGAGGCGCCCAGGGTAAGGAGGACAACTTCAGGGACGCTGTGTGGCCACTGGTGACACCTGACACTTACCCAGTGCTCACCACACGCTCGGCACCGGGCTGAACGCTTCATAGGAGTGAGTTCGTTGGTCCGCGACAGCCACGCGAGCTAGGGACTGGGCGTCAGCCACGGCTCACAGATGAGTGGGAGCTGAGGCACAGCACGATGCCAGATACCAGGAGTTGAGTTTGAAGATTTTTAAGTCAGAAAGCCTCCGCTCTGTCTCGCTTTTATTCCTGCTTGTTTGGGGAATCAGTGAAGAATGGTTGCAGGATATTAGAGTAGGAAGAGAATATAGAGGCAGGAGGAGAGCTGCCTTTTGGTTGGAAAGGGAGTTTTTCGCTCCAAATTCTACTCTCCAGTCCCGCCTTGCATGTCCCTTTCTGTATCTACGTCCTGTATTTCAGTATTTATATTCCATATCTCACTGACTTCAGGGTGCCGTCAGTTGTAAGGTGCACCGTCATTTTCTAAACCACGAAAAAAGAAAACCCTGCCGATTAAGCTATGATGACACGCCATCGGTCGTAGGACACACCTTGATTTGTGAGGTGCAAAAATGTGAAAGAGTGGGCATGTTAGAGTGACGTACGGTATTTGTATCGGGCAGGTGGGAGTCATTTTGTGAGGTTCCTGCATCTTCCTCATACATCTGGTCGGGAAAGGAAATGACTTTGGATGTTTTTCTGACATCCAAAGCGACCTTGGCCCAGTGTGTCCTGGGTTTGTCCTCCGCTGGGAAGCCCTTAGCCTGAGAACGGCGCCCGTGGTCCAGGCTCGGGCTCAGGTGTGGACTGCAGGGTGTGGGGCGAGGCTGGGAGGTTCCGGGTCACACTCACCACACCTGACTGGCTTTTCATCGCCTTGTCACGGATGGACGTAGAACATTTAGCCCCTGACAGCTCACTCCCGGGGTTTATGTTTGCTGTGAGCCCGAGGTGGGGCTTGTGGACGAGAAAGAACTACAGCTGCGGTCTGGTCTGCCGTTGCTAGCTCAGTGGCCCTGGGCAAGCCGCTTTCCCTCCCTCTGTCCAAAGGGGGCGTTAATTGCTGCCTTGTTCACGTATGTAAAGGTTAAAGGAAAAAAGTGTAAATGAAGAAAAAAAGTGTAAGGGAAGAAATGAGACCTTCATTTCGTTCCAGAAAGTTTTGTAAACTTTCCCTTACAAAACTCAATTTAAAAAGAAACCAAGCCCTTGTCCTTTAAGGGAGTACTTTGGCTGAGACACGTGCCCTTGATACCCCAGGAGCGTTTTCTGTATAAAAGAATAACCATATGACTTCCCCTGTGGGAGCAAAGGGCACCTGGCCTTTGTCCATCAGAGTTCTCCAGTGTGAGGCCTAGAAACAGAGAGGGGAAAAAGCGCTCCAGACTGAGATGACTTAGATTGTACAAAAAAGGTCATGAATAATTTTTTGCTCAGGAATTTTATCTGGAAAGCCCATTTAAGGCGCCCCTCCCTTCTTTTGGCTGCTTGGCCGTCCTGGAATTTGCCAGTTTTACGGTGTTAGGCCGTTTAAGGCCATCGTGGTTGCAGGCCAGTGAGCAAACACAGATGAAGTGATTCAATCAGTGCCTCATCCACTTGCAGACACCTGCGTACCTGTATCCAGGCAGGTGCGCTGGGTGAGAAGGTACAGTGCTGGGCAGAAACATGCGTGGGGCTTCCAATCAGTAGGGGAGACTGACATCACTCAGAAAAGTCAAAAAATAAAGATGAAATTAGTACCAGGGAGTGTCCTGAAGCATGTGTATAGGGAGCTTCTAGCTCAAGTGACAGAATCCTAATCTCGAGAGAGAGTTTGGGTAGGGCTTGGCTGACGGATGGAGACCTGCAGGAGGAACAGACTAGGCAGGTGGGGAGGAGGGAGAGCGACTGGAAGGTGGGGAAAGCAGAGGAGGGGAGGAGAGGGAGGGGCCCAGCAGCTTGAGGCTGTGAGCGGATGGGCTGACCCATGCAAGCCCTGCAGGGCAGGCCATGTGAAGGGCATTGGACTTTTCTGGAAAGAAACAGGAGCTGTGACAAGAAGTGATAATACTTGCATTTTGAAAGCACTTCGGGGCTGCTGATCTAAATGCAATTTGGGTGACATATTAGGGGCCCTTACAGCTGTCCAGGTGAGAGAGCAAGATGGCCCAGTGAGAGTGGCGATATCAGAGGGGAAGTGAGGGGGCAGAGGAGAGTCACGTGGGAGCTGGAGTGGCCGGGACTCGTGTGGAGGTATTGGTGAGGGCCGTCTCTGTGACGTCGCACGCCGGAGGGAGGTGAATGGGCACCTGTGTGGTGCAGCTCTGACTTTGGGGCCTGAAGAGAGTGGCACTTCTTAAAGCCAGCGCATCCAGTGGGGCCACGGAATAATTTCCTCCGCGGTTTTTTTAATAAATATGACTATATGTTGTGTTAGCGAATTTAAGAAATAAACATTGTGTTTTTTGGTTATGATTATCCTGAGTGGAAATGTACTCACTGTAACTGTAATTATAGCAATCTTTACAGATTATACTTATTTTAGAATGCCACAATTTGAAAAGCCCTTTAATTATAACACAATACATATTTAAGATAAGTTTGCTATAATTATAGAATAATTTATGTTTACGAGATTAGACTAGGTTCTAGTCACTTTGCTTTTCTGCGTAAGTATATTTTTAAAAGTCAGTGTCATTAATTACACATAGACATGTGCCTTGTAACTTGTGACAGGAAGTAAAATACACATCTTTCCAATTTCTTAGAGTCTGACAGTAAGAGAAATTGCTCCTATAATCAAAGCACACCCAAGCTGGTTTCGACAGGCATTATGCATTGTTCTCCACCCTCTCCCCCAACTTCCCTCCCCCTCCCCCACTGAAGTTCAGCGCGTCAGACCTGGTCCGCAGCCCTCCGTGGACTGTAGGTGAGGACATCACAGACGAGGCTGGGAGACCTACAGAAGGCCCGAGACGGGCCACGCTGTTGTGCAGGTTGCACAAGAGCTGGGCCTGTGTCATGTACACACTGGGTGTACGTGGAGTCAGGTGCACAAGCCTTACAATTCTAGGTGGTGACGACCCAGGCTCTCCTCCTGGCGCTGTGTCTGTGGGACAGTGTGCGTCCTCAAGAGGGAGCCCAAGTCCGCCAGCAGGCCCCTGGAGAGTGCTCAGCTGGGCTTCCTGTCCACTAGAAACGCGGGAAGCCCATGGTCTGGAGGCCAGGTCGTGTGTGGGGATGGCTTTCCTGCCTCCTGGTGGGAAAAACTGAAGCAATGGCGGAGATGCTGTGGGAACTGGTGGAATTATCCTGAGGGGTAGATGGTGACAAATAGAGGAGTGGGTGAGTGGGTGACCTTCAGCATGTGTGGAAACTTCTCAACGAGCAGATTCTTACGTGATGACATTGTCGGGTAGCGATTCAGTACTGCGTATTGTCGTACCCACCCTGCGTGTGTGCTCCCCTGATGAGTGTCTCTCTCTCTCTCTCTCTCTCTCACACACACACACACACACACAGCACGTTCGCTGTACTTTACAGGCCAGCTAAGGCATTTCCAGGGGTGGCTTCTGACGGCATGTGAGTCTCCCTTTATGTGCTAACTCAGAACTTAACCGCTGCCTCACAAATGAGTTAAAAGCCAACGACATCTTCTATTGGGACATTCTTGAAGCCTGATCTCTTGCTCCAAATTCAGCCTTCTCATCTACTTTATGAGAGAAAATACAGATTATTTTCCTCCACTCAAGGCAATTTTCCCTGACCCTTTTGTTTTTTCAAACCAAACACTGCATTGCATTTAAAGTTCCCTGTGTCATTCGTCAGAGGGGTACGTGGTGACTGGTCAGGAGCCTCCCTGGGAGGGTAGTGGTATTCATTCCTAGACTTGACGTAGTGGGCTGAGGGCACTGAGTCCAGGGACGGAGGGATTGGGCTGCCTGGGCTCGGCCCCCGCTCACTGCCTGTCCCCTGAATGACCCTGGACAAGTCCTCACCTTCTCTAGGCCCCGCCTCCACCAAAGTACCAGCAGGTGCGCTTGCCCAACTCCTCAGGCCACCCCTGTTGCTGATATTCTGTGTTTAAAATGGTCAAGCATTTGTTGAGCACTTGTACGCACACACGCCGTTGTACCATGGGCTGGGAGAGGCCGAGAGCCTGCCCTGCGAAGTTGTTCCTTTTTCTGTTTTGTCGACTTTATCTGGGTGACACTGGTTAACAAAAATACATAGGTTTCAGGTGTAGCGTTCTATCACGTCATCTGTGTATTATGTGGTGTGCTCTCCACCCCAAGTCAAGTCTCCTTCCATCACCGTGAAGAAGTTTAGAAACCCTTTCTCTGGGTTGGAGATAGGGGAAGCCCCTGCTTGGGGGCCCAGTGTGGAAGCACCCCCAGGTGGTCGCCCTCTTGTTCCCACTACAGGTCAGATTACAGTAGCGACCCCCCTGCCCCCCAGGGCCTGTTTGTCCAGTTAGTCCTCTAGAGCAGCAAGCGTTTTCTCTGAAGGGTCAGATTGTAAAGTCTTTGTCACAGAGCTTCCACCCTGCAGTGGTAGCAATGTGGGCGTAGCCAGTATGTAAATGATGGGGCGTGGCTATGTTCTGATAACACTTCATTTATAAAGATGGTTGGCCACCCAAGCTCTAGAACTGCTTAAAAGGTTAACACCCCGTCTTAAACTCTATAAATGGTTGCTCCATGCTGTGGTCTGTGGACCTCCTGGCACAGGGCCCCCTGCTCAGCTGTGACACCCCCTTCAGTTTTGCACCAGCAGAGACCTGACTGTAGGTCTTTTTATTACTACGCTTGTTTGACAGGGAGGGCTTTCGGGACTCTCCACTGGGGAGTTCAGCTGACTGCCAGGGAGTCCCAGGGGCCCCCGGAGCCAGGAGAGCTGGTGCCTGCCGCCCTTACCTTCAGGGAGAGGCACTTCTGTGTAGACAGAGGCTCTTTGATTGAGGCGGACCCAGCAAAGCCAGCTTGTGCCCAATTTTGGAAACATCCACAGGCCCTCACCTGTTTATCCCTTAGCCTCTTCAGAATGTTCCAAGAGGAAAGAATACCATCTGGCTGCCATGTCCTGGGGTTTTGTTGGCAGAAGGCGCTGTGGGGTTGCCCAAGACAAGGAGGCAAGTCAGGAGAGGTCCCCCGGGGAATCTGCTGTGCCAGGAATAAGCCAGTGCACCCTTGCAGCATTGCAAATTGGAAATGGCTAGTCCTTACATCCTTTCTGGGTATTGCTAAAATAACTTTTCTACGTCTTGGAAATGTGTGGTTTCCCCTCCAGCACCCAGGGGAAGAGGGGACATTGTCCTAGGAGCTGGTATCTCAGCAAGCCATGCTTGGGGCTGTGTTCTATTTGCAGGGAGAGGTGACATCCAGCCTCAGCTGGACAGCGCTCTCCAAGATGTCAATGATAAATATCTCCTGTTGGAAGAAACAGAAAAGCAGGCGGTCCGGAAGGCTTTGATTGAAGAGCGCGGCCGGTTCTGCACCTTCATCTCCATGCTGCGGCCCGTGATTGTAAGTTAGTGGGAAGGTCCAGAAGGCGGAAAAGCCAGCTGGGAGGAGATTCTCCTTTCTTCACCCATCATCGAGTCATTGGGAATCGGTCATGTGTCAGGGAACCCTAGCAAAGTGCCCGAATGTGAGTTGTCCCCCTGAGCACAGAACTTTCCAGGGATCCTCTTGCCTAGGCCCGCAGCCCTGGTGCGGCACTTACGGGAAAGTGTTTCTGCCATGGTCCTGTGTTCCTGCATCATCGCCATTTGTTACATTTGTAGTAGAAAGTAGAAAGGAGGGGGCATGTAACCACTGTTGAACACACACGCGCTGTCACAGAGATCTGTGAGCTCTACTAGACCAAAATACCTACAACCTGTGTCACCGCTGAAGCTGAGTGACTTCACAGGAGATCCTCCCCCCGTGGAGGGGGCCAGGCTGCAGGGCCTGTGAGGGAAGACACAGGCGGACCCCACAGCTGGCCTGCTAGCCCCAGACACTGCGGGGGAAGCCCACGGGCTTGCTTCGGCTTTGGTTCACCGCTGTCTGCAGCACGCGGGCTGCTCCAGTGATGGCGGAGCGCCCCTTCCTTCCCAGCTCCCAAACAAGGGGCTGGCAGTGCCTTCAGCAGAGATGTGCCAGTCCCATGGGGACTCTTTTCTGAAAAGTCTGAAGTGTTAGGCAGGGGCCCTAATAAAAATGGTGGGACCAGGACGATGAAGTGGGTTGCTTATGATGATAACATGCTGTGACTTGCTGTCCCTCAGGAAGAAGAAATCTCAATGCTGGGGGAAATAACTCACCTTCAGACCATCTCGGAAGACCTGAAAAGCCTGACTATGGACCCTCACAAACTGCCCTCCTCAAGTGAACAGGTAAAAGGGTTGGTTAAGCACTCAGGAGATGAGTGCTGGCTTTTCAGCCTTCTGGACCCACAGAGAGATGAGATTCAAGGTCATGAGGGGGCCCCTGAGGCATTATCCCATTGTGGTATATAGTGATCATCACCACTAGCCAGTGCAGAGCCCCTGCTGAACCTGGACTGTCTCAGCTGATCTTCGTGGAGGGCACCGGGTAAAGTCACTGAACCAGGTTCGCCTAGCTAATTAGCAGTAGAACTGAGGTGTGAGCTGAGCAGTCAGTTCCAGGGCCTGCGCTCGTAACCATCGTGGCCACCTGCCCTCCAGAAAAGCACTCCCACAGGAACACGACAGTGATGTGGCTTGGTTGTCATGGTGAACCGTTCTAATTAACTAATGCGCGAGGTTCTCCCTTACAAGAAAGGTGACGTTTTCTGTGCTTACTGTTAGCTTCACGTGACTTCAACACTGTATCAAGTGGGAAGGGACGTATCTCGGGGAAGAGCTGATGAATCACAGGTTGGCTTTTGCCCTTTGCATAAAATTCTTACTGGCCCCTTGGAGAGGCAACTCAGAAGACAAACTGGAGAGCTTATATTTCCCATTCTGTGAAATTGCTCTTAGGAGCCCACAGCATGCAGGCATTCACTCAGTAAATGGACATTTACTGAGCACCTACTATGTGCATAAAAGGTAGACCTAACACTCCAGTAGTTCTTTGTCAAGCGAGGGAGACGGATGTAGAAATAACTGTGAAACAGTTGGTTTGCTCTTGATTCTGTCGGTTGTACAATATCGGACCCTGGTCAGATAGGGCACAAGTGACCACTGCAGGCCAAATGGCTAAAGTGCGAGATCAGCGGTGCTGAAACCATTATTGTCTTTGTGGTACCATCAGACGAAAATCCTGTGGATTCTAGCCTTGGGTGTAAATGCTCTTGTAAATTATCTGTCACTGTGAATCTCCCTCTCTCTCTTCATGCCCCCCGCCCCAATTAAGTCTAGTTTTACTTGTCTCAGAAAAAGAATTATGACATTAATGGATTAGTAGTATGGTTCTTTGGTTAAAAAACAAAAAACCCGTAACAACATTTTTTATTTAATCCCCACCCTTGGTGATGGCAGAATTTTAATGTTACAGGTTTTAAGAGTTGACAGATAACTTTCCTTTCTCAGCACCTCGCTCACCCCCTGGCTCTGTCCCCTCAGGTGATTTTGGACTTGAAAGGCTCTGATTACAGTTGGTCGTACCAGACGCCGCCCTCTTCCCCCAGCACCACCATGTCCCGCAAGTCAAGTGTGTGCAGGTAAGTGAAGGGCTCTGCCCTGCTCTTGGGACAGCTCTTCCGCATGCTCCCGAGAGCCGCACGGCGTCCTTCGCCTCTTAGAAATGCTTGCTTTAAACAGGAAGTGGTGTCATCGGCTGACAGAACTCCATGTGATTTTGGCCTCGCTCTTTCATCTCTGGGTTTGTCTCGGATCAGGAGGAAAACCCCATTCGGCCCTAGATGTGTGGATGTAGCTTCCTGTCTTTCAGTTGCATATCATAGAGATTTTCCCACTTTGTGAATTGGCGTTTGATTTCCTTATTCCTGTACAGGCTGATCTCACTATTGTCAGAACGACCAGAGGAAGTCGTGGTGGCTTGTGCTCTCAGTTTCCCCAAGTTTTTATCTCAGGGTTCCATAAAGTAAATGGAACCCTTGCTCTGCTAACCACTACCCACCACCACCACCACTAGTAACTAGTACTGCTTCCGACACACAGCGAGAACCAACTGGAATAGTTCCGCCACCTGCAAAACTGTTTTCTAACAGTTTTCTGTTCGAAGACCATTCTTGGCTTGCTGATCCTGAAGTCTGTTCTCTTCTTGAAGGATGTAAGCTTGATCACACCTTACTTACCTTCTTGGTACATTCCACCTACTCTTCTTTGATGTTTCAAAGCCAAGTGAATTCCACTTCCTGTGAATTAGCATTGACAGGAAGCAGTGGGCAGGATCTGCCGAATCTGTGTGTGGTTATGTCTCTGTACACACTTGTGTGTTTCATTTCATATCTGAGCCTGTACAATGACGCCGAGCAGGAAGTTCAGACTTAAGAGGCTGCCTCCTGCCATTCTGCAACTTGAAAGTATTGGTTGGTTTCATGTCATCTTTTGTGTCTGGGTGTGTCTGGGTGACAAATCTACTGTTTCTGTCTGTTGCTTGATAACTAAGAAAACTGAATCTCACCTGTACAAAGCAGAGCTGCACAAAGATCTCCCGTTCTTACAGTTTCAGTTTCCATAGGAAGTCGCAGTGTGCCGACAACAGCTGGGAGCCGGCTGGAGGGGAGCGCGTGGCTTCCCGGTCAGTCCCCACATGACTGGTTGGAGAGCAAAGCAGGAATCACGATAGTTATTCCCGGCAGCAGCGATTTCTGCCAGCACACGCCAATGTGTCTGCCAGAACTTTGGCACCATGTCATCGCAGTGTAGACAGACACACTTTCTCGGCTGTCAGAGTTCGCGGAACTGGACAGGACTCTCGTGGTTAGGAGCAGAAACCACAAACTTTGGAATCCCAGGCGGGGTTGTTTCTTTCATCCCTTCAGATGCTTCTAGAGCTGCCCTTTAAATGTCGGCTCTGCTGGTTCGGACCAGGACCGTGTTGTTTTCTGGTTTCCGTAATCTGAGCTATCCCACGGAGCGTGGAGCGTGTTTCTTAGGACTGGAAAAGGAGTGCAGACAGAACGCCCAGAGGGTGTGTGTGATTTTTCGACATCCTGTTTACTGTTTGTTCTCAGAAGCTAACGGCTTCACGTGGATTGCCGTTAGTCACTGAAAGCTGCCTGCTTCTTGCCAGGGGTATTGTCAATGCCAGACCCGCAGGTATTTTGAGAGAGAGACACCTGTGATCAGGGTAAGCCATTCATTAAAGCATCGGCCTTGTTAGTAAAACACTGACAGCAGCACACTGAGTTGATTGGCTGATATGCTTTTCTGGTGGCCTCGAACCAGGCTCACCTAGGATGAAATTACCTTGAGACGTCCAATGGCACCTGCGCCACCAAAGCAATGGTGGGCTGGATGACCTTGGCCTCCTGGACCAGATGGTCCAACCAACGGTAGCACTTGTACATCCTGTCTAGGTCACACTGATGCCTTCGTGGTTTTTGCCGTAGGGCCCTGGTTTCTTCTCACAGACGGCAGACGAGATCAGCCCCATCTCTTTTCGTGCCACTGACATCAGGTCCCCTAGCTTTGGTGGTCAGTGACATGCCTGAATTGGGCAGGACGTGATTTTTCAGAATCATAGGCCTCTGTGCTAAAGATGCCTCATCACACGGGCGGACAGCTGAGTCCTGGTGGCTTGATTTTCCCCCTTGGCTCATGGGAAAAGAAAAAACACAACAACTTTTGTTTCCTAGCTTAATGATCTGGCGTTTTGGAAACACCTCACTGCTTGCACTGCTTCTCTGAGACAGAGAGCTGATTCCATCATATCGTTGCCCCTCCTCTGCCCCTTGTTTCCCGTCCGCTCCTCCCTCTTACCAACCCCCACACCCTCTCCGCTTGCCCCCGCAGCAGCCTGAACAGCGTGAACAGCAGCGACTCGCGGTCCAGCGGCTCCCACTCGCACTCCCCCAGCTCCCACTACCGCTGCCGCAGCTCCAACCTGGCCCAGCAGGCGCCTGTGCGGCTCTCCAGCGTGTCTTCCCACGACTCAGGCTTCATATCCCAGGACGCCTTCCAGTCCAAGTCACCGTCCCCCATGCCGCCAGAGGCCCCCAACCAGGTAAGGGTGCCCTTAGCCCCGGGAGCAGCCGTCATGCCTGGTGCCCGGACCCACGGAAGGATCTTGGCTTGGACAAGAGAAGAGTCTGGTTTCCTTTCTCATCTTTAGATGTGTTGTCCCCCGCAAAGGGAGAAACACTGTAAGTCGGGCTTGCAGCCTGTGTTGGTGGTGGTGGTGGCTGAGTCGCCACATGGATTTGGGGAGTTCTCACATGTGAGTAGATAGACTCAGAGAGGTTTGGCTACTCTCTGGCATCCCTGTAAGTGCCTGGCTTAGCATGATGCTGCAGTTAATGGGTGTTTGCACAATGGGACCACCCCTTTCCCATCTCTGGTCCTCTCTGAGATTCCGTCATGGGGCATTCCCTCAGGACCCTCTTTTCAGCCTTGGGTTCCTTCTGTCGGTTTATGTTGAGGATGAGAATGAATCATCACAGCCTTTACAGCTTATTCTGTTGGTACTTTGGTCCTGGGAAAAGGGAAGGTGTTAAATCTCTTCCACCACAGTGGGTTACGGGGGTGGGGCTAGACCTAGCCCTACCCATCCCAGCTGGCCCATCCCCCTGGAGCATGAGGCTGGAGTGGGACAGGGCATCACAGCACCTGCCCCGCTCCCCTCTCTGCCCTTGCTCCCCTGGTGCCGGTGTTTGGACTCGCACTTAGTAAGCACCACAGCTTACTGGAAAACGCCAAAATCCAGGGTGCCCCATGGTGCCATCTGCCAGACATGGTGGCTTCGAGCCAATCCTGTACATTGTGAGACTGATCCTTACCCAGTCTTTGGTCCAAGATCCTGTGGACAGAAAGTCACATGCTTGCTTGTTTATCCAAGTATCCAGTTTGTCTGACAGTCACTGAACACCTCTGGTACAGCAGGCACCATCCCAGCCCCTCCCACATGTATTTTCTGTGTCGTCCTTCCCACAGCCACCTAGTCCCGTCATCCCTGTCGTGTTGTGGAGATGGAGGCTCGGAGATGTGAGTGAGCTGCACAGCTGTGTGGCCTGCAGGTTGAGCACCTAGAGGGGGGTTTCTGACACCTGGTCCAGCCTTTCTGCTGCACCTCAGCTGTAAGGCGGCCCTGGGAGAGTGTTTGGGGCAGCGCTTCGCATTGAGGAAGCAGCTGAGGTGTTGTGGGAACCCAGGCCGGGAGGTCTCTTGCCTGATGTGTCTGACATTGGTGAACTAGAGTTCTTGGTGCCCCGCTCACTCTCTGTGGCATTTGTTCAGCTGTCCCTGGAGACCGTGGCCTCTGCCTGTCTTCCTCAGGGAGAGACTCAATTTCAAACAAACGATCTGGGCCAAGATCTGCAGCTTTAAGTTCTCATGCGCTCACCCCAGCTGGGATGCTTTGGCTTGGTCTCTAAGATGTCACCCACCTGCCCCACACCCATCCCCACCACGTGCAACGCTGAACCCCACCTGTGTGTCTCCCAAGTGGAATGTGAATGATGGGAAGGAAAACAGGATTTTGCAGTTCCTCAAGACTATTCTAATGTGCAGCATAATTCTGTGTGTTTTTCATCAACTGACAAATTAATCCAGTCTTGTGTACTGACAACCATTTCTAAAAAGAGAGGGGCCACGTGCTTCAGGTTTCTTGTCGAAGACAGTGTGGGTCAGGCTGAAGCGAGTGTTTCTGCCTCTAGCAACGCTGCGGGAAGCAGAAGGTGGTATGTTGGGATTTACTTACATCTCAGAGCCGGCACCCAAATACGCTTGACTGGCAACTTTAGTTTCAATAAGCTCGGGGTGCTGCAAAGTTTAATAGAAAAATCTGATTTTTTTTTTTGAAAAAAGCACTGCTGCTACTTATAATTAGAAAGCAGAGGGGAAATTTAGGGAAATTGTAGAAATCACACAGGCCAGAGGATGCGGTCTTCTGATGGCTGTGATGCCGTCTTATTGAGGGTGGGACGAAGGGGACAGGTGTCTGTGGGGGTGAGAGCCCTTCGTTTCTCCACGCAGTCACGTGGGCAGAAACAAACACTGTATGGCAGGGTGTCTTCAGAACTCTCCCTTTTCCCTCCATTCAGGTTGTGCTTTCCCCTGAGTGTGCCCAGGAATGGGCCCTGCTCGTGGTGAGGGTGTTTTCTTAGAGCCGCCGACTCTACCAAAGCAAGAGGTGCTTTAGAAAGAGTGAGCACAAACCAGAAGAAACACGAACCTGCAGTCCTGGGCTGGTTCATTGGTCCTTTATTCAAGTTGAACATAGTTGGATTAGAGGAACCAACATAAACAGTCCTGGAAAATTATGGTGATAACTTAATTTTCTCCACACTTGGTTAAGCCCTGTATACAGATACACACATACATATAAAATCTCATTTTAGCTTCATCGTTAGATATTATTGATCTCCATTCTAAAAATGAAAATTGAGGTTTGGAGAGATTAAGTCCATGGTTCCTTGACAGACAAGTGGCAGAAACAGGACTTAAATCCAAACCTTAAGACTCCAACCCTGGACTGCTAACCAGACACTGAGTTCGCTGAGCAGCCGGGGTGGCGTCCACCATGCAGCTTTGGCTCCACGGAGCCGCTGGCATTGTGCGGGGTGTCTTCTGGGTTCCTTGCCCTTGCAGGATGGGAAAGCTCACGCTGTGTCCCTTTGCAGGAACCTTTCTTTCTTTGGCGGCCGGAAGGGGTGACAGAACCCTGCCTCCTAGACAGTGAATACAGGAAAGCTCCTGGGAAAGTAATAGTAGACCCCAGGGGGGCTGGGCTGCTGTAAACAACTGAGATGAGCCAGAGGTAGCAGGAAATAACAAAGCAAATACCTGGGTGGGCCCAATGTACCAGGGGGGCCAGTTTACACGGAAGAGATGGTGGTTGTCACTCATCCATTGAGTGATTTCGAGCACCTGCCATAAGCCAGTACAGGACTACATGCACACAAATAGGGGTTCTGGGGGCTTACAGTCTGGTGGTCCGGCCCTTCCTGGGTCTCACACTTCTTTTCAAGGGCTTAAAAGCCTCTGTGTGTGCAGCTTTGGGGAAAAAATAACCCTAACGCTCTGCTTCTCTCATCCTTCCCTTGTCTATGTATACGTTTGTCTCTCTGTGCGTGCCCTTCCCCACCCCCATTTTTCTTTTTTTTTTTTTTTAATTTATGGTTACTTTTTGCTGGTGTGTGGTCTGGATTCTGTCGGTCCCCCCACGTGGTCCCCACCACCCGCTGCAGAACTCGTCCAGCTCGGCCTCCTCGGAAGCCTCCGAAACCTGCCAGTCAGTAAGCGAGTGCAGCTCGCCCACCTCGGTCAGCTCAGGCTCCACCATGGGTGCCTGGGCCTCCACAGAGAAGGTGACCGACCGGGGTCCCAGCCACCACGGTCCCACTTCTCCCCGTCCTCCTCCCCTCCCCTGCCTGCTGCTTGTTGTCTCAGGCACAGGAACTTGGAGACTCAAAATCTACACCAAGAGCTGGGGGACGAGGGGGGTGAGGTTAAGAGCATTTTCCTTGAGTGGGTGTCTGGCTCCCAAGCAAGGAGTGTGAGGTCGTCACTAGGTCGTCCAGAGGGAGAGGCAGGGCTATGGGGAACTCGGAGGTGTGAAGGCTTCTTCCCAGAACAGTGTCGTGTTCTCATCTGTCTCTTCTACCCAGCACCCCACCTGCCTACACCTCCTTGTCACCATACTGTTGGATGTGACATTTCACTGCGTCAGGCTGTGTGCTTTTTCCGCCTTTGAGTTTGCAAACCGCCCCCTATTCACCCCGATTTGGAATTCTGAACAGTGTGATGATTTCAGATGAAGACACTTTAGAATTTTAAAATTTGCATAATGAGACGAGCAAATCACTATCGCCTGAAAGGATGTTTTGTTAAATACTCAGAAGTCATGGAGAATGTCACAGATGAAGGACACTGATCAATTTCCAAACTATTGACAGATGATAGATGAACTACTTCCTCCACTGAATATCGTATTTTGCCGTGTTTCATGCACATCATGTTTTGGTGTGCATCATACGTGGGATTATTATACCACGGTACGTGAACATTATACCCAGGTATAATGTGCACCCTTATTTTTCCCTCAAAAACTTGGGCAAAAAAATGCACATTACACACAGCAAAATACGGTACTTACTTGGTGTCAAGTCAGTCAGTTGTGCGTTCTTTGCACCTGGCTTCTGTCTCCTGCATCCTGGATCATCCACGAGCAGAGCCCCGATGTTTGTTTGTAACTGTTCAGGTCTTCCCCTTCGTTGAATGTCAATGCCATCCACACTCGTCCTGTTATATTAATTTTTTTCCTTTTTCCCCCTTTTTTGTTTTGTTTCCAGTTGTCTAACGGGTTTTCTCACTATAGTTTATCAAGTGAGTCCCATGTGGGGCCCGTGGGGGCAAGTCTTTTCCCTCATTGCCTGCCTGCCTCCCGCCTGCTCCCTCGGGTCACCTCTGTCCACCTTCCAGACTACGCTCATTATTACACCATTGGGCCCGGCATGTTCCCGTCATCTCAGATCCCTAGCTGGAAGGTTTGTGTCTCTCCTCCCTCCCCTCCCCCTCTCCTCCTCTTTCCTCTCATTGCCTCTGTGCTCACCCCCTTCTGTCCCACCATCTCCTCACCCTGATTACCCCCTCGCCCTCTTTCTTTCACACTCTGCCTTCTTCCCCATAACACCTCTCCCTAACTAAACTCCCACGGGAGAGCGAAAAAGCCGCAGGCAGCTCCAAGATAGAAATTTCCACCAGGAGCTGAGATTGGAGAGCCTCCCGCACTAAATGTTGGTTAACCGCAGTTAGAGAGTAGGCACAGGTGGGACCTTGCAGGGAAGTCTGTTCCAAGTTCTGCCCTCCAGGGGGCCACCTGAGGGTGTCACTGTTATTACCAGGGCCTGGGAGGGACTGTCTTCCCCGCCAAGTTCCCCAGACTTTCCCCCTGAAGCCCTTATTGGGTCAGGATCATTTCCTAGCAAGTCCAATTGATGGCCTGGAGGATATTCCGCTTTATTTTGAGAGGAGGTCCCTAATTTGAATAGTAGGCCCCTAGGCTGCCAGCATTTTGAGCAAGTCTTAACTTTGCCCCTCAGAAATGATGTGGACCCTCAGACTCCTCAAAAATCTTCCAAAAGGCCCCAGGGGCCTTTCCTTCCTGTGTTAGGACCTCAGGGGACACTTCCTGAAGTGCCCTTTGGGGCCCAGGTTTTGGATCGTGGAGCTTCAGGCTCAGGGAGAGTGGCTGCAGGTCCTTTAGTGCCCCCTGGTGGCCACTCCGCTCCAGAGAAGTCATTTGTGGGAGAGAGTTCCGCCTGGTCCCTGGGGGCGCCATCTCCACTGGCTGGCGCCTTCTGACACCAGACAGTGGGTCAGCTACTAACTGAGAGTCTCCACAGGCCACTGGCCTGGTTGTTGAGGACGTTTAATCTGTAGGCAGATAGGAGGAAATGGGAAGTAACCAGGGGGTCCCCCAAAGGTTTTCCACTCCATTTAGAGCCGGGTGAGGGACTAGAAGGCGCCTGCTGACCTGTCCCAGCCTGAGCTTCCCCCAAGGGGACCAGATGCCTTTTGTGGGCAGCAGTCCGCAGGGTCCGCAGCCCTCCCAGTGGAAGCGAGGCCCTGGCACCTGACCTCGCTGTTCTGCTCAGGACTGGGCCAAGCCGGGACCTTATGATCAGCCTCTGGTGAACACCCTACAGCGCCGCAAAGAGAAGCGGGAGCCGGACCCCAGCGGAGGAGGAACCGCCGCTGTGGGTGGCGCGCCTGCAGCTGCCGAGGAGGCTCAGAGACCACGGAGCATGACGGTGTCGGCTGCCTCCAGGGTGACGCGCTTTTTCTCTGTTGCTGGTTGGGCCCCGCCACTCCCTGCTCTCCAGTTTTTGGCAGACTCACAGTGGGAAAGCCATATATGGGAATCAGACTTGTAGAACTTTCTAGAGCCTAGGGTAGGACTCAAGCAAGTTCAGAGTCCTGGGCCCACAAGCAGGTAGTGTTCCCCAGAGCAAACTAGGAGTGATATCCAGGTTCCCAGTCAAAGAGGTATGTGGAAAGGCCCTGGGGACCTCCGACAGGGGATTCATGGCCCTGGTGGCTTCTTTGTCTCTCCTCCCACCTGCAGCCTGGTGAAGAGATGGAGGCTTGTGAGGAACTGGCCCTGGCCCTGTCGCGGGGCCTCCAGCTGGACACCCAGAGGAGCAGCCGGGACTCGCTGCAGTGTTCCAGCGGGTACAGCACCCAGACGACCACCCCGTGCTGCTCGGAGGACACCATTCCCTCCCAAGGTATGAGGCAGCCAGGCTTCCTGAGCAGTGCCAGGTGAGGAAGAGGGGAGGCCTCTCCTGCTGGACTGACCTGGAAGGGCGGGGAGTCCGTTGAACCACAACGGAAGCCCCGGCTACCAGATCGGCTTCAGCACCTCTCCCTCACCTTGGAATGGCTTTGGAGAGCTGATCTGTCATTGTCGGGTAGCTGCCATCTAAGGACATGACTGCACTGTTGCAGCTTCTCCTGTTTTTCACCATCAGGGTCCAGGGTAGGTCCTCATTTGAACTCAGGTGCTGTTAATGACATCATTTGTGTTCTAGCAATTTATTTTCCCATTTGCTGTTCACAACCACTTATGTAGTAAGTATTTTTATCCCCATTTTGTATACATGGAAACTGAGTCTCCGCTAAGTTGCCCAAATTCACACAACTAATGAGTAGAGCTGGAGTTTGCCCATAAGGTCTGTTAGAGTCTGGAGCCCAAGTTCGTAACCCAAACCCTCTGTCAACCACCATACCCTCTCACCCCATCCCCACGGCACACACGGGTCAGCAGCACAGCAGTATAGCACAGCTAGAATGGCCCTGTGAGAACTGACCCACCCTATTTGCTGTCCATCGGTCAAAGCCTCCGAGACAGGGAGTTGCTGCCCAGAGGACCTTTGGCAGCACATGGAGACGTTTTTGGCTGTCACAACTGGAGGCGGTGCCTCCGGCCTCCAGTAGGGGGCCAGGCGTGCTGCTGAACATCCTACAATGCACAGCACATCCCCCCTACCCACCTGCAGCAAGGAATTTATCTGGTCCACAGGGCCAGTAGTGTTGTCATTCAGAAACCTGCTCTCATCTGTAAGCCTCCCCCTCCCACGTGACACCATTTTTTTGAGAGATGAGCACACTTCATTGACGGAACCTACTTTGTACCTGTTTTCAAGGATCCACTGCCAGAAGCTCACACCTAACAACTCATTATAAGGGAGCTGGTAGGGTCTCAGGTAGTCTGGTTGAGGTTTGTTTCTCATGTTGAATTCTGGTCTGGAGGGTCTGTGGGCTCTCCTTCCACGCCCTCATTCCTCCCAGAGATGCTCGGGGGTAGCTCTGCCTCAGCCTGGCAGTTTTGCGTTTGTTACCTCTCCACAGTATTTTAGTGTGTGCCTCCCATGTCCAGCACTGTTCTAGGGGCCCCGGGTGATATCAGTGAACAGAACGAAAATCCCTGCCTAGGAGTTCTTCCATGTCCAGTTTCTGAGGACAGCACGGAAGCCCAGGGAGGCATGGGACAAGACTGTGGCTCCTTGCCTCCTGGATCTTCTGTCCACCCAGCACAAAAGCAGCAGAAAGCAAAGCCTGCTTGCCTTGGAGATTTCTAATCAAATCCTATCATCAGTTTCAGATTACGATTATTTCTCTGTAAGTGGTGACCAGGAGGCAGACCAGCAGGAGTTTGACAAATCCTCCACCATTCCGAGGAACAGTGACATCAGCCAGTCCTACCGACGGATGTTCCAAGCCAAGCGCCCGGCCTCAACTGCTGGCCTCCCCACCACCCTTGGACCTGCTATGGTCACCCCAGGGGTTGCAACCATCCGACGGACCCCTTCCACCAAGCCTTCTGTCCGCCGGGGGACCATTGGAGCCGGTCCCATCCCCATCAAGACACCCGTGATCCCTGTGAAGACCCCAACCGTCCCAGACCTCCCTGGGGTGTTGCCAGCCCCCCCGGATGGGTCAGAGGAGCGGGGTGAGCATAGCCCTGAGTCACCATCTGTGGGTGAGGGTCCCCCGGGTGTCACCAGCATCCCCTCCTCACTGTGGAGTGGCCAAGCCTCCGTCAACCCTCCTCTTCCAGGCCCGAAGCCAAGTATCCCGGAGGAGCACAGACAGGCGATTCCAGAAAGCGAGGCTGAAGACCAGGAAAGGGATCCTGCCAGTGCCACTGCCTCCCCAGGCCAGGCTCCAGAGAGCGACCCCGCAGACCTGAGCCCGAGAGAGACCCCACAAGGAGAAGACATGCTGAACGCCATCCGAAGGGGCGTGAAACTGAAGAAGACCATGACAAATGACCGTTCGGCCCCTCGCTTCTCTTAGGTGCATCAGAAATGCTGCCAGTGGGGAATGAACTGTTTAATGAATAAAACCTAATTTGTCTTGATCCATTCCAATCTATAATCAAACAGATTTTGTAGGCAACTCAGAATACAGCTCTTTTGAACGTACTCAACACCTTTAGATAAGAATTAAAAGCAACATGTAACTGACATGATTTTGATCTTTTAATTTGTAAATATTGACAATTTTCTTTCTGCACATTTTAATCTTAGCTTCCCTTTTGATTTTTCTGAAGGTGCCAAATTCCCTTTAACTTTTTTACAAGTCTTTGTAAAATTTTAAATGAGTAAGGGGGGAGGGCTGTCAGGGCAGGGGAACCATGAAGTAGTTAACTTCAGAAAAAAGGGGTCACTTTTTCTTTTCTCTCTCTCTTTTTTCCCCTGCAAGCTTTTGTAGATGCATTGTAGTTAGTAGTCTGGCTTAGAAGCAAATTCAAGTTATTTTAATGTACAAACAAAAAATGGTAAGGGGTAAAATCTCCATTTAAATATACTGTTCTGAATGAGCAAAGCAGTAGGAAGAGTTGATGAGCAATATGCAGAGGGAGGTGAACCTGGAGATGGACGACTGTTGGGATTGGGGGGAGGGCCATGGGAGGGGCACACTTTCAACATAGCTGATCCTTTCACATTTAAGAGTAGCCTCGTAGGTTGAATTTCTAGTAGCTTCATGGTTAATGCATCTGAATAAGCCATACTGGATTGCAGTGTTTGTTTCTGTAGGGTGTTTAAGGAATTCCTTTCTCCCATGATTCCTCTCGACTGCACACAGCACCCACCTCCAGTCCCGTGCATGCTGCTGCCACCGGGTAGACATAGAACCCCCACTTCAGTTACTCGTCTGTTATACCCATTTTCATTGAATCCAATACATCCAAAAGGGTAAGGCAGTTTCAAAAATGTGAAAATATTTAAACATGATAGCAGGGAATTCTTAGATAATAGCAAATGCCTTTTACTTAACTGTGCCCAGCAGGCTGGGCACATTGGAAAGCCCAAATATTTTGAAAAAACTTGAGTGGATTTAACAAGAGTAACCAGCTTAGAGTCCAGCAACTTGCCGATGTGTTTACCAATCCGGGGGCTTGTTTTTCTTGATTGGCTTCATACTAAACAATGAAGAGAGGATTTATTTGTTGTCACTGGGAATCTGACCACTAGACTGTCCCTTTTTTGGTTTTGTTTTGTATTCTAGGTAATGTATTTTGGAATGGATTTGTCTTTTCTTAAGTGAAAGTTAAATTTGTTAAACTATCCCCTAAAGCCAACAGGGATTTGTAGATTCAGAGGGATCGTGTTTGGAGAACACAAACATGAAGAAGAAAGTGAACGCCTTAGCAGTTGGGTCAGTTGCAAGGGCTCCTTTGACGGAAGCTGTCAAGAGGTAGGAGCCTGGTGGGTTCCACAGACCCTGCAGATTTCTGTTGGCTCATATCTTCAATGACATAATCTTATGCTTTAATACATAACTGCATTGGATGTGAGAGTAACATATCTGTATAGTCATTGTTCTATATATTAACATTGAACACTGCTGTGATTGCTCAAGGACATTTTATGTTATGGCTTTAAAGCAAAGGCATGATTATTAGAAACTATTTAAGCTTTTTTTTTTTTCTTTGAAAAACAAGCTCCTTTTACAGACTGTAAGCAACAGTAGTGCCTGTGGTTTAGCCCACCAACCCTGACGACTAAAAGCAGCTGATGCATTGTGCATATGATGCTTGAGATGGTTTTTGCAAAAGCAGAAATCACTACAAGGTAATTACAATAGATAAAAGTGGTATTTTAAACCTTTGAAATAAATGGATGTAACTGTACCTTGGTACAGCTTTTCACTTGTTTAGTTTTTAAACGTTAGTATAATCTGAAGAAATTTAATATAAAACGTTGCCAAATTCAATGTAGAAAGAATGTGACGAAACACCTTGGGTAGTCCTGTTTGTGTTTTTGCATATTGTAAAAGCAGTGTCACAGCTAAAAATAAAGAAATCATTTCTAAGGTAAATTATTGGTGTTTAGTTGCTAGTTTGTACTGAGAGTTGACCTCTCCCTGTGCAGTTTTTTGTTCTAAACTTGTATAAATAACAATTGTGTAATGTGTTTCCCTTCTACCTTGTAACAATTGCTTCAGTCTACATTATAAATAAAGAACCACTAGAAAAAAAGAAAGAGTCCTGTATTTCAAGTCTTATTAAAATCCAGTTGGTCTTCATGAAATGTTAGAAGATGGACTGAGACTGCCTAAGTTTACTTAAAAAAACCGGAAAAACGTTCTTTCCGTGATGATTATGAGCCCGAAGGACACCACTTTCTGCACTGATTATTGAATGCAGTTCCAAAGAGCTGCCAAGAACCAAAGGTAGCTGGGTCTGGTTGGCGGATTTTAGAATGGCTTTACCTTTGAAAGAAACTTCTTCAAATGTGTAGAATCCTGCTGTGCCCTTACCTTTGAGTCTGCAGGCAATCCAAGCTATGGTAGAGGAAGCAAAGCTGGAAAACTGCCTCTAAAACAACTGTCACAAAAGTGTTTCATCCCAGGTGGGACCCTTTAACCCCACTCATCAAACTTCCACTTCCGAGAGGACCCCATAAACTCCAGGCATGTTTGTTGAATGTGTGCTTCTTAGAAAAGTTGTTGTTTAATCAAAGCTAAAATCCCATCACAGAATCTTTAGAAAACCAAGACAGTATTGTAAGTCCTTAGTATTAGCACACCTTCTCCTCTCAGCTTCGTGTTCCTCCTAGACACAAGAGCTAATTAAGCCTTCAACTAGTTTGTTCAGCTCAATCTTCATAGTAAACCTTGTATGGCTTCAGCTCCACAGCCTTCCCTTACTGATAACATCTGCTACCTATATGACTTAATGGGGAGGAAAACGCATCTGACTGGCCACATCTCGCATACTTTCCTTTATACGCACACCTGGTAAGACAGTGGCATGTTACTCCTCAGACAGAAGAACACATCAGTCATACCTTGTTACTTTTATTAGGGCAAGTGTGTATTTTCTGTAAATTATTTCACTTGCAAGCATGACTAGTGAGGTGTCTTCCTCTCTCTATGTGGGCCGCTCCCGGGGCCTGGTCACGATATGCCACCACAGGGGGGGCAAATCACCTTCCTTTCGGGCTGGGGGCAAAGCTTCAGTGCTGGGACCTTCAGCTGGGGTTTCCTCTTGCAGCTGCTTAACCTGGAAGGGGTCAAAGAAGGAACAATTAGAAAAGGAGGGGGACTGTGGAGTCCACTGCAGTGAAGTGTCAGCTCTGCTCCTGTCGTCTGTCACATCACACACTACCTGAGCCTCACTGCTGAGGGCAGTGGTTTTTTATACATACCTGCTTCATTGGTACACACACACCTTAACTCAGAAAAGGCATTCTCAAAGCCTTTCCCATTCTTAAAACAGCAAAGCTAAGAAAACAGCCCCCCTGGCCCACCTTATTCATTAACCAAAACCACAATTCCTGTTCCATTTCCCCTTGTTACCCGCCCCTCCCCCGACCTGTATCCCTCCCCCAACAAACATGAATGTTTGTGTCTCGGCTAAGTGTTCTCCAAAAGCACCATTATTAAATCTCAATTTCATACATATTAAGGATATTAATTTTAAAGCCCCACCCCCATTGCAACCAGGACAAGAAGTAACACAAAATCACATGTAAAAATGTGCTTAGTTCTGCCTGATGTTGCCCATCTACCCCCCCAGTTCCAGGAATCGCCAAGACTACCGTGGTCCTAATAACGGAAGACACCTACAGACCCACTTTCCAGAAGAACCACTTCTGGACTGTGGATAACCTGAGCCTCCAGCACACGTGCTGTTTAATAATGTGGAACAGATGGCAGCAAAGGAGGAAAGTTTCTGCAGAGAGGAGGAAGTATAACAGTGACCAGCTGCAGTAGGAACCTACTGCTCGCCACGAATCAGCACACCTCCAGTTTCCAAATGCCGACACCAAGGCCTCCGTGCACGCTGGGGATCCCAAGCCTCCTCTGAGAGACTTCCTCCTCCACCTAGCCCATGTCTCGTCAACACCCTCAGCTTCTCCCTCGCCCCCAACTGTAATCAGCATATACACACCATTGTTTCTCTGTAGGAAATAAATAATCCCTTGGCCTCCAGTTACTGTTGTCAGCAAAACTTCTCAAGAATTAGCTCTCCCTCCTGTCTTCTCTTCCTTACTTTCTGCTCACTGCTCTCAGTATGATTAAGTCCTACAGAAAAGGTTTCAGTGAAGCCCAATAATGCCCTTCCTGTATCCAAACTCCTTGGACATTATTTCCAGTCCTCACTCTGTTCTACCTTTTACCAACTTCCAGCAAAGAGGACTTGGCCCCAGCCATCCCTGAAACACTTTCTCCTGGACGCTGGGTCACACCCCCCTCACTGCCCCTCACCCCTGCGGTAGGCTCTGCAGTCTCCTCCTCCCGACCCCTACAGGTGGGCGTGCCTGCGACCGTTGTTCTCTCTCTAGTCTCCCGGAAGGTTGTCATCCATGTCCGTGGCTTTGAAAACAATAGTCAGCTCACAAATTTCTATTTCTACCTCAAACCTCTCCTTTGAAGTCCAGGTTCCTATATCCAATGTCGCCTACTGACATCAGCACTGGATGGCTCACAGGCTTCTCAAATTGAACGTTCTTCAATTTAACACACTTAAAACTGAGCACCTGACTGTCCCAACACCTGCTTCCCCCATCTTCTGTCTCGATCAACACCATCACTCAACTTGATGTTAAAGCTGAAAACCCGGAAATCATTATTGAGTTCTCACTGTCCCTCACCCGCCACCTTCCACATCCAATCAATCTCCATGTCCCTCCACACCACCTCCTGAACCTACTTCGCTCCGCACCACTGCACCCACCTCCGTGCTGGCTGTCACAATCTTGACTGACCTGCAATAACCTCAGATTGGTCTCTCCGCTCCTCACCTCACTCTCTCCCGTGTACCCTTCACTACAGCAGGACTGAGTTGTCAGAAATGTGAAGCAGACATCACAGATGACTGCAAAGTGTTCGAGGCACTGGTGGAGAGGGAGGGTGAGTGATAACAGGGCGCAGCAAGAAGGTCAGATAAAGGACTGAGGAGGAGGAGGAGGCAAAATTCGAGACCAGAAAACCCAAAAGACCAGGCAAGACAGTGTAACCTGTTGGGAGATGGTTGAAAATGTTACACTTAACTCACTTAGAAATGAAGTAAATGTGAGAGGCAAGGGGCCAGAGTAACTGTCATAACTGGACTCTGGACCTCCTCAGCGGGGAACAAAACCTGAGCTCCTTCCAGGTGTTGCTCCCTCCACCACATGGGCCAAACGATATGGTAAAATGCAGGGGAGACTCACCTCTCGATCCCAGCTTTCCCTCCGCAGTTTCTTCCACTGTTCTCTCTTGGCAAAGTAGTCAGGATACATTGCCTTCTCCGAAGGATGCCAATAATCTAAGCACCACTCAGGCACCTGTCAGGAGAGAAAATCAAGACGTCATTAACAAGATACAGTTACATACCGCTGACAGGTCCTGCACAAGACAAAACTCAAGGTGCACAGTTGTAACCACTGCAAGTCCCAGACTGTTTCTGACACCAGGCAATGAACAGCAGAAGACGGGCAGGCACCAACATAAAGAGAATGCCTTAGAGCAGGTTGGACACCTGCGGCCTGCAGGCTCCATACGGCTCAGGGTGGCTATGATTGCAGCCCAACACAAAATCGTAAATTAAAACATTGTGACATTTTTTGTGTGATTATGTGTCAAAATGTATTTAATGTGTGGCCCTGAGACACCAAAGGGTTGGATACCCCTTCTTAGAGCGAAACAGCCTGGGGTTGAAAACCAGCAAGGTCAGGCCAGAAAGAACTGGCATCAATCCAGTTCTTCTCTAAACATTGGGTAGGTTTATGTGCTTTGGAAGTATCCCCTAGAATTTCTCAGAAATAATTAGCACCAATCCAAGCTGGCTTACCTTCAGGTCCAAAAATGAGTTATTTACCAAGTAATTGAGCACTCTGCCAAGAAAGATACTATAAGCTGAATTTAGAAAGAGAAGTCTTATGTCATCTGGGAGAGAGAAAACTGACACCTGAAGAAAAGTATCTACAACCGTCAGGGAGGCAATCTCGCTGCCCCTACAGGGTAACTGGAACTGGGGCAACAAAGTCCACCTCTCAGGGCGCAGCCACCGGTGCTGACCTCACCTACCTTGTAACACTCGTATCTCTCGTAGGAGGTGCCCCCAGGAGAGTCCGGGAAGATGTATGGCTGAGGATGCTGGTTGTGCCAGAATTCTTTCTCCGCCTCTCTCAGAAGCTGGGTGGCCTTCACCATATCCGTTTCATTCTTATGTTCTTCAAACCGAGCTCTCATCAAACATGCAAAGTACCGGTATTTGTCCCTTAAACCAAAATGATTTTGGAGATTAGAAATGTTATTTACTTGTCCAGACTTTTTCCATCGACTTGAGGTTTTCCCCAGAAGCTCCTTTCCTCGGATGGGGTTTTAGGGTTCTGATAAAGGAGTGGAGGCCTGGCATTCACACAGCTGGGCTGTCATCTCACCTAGTACTACACCTAGGTCATGGAAAAAAATCTGTTTTATGACTATGTTCTCGGACTAGCCTCAGAGGGATAGAGGAAAGAAGAAATTGCGTGGGCAGGGAAGAAGTAGCGGGATGTGAAGGTAGTGAAATGGGCTGGAATAAGCTAAAAAGGGGAAAGCTGATGGGAAGCTGGGAGACTGACGATTCTTTGGACTTAAGACACCTGAGTTTTAATCCTGGTTTGGCCACTTACCAGCTACAATGCCCTGAGCAAGTTACCCTCTACGCCTCTAGCGCCTCATCTGTAAAGTAAGGCTAAAGAGTCCCTAACTCCCAGAGCTGTTGTGACGACCTGAGAAAATAACGCACACATTATTACTGTTAATATCAGGAACGAGGTCATGAAGACAACTATTATCCAGTGAGCGCTGGAGGCGTGACAATTGCAGTTTCAGGCACTTGCCTTTATTTCATTGAACTGTCATGCAACCCTCCGTGCTGGGCACTGCATCCTTAGAAAACTGACGCCTGGGCCACAGAAGCAATTCTTCAAGGTCTCGCAGCCTAGGGCGACGAGGTCTGGACGTGAACCCAGGTCTACGGGCGAACCCTGTGGGTCGAAGGGCCGCCTTCCTAGTCCGTTCCCTACGTCCTTGAGACGCCCCGTCCTTCGGGGACTCGGCCTCCGTGGGGGTCCCCAGAGTCAGCTTCCCCCGCCCTGGGTCCCCGTCCCCCACCTGTAGATGCACCAGGACTCCAGGTGGCGCAGCGCTCGCTTATAAAGTCGCAACACCTTCTGCTGGTGGGTCAGGTAGGCCGTCGGCGCCGAAAACGCCATGACGGCCCGCTCACCTTCAGCGGCCGCCGAGGCTCCCGGGAAACGGAAAGCCGGTGGCCAGAGGGCGGGACGGCTATCGCCACTTCCGCTTCCGCTGGGGAGAGACCGGAACCGCAGTCATGAGTCGCTTCAAGTTCGTGGGTGAGTTGTTTTTTCAGTCCTTGGGTTTTTTGGACTACCCCCGGGCGTCGCTCGCCGCGGCCAGATGGCCCCGGAAGAGGTGTTTGAAGGCTGCAAGGCTCTCAGGGGAAGGAGCCCCCGGCGGCTTCTGGGCGCCGGTCAGGTTCTGGTTCTCTGTAGGTGCTCGCTTCAAGGTGTGCTTATTTGTGAGTTCCCGAGTGGTGCGGTTGTGCTTTGTGCGCCTTCTAACGTGTGTGTTGTGTTCAGTGAAAAGGAAGAAGGCAGCTAAACTACTAAAAACAAACAAGAGGCCACTCACTATATTCTCCTCTATCCCACGTGCACCTCCCACCACTTACCCTCTCCGTGGCCCCAAGAACCGAAGGGGTAAGAATAGTTACTACCAGGCGCTTAGGAAGACCCGGGGGACGTTGTGAGATATAGGATCGGGAGTGCAGTGTTTTGGTGAGCTTAGTTTGTTGTGTGTAGAGTGGAGCTTCTTGGCTAGGTGTCTTGTGGATTTGTCTGTTTGCTGTGTGGTGGTGTCTAGCTTGTTCTCTAAAGTCCTGTATTGGCCGTAAACTTGGAGTTATGTGTAAAGGCAAAGCAAGTCTAAAACAATTGTAATATGCTCTCATTTCCTGTCCCTTTGTGTTCCTACATCATAGGTGACAGCCATACGACTTGACTCACTAAGCTTAAACAGTGAGGTATTGTTAGGTAGGATAGATAGTAAATCAAGGCAGGGAGGAGGAGGAGACGGGTCTCACCCACTAACTCAGCAGTCCTGAGCCTGCCCCATAATATGGCCAGGTGTTCCAACATCACAGGAAACACCGTGCTAGCTTGGGAGAGGGAGCCCTTGAAATTCTATGTATTGTTTCCACTCTGGGAAAGAAAGCCTTTGAAACTGTAGTCACCCCAAGGCCTGGAAGGCAGGAAAGAGTCCGTAAGCGCCCAAAGAAAAAGCCCATAAAATGACTTTGGTTAATTGCCCTACCTCTGGTCACTGTCTGTTTTAAGAGGGAGTTCCTAGTGCTTACTGGAATAGCCTATAAGTAACTTTGGGTAACTGCCTCAACTTTAGTTAACTGCCTCCTGTCACGTACCTGTTTTATAAGATGACCAAATGGGGTCTAGAGCAAGATAAGGATTCAGGCTAACAAAGTGCCACACATACCTACGTTTGGGTAGTCATGTCTCCCCTGGGGAAGCTGGCACCACCTTTACCCATCAATCGATATGTAACCTCTTCTCCTGTATCGCGCCAACTATGTAAGTCCTCAGAACAAAGGACCCGAAGTTCTTGCTGTCCTTACCTTGCTTTACCCTGAACCTGTGCCTTTCACCCCCACCTCCGCAAGGCCTGTTCTCTTCCATGAGAATGTATCACCAATATACCCGGCTTACATGCTAATAGACTTGCTGATCTGTAATTCTTTACTGCGTTGGCAAGACCTGCATTTCTCCCGGAACTGTATCAGTTTAGAGATGTGGTTTTCTTTTGGTTGCAAACATCTTTTCACTCATACTGTTTTGGAAAATAAAACTCAATAATACTGGAAGTGACTTTTAACAGTAAAGCTGGTACTGCTTTTAAAGCCAGCCAGTTAAAAAATAAATAAATGGAAAAGATCTGTATAAGTAAGGTGATATGACACTAAATATGTGAACCCCTCAATTGCCTCCCTTTTACCCAAATCAGAAGTAGTAATTTTCCACTTTGCCCTTCCTTTTTTTTTTTTTTTTAATTTAAATTCAGGTCATTCTCACTCCTCTCTCTCATTTGTTAGTCTTCCAAGTTGTTTATTGTCTTGGCTGGAGCTGGATAGAAATTGATTTTCATACAGTATTTCTTTACTGCATTTTGAGTTGTGGAAGAAAAGGGGCCACCTATTAACCAGGGGATGGTCAGAAATTAAAACTTTTTAACTAACAGTGGTTCATGGCGGGTATTTTTCCCTAACAAAGGTCAGTCCTCACCTTACCTAAGCCTGTCTGTTGTCTTTTGCATATAGGGTAACATACCTGATAAACATGCGTTTGCAATAACAAGTAGTTTCCCTTTTTCTGGACCCCCACACCTGCAATTTCTCGAGGTCATTCAGCTCAAAATAACCAACATGCCAAAGCTACATATGTTGGGATGGCATTTCTGAATGCAGTCAGCAAACCTAAGGTGCCGGAGCCTATTCATCAAAGCATAGAAAGCAGCTCTAATAACTAGCTGAGGAATATGCTTCAGAAAAAACTGTATGTCAAAAAGAAAAAGGTTTAGGGCTATAAGGCACAAGGGTTTCTTGCAGAAAAAGGAAGAAACTGGTGGCTGTGCAGGATATCCTAAAGCCCAAGGCTCACATGGGTCCAAAGCTGAATACAGGTCTCTGAAGTACACTGTGGCCTGGGGCCTGAAAGACTGACCTGTGTGGGGACGAGGCAGGTTGTAAGAAGTGGGGTCCCCTGGAATTGGCCTCAGAGTAAGCACCGAGGAAGGCTTTAGCACCTGTTCCTGGTAGGGTCGAGACAAGGACTTGCAGGCTTCTTAATTGAGCCTCTAAGCTCATCTTCAGTTCACTTTTAAAATTAATATCAGGAAGTTTACTTGTTAAATTGGTTTGCTTTTTGGTTTCATTTGTTTTTCACTTCGTTTTCTAGGAAAAAATTGCTTTGCAAAAATTCTTCCTTTGCTGCACAAAGGGGAAATGGGCGCAAGAGATGCTGATCCATTCTGTGCTCCTAATAATCATCAATAGTGGATGACTAAACTGACCCCTGTGAAAGATTGTTCTAGACCAGGGGTCTCAAACTCATTTTCACCAGGGGCCACATGAGCCTCACAGTTGCCTTCAAAGGGCCGAATGTGATTTTAGTTCCTTAACAGTTAAGGAGTAGTTACATTTACACAGTCCTAAAATCACATTCGGCCCTTTGAAGGCAATCGCAAGGCTCATGTGGCCCCCGGTGAAAATGAGTTTGACACCCCTGGTCTAGACAGAAAGTCCTCTGCTCTCTTCCCTGGGTTTTCTTTCCCAGCCTGCCCCTTCCCTATCTTACCTCCTTTCCCTATGAAAAGAAAGTAGATACTGATATCTTGTAATCTGGGCCATTCCACTGAATTTGTACTCGTGGTATTTGATAATTTGTGTGTTAAGAGCCTTTTTTTTTTTTTTTTTAAATCACTGAAGATATGGTTCTTGATTTTAGAGAAAGGTGAAGATGGGGAGAGAAGCATGGATAGGTTTCTTCTCTTATACATCCCCGGGACCAAACCTGCGTATGTGCCCTGACTGGGAATTGAATTCATGACTTACCCGTTTACAGGATGATGCTCCAACCAACTGAGCCATACCACCAGGGTTGTTAACAGCCCTTTAAAGCGTTCCTGTTGTGAACTCAGTTCCCACCCTCCATTGATAGATACACTGTTGCATGTCTTAGAAGTTTTCTGCACTGTGCCTTTTCATTTTTCAAATGCCTGGAATACTCTCCACCATCTCTTGAATTGTCCAAACTCCAGTTCATCTTGCAAAGCTTGTCTTAATGTTGAAGCAGCAGAGCTCACTGAGGGCCAGCTTGGCAGAAGCAGAGTGAGAATATACTAAGAAGAAGCTAAAGCTCAGCAAAAATAATGTAGGGTCTCTTGGTAGGCAGCTGCTCCCTACCCCCCACCACAAACTTGGAGATTCTTCTAGTAAAAGCTGAAGGGTATATATTTCAAATAAGGATGGCATTTTTATTGCCCACGGCCATCACACTCTGACTTCATGTCTTGTCTTCCCTGTGTTCTCTTGTACTCTACAGCAGGACGTATCGAGGACGGCGCTCGATAGTGTGGGATGGAGAAATCTTTGTTGTGAGAGGCTATCGTGTTTCTGCATTTTAGGATATTTAGCAGCATCCATGGCCTCAAGCCTAGATGATAGTAGCACTGCCTGCGTTGCGACAGCTAGAAATGAATATACATTGTCTACATTGCTAAATGTTGGGGGCGGGGCAGTTAAAAGAAGAGAGGGGCTGCAGAATCACTCTTCATTGAGAACTACTGCTCTGCAGGCTCAGAGCTTCTTCCAGGGTTGTACCTACACACATCTGTACGCAGAATGCCCTTTCCATTAGTTTCAGCTTCCAGATTACCTCTTCTATGTGATAAGCTTTTCTCATCACACTGCCAAAACTGTTATCTCCCCGTTTTCGTGCTCCCATGCTATGTGCTGTTCTTTAAAATGAAAAGCCAAGGTGAGAGGCAACAAGCGTGCATTTGAGACCAAAAATAATTGAACTTCTGGGAAGCACTGACACAGGCAGAAAGCCTAAAAAGTGTTCCAGTTATGGGGTGAAGGTAAAGGGTAGAAAGGGATGGGGATAGAATAGAAGGGAGGAATTTCCGTTGGTGTTAATGAGCTGGGGAAGGAATTCCTATTGTGCCAATAAGCTGAGTTATTCTTTAGCTACACATGGTGGTGCCGATTCTACAGATGTCAGGATTTCTGCTCTCCTGTTAGCTTTGTAAACAGTTGGCCCAGCCCAAAGGTTATTTTGTCCAGTTTAAACATTCCAAAGGTTTGAGAAGTAAGACGTGCTAGGCAGCTCCTGCAGGTGGCAGCTCTGACTCCATTTTAAAGTGGCTCCATTTATGTTATTTTCAGAAAACCATTATGCTAGGTTCTAGGGATACAGCAATGAAGATTAACGTTTTGTGCCTCGTGTTGCTTACAGTCTGCTTATTATATCACAAATTATATTGTAGTTCCCATATAGACTATACATTTCTGGAGGGCACAGGCCAAGTGTTGGGTCTTACTCATTTCTGTGTTCCCTCACCCCTTACCACAGGCTTTGGCACAGAGTTGTACTCTATAAATACTTGATGGTTAAAGAAAATTAATAATGTATTATTCTTTCTGCATCTTTACTTGCATTACCCTAATCCAGGTTCTTTTCACTACAGATATGAGCTCTTGCCTATTTCCAAAGGAGATACCCTGACTCCAATTGCTCCCTTCAAATTCTACCCTCCACGGACTCCAGAATGAGATATCTAGAATGCAAATCTTACCCCTCTCCTTAAAAGCCATCAGTGCTTCTTGTTGCATCTGGTATCTTAAAGACAGGTGACAGTAACACAGTAGAGTCTGGCCTTTTCTGGTCGCTCCTTCCCTATACTTTTCTCCAGCAGCCACAATGACCTGTACTTTTCCATAGTCATTGTGCTATTTCACACCACCGAGGCTTCACTCCTGCTGCTGCTGCTTCTGTCTGCAATTTCCCCTCTTCTACTGGGTGACTCTGACTCAGCCTTTAAGATTCAGTTCAGGGACCCCTTCCTCTTGGAAGTCCCTTCTGGGCCAGCTACCCGACTAGGTCAGGTGTTCCTCTTCTGTGTCCCACAGTACCAGTGGCTACTTCTGTTAATGGGTCTGCCTCCCCAGTTCGTAGGTCCCTGAGACCAGGAACTCTCTCTTACTCATCTTTGTGTTGCAGGTGTCAGGCACAGTGATGGACAAGCTGTAGACACTCAGATTTTGGTTGAGTGAATGAATGGGAGGGTGGAAAGTTTAGTAATGAACTTCTGTTTACGGAAGAAGTTTCACATAGAGGCTCTTCATGATTCAGCATATATTTTATTTTTGTTTTCCACAGATATTGGTATCAACTTGACAGATCCTGTGTTCAGAGGAATTTATAGGGGGGTTCAAAAGCATCAAGGTAAATGTTGAATTATGGTAAATAGTTTCTCTGTGAAGATGAATTGTCTGCCTCAAGGAGATCTGGACAGGCATGATCCACTCTTACAAATGAAATATTAGAGGACTTCTGCATCTTGGATAAAAGCTCCATTGATTAACTGTGATAATGAACGCTTGCAAAGCACCTATTATAACAATGTTAATCAAGCCCTTATCTGTAGAAGTTTATTATTTGGAATATAGAACTTGAACCATTTGCACAACAGCCAAACCTTAGTTGGTGTTTAGTCTTTCAAGCAATTGAACAGTAAGACACATAATTTAAAGATCACGTACAGTTGAACATCAGTGTCAGGTCTGGTTGGCCGGGTGACCGAGTGGCATCGTGATTGAGGGGGCGGTGCACTGCCCTCCACCTTTCCCTGGCTTGCCTCTCCCCCTTCCCAGCCAAGTCCTGCTGTTCAGGTGGGAAGAGTAGTACCTCCAAGATTTGATGGAAAACTTAGCCAAAAGCAAAATGGTTTCTGTTTATCACATCAAGTTCATTTTAAAGGCTTGTTATGTCAGCTAGGTGACTAAGCAGGAAATGATGACAAGTTTTTGAAAGCAGAATTTCTCCAACTAACTGCCTGTGAATATTGCCTCAGAAAATTACTATATCTGTTACAATGTGAGCGAAAACAGGAAAATTTGGTTTTGTGGTTTTGGATGATAGAGAATTGCACATATCAACAGCTGAGTCAGAAGTTAATCTTACTGTGCTTCTAGGCGATGCTGAGTGAAAGCAGGAAGTATAGGGAATGTTAGGTGTCACTAACATTCCCTATAGAAGGGAGAAAGATAAGTATTAGCTTTCCTCTAACCCTTACCTCAAAAAGTTACCTTTTCTGCTTCATTTAGACATTTAGATGACATTACTTACAAAGTACGGTTAGAACACTGAATAACATTCTGCTTTTCTTGCCTTTTAGCACTTAGAGTTTGTGCTTCTTACTTTGTGTATATGAATGTTTGTATATGTGTGTTTATGAAATAAGTTTCATAGTGATCAGTATCAGTATTACTCTAATTTATAATAACTAACAAGACTGGCTGTCCTACTTACTATACATTCACTAAGTTGCTGTTCTTAGTCTCAAATAAATTTTATAGCTACTCTGGAATAGTAATTGAATTCCAATCACATTCACTCTGATGCTTAAATATGAAATTAAGAAATCAATTTTTATGATGTAACTTTAATTTTGCTGTCCATTTATCTCAGGCCTCTCAGAGCTTAGTAATCACTATTGATCTCTCCATCTCCAGTAACAAAAAGTATGTTACTTAACAATAAATTGTAAGGAAAAAGCAAAAACAAATCAACTATCAGAGAAAATAAAAAATTAACCTTCCTCAACGGGAATGGTAATTATGGGAATACAGCATTAACTAAAGTTTAAAAATAGGTGTCATATTTTGGGAGGCATTGCAGGTGTACTCTGAAAAGCCATAGTAAAAATAATTTTAATGATTATTTTTTTTTTATTTCTAAAAATTTACCAACAAGTTTGAAATTCAAGGCAAATGACATAAATTGTAAAGAGTGAATTTATCTTTAGTTTGAACCTTCTGAGTTTTGTTGCTTTCCCCCTTTTGGCCAACAGAATAAAAATACACTTAAATGGATAATTTCATCTAGTTTGCCTTACGCAGGTTTCTTTTTCTTTTTCTTTTTTTTTTTTTAAGGTTATCACTATTATTATTTTAGGATAAATACTCCTCGAATAGTATTGATTTTGATTTAGTCAATGTGATTATATGGATAAATGGATATTTACTTACCAGGCTTTCTTACTTTGGGGTTCCACTTTTGCAGATGACTTACAAGATGTAATACAGAGAGCTGTCCAAATTGGTGTTAAAAAGGTAACATCGAGTTTTTGATACTCTTGACATTTGTTTAGAAACTAATTTTCGTTAAAATACTACAGAATAGAAGAGAAAGAACCAATGTCACACTTGGCTTTTTTTTTTTTTAATCCTCTTGTAAGGATATATTTCCATTGGTTTTTAGAGAGGGAGAAACATCGATGAAAAAGAGACACATCAACTGGTTACCTCCTGAATGTACCCCAACCAGGGATTGAACTTGCAGCCTAGGTATATGCCCTGACCGGGAATTGAACTGGCAACCTTTCGGTGCACGGAATGATGCTCCAACCACCTTGGCCAGGGCCACACTTGGCGTTTTGAGTATATATTGTTAATATGTAATATTAGCAAGTTAATGATATAAAATATATCAACATATTCTGTTCACAGCAGTTTAAGTGACACAGACCTCATGGGTAGTTAGTTCTTCCATACAATCAGAAACGTGATAAATAGCAAAATGTCTTTGAAATTTTTTTTAACCTATCTCAATTACCAGCCTTCTAAAGAGGCAACTCTAAGTACATTTTATGACATACTTTAACATTTATTAAAAACACATATCTGCCACCAAGTCTAGTTTTTATAGTATGGGTATACCATTTCAAATAACTGCGTGCATTTTTACTTTTTAGTAATTTGATACCAGGAAAATTCTTACTACTTCAAAAAGAGCTCTCACAAATGAATATTCACTCAGTGTCAAATTCTTTCAATAGGTATTTTTAACAGTTAAAAAAAATAATTAAAAAAAATAGCAAGCTAGCCCACCCATGTACATACGAATGAGGTTAAATTCCATAGTGTGGTATTAGCACACTTGGTGGCCATTGCTTCTAAGTTGAGTAACTTCCATTTTGAAAAGCAACACTGCTGCCCTGGCTGGTGTGGCTCAGTGGTTGGGTACTGCCCTAAGAATCAAAGGTTTGCCAGTTCAATTCCCAGTCAGGGCCCATGCCTGGATTGCAGGCCAGGTCCCCAGTAGGGGGTGTGCGAGGGGCAACTTCACAAGTAATAAGAAAAGATAAAAGTTACAACACTAATTTCTCAATGTGTGGTCCTTTCACTTTATGAAATGCTTTGTCTATACACTTCTGCTCCTGAATTTTTATGTGTCAGCCATGAATAGTTTAATCTTAATATTTCTGATCTCACACACACGGGCTTAGGAATGCCAGGACATCACAGATGTGGCTTTCACCCTCAGCTTTATTCTTCATAGCTTTGTAACCTGGGCTGCTTCATCTATCTGGACTTCAGTTTTCTCTTCCTACACAGAGAATGATAGTAGTGACCTAAATGCACAGTACTTCGTATTGTGTCAGGCATAAGGTAAACAACCTTTGTTATGTTTATGATGGAAATTGCCATCTTATCATCATCATCATATTATAAACTGGGAGAGGCTGTTATGTCTTCTAATCTTGCCCTAACTTTTTTCATCTATTAAGAGAAGTTGTGGATAAAATAGAAGGCAGGCTTGATTAGAAGCTATTTTATATAATTGAAATACTGAATGTGGGCACCTGGTCTTGCGTTAAATAATCAGGTAGTGTTAGTAAAGTTTTCCAGGATTTTTGTTAATATCTTACATCCTGTGTTTTACCAGTGGTTGAGGATTTAATTATGGCTGTGCACCCCCTGACTAGAGAGAGATTCAGGGTCTGTCACATTAGAAGTTTATGCTGCTGCATGAAAATGGCTATCGTTTGTAGTTCCTCCGATGTTTTGTATGTTTTCTCTTTAGGTGTGTACCTAGAATGAATTCTTCATTTAAGCTCAGTGAGAGTCTTGAAGTATGCTTTTAAAAATAATACACCTTTGGCCCTGGCTGGTGTGGCTCAGTGGATTAAGGACCAGACTGTGAACCAAAGGGTCTCGGGATCAATTCCCAGTCAGGCACATGCCAGGGTTGTGGGCCAGGTCCCTGGTAGGGGTCATGCCAGAGGCAACCACACTTTGATGTTTCTCTCTGTCTTTCTCCTTCCCTTCCCCTTTTTAAAAATAAATAATTAAAATCTTAAAAAATAAAAGTAATACACCTTTGTACTTAAATGCCTTCTTTAGAAGAATCGCACTTAAGCAGCACTTCCTCAGTGGTCACCGTCGACACTTAGCTCTTCAGTTGCATTTTCCTTTTAACAAATTAGCGAAGATGGTGCTCTAAATGCTCCTAATGGGTGTTTCTGTAGAAGTGTGCTTCTTTGCCAAGAGCCATAAATTTCCCTACAAAGAATTCATCAATACATATTAACCCAGTGTTTCTTAAAGTTTTGGTCTCACAACCCCTTCATGTTTTCTAGTATTGAGGATCCCAAAGAGCGTTTGTTTATGTGGGTTTATTTGTTGCTATGTACTGTATGAGAAATTAAAACAGAAAAATTTTAAATATGTATTAATTTGTTTAAAAATAATACCACTATGTAACAAAGAGCATATTTTTATGGAAAATATATTTTCAAAACCAAAAAAATTTAGTGACATGAGTGAAGTTGCTTTGCATTTTTTACATCTCTTTAATGCCTGGCTTAATAGAAGACCTCTGAATGGCACATCTGCTTCTGCAGTCTGACGTGGTATTACACACTATGTAGCCTCCGAAATACCTCCTTGCTCACTTGCGACATAATGAGAGTGACAAAGGCAAAAGCATCTTAGTATTATTATGAAAATGGTTTGATCTCATATGTGCCATGGGGGTTCTGGGATGATACTTGGGAGAACTATTGAATTAACACTGTGGAATCACTGAGTTAGATGAACAGAATTCTAAAATCAGAGGTCTGTAGTTGGTTATTCAGTCTTTTGCAACGTTTCACAACTTGATCTCTGCCCTCAATGAGCTCATGGTCTGATAGGAAAGAAAGACACGTGAATACATTTCAGTAGGTAGGAGTCATGAATTGTGTATTATGTGTCTGCGCCCACCCTGGAGAGAGGTAGACAGGGACCACTTGACATAGGAGGTAATCTTTCAGCAGAATTTTAAAGGATGGGTAGGCATGTGACAGCCTAAGAGAGAAAAGCATTCTGGAAAAAAGCTGCAGCAGGAAGGCATGTTTGTGAACTGTTGCTGGTACCTTGTTAAAGTGGGCTTAATTTATTTCTGTTTCAGTTTATGATTACAGGTGGGAATCTACAAGACAGTAAGGATGCACTGCATTTGGCACAAACAAATGGTATCCTCATATTACTTTTACCAAAAACAAATAATTAAGTTATTTTGAAGAAGTCTTTCTGAGAAATGCTTCAGGTACAATGCAATGAATCGTGTTGGTAGAGACAGCAGGAAAATAGACTGATTTCAATGGAATGTGAGTAGGAGGAAAAAATTCAGAGTGCCCACTGGTATAGCAGAGCTTGAAAAAACACTCTCATTGTACTTGAGATATCAGTTGATGAGAATTCAGGTCACCAGGTACATAATTTAACCTCAAATATTTCTGATGTAGAATTTTTGTGTGTATGTTGTAATGTGTTTAAGATATGAGTTGCTTTGTATTTGCTCTTTTTTTAAACTTAAACTGTGAAAAATTATTTATTAAATATTTATTATGCAGACCAAACACCGCCCCAGCAATGCTAGTAATAATATACTATATAATCTTGCATATGCTTACTTTATGTTCTTACATTCTGCATTTATTTAAAATCTTGGAAGTTTTGGAGGTAATTCCAAAGGAATCCTAACTGTCTAAAATGCCTCCTTTATCTGGCATTCATTTTCTTTTTAACCTTTCTTTTTTGGAGGTTGGAGGCATTCTTCATTTGCTGGACACTGAAAAATTAGACATTCTGTGTTCCCCCCCCCCCCCCAAATATTGGCTTATTAAAAGCCTTGTTTATGGAAGTCTCTTCAGGATCCACTGATACCTTTTCCTGGTGATTAATGTCATAAAAGGAATCACCTTCCCAGAGCTTTCAGGTGTATAAGAATAGTTGGCTCCATACTTTTTACCCCCAGACAGACAGTGTTTAGAAGTTCCCAGACCTCCCCGATGGCGGCCCTCTTCCTCTCCTCTCCCTGTGCTGTGTCCTCGCTGCTCTCAGTGCTCTGCCTCCCTTGTATGTAAACGTCTGCATCAGAGCCCGCGGTGGCTCCACACCTCTGCCCTGGGTTCAGACGCAAGTAGTGCCTTAAGCCACTCGAAAGCCCTTTTTGACTTCACATTTGTGTTCCATACAGTTAAAACTATCAAATACATGAGCCTCCAAATAAGTGAGCTTTACTTTCCATTAGAGAAATGAGTTCCCCCTTCTACCTCTTTAAGTCATCCTTTTTAAGGGGAAGGAATATACATAACAGTTAACATATATAACAGTTAAAATGAACTGTTAAATTAAATACATGAAATAACACAGCTACATGAATAGTGATTATAAAAGATAAAATTAGCTATTGACATTTAATTGTACAAGAAGTTGTTTCATTTTCCTTTCTATAAGACTCACTCAGTAAATACCAAGCTTTGGCAAGAGTTGCGTAAGTTCTTTTTACCAATATGTTAAGGCAGATTTTTCATCTTCTTGTCCTACTTTGTTAAAGTATTCCAGAAATTCTAATATGATTAACCAGTGCAGTTCTGGCAGTTTGAAGAGTTTATGGCTATTGTTGAAAATTAACCATTTGAAATTAATATTCTCTTATGCATATTAAATATAATATGCATATAAATATAATATGCATCACAAATATGAACAAATGTTTTGAAAATAATCCTCGGACATTATTTTGTGCTAGATATGTTTTTCAGTACAGTCGGATGTCATCCTACAAGATGTGATGACTTTGAAAATAACAACCCCGATCTTTACTTCATGGACTTGCTAAATCTTGCTGAAAACAACAAGGGGAAAGTTGTAGCAATAGGGGAGTGTGGTCTTGGTAAGTGCCAATCTAGCCCAGTTAGAGTGGCTTTGAAAATAATTGATTTGCTCTGTATAAGTCCTGAGTAATTATTGGTTCTTTTTTTTTTTTTTTTTTTGGTCTTTTGAAGATTTTGACCGACTACAGTTTTGTCCCAAAGATACGCAGCTCAAGTAAGGAAATTTGTTGACTTTATAAATTATTGTAAAGTCTTAAAGAGAATTTTTTCAAATTGCTTTGATCAAATATGAAGTTAGATTAAGCATCAAGATTTTATGTTTTTCCCATTGTATATCAAAAGTTTAAGTGAAACAAATTCCATGCATGTAATTCCTAAGGGATGGAAGGATAGTTCCCTGATTAACTAACCACCTAATTAGATCTTAATGGTAGAAATAAGGGATGTGTTTTCTACAGTAGAGACTTTTTGTTGCTTTTTATTGCCTTAATAAATGCATTCCCACATGAACTATTCCAATGAAGTGAATGAGATTCATGGAGGGGGGGATATTATTTAAGAGGAAAGGATATCGAAGAGAGACAGGATCAATCACCAAAGCTAGAAAAACTTACTTTACTCTTGTTGGGCATTGGATGTTGTCACTTTGGACAGGAGAACCCTTTCACAAGAGCCGTGTTGAGAGTGGTGGTTCTTAGAAAACAACAAAACTTACAAGCCCAGGGGACTTCCTGTATCCTATTGCCTATCAGTTTTATCTGGGGCTCCTGTCATACTGACGGGTGGCCATATAGGCTGAGAAGAAAAATTAGTCCATAGGCGTAATTGAAGACCTGTGCATTTTGTTGAATTTCAAAAACAATGTCTTAATTATCAAGATGATAAAACATTAGAATGAGCTTCTAAAGGAGGTTAATTCATTATTCAACCATTCAACAAATGTTTATAGAGTAACATGCCAGAAATTGCTAGGAACTCAGTAGACAAAAATATGAATAAGGTATAATATCTGTCCCTAGAGCGATTTAAGAATAAACAGCCCTCCATCTGCTTAGTTGCTTATGTAAGAATGAGGAGTCTGGATCAAAATCTTTCTTAAGATACCATCTAGCTCTGCCATAATATTTTTTTGAAAGATTTTTATTGATTTATTTTTAGAGAGGGGGGAAGGAAGGGAGGGAGAAAAACATCGAGGTGTGAGAGAAACATCAATTGGTTGCCTTTTGCACCTACTCCAACCAGGAACCTGGCCCACCACCCAGGAACCTGGCCTGCCACCCAGGAACCTGGCCCGCCACCCAGGCATGGGTCCTGACCAGAATTGAACCAGCAACCTTTCGCTTTTCAGGACTACGCCCAACTGAGCTACACGGGTCAGGGCGTCATCATAATATTTAATAATTAACCATTTTCATATGGTCATTAATCCAGTGGTTTTAAGAGATGCCAGAAGTATACTTTCTCCTCCTTCCTTCCTTGCCCCGCCACAAACAGCCCCATATGCCCAGTGCAGTCGAAAATGCTTGCAGGAGAAACAGACTGACCAGTGAGTCTCTCAGAGCCTACACTTCAAGCTCCAAAATTGCTGGAGCATGAAGGCCCGTGACCGAGCGACACAGCGTAGGTTAGAGTAATGTTCTGTGAAGTCTTTCCTTCAGTCCTCTCAGTTTTGTAGCTCTGTCCGAGCTGTTTAGTTAGTGATGTAATAGTTGCTGTGTTTTTCAAGGTCGTTAGCATGATTGGCAACAGGTTCCCTAAATCCCTTTCTCTCTCCATTGTCACAGACGTCAGCTCACTTAACCTGAAAAGTTCACACTCACATTTAAGTAGAAAAAGCAGTTGTCTGTAGTAGTTTCTCAGGTGAAGCCCACAGATCATAATTCCTCCACTTTTGTGTCTGTCTTCTGCCAAGATGAGCTGCGTGTGGGAGGAAAAGACTGGTGTGACAATCAAGGACAGTGGCTGAGTTCCCCCAAGATTTCTTGCCCATGTGGCTTTTCATCCATGAGTTAAAACTGATTCCAAAATGCAGCATAAATAACTTTAAACTCAATTTTTTGTATTAAATGAAAACAGTAGTAGTATCGGTTCTGTTTTACTGTTTCGAGGGTACTTCATCATATTAAGATCAGAACTTAAAACAATATGTACAGCAAGCTATCCTTATGTTTTAGCAAACACACCAATTGTCCAGATGTTAATCTGTAATAGAGAGGTCAAACTCCATTCAGTAAATGGTTACCAGGTGCCTCCCTTACAATACAAGGAAGAATAAGACTTTAGAACTACTGTGAGTTGTGGATGACTGTTGAAGGAAAGACCTGTGGACTGTAATGTTCTTCGGCAGCTCTGGCAGGGATAAGCAGGACCCCCGACTGGACCGTGTGCTAAGTGTAATCAGACAAACTCTATTTTCTTACGTGAGCAACTGTTTCATCGAGACTGCTTGTGTACGTTGGAGGAGCCCACGACTTCAGTTCCTTAGCTTTTGTACTGAAAGAACTCAACTTTTTGTAGCGCCTATTCCACATTTAATTTAAAGTAACTTTATAGCACTAAATGGCCCAGCAGAAGGCTTTGCTCCAGACCTGTAAGGACATTTTTTAATTTTTTATGAAAAATGTCTTTGCTGCTTCCGGCCCTAGCAGCATCACTGAACAGCACCTCAACCACATGGGAACATATTTTTGGAAGCAAAACTTTAATCTTATACAACATATGCTGTGGAGAGTGAAGCAAATGTAAGGCTACTTGTTTTTCCTATTTTTTTGGTAACAATAGAATCCACCGCATTGAAGACTCTTGATATTATGTAATTTTTCTAAGTATTTTTTTAATACATTAGAATAAAATATGATGTGATCATAGTCATTAAGTGTATTTGTTTGGAAAGTTACACTTATGAACTTTTTTATAAGAGGACATGAATAATTAAATAGGTTGGAAAACTGCTGTCGAAAAGGTGTGTGGACAGCAGAGGGCAGGACAGAGTGCGCGAGTCAGAGAAGGCTTTCCTGAGGGGACAGGACGTGGGCGAGGCCTCTTCCAGAGTAGGTAGATTTAAAGACAGACACCTGTAGAAATTTCAGAAAGTTGGGAGTTCAATTTGAGATTTTTTGTAAAAGTTACAAAACATCAAATGAGTTGGTGAAAAATGACACAACCAGTAATAATCACATTTGGATTGTTGTTCAGGAAACAAGTACGCATGATTCTGTCTCGGCTCCCTCCCTTCCCACTGGCACACCCTAACAGCACGCAGCCCCTCTTCTCGGCACACACAGCACTCCCCCTGTTTCAGCATTTCTCACCTTGTACCGAGATGTGTTACCCTGCCCCTCCGACAGTAAGCTCGTGTGTCCGAGTTCTCCGAAGGCACGTGCGGAGTCCTACTCCTGTGGTGGTTCCCATAAGTCCCTAGCACAGTTCTTTTAGCACATGGTGGCTACTCAGAGGGAAGTGTCTTTGATTCCTGTACTGCAGCATGGACTCAAAGCCTATAATTCACCTTTTTCTGTTGGGTCTATTTTTGGAAGAATTTACATTTTGGTCTCTGCTTTTATGCCATTTGAAACAACCCGTGTAAGATTTGTCCGGGTTTTTTTTTAGGTAAAAATGTAACCTGGAAAAAGATATATGCAAAATGAAAAATAGAAAATAATGTAATAGATTAGAAGGCAGGACAAAAAAAAACTTATGTGCAGTAGACATAGTGTCTGAAAAATAATGATGGGTAAAGGCAGCAGCATGTTAAAACTAAAAGATCTTTGGAATCAACAGAGCTTTGGGTTTGAATCATAACTGCTCTTTGGTGGCTGTATACCCCTTTATAAATCTGAACTTCCTAAAATGGCAATAATACCTCCTGTCTTTTCATTTGGTAGTGGAGCATATAGTGCTGTGACTGGCATAGAGTAAGGGCTCAGTAAATTGTGGCTAGTATATTATTTTTAGGAATATTGACATCCTAAAGGAAAATACTGGCTATAGTTTCTGTTTGGGGTTTTGAAAAATGTTTTTTGAAGAGCAAAAAGCAAAGCAAAGCATGAAAACCAGGAAAAGGCCTGAGTTAGTTACAGGAAGGTTATCCTTTAAGCATACCCTGTATTTTCAGTTTCTCTGCCCTGTGCTGCACTCCTTACCTTGTTGCAAGGTAGTGCTCTGTTCACTTGAGTGGGAGGAATGTGCTTTGGGGGTATATTTCTTGGGGTTTTAAAATGTTAATACTGTGCAGGACTTTTTTTCTTTGAAATTAAAAATTCAAAGTAATCTCTAGGGGACCTCAGAGATGAGAGATTGAGGCCCTCCTTGCCAACAACCGGTGTGTTGCGGGATTACCACTGGTTAAGGTGTACTAGTGTAACGCATTGGGTCTTTTGGATTTATCTCGTTTCTAGTTCATAAAAGTTGCTACTCTGAGCCTGGACATTTTAAGCCCTTGTCCTTCCTTAGTTATTGTTGAGTCTAAAATGCAAGAAGCAGTAATATAATCAGAATCAAACTACAGCTTCACTAAAATGAGCAAATCTAACTTAGGAATGATTTTCATTTATGAACTAAAAAAAAAAAATCATAAGTAACTAAAAGCAGAGAAGTCCCAGTTCTGCCCTTTAACTTATACTGTTATTTCTAGTTAACCATAGTGGGGTCTTTTTCCTTTGAAGGCACTAGTCATTTGATTTTGAGTACCACTTGTCCTCCATTTGTATCATTAGGAATAATTTTTAACACGTGGCTTCCGTATGATACCTATCTAGCCTGAGTGCGTGGACCTTTCTTTTCTAAAATGACACAAAATCCTGTAGACGTGTTGCTTGGGCATCTGTTATTTTCATTAACCGTACTTCTGCCTGCTCTGTGATAGGAGTAGCTTTCCAAGCTACTGGTTAGATTCTGTAAACCTCCAGCTTGGTCATGTGGCTTATTAGTACATAGAATTGTGCCTGAAAGAAGTGTCCGGTTTAGAGGGGAGAACACAAAAGCCGAGAGTACTGCCGCTGTGCAGCCAGACGCTGAACGCATCGCGAAGCTCCCCTGGTGCCTGGAGCACACTTAGTTGCTGATATTTGAATTAGGGTTACGGAAGTAGTGACTATAGTAATGATTTAAATCTTTTCCCCCTAGTTTATGCTTGTATTTCCTACACTGAAATTTTAGTACTTGAAAAATAGTTTTGCTTATTCTAACCCAGCAGAATTTGAAAGGTTGTCTTAAAACCCTAAACATTGGGTAATAAAGACATAGACCACCAATTTTAGGAAGACTGTGTCTTTAAGAAGTATTCTGTTATTAATTTTGAAATTTAGCATATTCAAGGATTCTGAGGGCTACTCCTTGCAAATAGTTACTCTGTACTTCAGGAGACAAGATATAGGAAAATATTGCCAAAGAGATTTAAGTTAAACACAAATTATTCTCCAAGATCAAGGAGCCTAGAAGAGGTAACCCCTCAGAATATAGTAAGACATCTACTGTGACTTAACTCCTGTAACTCCTGGTTTCACTTAAAGCTGTTTGACCATTAAGGAGAACTAGAACACGAGGGAACACTGTGCTAAAATCAAAAACAAAAACAAAACAACAAAAATCAACACCCCCCCTCCAGCCAATTATGTCCTCTTGGTATCATCATTATAGTCTAGGAAGAGGCTTCTTTGAAACGGTACAACTTTTGGTACTTCTGGCTGGGACTTGGGATTGGAGCTCGAAGTTCTGGTTCCAGGTTTGCCACGTGGTGTATGTGTTGTGATCTTGGACAAGGTCCTTCCCACCTCTGCCACCGGCTCTTGTGCAGTACTAGGGTTGTTTTGAGGATCAAATGAGATAATGGTATGTGGCACTTAAAAAACCTTTTCATAAAGGTATTCTGAAATATTCAGGGCTACCGTGTGATTTTCATTTTGCTGAAAACAGAGTATTTCAGTTTTTGCGCTCTTTAACAGGTCCTTGTATTTAGTTTGTACAAAATCCTGCTTTTTGTTCAGTGGCAGTAATTTCTTAGACAACAGCACATAGAAAACAGAGTACAAAGCTCTACCTGGCTTCTCACCAATGAGTTGACCCCTGCTGATGGTGCTCAGCCAGCTCTCAGAGCAAGGGGCCAACCGTGTATCCTCCACCACAGACACGTTGTGCAGGGAAGGGATCCCACAGGTTATAGGAGGGTGCCTGCTTCACTTGCTGAGGTTTGGTTGGAAAGCTAGTTAAAAGGAATTATTTGGGGAACTATCCCTTCTACCTCTAAACTTGAACTTTATAGCTCTTAACTTCTAGCAGTCAGTAGTAAAGTGCTACCTAAATTACCTATTAGTTATAATCACTCCTGAAAATAACTTTGTAATCTCAGAAAACGAAGTATCCCTTTCCAGAAGATGTGTTGTAAAAGCTTTTGGCCAAGCCTGATGTATTTTAAATGTCTGAATTTACTATTTCTGTCCTATAATTTCTAGGGAAGTCCCCTTAACTAAAAAAGATCATTTGACAATTATTTTTCTTGTGCTAAAACAAAATTTTTAACAAGAAAATGTTATTCATTATGCAGATATTTTGAAAAACAATTTGAATTGTCAGAACAGACAAAATTACCAATGTTTCTTCACTGTCGAAACTCACATGCTGAATTTTTGGGTGAGTTAAAGCTAAAATATTTAGAATTTGTTTTGCAGAAATCCAGCTATTTGCTAAAAGTTCTGTTTTTAATTCACAGATATAATGAAGAGAAATAGAGATCGGTGTGTAGGTGGAGTAGTAAGTATAAGAGGTGTTTTTAATAGATGCTGCATAAAAGCTTCTTGGTTATTAAGGTTGGCCTCTAAAGTAATGCAGATGTCAGCAATAAAATTATTAAGACTCTTCTCTCATTATATGAAGGACAGGTAAATTTAGTTACTTTGTTCAAAGCGCGACAATGAGTACAGAGTTCTGTTCACAAGAAAACCCCTGAATGTACGCATTTTATTACAACAGTGTGGTGACTTTTCTCTGCCTCTTCCATCAGCCATTCTTCAATTTGAGCAAAATGAAACTAGTTTTAATAATACTTGAAAATAATTTGACCCTCATTTCAGGTTTGCCTTCCTAATTTCTTGTCAACTGTATTCATTGACTACTGCCACTCTTAGAGACTCATTCTCTGTTTTGTAATTTGCTTCTGTTGTAAACACTTCTCCTATATGGTCATTTCAATCATTAATCTTGAGGCATTTCCCTTAAATATTATGCCCACCACTGAACTCAAGTATCCATCCATATCAATGATTTTTAATCATTTTGAGGTCATGGACTCCTTTGAGAAGAATCTACCTTAGAAAAATGCTGAAATATATCAATTTTCATACAGAATTTCTGGAGAGACTCACTGGTCTCCAGGAAAAAACTTGTTATCCAGTATATAAAATCACATACCTGTACTTTGCCAGTTAAGGACAGAGGAAATAGCACTGTGCCCTAATTATATACCTACATTGCATTTCTTTGACAGTGTTATATTTATTCTCAAGTTTTTAGCCTCATTTCATACGTACTAATGATGTGCGTGCTTTTTGAATTTCTGGAGTGTTAAACATTACTGTGCGCACTTTTATCCGTAGTTTGAGAAAGGCTTTCATTAATGCTCTTGGTATTGCTGGTGCCACCTATAGCCTTCAGGCTCTCCCTCTCAGTCCATTTGCTTTATTTCTAAATAAGAATTTACTTGGATGATTCTCTAATAGTCATTGGATGATTCTCTGATAGTTAAAAAATTAACAGCAACAACAAATCCAACTTAAATGTTTGACTTTTATTAAAGGGATTGACAAATAATTAATAACCAATTTTCTGAAATGGTTTATGAAGAGTCACATTTAAAATTATTTCAATACTGTTGGAGAATGTGTTTTCTAGTCAGCTGGAAATGCTGAGGATAAAAACGAACCCTTTTGGGCAGTCGTGTAAGCGTTTTATTTGTTGAAAAACATATTATCCTTAGTGTATTCAGACTCGAGGCTCAGTATTAATGTGCTATCACTGGTTAGGTAGAGTGCTGTTATTGTTACCCACTGGTTTTGATCACATAAGTGCATCCAAACTATGAATACTAAGCCCTAACCCCTACATCTTTGAAAGAGAAAAACACGATCTCAATTTTTTTTGCCTACTGAGCTGGTGTTATTGACTATATAACAATTTACATTGTTTAAGCAATGTTTTCACAATCTCTATAAACTGTCTTAAAATTTGCCTCTTAAAACTCATTTCTAGTAAGCAGTATCCTATAACAGAAAAATTGAACATTAAAAAATCTTTAAAGTAGTTTTATAGCATTTCTAATGTTTTCTTACGCTTTTGCCCAAGAACGTGGCTCCCTGGGGCAGTCCGCCTTCCTGGAGATGGGTTCTGTGAGGTGCACACGCAGTAATGCTGGGGGAGAGGGGTCCACACAGCCACAAAGACAGAAGCTTTAGGCGGCCAGCTCATTCTTGCCTCATGTCATTGGAGATGATGACAGGTTATAATTGTGAACGCTGATTTGAAAAATTATAGGGGCCACCACACATGAAATCTGCGGTCCCAAACCCCTAATGCACCTATATTCTTGCTTAGAAAAGCTTATACATTTTATTTAGAATTTTAAAGGAAGAGTCATAAATTATACCTGTATGTCTTTAGGTGCATTCATTTGATGGTACCAAGGAAGCAGCAGCTGCTTTGATTGACTTGGATCTCTATATAGGATTTAATGGTTGGTAGGTTCCTATTGTCTGATTTTTTAACTTTTATATTAACCAGATTCCTTGTCTTATAGTGAATTGCTGGTAATGATATAAAATTTTTTATTAAAGTTATTTTGCATTGATCTTGGCTTGAGAATTTCAGTAATTATGTAAGAAATTAAATAGTACTGTTACACGTTTAAGCTCAGACATTTAAAACTACTACCTTGTGTCCCAGGAGTGGAACATAATTTTGTGTTGAGCTCAGCAGCTAGCTTTCTCTAGCTTATTTCAGGGTATTTTGTCCCAAACATACATGTTCACAGTATTGTGCGTGTGCACACGCGTATGTGTGTATACACAAACACGTGATGTCTAACCATGGGAGAAAGGTCATACTATGACATAATCATCTTTATCTCTGTAGGCCAAGTAACTGGGGCTTAGAGGAACTAAGAAATAGGTATAAAGTACAGTAACTCAAAGTGTGAGGACCTGTGTCGCCTGGCTCTGCACTCAGTGACCTTTCTGCTGTTACATCAAACTAAAACCTCACATACCCAATACAGGTTTTTTCTTCCAAATTTGGTGAGCCTCCACCAGTGTCTTTTTTACAGGATGTCAGTGCAGCGTTTAAATACATTGCAAAATAGTATAAGATTGCTTTCCCTCATTAGTGTTTCATTTCCTTAAAATTACTTTTCTGATATTACTTTTGACTAAAATTTTAGGAAATAGAGTCATGAAATTACCTGTTTGCTGTAGAGCTCAGGCTTACTTAAATGCCCTAGGTATACCTTCCATATTTTATTTGGTTAATTTGTCAGTATATAAAGGAACACATCCATATTAATATGCATAGGGAATAATACATGCATAAGTTCAGCAGTACTAAGAGGCTTTAAACACAGTCTCTAGCATGTGCTCTACTCATAAGTCAACTTTTCCAGAGGCAACCACATTATTATCACATTTCTAAACAATATGCGTTGCAATTATTAATTCATTCCCTTTGTCTATTCTCATGAAGGTATATGAGCATTTAAGTTCACATCCCATACTGTTCCCCCATCTGCACTGTCGTCCATAGTCCTCTCAGTGTAGTTGTTTCAGCATTTTGTGGTTATATGAATATTCAGTGTTTTATCACGTCTGTGTATTGTTGGTGATTGAACCGTGTGGTGTACCACTTTTTGACTCTCCTGGAGTAAATTTCCTCATGCTTTTATTTTACTTGAGAGTCTTCAAAACTTTAGAAGACTCTTCTCACACTTTCCAATAACTGTGTAAAATGCCTTTTTCTATTTTGCCACATGAGGAAACCTACCTAGATAACCCAGTTGTTCCATCCTTTCCAGACCCTTCCATCTTTCTGCTTGTTTGGACTGGTATCTTTTCTGTGATAGAACTATTTTTATATCCCATGTGCTCATTTTGTTTTGATGGAACACATGTTTGAAAAGGAACATATTCTATTCTTCCCTCTTGAAAGTGTGCTTGGATAGTGGATTTTTTAAAAAAGGCAACTTCCATCTGATATTTTTCTGCAGCATCTTCTCATCTTTTTAAAGAATTATGGTTCTTTAAAGTTTTCTGTATACCAAAAAAATGCTCTGTGTTCCTTTTTTTGGTTTCCCTCACAATGCAGGCTCTCTTTAAATGTCAGGCAGTTCTTCCCTGTATATTGTAAAAGTTAAAGAAAAGAAAAAACGCTGTTTGGAATCTGAGATAGCCCATCAACTGGCAGGCCAGCCACGTGGCCACCTTACGTTCTCAGCAGGGCTCCTTCAATGTCAGCTTGTCGAGATCTTCCTCCAGGCAGGTTCAGTTCCTCCAGAGAGGATTCTCTGATCCCTGGGGACGAGTGGGGTGGAGATTCCTAAATGTGCCAGTGTGCTGAAGCAGGGTGGGGTTGCAGAGGCTGTCACTGTGCAGGCAGTCTCCGTGTCCATTTCCGCGTCTCAGCCCTGCACTCTCCTGTGCTTGTTCTCCAGTCCAGTCTCTGATTGAAAACTTCCAGACTGTGTACTTCTCTCCCTCTCCTACCTCCTCTCCCTCACTTCTCCCTCTCCTTCACCCATGGCTGGGACACAAGTAATCGTCTCTGCACCAGTTCACTGGACAGTAACCTAGGAGTCCTCTCTTCTCTTTACCCCAACTCTTCATCAAAAATGCTGTTTCTTTTTTTCCTTGTTATTTTGGGTGGCTTTGGAGAGGAGGAGGGGTAAAAGGCCTTCATTCCACCCCATCAAGCCATAAGTCTGTTTCAAATGTTTCTAACCTATCTTGAGTTTATAAAGACTTAGCTTTTCCTCCTCTACATTAACATAGTATTAATGGATTAGTCATTTATCTAATCAAAGTCAATATTTCTGTTCTTGTTTTGAAAATTAATTTATTATAGTCTTAATTTGAGTCTCCGGTATGGTAATTTATGCTGTCTTGTCACGAAGTCTGTGGTTTCTAATTAAATTATTAACTTTCCCTTCCTAAGAAAAAGGGCAAGTTTAAAGTTGAGTATAGACGCATAGCTGTTCTTCTTTAAATGGGAAACTTTTTAAGTAAGTACACTGGTTTTGATTAAAAATATTTCTTCTGATACTATTTATTTTGGTATTTAGATCAGTTTTTACAAATTGCCAGGACTGTATAATGAAATTAACATGAGACTAATTAACAGGAAAAAATCTCCAAACTTATTATGTAGGAATATATGGGAATTCCAAAGAGTGTGAGACCAGAGGCAGTTGAGGTTTATATTCCCTCTTCAGCTGAGGAGAAGGGGGGGGTTGTGGTTTGGGATTTCAAAGGGGAGGAAGGCAATTCAAGGGAAATGGAAGGCAAATGTTTGTTGGGCCACTTTTAACACAGGGGACACTGTGAGGACATTGATCAAATGGGCCTTGCACTTAGGCTCCTCTCTCTCACAGTTCAGACTGTAGTTAGGATGACAATGTCCCTCACTGGAGCAGGTCCTCTATCTAAATTTCTCTTAGGCAGTTAGGGCAAAGGGCAGAAGTTCCTCCTGTTTTTTCTGAAAAATAACGAGCTTAAAATATCCCAAAAGGCATGTTTTGGGGTGCAAACTTTGCTTCCTCACAAAACAGAGAATGTCGATATATTTTAGAAAATATATTGACAAAATATATTAAATGGACTGAAAGTAAGAATTTTCTTTTTTTTCTACAGAACACTAGGGCTGGTACTTAATGGCAGACTACACAAACATTTCACTCCCACCCCCCCTAAAATCCTACTAAAATAAAATTACAGATACTCAAAAAGGAAAACCTATAAAAATAAAGTCAGTTTTGCTAATGGAGAAATGTTCTATAGTTTTCTGGAAGAGAAAGCTTAGGCTATACACTCTGAGTTACGTAAATTACTCAGAGGAAGTGAAATCTTTTTAAAAAGTTAAGTTTCAGACTCAAAAAGTCACTGCATGCACCAAAAGCAAGATCTGGTTGGAATAGATCTTAATTGGATTCTGGAAAGGTAATGACAAGGAGAAAGTTCTGAGATGTCCAAAAGTAAATGACAGCAGGCCAGAGGGTAGAAGGAAGAGACAGGAAGAGGTTAACAGCTGCAGGGTCAGCTAATAAGACTGCTCACATTCCTGTATGTTGTCTGGTGGAATTTTGGATTAACTGCCTGGTGGCTATTTCCACAATTATCTAAAAAGAGAGACTAGCCAGACGCCATAGAACCCCAGCAGCCTCTGCTTGAACTTTCCAATCTGTTGCCCACAGCCAGTCCCAGGACCAGAGATTTTTTTTCCTGGCAGACTCAGAGCCTATCCCAGAGCTGACCCTGCATTACCTCCTTCCCTTATCAATAGACAAAGAAAATTCTTTCAAAACAACTTGCATGCCCCTCCCAACTGGATGTATAAAAATGCTCAACAACTCCAGGACAGCTAAGTGGCCTTTCCACCTGGCACCACTGGACTTCATACCCCAGGACCTGGTCTTTTTCTTGCTAGCAAGGGCCTAACAGTCTTTTGTTTAAAAAGACTTTCAGCCTTGGGTTAAACTTTTTGTTTAACAATAGGAATGTACAGATTGAATGGTATTCTACCTCTGTAGCCAACCAAAGTTTGTTTTGGGATTTTGAGATAGTTTTGTGATCCGTTTCAGAAAATTTTATAGTCATGGAAAGAGTTATTCTTCATTAAATGCACCTTTTAATTTTATACATTAATATCTTTTTTAAGCTCACTGAAAACTGAGGCTAATTTGGAAGTTTTGAAGTCAATACCTAGTGAAAAATTAATGATTGAGACTGGTAAGTTTGTTTTTAGAACTTTTTCATATTAAAATATGCCAAAAAGATCTAAAGAAAATTGCACAAATATTTTACTTCAAAATGGCACACTCAACCTCAACAGTTACACTCTTTAGAAAACCTTTGGGTATTGTTATCAGTTGGGAAAATACTTACTCAAGTGATGTTTAAAGTTTGACAAAGCGTAAGCACTTAAAAGATGTCAGTAACTACAGTTATAGTTATGAATATTAAACAAGGAGTCTTTTTTTTTAATTTAAGTAATTACCTTTACTGTTAGTTTCTTTTCAATTTCTATTGTTATTCAATTACAGTTGTCTGCATATTCCCACCACTCCCCCACCCACTGCAGCCAAACCTGCCTCCCTCCCTCTTGATTTTGTCCATGTGTCCTTTATAGTAGTTCCTGTAAACCCCTCTCCCCACTGTTCCCTCCCTACTCCCCTCTGGCTATTGTTTGATTGTTCTTAACTTCATAAACAAGGAGTCTTACTAAGCATTTTACCTCAGGGTTTCAAAAACTGTTAAGAATTTTCTTTTTTTATACAATGTTATCTTTGCAGTGGCCTAATTTTAAAGTACTCTTTTTTTTTTTTTAAAGTACTCTTAAAGTACAGAAATTGGTTTAGTCTAAGAATTTTTGATGATAATATTGTCTCTTAAAATAAAACAAACTTAGAAGCTAAAATTTTTATCTGCACCATGGAACTCAAAGGTCTCCTTATACACGTGGACTTAAGGCTGAGCTATTCTGAAGAAATCAGGTTTATTTCCTTGAGGAATAAGGAAAACTAAATGAGCTCATTAAAAATACGTTTATAGAATGTGTGAGCTATTATAATTCTTAATTAGGGAAATCTGTTAGTGAATAGCCCCAGTATTCAAAGCCACTGTTTCGTATTGAGTAGAGGCTATATGGACAAATGTTTTCATGTCACTGGTGTATTTCTTTTAGCTTTAGGTCTTTTTTTTAAAGCATGTCATAGACCAGCCATACTGTTAGCCTGGACTCAGGAGTATAAAAACAAGTCTTATAAAAACATTTAAGAACTTGTACAGTTGTCAAGATTTTAGTAATTGTGCTTTTCTTAGAATTTTTTTCTGTTGCTTTTTGGTATATTTGAAGCTGAATCATGGCTTTTATTTTAGAGGTTATATATTAGCTTGTTTATGTTCACTTAAAAAAATAATTCAAAAAGTTCAATTTCTGAAGAGACTTCTATTTACTAACTCTAGATGCACCTTGGTGTGGAGTCAAAAGTACACATGCTGGTTCAAAATATGTAAAAACTTCATTTCCTACCAAAAAGAAATGGGAAAATGGACACTGTTTGAAAGACAGAAATGAACCCTGCCATATAATGTAAGTATTTTGTTTTTGTGGTCTTCCAAAAACAGTCAACCACCAAATAGCACCTAACATGTGAACTCAAGGGATAGAAAGTGGGTGAAATCCAAATGAAGTTCAGATCAAACACCATTTTAATCATTTTAATGAAGTGATTTGGAGGGATTTGCACCTGAATTGTTGTATTTCAGCCTCTCTGTTCATATCCTCTCTACCTCAAGTGGTTTAATGTTGCAGTGAAAACCTCATGTGATTTTGGTCATTTGTCATTTCACAGGAGGGAAAAGATCTTAATGCTTTCCATATATAGAAACCCCTTAAATGGTGTAAGTTCTGTTCTCATGAAGCTTCCCTGTTGATGGTTATAAAAATGCAGTCTTAGCAGACCTTTTGAATGGTACCTGCACTTGAAATTTGACAACCTGAGTACACCTAAGAAATAACACGAGAGGATTTCCTTTTCCAACTAAAAAAAAGGGGGTAGAATTTTGTTTCCTAAAAAAGCTAATTTAGAATCACTTTTTTAAATTATAATGTATAGCATGTATGAAAAGCACGTCTGAGTGCTTCTACTCATCTCTCAAGGAGCTGGAGACCATATTTTAACTCACAGGAGAAGTTTGTTGTATCACTTTACTGGGGACACCATCTAATTTCTTTTGTTTGCACAAGCCCATAATTTAAATCTAGAATGCATCAGTCTAGTATGGTTTACCAATTTAGGCAATTTAGGTATCAGTGTTATACATACCATCCGTATGTATAACACATTCATATGAATTACTACTGAATTTTAACTTTTAAACTGTAATAATTCCTTCCATATTCATCAACTACTTAAGAGTATGAAGCAAGCCAGATCTAAAGTTCAGCAGGCAGAAAAGAGAATTACTTTATAAAAACATATTGGAAAGATTTTTTTCTGTTATTAAACATGCTGGTGTCGGCAAAGACTTTAAAACGGGATGTTTTAAAACCAAGGGATGAGGAATATATATAAATTCTGCTTAGTAAAGAATCAGTTGTAATTTTTATGAAATGTATGTACTTGCAAATTCAGTCAGGACACACTATTTCTGAATAATACTTTGGAGATTTAAGAGGACATTAGAGATGAGAAACTGGTACTTATCCAGCAGCCAGCTTAGAGAGGAAGCAGTTGCCAACATTTTCTATACTGCCTTAATGTCAAGCTGTTGACTTGAGCTACACATTTGTAAGACAGGATTTTAAGGTGTTTCTAAGCGTAGACAGTTAAGAACTGTCTACAATGCTCGATTACCAACTGCAATCGTGAATTCTAGTTCTAAGTAGGTAGAGCTTGGGAAAATCAGCATCTGCAAACTGAAAAGTCTAAACTACATTTGTAAAATATACATGCCATAGTCTTACTCACTAGCAAGTTAAAATTCCTACTTACAAAGTCATTTTAATCTACCTCCATCTATTAACAGTTTGGCTTTATTTGTATAGAAATCTTCCTTCTAAATAAATTTCTCAAAAGGCATTTTGGAGCTCTTACCATGTCATTTTACTGAGGCTACACAGAGGAATCAAGACAGTCCCTGCCCTCATCCACCCACCAGTGAGTAGGTGCCAGACACTTGGATAAGGCATTAAATGAGCCAGACAGAATCCCTTCCTTCTGGAACTAACGGACGCATACAAAGTGTAATTCCAGATGGTAGTGCTGTTCCAGAGGTATGAATATGTGACTGGGACTGTAGGACATAGCAACTGCCTGCCTTGAAGGGAAATAAGAGAACCAAGGTGACATTTCAACTGTTTACTGACTGGGAGTTATGCCAGACTAACAAACACTCTGAACAAAGGCAGACTGCAGGGGGGCAGGGCTGTTCCGGGGGGGAACGGGGAACAGTGAGTTTAGTGCCACGGAAGTGGGATGCACAGGTTAAGTGATCAAGTTTGGGATGGTGGAGTGAGTCCCGGTTGTGAGGGCTCTTGTATGCCAATCTTAGTAGTTTAGATTTTATCAGGACCTAAAGGATTTTAAGCAGCAAAATGGCAGCTTTTTTTTTTTTTTTTTTTTAAAGCTGTAAGTGGTATCAGTGTGGAGGACTGCAGGGGAGAAGGGCGAAAGGAGTCTTCGATTTTGCACAGTATTACATATGTAAGTTCCGAGTCCAGGTAGTGAAACAGAGGAAGATTCTGTAGTTTATGAAGAAAATTGGATCTTTAGTGTCAATTTAAATGTTAACAGATTTACTTTTAAGCGTATCTTGGATCTTTAGTGTCAATTTAAATGTTAACAGATTTACTTTTAAGCGTATCTTGACTGTCAGGTAACAAAAATTAGCATAGTTCACTTAGTATACAGATTAAGCAAGCCTTTTAGTGTTACTTTTATAGAAAGAGTTCCAGTTAATCTTTAATTTCCACCCAATACCTATAGGTGTTTTATATAAAGAAACTGATAAAGGGAACAAAAATTAAGACAAAGACTATTTAAATGTTTAGACTTCAGAACTTTCCAATTCATGTATAAAAGTATTCTACCTATATATAAGAATGCTAGAAAACATTACTGATAATTACCATTCTAGACAGAGAAACTGAAAGATTAACAATCTGGGTTATTCTTTCTATTGTCGGGGCGGGGGGGGGGGGGGGTGGAGTGGCGGCGGGAGTACAGAAAGAACCCACCCAGCCCCACTCCATTCTGCCTCCCCAGAACACATACTGTTCCAAGTAAGTGACTTCTAAGTTCCTTTGCTGTCATTGTGCTGGTGATCACATCGCAACTGCTTGCTATCCTTTAGTAACTAGTTCTCTAAGCAGTGGCTTTCAGGCTTTGACACATTACACGTGTACGTGCAGAAATAAAACCCAAACAGAGATGAAAGCAGTACTTCCCTACATATGCAGTGTACTTTTCCTTTTCTAACTTTCAATTTTTAAAAGCTCATCGTGACCCAGTAGTGAATATATAGACTCAGTTTTAAGGACTCATTTCCACTGGGTTAATTCCCTAATTGTGGTACACATAATATAGGCTGGTTTTATAATTTGCAGCTGGTTTTTTTGCTCTAGTTATACGCAAGACTACCCCAGAAATCTGTCTCTAATTCTCCTATTTTAAACATCTAGCAGTTATTTGCCTAGCAGTTAAAATTTTCAGCACTTTGTATAGTGCTGAAAATTTTATATACCTGCTGAAGCTTATTAAGGGTACTGGTATCATCCTTTGTGTGGAAAAATAAAAATACCTTTAAAACAGAATATGTATTTGGCAATTTAAACTGTTTTTGTTTTGTTTTAGTCAAATACTGGAGATAATGTCAGCAGTGAGAGATGAGGATCCACTGGAATTAGCCAACACACTATATAACAATACCATTGAAGTATTTTTTCCTGACATGTAATTGGTATGCCTTCCATTTTCCGTCATGTATGTAAAATTTCATGGTAGAACTTAGTGCAAGTTTCAATAAAGGAATTCTCTGGGAGTTGTCCATAAAGAGGTGCTATATATCACTGCACACCATCCCCCTTATTTTTATCCATAAAGTCAAGATTTTTCTTAACTTCAAAGAATGACCACCACCAAATGTTTCATTTTATAATTTCTTTAAAAGTCCAAAAGGACAATTTTTATGTCATTGCTGCAAACACAGAATGGCTAACAAATACACTGATTTTTACATCAAAATTAAACACATTCTGGTTCATGCCAGATACAAGTTGATAGAAGCCAGTTTCTCAACTCATACAATCTCCAAGTCTGGACTTTCAAACTCAGCTCAACCACAGCACTACACTAAAATTTCAAAGTCTCGATCACTTCTGGCAACCTACTTTTCCCTTAGTTTATAAAATTATTTTATTTCCTTGATTTTGTGGTTTCCTCTGATTTGCATTTTCATTCTCCCACCCATCTTAAAGAAACACTAGGGGCCAGAGTTAGATGAATTACACACTTTCATTGAGGAATCTTTGGCACAGTTGGCGCACCATATCATCATTACATCTATTAAAAAGCTATTTGTTCAAATTTTGTCATAAAAATGTGAAAACATTTTATTCTATGTACAATAATGTACACAAATTTAAATAGGTCACCAAAGAGACCAGAAGTAATTAAAGAGGTATATTTACAGTAGCACATCACAGTAAACGGAAAACCATTCACAGATTAAACACTGATACTGTTTTTGTGCTTGGTTACACACTGATGTGAAGCATATTAACTCCATTTTGGATGAACTGAAATTTAACAACCTCAATGATTAGTAAATGCTATTTTAATCAGTCACTGTCCTCATTAAATTCTTCGGCTGCTGTATCTGTGTGCTGAATCACTCCATTTCTTTCTCTTTGAACATCATCGTCACAATCTGTACTGTCATCTTCATTCAATTCCCTGTCAGATTCAGCAGCAGCCTCTCTTACAGCTTCCTCTGGATTTTCATTGGGTGCAATAAATCCACTGTTGTTAGGTATATCTGAATTATTCTTGATATCTTCGATGTATACTTTTTGATGGCACATTGGACAAGTATCTTGAATGTACAGCCATTTCCGAAGGCAAAGTGCATGAAAATAGTGATTACACCGTGTGACACGAGCAGATGATGCAAACTCTTGATAGCAGATTGCACAGACATCACCTATTCCTCGTAAGTTGCTCCCTTTTACTTCAGGAAGTGAATTAATTTTCTTAACAGCAGTCCTACGATTCATAAATGTCTTCCAGCCATTTTTTGCTTGTAAGTAGATGTTAAAATATGCATGTAGACACATCATAAAAGCCCGAATTTTACTTCCAGATTCAAACATCATAGTATAAGCCCCATTTCCAAACATTACTACTCCAAATATAAATTCAATAATATTGCCTGTTGAACGAACATAGTAGACATAATCGTCAAGCTTTTCCCAGAGGACATTGTAGTAGCCATCAATCATGAATAGTGTATAAACAGTGAGAGAAACGATTACTTTTAAGCAGAGTTCCACACAAAATGCTGTAACTGCAAACAACCATGTGTTTAGTTCATAACGATGCCAAAGAATACGACCGAGTGAAAAAGGAAGAATAAATAGGCAAGCAGAGACAAAGAGCACAGGAAAATGTCTACGAAAAGATGACACGTGAGAGGCACTGAGAGACATTAGTACAGGGTCTGTCATTCCGTGGATGAAGTGCAGGACTGCAGTAAACAAAAGGCACATGTTTCTACTCAAGCGAATAAGTCTCTCTTCTGGCCGTAGCCCACTCAAACCAGTCTGAAGAGCCAAAATAAAAAATAGAACAGGTGCTACAAAGCCAAGCCGCCTGTCGTCATCTTCTGTTGATCCGATAAAGGCCAATATTCCAAGGCCCAGGTAATGGGCTACGGAGGAGATTACCGCACTCATGCCCAGGACAGTTAGTGTGGAATCACATCCACTAATGATAAGATTGCTAATGAGGTCCCAGAAATCATCCCAAGAAATAAAGAAGGAATCAGTTTCATTTGCCATCCTTAAAATGTACATTAACACTGTAGCCTGACATGTAATTCTTGTTAGCCAAAATACTCTCAGTATATCTGGGAAACGAATCCTCTTCCATGTGTCCTCCATTAGTAACTGTAATCCATAAATTCGATACATGTGCCTCACTAAAAGATAAACATACCGTGTAGAATAATAAAACCACTTAAGTTTCATTGCCAAGACAAGCACTGTGTTTAATATAAGAATCAAGGAAGAAGTAAAAACTAATCTCTCTCGGATGTGTAATGGTAGCTCTGTGATTAAGCCTATTACAGGAACCAAGAGATCCAAAATAATTAATTGTGAATAGATGGAATGAATTTGGAATAGTGTGACATATCCAATTCCAAGTGTTAGCTGTAGAACAATGAGTGCCATCCATAGTGAGGGCCCTTTGCGAGGAAGCAGCTCAATTCCAAAAGCTGATGTGTTGTAGGCACCATAGAAGTCAATGTGCAAAGCAGCATAATAATTTACCAACACTGAAGTTGCAGCTAACAGAGAGGCTGCACTGTACGTGTAAAACTTGAAAAGTGATCGCTGTGACAGTATCAGAACAACACTGGATAAAAATATACCTGGAAAAAAAGAAAAAGAAGGTCATTTGAATGAAACATTTTTAATAATGTTTACCCATTAAGAGTTAGTCTTCCTATAATTAAGAAATGTAAACATTTTCAAAATTATAAACATGAAGCCTCAAGACAAGGCTTAAAGGTCATAAAAGGTTTTGTAAAAGTCAGTTCGACAAAACAGACAAAACATTACTTCTTAAAATCTTAACTAGAATTCTAGTTTCCAAAGTAATTCAAGTAGTGCCATATACCCATGCACCAAATTATTACTAAATTACCTTCAAGATGAGTTTGGAGTGATACATGCATTTTAACAAGTTTTAACATCTTTAAAGAACATGTCAGTAATTCTGTTACAAAAAGATTAGAACTAAAAATAACCAAAATGTTGAACATTTGTTCCTATTAAATCTTAGGATTCTTTTCTTAAAAATGTTCTTTAGAAAAGCAAGTTTTAAGTTTTATACTTATATCTTATTCCTCTTTTTCCCCACACTGAACTCCTGCTGGCTCTTATTTTTCCTGCTTCTTAAATTTGTACATTCTCCCCTGGGTCCAAAATCAATTTTGCCCCCCGCCCCCAAACACTGTTCCTTGCAAATTTCAGAAGTGTTCTCCAAGTTCCCTTTTTCCTATACATTATTCAAGCTTTTTTCTTCAAATAGCCCCTTTTATTCTTCAAATTACAAAAGTAACATTCAGAAAACCAAAAATTTTAAAAATGATAAATCCTCCCCCTCCATAATCCAAACTTAACCAATGTGTGGTCTGATGTGTATCTAGTACCATCTTCCTTTGTGCTCTGACAAATTTTTAAGTGATTACAATAAACATTATCATCCAAGGTTTCAACATGGAAACGACATCCAAATATCCATCTAGTACCACTTGTACATTACAACTGCAACACTCTAAATTTCTAAAACCTAACTTGCCTCAAAATGCTCTTCCTTGTGATTTCCAATTCCAGTTAAAGGTATCATTATTGTTTTCTTAATAGCACCTTCCAGCCCTGTACCCTTGAACTTGACAATTAGTCACCAAATTCTACTAACACCTATTATCTCCCCTTTTTCAGTGATACCAACCTATTTGTTAGTCTCTAGAAATTCACCTTGTCCAAATCCATCTACAAGCCATCACCAACATGCCTTTCTTCATTTCTCTGCTCAAAATACTGCAGCAGCTCTGAGATTACTATAAACCAAAATCTACACTTGTCCTAGCAATCAAGGATCCAACTGGCCTTACAGTAATACTCCTTCTCAAGGCACATACCAAAGCTCCAGACTTCTTTCTCAAGCACAACCCTTCTGTGCTCTAATTGCAGCTGTGCTGGAACTTTGCTTGGCGTGACGGCCCCGCCAACCTCCCTAGTCCCTGACTGTTCAAATCCTATCCATCTTAAAAACTCACTTTCTCTGATAGTGACTGTTCTGTCAGCCTACTTGCAGAACCTGGTGAATCACCTAATACTCATATACTACCTGCTACTGGAGTTATCACCATGTCCTTGCTAACAAGCAAGAATCCTACCTTGTACATCTATGGATCCAAAAATATTTTGTAGAAAACAAAAGCAATTGCTATTCATTGGGGAACTAAATGTTTCTGTTGAATTCTGGATTATGTTTTTAAAGGCAACTACAAAATACAGCCCACTTGGAAACTGAAATTTATGAACAGATAAGACAAAGCTAAGAAACCAGATCTTTGGAGTATAGAAAAAGTGACAACAAATTAAATAGCCATCCACCCACCTATTTCAGCATATAATCAAAAAAAATCGTATTATAGTGGAGGCATTTCATAATCTATTACATGTAAAAAAGCTAGTTCCTCTAAATAATGACTATGCCCATGAACTTAAAATTCATCCTGTGCCAATTTGGCATGTTATTTGTGAAAAAGAGAACAGAGGAGACAATTACCTAGAAGACACATCAGTTTCTGCATAAAAACCATCTGACTGACTGCCAGAGCAAGCTGGCCACTAATAATCTCCCAAATAGCTGATAGCTGCGTGTAGGCCCTTTCAATAGAAAATGAGCTTTTCTTTTGAGCAGGATTAGAATATCTTATTTTCTCTTACATAGAAAAACTATTTTCCTGCAACAAAACTTAATCTAAAATAAGTCAAAATAAAACCAAAGTAACTTCAATTCTAGTTTATACTAATTAAAAGGGAGAAAGTCAAGCAGGGACTGTAAACTATTTTTATCAACTTGCTATTCACAAAGTGGCAAAATAATTTTTATTTGTGAATATTCATGACTTTGTGGTAATTTATAACCAGTCCTTTTTAGTCTAATAGCTTTCCCCCATCAAGCTTATTTTGGCACACAAATGAAGGAATGAATGATTCGGGTTTTAGAAATATGGAGAAAAAGTGCCATTTTGCTTTATACAAATATACCAAGGGAAGAAGAGAGAAGAGGATGTAGCAGACAAATAATGTAGTGAGACTATAAACACAAAGTTCAAATGTGTCCTAGCAAGTAACAGCCTGATACTATTTCTTGACTAAAATCATAGCCTCAAGATGGTATGATTAAACGACCAAATGTTTCAAGAATAGTATAAAATTGTTTAATTCTTATCCAAAGTTTGCATGCACATGGGGTTCTTAAATTTTTCTTTTATACTCATGGTCCTACACATGGGACGCAGAAAGAACCAGCTCTCATTTTACAGGGAGAATAAAAATGTCAACTTCCTGTGTAACAAGTCTCAACATTCCCTCTCTCCTGGCCTTTAGGGACTACGGACCTAGGAAAGTTAAGTCCAGGGATAGTGGTTCTTACTAGCATTTCAGAGTTACCTGCATAAGTAATCAAAGCTACATATAAAAGATGCTTTATAAAGAAAAACCATCTCAGGACACTGGAGAATAGGATTAACTGATATCATAACTCAGGGATCCAATTTTCCCGTGATTAGTTTCACTGAAGTTTCTGAAGTAAGAAAAGAAACAGGTATCAATCAATTCAGGAGCTTTGAAGCTGTATCAGGGCCTTTACAATTTGGATTACCAAAAATAAGCGAACAAAAACAGTAAACCCCTAACATACTACACAACAAAGTGTTTAACTCTTTTATGTGGAAATTCCATTAATACCCTAACCTTCTCTGGAAACTTAGGACCAAAGTTAGAAGGAAACATGACATAGTATTTACAACTCTCCTGCTACCTTAGATACCTTTAAAACATATAAAGCAAGCTGTGGAAAAACATTTCAATGCTGTAGAGAATAAAGATGGAGCCCAGAAATAAATGTTAGTACTACCTTTCTTCCAAGGGAGCCCCAACAAATGAAATGCAAGACAAGGCAAAATACTTGAAATGGTAATCTGTAGGTATACTGGATAAACTATAGCATAATAAAATTCTATCACACTCTCATTTTAGGTTAAAAAAGGGTGTATTAAGTTTCTTGGTAAGATAAAACTAAAATCTTGCTTGTAAACTAAGATTTTAAACACACTTTTATTTAAAAAATATGAACATGATTTTTGAAGTCAGTCCCCACTAATAGTAAATGAAGAATAAACCAAGCTTTGCATAAACAAACACATTCATAAACTCATATTCTCTTTTGCTTTTTATTCAAAGAGGATCCTACTGAATGGGTTTTCTTGTTGCTTTTTTACCTTTTAAAAATTTGCATTTCTGATTACTTATCAGAGGGCATCTTCCAAATTATTGACCATTCATGTTTCTTTGAATTGCCAGTTTCTTTGCCCATTTATGGAGTTGATTTCCTTTAATGAGTCATGAACATATAAAAAGTATATCGTGACTACAAATTCTTCGTCAATTATCTGTAATGCAAACATCTACAGGCGTGTGGCTGGTCTTTTCACTTTTCTGATGCTGCCTTTGATTAATAGAGGTTTTTAATTTTAACATCATTGAATTTATCAATATTTTACAGATTTGCTTATAAATATTTTAGAAGAACTTTTCCCTTACTTTAAGGTTAAAAAAAAATGTTCTCCCTTATTTTCTTCTAAAAGTTTTTAAGTTGTGCTTTTCACATCTAGGTATTAATCCACTTAGAACTGTTTATATAGTGACATGAGGGTAGCGATCCAGTATCACTTTTTGTTTTTTCCTATGTGGATACCTAAAATGACCACTAATTGGAGAGTCTGTATTTACCTCAACATACTTCAATTCTACCTCTGAAACGCATGAAGTTTGTATATATACATGGGCAGTCTTATTTCTGGGCGCTCTATTTTGTGCTATTGGTCTGTTTGTGTATCCCAGTGGTTCTCAACCAGGATCTTATTCCCCCTCTCCCCCCAGGAGTCATCTGGCAATACCTAGAAACATTTCTGGCAATTTCAGCTGGGGGAAGTGGTGTGCTTCTGGTATCTAATGAGTAGCAGACAGGGATGCCATTAGAAATCCTACAATTCGCCCTGGTCAGGTGGCTCAGTTGGTTGGAGCATCATCCTGTACACCAGAAGGTTGAGGGTTCGATTCCTGGTCAGGGCACATACCTAGGTTGTGGATTTGGTCCCTGTGAAGGAGGCAACCAATTGGTGGTTCTCCCTTCCTCTCTCTCTAAAAGCAATAAAAACATATGCTTGGGTGAGGAGAAAAAAAACAAATTCTACAATTCACAGAACAGCCCCACCCAACCCCCCAAAAAGAATTAGCTTGTCCAAAATGTCTATAGTGGTACTGCTCAGAACACCTAGTCTGTCCTTATGCGGTCATAATTACAACTACTTCACTTTGTTTCTTCACGCCACAGGTTTTCTGAGTTCTTTCTACAGCACTAAAATTACTATATGTCGTTCTTTTCAACAACTTTATTGTGTGGCTAAACCGAATACAATAAACAGATTCCCTTTTAATAGACATTTATATTAGCAATTTGTTGTTTTGTTATTACCAATAATGCTGCAGTGAATATCCTTGTCCACAGTCTTTGTACTCTACATCTTTACGTCAAATTCTTAGAAATGAAATGTGTCAAAAGGAATGAATTTCAGTTGATAGTGCCAGGTGGCTTTACGCAGAGGTGACAGCCTACCAAAACTGTGTAACTTGAACTACTTCCCCAGACTTTGGCAGACTAGTTTCTCTTCAGACTTGAAACTCTTCACCAATCTTAAGTGGTAACATTTTGTTTTGATTGTATTTATTTAATCATAAATGAGGCTGACTGACCATCTACATTTCACTAATCATGAACTGCTTACACCCTGGGCCCATTTTTTTCTGGAAGTACAAGTTTTTCTTATTGACGGAGTCAGACTTGCGCAGTGTCATCTGATGCAGGTATTTTTCTCTCAGGGTGCTATTTTTAAGACTTGTTTTAAGAGTTTTGTCATAACAGTTTTTCATTTATTAAAATTTTCCTTGTAATTTCTGAATTTTATTTTATGTTTAAAAAGGACTTTCCACTTCAATGAATTATCATTATATGAGTCATACTATTAATACAAACTCCTATGCTTGCGTTTTCTGCCTTGGAATCAGATCTGCTAATTCAGCATTATGCTGTACTGGACTGCATTTCATTTACCATTTAACGCCTCCTAAGAATAGCTTAATATTCTTAAATATTCTGTATATTGTGATAAGATTTTATTTGGATCTCCAAAATGATATGCTTTATTTTCTAACCTGTTGAAATTCTCACATTAGTTTGACACCAAATGAAAGTACAGTTGTAGTACTTTATTGTAGCAGAAGGGAAATATATTCTTCAGATGCCCATTTTTATATCATGTTAAAGAAACAGGTCAGACTGACAAGTTTTGAGATTTAGATACAACAGTATATAAATTTATAAATAGTATTTAATAAATTTATAAATTAACAGTATATAAATTATAAAAAAGGTCTACAATTAAAACAATAACCAAGGAGAACAATTAATTTTAACTATCCTTTGATATATTTTACACAAAACCTGTCAATTTAAAAATCAGAAGATGCCTCACTGAATGGGCCTTAAAATACTTAAAGACACTTTCTTTCATTCAGAATGAATTTTTTAGCACCAAAGCCAGGTTTTTAAAAACTTTATCACTTACAAATTGAAAAATTAATAATTACATGCATAATGTAAGGAACAGCCAGGTGACAGATTTGGAAAATTTTTTGTATTTCTGATAAAGTCTTACCCAGAGAATATTTTGAGAGCAAAATTTCAAATAAATAGCACCAACATTTCACGGATGCCTTCAGAAGACCAAAATATCTGTTAACAGTATGGTTTTAATTGAAGTATTAAATTTTTTAAAAAAAAAAAAGCTAGCAAGCTTACTATAGCTAACACTTAAATAGCCCTTACTAGGTCCCAGGTACTAAGGGCTTACATCCTATCTCTTTTATTGTCCTGAACACCCTGTGAGAGAGCTGTGATTACAGTCTATCTTTAAAAAGGTACAGACCCCTGACCAGTGTGGCTCAGTTGGCTGGGCATCATCCCACAAAGCGAAAGGTCATGGGTTCAATTCCTGATCAAGGCACATGACTGGGCTGCAGGTTCGGTCCCCTGTATGAGAGACAGTCAGCCCTGTATGAGAGACAGCCCATGGATGCTTCTCTCTCACAAAGATGGTTGTCTCCTTTTTTATTCCCTCCTTCCCCTCTCTCTAAAAATAAATAAATAAAATCTTAAAAAATACAAAGTACCGATAAGGGCCTGGCTCGTGTGGCTCAGGTGGTAGGAGCATCATCGGGCAGACCTAGACCAAAAGGTCACGTGTTTGATTCCCAGTCAGAGCCTGTACGAGAAGGCAACCAATCGATGTTTCTCTCTCCACCACTTCCTCTCTAAAATCAATAAACATATTTTTTAAAAATAAGCAGAGAGGGTACAAAAAAAATACCAGATTACTTTGTTCAATGTTCTTAAACCACAAATTTTAATTTAATTAAGGAAAATACTCCTTTTCCTTAAAGCTCCCTTGCCTGAAGCTCAACTCAGAGCCACTGCATTTAAGTCTGTTATCTTCTGTTCTCTCTTGTTGGGGGGGGGGGGGGCAGGGTTGGCAGTCTGTCGGTCTAATTTATGATCGTGATGAATTTTTTTTTTAATATTTTATTTATTCTTAGAGGGGAAGGGAGGGAGAAAGAGAGAAACATCAATCCTCACCTCTCACAGCCGCCAACCCAACAACCTAGGACTCGGCCTGCAACACAGGCAGGTGCCCTCACCAGGAACTGAACCAGCAACTCTTCACTCTGGGGGACGACACCCAAACCACTGAGCCATGCCAGTCACTGCACAGGAGTGACTTCTGACAGGAATAAAATGCCCTCCCAACAGCCCCCCATTTCTTTATTTTTTAATTGTTATTAAGAATGAACTTTATTATTGATTTTTGTGACCACGTATTATTTGGAAAGATTTGTCCAAGGCAACAAAATAGGTTGGATGTTTCAAGTGAGGTTCCAAATTGAAATCACACCCACTGAGTAGTCAGGTGGCTTGTTCGGCCAACAGCCCCATTCTTAATTTCATTTTAACATTAACCCATTACTGTCAGAATTAAAAGTATGTTAAGTATAAAATATTAAAGCTAGCTAGTTCTTTTTTAATCAAAGTAGAATTGACAGTATTATACTATGATATTATATTAGGTGCGCAACACGTCAGTTTCAGGTGTTTGATATTTGCATAAATTACAAAAATCACACAGCTCCATTTTTCCCCCAGCTGAGAGCACTACACTTTCACGGCGGTAGTAGGACTGGCTCCTGTGAGGCAGCTGGTGGGTTACTGATAAGCCTTGTGCTGAAGAACAGCTTGTACACATCTGCTGGTTTTCAGACCTAGCATGTGATCGCTACCAGGCTGTAGTGGACTGAAGCTGTCCTGCGGAGGAACGTGGACCACCGCTGATGTCAGGAGATCTTTAAGTCTGGGCTCTGGCAACCACGTATTTGTTATCTATCAAAAGCAGAACTTAACCTCTATGACCCTCAGTTTTCTCATTTGCAAAATGAGAATACCACCACCCACCTGTGAGGGAGTTTTGAAGGTTAAATATTAGGCCAGATAGTACTAGTAAAAATGCTTTGCAAAACTGAAGTACCAGACATGTAAACATTGCTATTTATTACTAAGAACAAAACTCAACATCAGCACAATTCCTTTGTCAGAATAAAGCAGCAACAGATGGCTCCTAATTCACAAAGGCCTGGTAAGGATCTCGGTATCAGCAGCGCGCAGCAACACTTCAAAGCACTAGCCTATTAAAATCTTAATTACTTCATCAACAAAATTTACCAAGTTTCAATCACTTAAAAAATTTGTTACAATAAATGCTTCTCATTCTGGTGATGCAAGTGAAGGTGGGGAGTGAAAAAGAAGCTGCTTTCAACACTCCATTCATATGCAACAAAAACTGACTTTCAGAAGCCTCCCCTGGAAAAGTCTCATCACTCTCCAGCCACGTTTTTTCTTTAAATACCTCCACTTCATTCACGGAACATTTTAGGACTCGTTATAAATATCGCCTTCGTTATGAAGATTTTGGGTAATGGTTTCACGGCCTGGACGTTTGAAACCCTGCCTCTCTCGTTTTTTGGATGTCATTTACCGCAGACACTTCACCATCATGTGGACCCCGCGGACACAAAAGTGACAACATGCGCGTACTCTGCATTTTGGAAAGAAGGAAACTGAGGCCCAGGCCTTAGCACGACAGGGCCAAGGTCACACACAGATAGGGGCGAGCCGAGTGGCTGTTTTCCCAAGGTTGTCGCTCGGGACGTGCAAGCCAGCTCTCATTCCCCAAGAGAAAAGCAGGCAGAGCCGCGAGCTCGCACATCCAGGCCGCCTCGCTGGGAGCGCGGCTCTGCGGCCGGTTCCGATGCTGGTGTCACACCCTCCCTCCCCCAGCCCGCCACGACGCCCCTGTGGGGGACGCACCCGCTTCTCCCTCTCACTACTGCACGCGCGCACACGCATGCAGTCTCACACAGTCCCAGTCTCTCATTCTCGCAGTCTCACACACTCCTACTCACGCATCCTGTCACGCACACACAATCTCACACACACTTTCTCTGACATACACTCGCATACACAACCCACGGCCTGCGCACAAGAGGCACGTCTCCGGCCGCAGAGCCGTCCCGGGGTGCAGGCCACCCCCTCGCCCTTACCCAGAAGCCGGAGGAAGATCTGGACCCCGATGCAGATCCGGCTTTGGCTGGAATCGTAGTAGGAGTTGAAGATGGCGTCGATGATGTAGAGGCAGGGCACACGGAGCGCCACTTCGAGCGCCGCCCAAACCCGCTGACGGGCCATCCGCACCTGCTGCTGCGGGGGCCCCACCGCCGCCATAAGCCGCTGCCACACCGGGGCTGGGCGGGCCCTGGAGGGCCGCACGGGGCAGGACCCGGGACGGCGGCCAGGGGCGGGGCCGCGGCGGACGACTCCGCCCCTCCCTCCTCTCCTGTCTCTCCCGGCCCGCCCCGCCGCCCACTCGCGTCTCGAGATGGAGCTGGAGCAGGCGGCGGCGGTGGCTGAGGAAGCGGCGGCGGCTTCCGGGAAGCCTCTGGGTGTCGGTGTTTTCAGCTGGCTAAGGTCCGGCTCCTCCTCCTTTCACCGCTTCCCCCGCCCGCGGAGCCACCATCTTGACCTCGCCCGCGGGCCTCGGCCGTTGCTGCTGTTGCAAGGCTGAGAGGCTGCGCTCGCGGTCACGCGAGACCGCGGCGACGGCGCCGCTGCCGCGTCATAATACGGAGCTAGGGCGCTCCCCGTGTCGTCATCACGCACGGCGTGGCAAAGTCTCAAAGCGTTGCCATGGTTTCCGCTGGCCTTCGCGACTTTGGCGCCGCCCCGTGGCGCAAGCACTTTGGGGCAGCCGCGCCCTCCGGCTTCCGGGTGGTCGCCTCACCTACCGCGAGGTGGGCACAGTCGAGGGACTCCCTACTGCCACGGGCGGGAATTTGTTGTTTTACTTGAGCCCATTAAACGTCTCATGAACTTGGTTCAAAGGTGCTTGAGCGGAGGAAAGCTGAAGGGCGCCGCCCGCCAGACCTAGCCCATCGCAGCTGGAGGCCAGGCTGGCATTCCGGGAAAATACCTGCGAGACGACGCAGCTGCGTGCGTTTTGGGGAGCGGCCGCCGTTTGTGGCTCTGGGCTCAGTGCCGCAGGCGCTACCCAGAGACACAGACCCCTCATCCCTTTGCACATCACCCTAACCACCTCCTCCCAAATTGGACAGAACTGAGGACACTCCTCAGCCACATTTTACTGATATCAAGGGCTGCTGTGACTTAAGGGCGAGAACCCACCTCCGTCTCTGATTTCTGGTCTTCTTTGAGGTAACCATGCCGAGGCAATCCCTTCTTTCCTCCAGGGCATAAGAGGCCAAACTTTTATTACGTTTTTTAGTAATTGGATCAGAACATGCCACCCCAAAGTATGCCACTTTGACACAGGATTATTTTGAGCTGAAGACAACTGAGATAGCTGAAACCCCTTCCCCCGACACATACACAAAAGCTCTCTTGCCTCCACCACCCCCAAACACTTTTGCCTAAAAAGTAGGACATAAATGTGCATCTGTAAAGGTATCTCCCTCTCCTTCACCTGAAAGAGGACTCATACTCTGAATCACCCACTATAACCTTACTAATCATCTTCCACTAGTTTCCCCTATACATTTATTTACCTTCTAGAAGCCTATATCCCTTTTCCTTTGTCTTGTCACTTCTCTACAAATGTATTGCTCTTTCTTAAAGTGCTATGTAAGCCCCAGGTTGTAGCCACCCCCTTTGAGTTACTCATCAGTGAGTTTATCCCAAGTCTTTATGGACCTCATGACTTAGTGAAACTGTTTTTCTCTTGTTAATCTCTCTCTTGTCAGTTAATTACCAGGGGCTCAGCCTTGGAACCTAAGATGGTAAAGGAAAAGTTCCCTCCTCCTTTCTTGCCCATCCATATAATTAATATACTAATCTGGCCATCCTCATCTTTCTCTTCTTTCACCAGCAAATACGAATGTACATTAGGTCTGAGTCTGCACTGTAGACCTTGCCATCTCAGATTCAGGGGGATAAACAGTAAGCAAGAACCGGGCTCACTTGTGTTCCTAGCCCAGCTGCACTCTGCAATCCACTCTGTGTACGGTCTGTGGATGGGGGATTATCCCCTACGAGTTAACTCCCCATAAGGCAGGAGGGTTATAAAACTCCAAGACCCCTTTCCCTGGATGTTGGTAGGTGTGGTAGAACGATTGAACCCACACCCAAACTCCCTACTCCAGTCTCCCATCTTCCACCTTCCACTGTTATCCCCCACTAATAGTGACTGCCATCTGTGCTTAGTATACACTAGGCACTATGCTAAGGGTTTTACATTTTATTTAAATTTTTCTATCAGCCTCATTTTGATAGGTTTTATTTATTTTTTTTTATTCTCACCTGAGGACATGCTTATTGATTTTCCCGGACAGAAAGAGGGAAAGGACAGTAAAGAAACATAGATGAGAGAAAAACATCGATAGGTTGCCTCCCATATATGCCCGGACTGGGGACCAAACCCCTCCAACTCAGGCATGTGCTCTGACCAGAACTGAACCCACGACCTTTTGGTTGACGGGAAGACACTCCAACTACACAACACGGGCCAGGGCTTGACAGGTATTATTATTTCTGTTTTAGAGAGGAGCAAACTGAGGCTTAGATTAGTCATCAAGATCAAAAAGTTAGGTGGCCACTAAGTCCAAAGCTACTTAAGTCAAATGCAGGATTCGAACTCAAGGCTACCCGGAGCTTACGATTTCAGGCATCTTTGACTCCTTCCTTTTTTTACCCATAGCCAAGCTGCGTTCAAATCTTACCTATCTCTTTTTTCTTGACAGTCTCTCGTACCTGTTTCCTTATTATGGCCACCGGCAGTATCCTGACCCGAGACCCTACTGTAGCTTGCCTGTTTATTGCAGTATCATTATGATCACCATTTTTCTAATCCCGTCTCTTTACTTCCGTGGGGTTAATCTTCCTAAACTGCACATCTGGGGAATAACCCTGCGGTTTTGACAAAATTCCCAAAGGAGAGCAAACTTGGTAAAACGAGAGAACTATGAAGGCTTGCAGAGAAACCTCAGAGATGTAAATTAACTACTTAACCCACCTGTTATTCTGCCCTAATTGCAATTTAAAGCAAAAAGAGAGGCCATTGTGGAGAAAGAGGTCCACAAGGACTAATCTAAATGAGGAGTATGGTAAGGAGACAGGATGTAAGTTTATATTATGATCATGCAAAATGGAAAATGAAAGTTCATGGGCGTCATCCAATTTTTACTTAAAAAGTTAAATATAATAAATACTAAATAAAAAGCTTTTAAACATAAGCAAATGCTTCAGTTCTTATCAACGTTTTAACAGTTTCCTATCTTAGTTTGATGCACAAATTTTATTAGGATAAGAATTTCTAATTCAAACTAAATTGCATCGTGGGCCAAGAACTTTCAGGAGTGGTGGCATAGTCATTCTTATCTTTCTCACCTCTGCCTTCAAGCAAGTCTCTTCTGTCTACATCTCGCCCGCCCTTCGGCGGCACGTATACTAAACTTTCTACATCTTACTCTCACTATCCATAAAATGAAAGTTTGACTAAGATCCTGTCAAGTACTTTAAAATACTACTTTAAAACTAAATTTATATCAGTGAGGTAGCTTTTAGATGCTTAGGAATTTTTAAAATAGAAGATAAGCCTTCAAAGAAATAACTACAACTCACTGAATGTAATCTTTGGTTTCTACACTGATTTGAATGTTGCACAACTCAGGTGTGTATTTACATTGAGTGTATCCAGAGCAATGCGGGTGTGTGTGTGTGTGCATGCACACACATTTCATATACATAAATTACTTGTGGACAAAAATAACAATCTGTTTGTTCAGCTTTAATGATTCAAACACCTTTTACTGGCTCTAAAAAGCCTTTCAAACGTAGGATGTGTAAAAACTAGTTGGAATTTTCTATCAATGTTTTCATCAGCCCTTTCGTTCCCAGACCTGACTTTTCTATCTATAAGGGATGTGAACTATATAATGGCTATTGATTTAGAGGTTATATGGTGTCTTAGTGGGGGCATGATTACTTTCAAAAGGTTTTCCCATCACTCCATCAGACCAACACTTTCTAGCTTGTGTAGTATGTGATAGGACCAGTGAATGCCATGGTCATTGCCCACTAAAATGCCTCCTTTGCTGTAAAGTGGGTACCCTGGGTCAAAGACAGTATTATGTAGGATACATATTAATGGATCAAACACTTGTAAACCCTTGGATAGTAGTGCTGGCCAACATCTTGCAGGCAGGAAAGGCAAGCTCATACCTGGAGATGGAAAGATTCTAGTAACGATGAATCACTGTCCTTCCAGCCTAGAAGCCCAATGTAATCAGCTTGCTACCAAGCATCAGCTTGGTTTCCTTAAGAGATGGTGTTGCGTCAAGGGCTCAGGGCTGAACTGTAGGGAGTGGCTCCCTGGTGAGTGGAAGCTACACTGCTGACCTCTTGCTACCCTGCATCTCTGCAACATGACTACTTTGTTCATGAACCCATCATGACATTACTGGGGTAGCTGATGATTGCAGTCGCTGAAGTTAACCCGCCAAGTCTTTTGTTTACATGGTTGATGAGTGCTTCTTCCATGGTAGATGGTCCCTGGCAAGCACTGTTACACCACACAAAGTTCTTTACACATGTGCCCTAGCCCAGAGTTCTCTACTGCTTCTTTCCCAGGCTTCCTTGTCTCTGATCTCCCCATCTTTCCCATTCCAGGCCCCTGCTCAACTAGCCAACCTATTTGCCACTTGCCATGAAGGCAGAGTCTTACTTCAGGCCACTTCTCTTTCCACACTAAGTGGATGACCAGAACATTCCCCAAAATGCTACCTTTGGGGACGATTTCCCTCGCTGCTATCTTTTAAGACACTCCTGAGCAGGACTATAGGGCAACAGCAGATTATTTTTGTTTCCAATCCCTATTCCAAGAAAACCAGTCAGTGAACTTAGCTCTGGCTTTTTTGTCCTCCTTCAGACAGACATAAGAGCCTCTCAAGCAGCCAAAATTGTGAGCTGAGGAAAGGACACTGGTGCAAGAATGGTAAGTAAGCCATGGGAGTCTGGCCCACCTGGCTGTGCACCTATTTGTTTTCTCTGGCCCTGGTTGTCATCAATTCCCAATGTACCACTTCCATCTTATGATGGACTGTCTTGTGGGTCTGGCAAAACCCAGCCCATACTGGACAATCTGGCTACAGGGTCATTTGCTGTCTTTTGAGATGCTTAGTTCCTACAAGGCCCATTAGCATGCGAAGAGCCATTTTTCAATGACATGTTCTCTGCTGCAGATGACCTGGCCTTGCTACAGAACGCTAGGAGTCTACCTTGTGATTCTCCTACTGGAGCTTAACTCTCATGGCTGCTCTGCTTATCACAGATACTACTGCCCCAAAGAATCTTCTGGAATGAATGGCCCATCCAACAAGACTAATTACAGTGCAAGCTGCACCTGCTACAGAGTTTTACATGCTCTGGATCCCACCGAAAACTGGCAGCCTTCTGTCACCCTGTGTATGAGTCAGGGCAGTATTCCCAATTGTAAATTTCCACAAAGCCTAAAGAGCTTAGTGTGTTTCTTTGGTGGCAGGATATTGATAAAATGAATAAGATGCAAGAATTTGTTCTTTCCTGTGAAGAAGGCATCTTGGCACTTAAACAGATCACTGGCCCCTAAAACTTTCAGAACCATGTCAGTTTTCTTTCACCAGTGAACCCAGGGCCGATATACACATCAGGTTGAATGAATTCATTCAGGTGCTGCCTATCCATAGCTAAAGGCAGGAAGGTAACTCCTCAGCTACTGGACATGTGGCTGTCTGACTCCTCTTCCTCACTGTTTGCCCCCGCCTTCCTCCCCATATTGTTTCAAGCCCCAGCTTGGCATCTTTACTTTGAGGCAAGAAAGCCACAGGCACACACGTGAGAACAAACTCAATATGCACCAGAGGAGATGATGAAGGCAAACACAGAAAAGCTACTTTTGTGATGGGATCACATGACAGCTAACACTTCTGGGGGCTTACCGTGTACAAGACACTTGTTCTTTTTCAATCCTTACAACAGCCCCCACCTTCCACACATCTCTCTCTCACTGCTTCCTCTGTTCCAAATTGATCTACTGGCAATGTTCCAAACATTTTCTGAGCATTCAAACTTCTGCACCTGTTATTTTCTTCAACTAGAATCTGTTTTCACCCTGACTCCACTTACTAAACTTTTACCCGGATTTTAAGAGCCAGTTCAAACACTAACTCTCTAAAGACTTCATCGTTCATTTCTTGGAACCTTTCTTCCCCACCTTTGCACTCCTACAACACGCTGTCACTCACTGGCACTTATTCCACTGGACTCCAATTCTCTGAGTATTTGTGTTATTTCTGCTGCTAAGGTGTGAGCTCCTCAGCGGCAGGAACAGTGTCTAATGAATATATTTCCTGTGGCTCATGTATATAGTAGACACGTATTATTTTGGAATAACACACACAACACCAATCCTGTCTTTAGTGCCACTGTTTCAAGAAGGACAACCAGCCCAGCCCAACACCAGCTGGCCAAATGCTTGGTACAATCGTAATCCTGATAAAGCCACACACTTTTCTGTATTTCCTTTGTCAGGCAAACAAGCCCAGATGGCCTCAAAGTGCACCGAAATAAAGCTCTGAGAAGCAGTTCTCCACAATTAGTCACCCCAAAGGCAAACAGAGTGATTCTCTACAATGAGTCCTCCCAACGATAAAGAGTAGTGATTCATTACAATTAGTCACCCTAAGGGTAAACAGTGGTGATGGCAGGCAGCCATAAAATGAGGGGAGGCTTGAAACCCTAGAGAACACCTCACATTCCCTACAGCTCCTCCAGTTGGTCTTGATGTTGTTGGCCAGGAAGGAAGATGAAAAGGGAGCCTGAAGCCTTTAAAAATCTGAGGTTTTAATTTGAACTTTTAAAATAACTAGCACTTGGCAGCTAATACACAAGCTTAAGACTGAAAATCTAGTTTCCCTACAATATAAAAAAGTCATTTTATCCCTTTTCCTACCACAATAAATCCAATATTTAAGACATGCACACAACCCCCCTCCAAACCACGCATTTAGGAATGCCAAAGTAGGAGAATAGAGTTAATAGAGTAACTTTTGTCCCTTTCCCTCCATATTTTGTCAGTGATAATAACAAAATAGCACCATTTTAATGCCTTGATATGGATGCCATTGCTTAGTCCCATCGATTTTATTTCTCAAGTCCATCCACCTCCCAATGCCACCACCCTAGTCCAAGCCACCATCACCTGGACAACCACAGGAACCTTCTCACTGGTCTACTTCCATACTGGCCACCCTCCAGTCAATTTCCCAAATTGCAACCAGAGTGATTTTGGAAAGAGCAATGCCTTTCACTCTGAAATAACCAATGCTCTATGTACAACTACTTGTTAAAAAAAGCCACATGAGGCAGTTCAAAGAAACCTTCATATGCAAATAAGAAAATCCAAGGCCAAAAGAATATTGAAACCGTGTGCCCAAGGTCAGACCGAACTGAGGTCAGAATTCGGATTCATTGATTGCACAGACGGGCCTCATGTCAGTGAGCCACATTGCTTCTCCCGGATATGTAGCTCATCCTCAGTGTGATCAACGGAAGACAAGTGAAGTGGTGTGGACTGGTCTAGAGCCTGCTTTCAGGCACAAAATATTCAGATTACCCAGAGACGAGAGGGGTGAGCACCCGGCCTGAGCTGATGCACTGAGGGTCACTGGCACGGAGATCCTCCTATCTCAGCATCTACCTTCTCTAGCCAACCAGAGCACAGGGGCGGCACTCCAGATCCAGCACTATGTGATCCACGTGGGGAGCGTAGGATTTCACTGGTTGGATGTGCAAGACTTGTGTCTTCCATGGCTTCCCGTGAACCTGCTGAAGAAGAGCGACAATGCGAGTTTCTGTAGATTCTGCCCATCTGTGCCACTCTGGTTTGATGGCTGCTGACGGCACTTTTCTCCTGGAATCCCTGGGAGCTTCGCTTTCCCATCGGTTGGTGATATTTTGCTGAGGATAAGGCCAGTGCTCCTTCCCCATTTCACCTCTTCCAGGAGGCTGGAGATTCTTCCCTGGGAAAGATTCCACATTTTGGTGGATATGCAAAATGCCCCCAGTGTCCTTTCGTAGCACTTGGCAAGCAATGGGCCAGCCTTCTTCAGAGCTGGGAATCAGCCCCAGGTTCACCCGGTCTGCAACGTTTGAGAGCTTCAATTTTCTATTGTCCCCAAAGTGTATTTGGCACCGATCTGCTACTCCATTAATCTCGAGGTTATTTCTCAGAGCATCGACAGCATGGGGGTTCCACTCACAGGCATGGACGAAGGCAGCACCAGCATGAACTAGGAAGGGCAACGTAAAATAACCAACCCCTGCGTAGAGATCCACCAGCACTTGTCCAACACAGGGCAGCGATGCCACTCGAAGCTTCTCAGTGATGTTTCCGAAGGAGAACATGCACTGGGTTATGTCAAACTTATATCGGATCCCATTATCCACATGCTCAACCCGGCCATCGTCGCCCAGCAGCAATGTCACTGATGGAGTTCGAGTGCCATCCGGTGATACCCGTCCTCGTTTGGCCAAACGCTGGACGCCAAGTGCCGAGGCAACAATCTCCCAGAGTTCTGGTTCCAGATTTTCCCACTGCTTGGCTTGGAAACAGTCCTCACTCAGCAACAAGAGGTTACCGTGCCGTTGCCAAGATCGAGGCAAATCAGCCTCCAACTCAGCCGACCACGGCACTCCTCGAGCCTCTACCCAGCGACTCACCTCAAGACACAGCCTTTGGGCAGGTGAACAACCCTGGGCCTTCTTTGAAGGAATAGGATCCGAGAGCTGCGTTAGCGTACAGGTGCTGCCTGGAGCCACACGAGTCCTCAGCTCCTGCAGGTGCTGCTCAAGGAGCGCCTCTCCCCGCACGGGTACCGCCACGGTGCCATCCGGCATCTTTTCCACGCGGTGCTGTCTGTCCAAGAGTTTCTCCTTCTCGAGATAGTCCCTGCATCGCTGGGTAAACCGAGGCTCAGTCACAACTGCGACAACAGCCGCGGGCTTCCCGCCTCCCCTCTCCATATTCGTGGCCTCGCATTCCTCTGGATTCCCTCCGCGACACTCTCCCTCTGCTCAGAGTCCACAGACACTCACCTCCCCGGGTCCATTCACAGCCACAGCAGGAAGAGAGGCGCGCACGTCTCTGCGCCAGGAGCGGAAGTGACGTCAAACTTGCAGGCCAGAACCAGATTCTGTTGCTGCACCCGTGGACGATTGGCGTCGTCGTTGCCGTGGTGAAGCCGCCGCTGCCATCTTTATTGTGACCGCCCGTTACTTGCTTCACCGTAACAGGAAGTTCATAATAACAAGGAATTGTGTGACCTTAAAAACTTCAAACTAGTGGGTATCCTCCAGAACCCTCATGCGCGCTCTTCAATGCTGCTCAGGAATCCAAAGAGGGAAGTGAACCTGGAGTGATGGGCCGAATTTGGAGAACGGACGCCCGCAGCCTCGTGCTGCTCTCTCAGGTCAGCATCAGCAGCCGCCTTATTTGCTGAGTGAAGAGTACGATGTAGCTTCTTCACTCCTTTTCATTGCAAGCATAGTCGTCACCATCTCACTGTCCAAGGTTGGAGACAGGGGTGTCCAACCTTTTGGCATCTCTGGGCCACACTGGAAGAAGAAGAGTTGTCTTGGCAACAATCCCCTTTAAATACACTAACAAAACACTAACAAAAACTGATGAGCAAATAAAAAGGCTTTGAGTAAATTTACCATTTTGTGTTGGGCCGATTTGGGCTGCATGTGGCCCTCAGCCACGGGTTGGACACATGCCTCGGGGCATTCCAACTAAAGCATGTGAAAGTTGGGAATTTATTTACCAACCCACATCTCTCACTGGTTGAGGGATGATGGTGGGGGAGGGGATGCGCATTAATTCCCCAGCATTTCTAGTCTACCCTGGACTTGGGATAAAATAATTCCAGTGAGCAGAGAAAGCCACAGGCAAAGGCTTCTAAATGCTCGCAGGTAGAAGCCATTGAGTGGCGTATAGAGGAGTGGAGGGTACCAAAGGTACATGGGGCACCGAGAGGGTCTCAGTATCCCGAGCTTTCATTTTTTCTTTCTCTCTCCTGGATTATTCCCACCAGTATACAAACATGCTGCCACCTGCTGCCCCTTGCTGTCTGAACCAACCTCTCCCTGGACTCTTTATTCCTACTGCTCTTCCCCAGTTTGTGTCTCCCACCGCTCCGTATCTCTCACTTCATCTCCAAGACTGGTTGTGTCTTTGATATCCCAACTTGGGGTCTAGTGGGCAACTCACAGTTAATATGTCTAAAACAGATTGCTTGTTGCGCTGCCCCCACCTGTATAATAGAGTACCATACCGTCCAGCACCCACCCATTTTCTCATGCACACAGTTTAGAAAATATCTTCAATCGCCTCCCTGCCCCCCTTTCCTCAACCATGGGATAGTTAGCTGTCGTGAGCTTATATCCTCCACATACTCCCAAGTGCGTACCAAGTTAGCTTACCTCTCTGGACTCCCCCAGCCGCCCTCTGGCACACAGACTACAGCCGCTGCCTCCTCACTGGCCTCCTCATTAGGACTCTCCCCTTCTTCTCTATTCTCCACATAGCAACCAGCCAGAGAGTTTTCAAAACATAGGTTCTGATCCTATCCCTCCCTGCTGAAAAACAGTTGCTGCCTACCCTTTGTTCAACAAACAAGCTCCTGGCCCTGGCCCTCCAGACGATGCATGGTCTCACTCCTACAGCTCATCCTGAGTTGGAAATGTTCCCCAGGCTAAACACACTCTAGGGACACCAGCCTCCTTTCAGTTTCCAAATTAGGCCGAGTCTTTTCTTGTGCTTCACCTTTGCACTTGCTGTTCCCTTTGTCTGAAATGCCCTCCTCTAGATGATGCAGTGGCTGGGGATTTGCCTTGAGGTCATCTTCTTGGGGGGGTCTTTATTTCACACTGTCTCTGTAAGTGTCACTCTCTTCCACTGTTAGGTCTGTTTAACACTTTGTTAGTTTCTTCTTTAGCCCTCGCTTGCTATTTACTTTTTTACTCTTAAATAGCTGTCTCCCTGATAGCAAATACTCTTATAAAGAGGAGATGTTCTTTTTCTATTTACTGCCATATCCCCAGCACCTTGTTTAGTTCCCGGCCCTAAGTAACTGCTTGGCAAATACTATACCTATTAAGAGACTGACTGCTTTGAGGAACCAAAAGACTTGAACACCTAGGTTCATTCCCATTCAAAGAGTACTTTAGTCCATGAATGCAGAAATGATCAGAAATTCAGACAAAGACTGATAAACTAAAATACTCTTGCTTTTTTACTTAAAGCTATATATGAAATGTTAAATAAATCATGATACATGCTTTAGATGGAAATATTATACAATTATTATGATAATTATAAGAAATCGCTATGACATGGGAGGTTACTCCTTATGCAGTACTGAATTACAAAATATACATTTGTGCCCCAGATGGTGGCACATTTTTATTTACGTATTTAATCCAGTGTATAAGGGCAAGCTCTAACATGTGAACATCGATTCACAGTGATTTCCTGTAGGTGATATAATTATAGGTGATTCCATTTTCTTTGGTACTTCAGTTTTTCTCTAGTGACAAATTGCATGTAATGAAGAAATGTTATTTTTTGTGTTAGAAAAATCTTTAGAAAATCTATGGTGCAGTGAGGAAGCTATTTTCTGGGTCCCAAACAAACGGAAACTCCCTTTAGTTTTATCGGTAGTGGGAGATGAAAGAAGTCTTCTGTTACAGTGTTTTTTTCTCTCTAGGTCACCTTTTGTTCCATGGTCATCCTGACACCGGGAAGACTAATTGATGCACTAAGCTTGTGATCTCCCTATTCCTCTTTAGCTTGTGAAATGCCCCTGCCACTCCCCTAGATGCTCATGTCACAAACCTGGGACTTTTCTTTTACTCAGGCCTCTCCCTTGTCCTCAGTGCTCACGACAAAGCCATCTCCATTTTTAATGGATTTTACCTGTTGCATCGTTCTCCAGGGAATCCCTTCTCTCCGTCCAAGTGACAGTGCCCTTGTCTCCAGCTTTTCTTCCAACTCCCCAAGTGGACTTCCCACCTTCGCTTATGACTATTAATATATTTTATTATCATTTCTATTTATTTAGTTATTTCTAAGGAAACACACATATTTCTATAGAAGACTATGTTATGAAAAGTGAAACCAATGTAAACTAATCTGTTTATAATTTGGGATTTTCTTATCCAGCTTTTAAATCTTTGAAGACATACTACTGAACTTTATATGTTCCAGATAATCATGATCCACTAATGGGAGGAATGAAAAATACATGATCCTTGCCTTCAAGGAACTGATAGAAAAGTAGGAATTTAATAAGTACTTACTGCATTGACCTTAATGCAAAGGTCAGTGATGCATTGACCTTTGAGGCCTGAATAACCTACCTGCCCAATGTCACACCTTCCTGATATCCTATAGACACCCGAAGGGTAATGATTTCAAAGGTACCTAATTAACATCAAAAGACTACTGCAGACGCTGGCAGAATATGGGGTTCATTAGTACAACTTAATCATTAAGACAATATTTTATATGCATACTTTCTGGAAAAATACCTTATCACTTTATTCTAATCTTAATCACCTCCTCAATCATAAATTTTATTTGAACTTATGCACCAAAGTTTACTCAAAAGGAAGGGAGCAATGTCATAAACAGGAACAATAAATTATTTACTCAAAGCTACTCAGAACATACTAGTCAAAACTAGAACGAAGTTTCCAAACACACTGTCAGTATTTAAATATTTCAAGGTCAAAGTCACGGTAAGCAACTGGTCTTAGGTATTTTTAGCAATGGCTACAATTAAGATTTAACAAACTGGTCAGTTCTGGAAAGTGTCATACACTGGTGGTTATCTTGAAATTCATTAAGAAATCTATGACAGACCATATTCTTAGCCATAAAACAAGCCTTGATAAATTTAAAAGGATTGAAATCGAAGTATATTCTCTGACCACAGTGGAAGGAAACTAGGAATCAATTACAAGGAAACTGGGAATTCCAAGTATGTAGAAATTAAACGACATATTCCTATATAACCAGCGGGTCACAGGAAAGGAACTGTAGATGGCTGTCCCTGCCTGAGCAGGGGAAGGACAGCCCAGCGGCAGTGGGGCCCACCTGGGGCTGCCTTCTGGTTACAGCCCATGAGTTTCCAGTATTCATTTGACTGTTTCCACTTGAAACACTGCAAACCAGTAAGTAAAAACACAGTCATCACTATATAAAAGTGAGTCATATTGGGATTTTACTGGAGAACACAAAGATTCAGTAGTCGTATTTATGACGAAATGAAAGTGAGAACTTTTCATATAGGATATTTTATTAAAATTTGCTATTTTAAAGTTTTTATAAATTTAAATACTGTAAAATTTCAAGCTCTAGCTCTCATATGAATTATTCAAAACAATGGACAACAATGGATTACTCAATTATGACGTGTGCCCTCTGCTGCTGTTGGGTTGAGTGTTCTGTAGGTATCTGTCAGCTGATAGCTTTGCAGCCCCTTCGCAGGGTAAAATAACTCGATGGTCACAATAATTCACACCCATAGTCTCGAGTCAGACACTGGACTGTCTGGCATCAAGTGCTGATCTGAACATGTAGCATTCTCTTATTCCCGTGCGCAGAACACGCCCCTCCCCTCACTGCCGCTCACTTTCATGACTTCTCTCATTGCCCGGAAAGCTCCCTAGCCACTTACTCCTGAGATCTCGGGCCAGTCAAAACATCTTCAGGAAAAGCGTCTCTAACTTCCCACACATTTCCCCAATAAGTCAAATCTCTACCGTTTATTCTCGTAGCACCATATTCTTGTAGCCCTTTCCCGTCGTAGTTTTTCATTTTTTAATTTGGTTTATGGCTTTCTCCCCCCAAGTGTATTAAGTTTCAGGGGGCAAGGAGCTGGATTCCCCCCCATTTATAATTATTGTGTTCCCTTATTGCACTTATGAGAAACTGCCACACACAGTAGAAGGAACACACAGGTGAACGAATCAATGGGAGATGGAAGAAGAAAGAGCTGCAGGAAAAACAATTCCCGGCCGGAAAGTGTTTTAGTTCTAAAACATTGCCACTAGATGGCAGCAAAAGCAGCCCCAAAGTAGTGGAAGCTTTGGGGGCGATTTCTTGGTTTTGAATGGCCAGGGCTTGTCAAGGGTCCTAGAATTCCCCACCAGTGTTTCTACATTCATCTCTATTAGACAGCCCTTACTAACATAACTAATTAAGAGGTGTGAGTGTGTTTGGCAGCAAGTAATGGAAACCCCAACAAACAGCTGCTCAACAATGGGTGGGAGGTATATATTTTTAATATAAAAATCGAGGGCTGGTGTAGCTGCTTAGGGAAATCCTCAGTAAACCAGGCCCCTTCTCAGCCTCAGAATGACCCTTACTACTCTGGGACAGAAAGGGTCCCCTCACCACCCATGACTGTTAGGGAGGCTGGGGGCAGAACAGGCCAGCTGGTGGGAATAACGTGCTCCATCCTGGTGCAGCGACCTGCCTGGACAGCAGTGAGCCAGCAGTGGCCGGGGCTGAGAGCAGGTGGAGGAGTCAGGAGTGTACGAGAGATTTAGACCGGGCTAAGGGGTCTGGATTTTCTGTTGAGCACAGTGGGAAGCACTGGGCATTTTAAAAACACGAGAATAACATGTGTGTGTTTATAAGCTTTTATACTTTCTTAGCATCATGAATCTTCGGAACTTGAAAATATTTTAGAAATGACATGGTACAGTTTTACTTACACGTGAAAGACAATCTCACAAGCGGAAGATGGTGTATAGCTAAGGCCATGCAGATAGTGCAGGCAGAGCTAGGGACTTGTCACAATTCTGGCTCCAGAACCAGCGTTCTTTCTATTCCAGTACTTGGCCTTGCCATCGTAAGCTGGGACTGATGAGGAAGAATTCACAGGCTTCTTTTGAAAGTCTTTGAAAAACTGTTCCTAAGCTACAAACCGATCTAGAAACAGGAATGTGCGGTCGTCAAGCTCGGAAACCAATTAGTGCAAAGTCCTTGCTAATGCTCCGGTCAAAGTCACTACTAAACTGCGGTGTTGACTGCACCCACGTTCCATGAACCCAATTACTTGTCAGTGAGCACGTCACCTGCTGTGCCAAATGCCTCACATATGGTCCTGGAATCAGAATTTTATAACTTATGAGACCTTTGGGTTCATTCAGCCTAATCTTTTTAACGAGGAAATTGACTTACCTGTGTTCCTCTCTGAGGAACAAAAAAGAAAGTAGTGGTTTCTTTTTTATAAAATACCATCTGCATATTTACATTTCAAATTTGAGTTTGAGATTTTCAGGCTATTTGTTGGTGGGGATAGGAGTACTTTGTTTGAACTGTTATTGAACTTGACTGATTCATTAAAAAAAATTTAATGAGCATGTAATATGTGCAAGGGATACGGTGGTGAAACAGAGAGAGGATGTCCCTATCATCACGAAGCCTGTGTTCTTTTCCATTGCATTTATCAGTTAAAGAAACCCATGGGATAAAGATAAGGGAAACATAAGTGTGAGAAGCTTTCACAGTCATTTGAATTAACATCCAGTTGTCAGGAGCCCAAATATGCCTTAGTTGTAGCCAGCATGTTGGTTGCTATGAGCTCACAGCTAAATTCCGAACGTTCTAACTATGGGCTGTCTCAAAAAAGTAAACTTAGCTATTTTTATTGTCCTTTTACAATATGTTTAGACTTCCTCTTACTATTTGTTCAGTTGGCAAGCATTTATTGTGCACCTGTTATGTACTGGTAGGCACCAGAGACCCAAAGCTGAATAAAACCCAGTTCTTGCCTGCAGGAGGAATAGGCGTTGCTGGGAATAAGATGTTAACCATGTAATTAAAAGAGTGATGAGGGATGTGTGTGTGTGTGTGTGTGTGTGTAAGAGAGCTAGAGAGAGAGGGGCAGAGGCATGGGGAAGTTGAGAAGCAGAGCACTACAGAAGGAACAGCAGCGGCAGAAACCCAGAAGCAGTGACAAAATAGGTGCGTTCCTGGATCATAAGGGAAGTTCGTGGCTGAAGTGTAGAGCAAAGGGCAGCATGTAAGGAGATCAGGTCTCAGATGTGAATGGGGGTTAGATAGGTCGAATAAGTACTAGTAGGACTCAGCGATGAGTTAGGATCCCATTATAAGCCATGAGAACAAGAGTGAGGGGTTAAGCAAGACAGTGAAATTATATGATTTATGTTCTAAGATTACCATTTTTTCTGCTTTAAGGATTATGGATTTGAATGAGGATGGATCAAAATCAGGGAAACCATTTATCAGGGGTGTTCAACCTTTTGGTGTCCCTGGGCCACACTGGAAGAAGCAGAGTTGTCTTGGGCCACACATTAATACACAAACACTAACAAAAACTGATGAGGAAAAAAAAGATTTTAAGTAAATTTACAATTTTGTGTTGGGCTGCGTTCATAGCCATGCAGGCCGTGGGTTGGGCACCCCTAAATTGGAGCCTATCGTGGTGTAGAGCAGAGACGACGGGCCAGGACTAAGATGATGGCTGTGGGGATGAAGAGAAACCTTGACACTTATACAAAGACAAGGTCACAGTAATTCGCTGTCTCTCAGCTCTAAGGTCAACCGGTCTGTGCTTGAACTTGGCTGGGCCTTAGAGAGGAGAAAAGCTTGAACTCTGCAGTCACAGAGACCAGAGGTTTGAATCCTGTCCATCATTGCTTGGGCAAGTCACTTACCCTGCCTGTACTGTATCACTAGTTTTTCATCTAAAAAATGGAGATTAAAAATATTCCTGCATAATAGGGTTATCAATGAAAGTGAGAGAAGTAATCTATATTAAAGGTGTAGCACAGTACCTGGAAAAGGTTGAGCTATGATCATCGTCATTATTATTCTTATCTCTAAGCTGGAGATAACAAAGCTCCTTTGGAAGCCTAAGAAGATTAAAGGAGATGAAGTATGTGAAGTACATAGCACAGAGTCTTCCCTGTGCTGAATACTAAATGATTAGCTATTACTATGAAATTGATTGGCAGACTGAATCATTTAACTTCACAGCGCCTGAGAAGTGATGGAGGGAGAAATGTTTTGCTCACATTAATGAAATAAGCTAGATTAAATTTTGTTTACATGGCTTAAGTGGTTTTGTCTGCCACTGTATTTTATTTTAACAATATACCACATTTTCTTTATCTATCCGTCTGTTGACAAATACTTAAGTTATTTCCATATCTTGCTATTGTGAATAATGCTGCAATGAACATAGGAATACAGATATTTCTTTGAGATACTGATCATATGGTAGTTTTATTTTTAATTTTTTTGAGGAAGCTTCATACTATTTTCCATAATGGCTGTACCAACTTACATTCCCATCAGCAGTGTACAAGGGTTCCCTTTTCTCCACACCCTAGCCAACACTTGTTAGCTCTTATCTTTCTGGTACTTGCCATCTTAACAGGTGTGAAGTGGTACCTCCCCATTTTCTCTACATGTCTCATCTTTTCCATTTTTCAGGCCCCAGCTCAAATGCCTTCTCCCTCTTGAGGTGGCTCTTGGAGATGCTTTCCATGAAGATATGAGTTCTTTGTCTGAACTGTCTCCTTGTGTTCTAGCACATAGGGCATCTCACTTAAAAGCAACTTGAAGGAGTCTTCCCTGCCTAATTCATCTTTGTTTTCCCTTAGCAGCTAGCACAGTGTCCTGTACATATACACACTCATTACATTTGTTGAATTTTTAAAATGATTTTATTTATTTATTTTTAGACATAGGGGAAGGGAGGGAGAAAGACAGGGAGAGAAAAACCAATGTGTGGTTGCCTCTCGTGTGCCCCCCACCAGGGACCCAGCCTGCAACCCCGGTATGCGCACTGACCAGGAATCGAACCTGCAACCCCTTGATTCGTAGGCCAGCACTCAATCCACTGAGCCACACCAGCCAGGGCCATTTGATGAATTTAACATTAAGTAGCGAGTCACTATTTTGTTCTTTTTTATTGAATTATACTTGGCAAACAAAAAAACTGTACATATCTAGTGTACGTCATTTGGTAAGTTTGGACATATGTATACACTTGTGATACCATCACCGAAACCAAGGTAATGAATATATGCATCACTTCCAAAAGTTCTCTTGTGTCCTTTTGTTTTTGTTTTGGTGAGAATACTTAACACGAGGTCTACCTTGACAACCTTTAAGCACACAGCACCTGGTTGTTAACTACAGGTGCTATGTTGTACAACAGATCTCTGGAACTCACTCACCCAAATAACTGTAACTGTGTATCACTGAACAACTCCCTATTCCCCTCCCCCCACCCCCTGGTAACCACAATTCTTCTAATCAGTATTCAACTTTATGAAATACTATTATTTAAAAGACAAAAAATAGCAGTAACCTTAGGGAGCTGTCATCATAGTAAGACCAGCCATCTCTGTCCTAGGTACCAGCAAGATAAAAAAAAAAAAAAGATTGTTAAGGTTAGATGTGGGGGGCGGGGACTGAAAAGTCCTATTAAAATTGAGAAGCCATACCCATGTTGGAAGTAAAAGAGGAGGTCCAAGATGGTTCAGACTTTGAGTTTGGGAGGTATACAAAGGAAATTCAGCAAGAGGAATGAGTGTCAGCAGCAAGATGATAATTTGGGAACAGGTTAAGAAAATAGCTAGAAACCATTTTAGTAACTAAAAGCACAAAGAGATGTTTCAAAACCCCAAACTGTGCATGAATATGGGTTGTGCACGTGGGCCCGAAGCAGTTGTACACAGAGCTCATTACAGCATAATTCACAGGAAGCGCACTTCTGATCCCTCTAAGCCAAGTGACACTAACGTTTGAATAGCAACACGCGGCTGTCTTTCAGATTTCATCTCCCACTCACTTTAGCCCCTCTTCTCAGCCCACGATAATCTGCCCTCCACCCCCAGCACTTAACCGAAATCCCATGGCAAAGGTTACAAATGATTTTCTCACTGCAAATCCAAAGAGCACTTAAAAGTTATTTTTATCAAAGTTGTATTTTGTTATAAAAGTCAAATAGTTCCACAAAGTATAGAATGTAAAGAAGCAGTTTCCAACCCCGTGTCTCCCTATTTCCAATGTTTATTTCAGAAAGGCAATTATATTCAGCTTTTAGAAGCTGCCTCTGGGTCCACAATAGGATTATGCCTATTGTTTCATTTGCGTGTGTGTGTGCTCATTGTGTTGGATATTTTCCGTTTGTCCCTTGGATCTATTCTCTATCCCCTTCCCTGCTCTCTGTTCAGAGAAACTCACCTGTATGAATCACATCAATGGGTTTATGAATGGTCCCTTTGGCTTTCAGTTGAGTTGTTTTGGGGAGAACCTGAAGAGGAGATGGGAGGGGGAGGGGAGGTAAATAGAGGGAGAGGAGAGGGAGAGGGAGGGGGAGAGGATGGGGGAGGGAGAGAGTGATATCAGAGTATTTATCCCCGTGGCTCCATCCTTGATGATCTACACTATCTGACTGTATTTTCAACTGGAGGTCACTGCTTCTCTCAAGGAGGGCTACTCTACTTGACCCTCATTCTAAATTGTGGTCCCCATGCACTCCATTTTTACCCCTTTGGGCCTAAGGTCGGTGACAGTGCAATTGCTGTCTTGGGTCACCACACCATCTCTTGTAGTTCCCCTGCTCCTGCACCTTTATAAATTGCTCCTCTGGAAATAAACCCTCCTCGGGTTATCCCATTTACAGTGTACTACTGTGTCCTGTTGTACCCCTACTTGGCACAAGTACTCTGAAAGACAAAGATTTAGCTTTCTTACTCCACTTCCTTGCTCTACTTTATACATAAACACACACATACACACTTCTTGTGTGGACTGAATGTTTGTCCCTCCCACCCAAATTGTGTTGCTTTTTGGAGATAGGGTTTTGGGAAGGTAATTAGGTTTAGATGAAGTCATGACCTCATGACAGGGTTAGTGCCCTTATAAGAAGAGACAGCAGAGAGTGTTCTTTCTCTCCCCTAGAGGAGAGGCCTAAGATTCATGAGTCAGAATATGGCATTCACTCAATCCTCTTGTTTTGGAGAGCTTCCCTTGCTCTCAGGTGTTTCTGGTGCCCCCAAGCCTAGAGTCTCTCCACTAGTAAACTTCTAGCCTTCTGCTAGGGCAAGGAACTGGCAATCTCCCAGCTACACTGGATGTAGGAGAGGATCTGGCTTTATAATTGCTCCCTTGAAATTTTTCACCTAGGTCTTTTTTTTTTAGTTCAATTCTATTTCTACCTTCAGAGGTACCTGGCACCTCCAATTCCCATACCTTTTTGAGGCAGTTATACAAATTTTCCTTCTTCTAGGTTAGCTTAGTTTTCACCTTTCTCTGACGGAGCTGGCTACCACTCCTCCACCCGCTTTCCATCATGTATTACTGTGTTGCTGTCATCCAGTCCCCACTAACTCTGTGCTTGCAAGGCTATGTCTTCTTTTAGACCCACTGACTTCCATTTTAGTGCACTTTTAATACAAAATGGTCTTAATTACATGGGTTCAACCCACCATTTCTAATGAGTACTTTCTTGTTCTCAATTTGCTTTACTTTGCCGCCGCGTTTGAAACTCTAGCCCATTCATTCTAGAAACGTTATCATTCTTTGGTGTCTGTGACCATAGCTTTTTTTTTTTCTTTTGCCATATCATCTCAACTCCTTTCCTGGGTTCTTTCTTCTTCCACTGCTTTTCCCTTCAATGATGCTGTTTCCCACGTTTCTGTCCTCTTACGTTTTCATTTACACATTTTCTATAAACAACCTCATCCACTTGCATGGATTTAACCACTTCCTTAATGTTGCTGAGCCCCAAATCTATGTGGTTCCAAACGCACATAAAGCTCTGAAACCAGACAGAGGAAAAGAGGACCCTGTCTCCTTGCATCCGAGTCAGGAAAAGCAAGTATGTACTGCATCTAAATATTTGGAAGCCTCACGAAAAGTCTGAGTTTAAAGTTTGAAGAGAAGGCATTTCATAGCCCTATTGTCTATATTTATCTTGATCAATCTCCTCCCAAACTTCAAACATGATAGGAAGCCTGCAAGGGGAAAACAGTTACAAAATATTGCCCTGAAAGAGTCATATGGGTTTATATTCATGCATGCATGTGTGTGGGTATTAAGTATGCATGTGCACTTTTCATGTTGGGTGTGGGACAGTCACAGACTTGTTGTCTATAGGTATGTTTGTGGACACATACATATGAGCTTCATGGAGCAAGAAACTGAGGACAGGAATTTTGAGATCAAATTGATAGCTCCTCCCTTATATTTTTTACTTTGCTTCCATGAGATACCATATCTTTCCCAGTGATGGGCACTTTCCAACATGTAGATTAAGTCATTAGAAATCAAGTGCCACAGAGCTGATGATAAAAAGTAGTATTGAATGGCTGATGTACAGGGATGCAAAACATCCAAAAGATCCTAACTCAGGATTGATTTAGGATTTCTTAGGTGATTTTTCTACCAAGTCTTCTGCAGTTCCTGTCTTTCTAACTAAAGTAGCACTCTCATTTTTCCCATCATTTTATCTGTTTATTTTATTTATTTTATGTGTAACATGTCTCATAAGCAAATTGTGTGTACATTTCAGCTTCTCCTATTTTCTGTAGCAGAATGGAATATTCATAAATCATACAGCAAACACATTACACCAAGCCCCAACAAACAACTGCTTACCAGGTCTGTGATGTCTCACTAATTGGCTTAAGCAAATCACATGGCCAAACCCACAGTCAAGGTGGGACAGTTCTACATAGGGGAATGAATACCATAAGGCACAATTCACTGGGACCACGACTGTTACAACCCACCACTAAAACCTAGCTAGGAAATGGTTGATCCAGTTACCAGACTCTCAGCAATCTGTTTCTGGAGCCCACACACAAAGCCGGTGTCCTGCAGACTGTTGGAGATGGGTTCTTAGTGAGGAGCTTTTCTCAACCCTACTTCCCAGGATCCCACTCCTAATACAATGAATCAGACTTTCCTGGGGGTAAGAGATATGAGGGAGAGGGGGGTGCCAATACCAAGAACTCAAGACTGAAATAACTCTGCAGAGGATTCCTGCACACACACTGGGGCTGCAGAGGGTTCCAGAGACAAGAAGGACAAAACACCATCTCTACACTGCAAGAACTTAACAGTTTCCACAGAATGCATTTTCAGTTGTCATTACTACACCAGAGGCCTTGAGATTTAAACAAACAAACAAAAAAAACCCTGCTTCCCGTGTCTGTGTAAGTTAAAGTAGTGGTTTCCAAACTTTTGTGTGCGTCAGTATTGCCTGGAGGGCCTGTGAACACACACTTGCCTGGGCCCGCTGCGCAGTTTCTGATTCAGGAAGTCTGGGTGGAGCACAAGAGTTTGCAGGTCTAACAAGCTCTGCCGCGCAGAGACCATACTCTGAGAACCACTGAGAGCAGGGGGATTTAGTGACAACGTTGCTCCCTCTACTCACGTTTACATATTGCATTACATGTCTATAGCACGTCTGCTGCACACAAGGGCTTTGGTTGGCTGCAGCCACTGACACGGTAAGGGAAGGATCTGTATCTGGATCACACTTGAGCATATTTAGTATCTGAGTGGATCTATTCTCTAAGACACGTTCAAATGAAGAGAGAAAGGAAAGCTTAGAGTAGAAGACTCTGAGGTGGGGTCTTGAAAGATGCCTAGGGCCTGAACATTTGGAAATAGTGGGGAATGGGGAAATTCTTCGTTTTGGCATAGAGAAAACAAACCTTGACAAACACCCAGGAAAGGTCTGTGACATTCTTGCCTCCAGCGCTCCAGCATTACCAATCTGCAAGCTGTAGGCATCAGAACGAGGAAGGGTGGTCTCTGGGTCAAGTTCTCAGTCTCAAACCCTTCTAGCGAAGGGGTAGAACTGGCCTCGTCCTCTTACTGGAGCTCCCAGAGTGGGTGCCTCAGAGAACGAAGTGTCTGCCCGAGGCCACGGTGGGCGCTGACTTGGCAAAGAGCGCAGCTTGGGCACTTCAATCTCCAAAAGCTGAGTAGGGTGCTGTGACCTCGCGAGGTTCGGAGCGGTAGCGCGGCTGTCCGGAGCCGCCTGGCCGGTGTCCACCTGGCCCTTGCCGAGAGAGGGGTGGAGCACGCTGGGGCATTGTTCCGAAGGAGCCCCAGATTTAGGCCTGGCGCTAAGGCAGGCCGGGTGACAGCTGCACTACCCAGGCTGGCGAGGGGCTCAAAGCTCCTCCTCGGTATTTACTCCGCTGGACTTAAAGGTGACGGAGGCCAGCACGACCCGGTCGCGCCCTCTCTGCCTCCACTCCTAGCACCGGAGGGAGTGGGCACGCTTGCAGGCTCACTGATCGCCGTGGACGAACCAGCAGACTGCGCCTGCGCGGCCCCGCCCCTCCACGCCCCTCCCCTTTGCCCCGCCCCATTACCCCTTTCACCGCCGCTAGGGGTAGCGGCGGTGGTTGGGGTCTGGGAACCTGGCCTCCTGGAGGGCGCAGCAGCGGTTCCGAGTGGGAACTAGGGCTGGCAAGAGGGTGGGAGAGCCGGCGGGAGAGCAGGGCGGCGCCGGAGGAGGGCGGCGCGTGGCTGACTCATCCCTCTGGAAAGGCAGACTGACAGATTCGAGCCCTCGCCGAACCCGCCCGCCCTGCTCCTCGCGGCTGGGAGGCGCCTGCCCGCACCGCCCGCCCGCCCTCTCCGGAGCTCTCCCGGCCCTACCGCCTCAGACAAAGTTTTTCTCCTCCGAGGGACCGGAGGCGCCGCGAGTCTTCTGGAAGGGAACGGGGAACGGAAGAGGAGGCGAGCGCCGTGCGGGCCCGGGCAGTGCATGGTTCCCGGCGCCGCGGCTGCCCATCTGGAGGACATCGGGGCGGGGTCGACTGAGCCCGGCTCCTTCTTCTAGCCTTAGCCTCGCTAGCAATCGCCCTCCGGGACTGCCGCGGGGGTCCCCGCGCCCCAACCCGCCATGTCCCGGCTGCTGCCGCTGCTGAGGAGCCGGACCAGGGGCAGCCTGAGGCCGGGCCCGGCCGCCGCCCCACCTCGCCTGCCGTCCTGGTGCTGCTGCGGGCGGGGGCTGCTGGCGTTCGCGGTCCCCGGACGCTCCCCCGGCGGCCCCCGGGGGCTGGGCACCCATCCCAAGAAGGAACCCATAGAGGCGCTGAATACGGCGCAGGGCGCGCGCGACTTCATCTACAGCCTGCACTCCACCGAGAGGAGCTGCCTGCTCAAGGAGCTGCACCGCTTCGAGTCCATTGCCATCGCCCAAGGTAAGATGGGGGGGTGCGTGGGGATGAGGCTGGGGGCCTGGCGCCCTCCCCTGCCCCGCCTGCCCGGGGATGCCCCGCAGCCCCTCGGCCTGGGACCCCACCCGCCAGCCCCCCTTGCCCGCCTAGCCCCGCGCCTGGGACGTCCGAGGGGCCAACTTTCCGCCTCCTGAGTGTCCTGGCGGCAAGTAGGACTCGTGCCGATCGAGCCAGGCACCCAGGGCCAACGCTTGGCTGGCTGGTTCTTCCCCACCCACAGAAGCCCGAGCCTCAGCCCTCATTGCCAGCCGATGCTGTTTTGATTTGCTGTGTGCCTCCCCTTCCCAGCCCTCTTGTCCCTAAGTCCTCGCTGCTTTCTCGTGAACGTGCTGCCGTGCAGGTGGCATGCCTGCGTCCTCCGAAAGTGCTGCAGACCCGAGAGGCAGGAAGAAACTTTCTTGAATGGTTATGAAACGAAGACGCATGGGTACCCCAAAGAAGGGGTGTTGCTTCATAGGCGGAGATGCTCTCCGCCAATTGTTTGCACACACATCTGGTTGTATTGACGTGAGCAGCCGAAGGAAACATTTCCCTGGGAAATGGAAAGACTGGATCAAACCAGCAACTGCAGATACATACTTGTAAGCCCATATAAGTTCGGTGCTTCGCTAGTTAAACTCCAGTTTGTGTTGTTTCCCCAGAGGTTGAAAGAATCAAGTAAACAAGAAGGTTATTTTCTGGGAAACTGTGGCTCAAAAGGAAAAAGCAAACTTCTGCTCAAAAGTAATGTGGAACGGTGAAAGCAAAGCTATTTTTAAGCCGACATGTTAAAATGGGATATTTTTAAAACCAGTGCAGAATGCTGGTAGGTCAGAATTTGAGTCCAGCTGAAAAAGCTAAAAATTCATAAAATCAAAAGGATGAAAGAAGCAAAGGATAAAATCATTCAGTTTTAAAATATTCTTGCCTTTTAAATACAGTAATACAGAAAAAATACATTGCTATTATTTTATATTACATTCTGATATGTTTGAAAATTAAAAGTCTACTTCTCCCTTAAAGTTTGTAGGTACCATTCTCCTTAAGTTTAGAGCATGTTGATTTGGAACGTGGCATTTGATTTGCCACAGGCTCTTGAAGGTTCTTCTTTGGCCTTTGCACAGGATGGAGGAGTTACCTACCTCACATTAGCGTGACTTATCTATACTGTTGATACTTCGGGAACTTTTTATTAGTTGTGCCTTTTAACCACTTTTTTTCCCCTCAGTTCAGGGAATTGTGGAGCAACTTATATTATTGGATGATTTGAGACATCATCTACCCACAGTGCTTTTACAGGAAAAATGTAACGTTATAATCAATTCATTTATTAAAAGTATAATCATGTTATATGAAGTCATAATCAAATGCTAGCATATTTTGTTAGCTATGTGTGTACTCAGTATGTGGTTTTTAAAATACTCAGTTCTGAAAACGAGCTCCTTGAAAAGCAATGTAGACACTCATATGCTAAAGCCTTAATTTTAGGAATCCTTCTCTGTGGGTAAGACTATTTGAAAACACATTTAACTTTTTCTAAGTAATTTCTCGGAAATGCTGCATTGTCACTGTTGCAAGACTGGAGAGTCCTATAATTTTATGACAATTCTTGAAGACGCATTCATGGTTCAATTTTATGTCATACCTATTGCACATTACAATAGAGATGCTACCTGCATTTTCCAATGAAGATAATGTTTTTAGATTTAACATGGTTTTAAGTATGCTAGAAAGGACCTATAAACTAGTCAGTGGAGATCAGTTAGCATCAGTTATACTTAATAAGTATGTAAGTTGTATGACAGAGAAGCTAGTAATTTGTCTTTGTTCAAAATAAACAGGCAAGGGTATGGGAAGCAATGTGGTAGGTAGTCAGGTGCTTATCTCCTATTTATAAGCTAAAGAACTTTGAAGTTTAAATCAACTAATCATTTTGCCAGTGTTGATGACTAAATTATTGCCCTTTGACTCAAATGACATTTAAATGATGCTACTGCTTTAGTTTTTAGGACAGTCTTAGTGTTACTTATTGTTTTCAATATCAACATACGTAGTTACTATGGAGACAACAGGCATCCTCACTAATAAATTATCTTATTCATTAACTAAGGTAAAGATTTTATTATGTTTGAAATGAATACAACTCATTCCATTGTTGAAATCAACATTTCTTGTCCCAGACAAATGAAAAATTCCTGTTTTTCTTTTATTGTTGCTTTTCGAATGTTTTTAAATACCTAACTCATATTAAATATGTGTACTTAGTGCATCTTCTAATGAAATAAATTCTGATAAAAGGTCTTTTTCTTATTGTAGGAAATCTTATGTGGCCTTGGGAAGGTTGCTTATATGATCTAATGAAGTCTTTCGGATTTGGTGGAATTTATGGGATGTTTCCATTGGAAACATTACAGGGGAAAAAATCATTCATGCTTTGGTATGCCAGTGGAGTCTACTGCTGAAATTTGGTACTTTTGCCCTTATCTCTCTTACGCGTTCATCAGTAGGCATGTGATGTAGTCTGTGACAACATAAAGCATTAGAATCAATTTATAATAGAGAAGGCCTACATTGTGGGATGCTTTATCATGTGACTTTTAATTTACAAGCCGATTTCCTCTCCAATTTTAAAAAGTTGATGTTGTGTTCTCAACTTACCTGTTCAACCTGGTCTTTTTCCAGAAACAGTTCATATTCTCCTGATGGTACATTGTTCATTGTTTTTACAAGTAGGGCCGGCAAGCAGTCATCATTACAGTTGTCTTTAAGTTTAGCCACGCTTTTTAAAACAAATTTGTCTCCCACTTTTTGCAATTATAATTTCTGTTTTTAAAAACTGGTTCCAGGATCCCTGTGGATACCAGAGTCTGTGGTCGTTCAAGTCCCTTGTATAAAATGGGATACTACATGCACATCATCCCCATATACTTTAAATTCTCTCTAGATTAACTATAATATCTGACATAATGTAAATGCTTCATAAATAGTTTTTACACTGTATTGTTTAGGGAGTAATGACAAGTACAAGAAGTCTGCGCATCTTCAGTACAGGCACAAACACCCTAGGCCCAACTATATTGTGCACATCAGCAACAAGTAACTTCTTTTTCCTGAATATTTTTGATCTGTGGTTGGTTGAATTCCCAGATGCAGAACCACGGATACTGAGTCCAAACGTATAGCAATGTCATTTTTGAAGGATGTGCAGTGGCATTGCTCACTGTATTAATTATACATTGCTGTATTACAAACTGCCCCGTAATATAACAGCTTAAAACAAATATGTATTGTTTTGTACTTTCCGAGGAACAGGGATCCTGGAACAGCTTAGTAAGATGTTTCTGATTCAGGGTCTCTCATGAAGACGGAATGAAGCTTTTAGCTGGGGCTGCATCATTTGAAGTCTTGACTGGGGCTGAAGGATGCAGTCCCAAGAAAGGCTCATTCACATGGCTCTTGGCTGAAAGTCTCAATTTCTTGCCACGTGGGCTTTTCCCCAGGGCTGCGCCTCGGTGTTCTCAAGATTTGGCAGTTGGCTTTCCAGAACAAGTGATGACGTAGTCGAAGCTGGAAGCCACAGTGTTTTGTTACCCAATCTTAGTAGAGATAGTCTGTCTCTTTTGCCCAGGTACATCGTAGGAGGGTACTATACAGGGTGTAAAACCAGGAGGCGGAAGTCACTGCGGGGACATCTTAGGGGCTGACTTCCACACTCATTTACTGTGTTGTAATTAATGTTTATTGGAGAATGACAGAGAGAGGTAAGAGTTGGCCTTTGGGGAGACACAATAAAAGATTTGATTTGAAATATAAAAAAAATTTGAGCTTCCTAGGTAATATTTTTGTTAAGTGTATATGTAAGGTATTTTAAAAAATGGGATTCTCTTTACATATAACAAATAAGATGGATTAATGTGAACAAATTAGTTTTTTTAAATCAATGTTAGATCTTAATCAGTTTGCATTTTTTTCTTTTTCATTGTGTAAGTGGTAATTGTATACATTTAAGTTTGCTTTTTGCCATTTACATCCTAATAGACACATCATATAATTTTAAATTATAATCTGTAGTTCTCACCTTTTGTGGTTGTTTAAGGCAGGATGAAGAGCCTTGTTTTGAGAACTCCCACGTAGCACAAGGGGCCTTTGTCAAAGTGAAAGCCTGGAAGATAAAAAGCTGACATTAAAGTGGATGCCTAGAATGCTTAAAAACAAGATTTTTCATGGAGTTCTGATCCACTAGAGATTTTGGACTCTTCAGGAGAGTATCTCCATTTTTCTCATCCTATTGTTCAGGATTATGTGAGAAAGTGGCAACTGTGTTAAGCTATTAACTATTAACCTCTGGGATGAATTGGAGATAATTTTGGCTTTTGCTCAAATAGAATGAGAAAGAGAGCAAGGAAAACATTTCATATTCTAAATTAAGATATATAAGTAAAGGTATTTCAGTGCCTTGGTTGAAACAGTAAAAAAGGAATAAGGGAAGTGTAGCCCCAACTGGACACAGCAGGAGGAGAAGGGCCAGGATGAGGACAGGAAGTGTGAATTGAGTCAGGAGGAGTGAGAGACATCTAGTAAGCCGAGAGCTTCTATATCTTGGGCCTAGATGTGTTAAATGAAGCTTTGCCATGACCAATTATTTTACCAGAATAGAAAGAAACTAAGTATATCAGTATATTTCAACAAGCTTAATTCTGGATATTTTAGAGTTACTGGGCATTTAGGAGTGGCCCCTGTTACTAGGGATTACTGCCAGTAGAGAACAGATAACACAAATAGGATTTTTTTCCTTTATAAAATGGATATACGCTGCTTAACAGTCTTTGATAATCACTTGCATATAACTTAATATCTGGAGCTGTGTGTGATTTAAAACAACCATTCTATTATATCTCTTGATTTTGTGGGTCAGGAATGTAGTTAGGACTCAGCCAGATGATTCATCAGTTTTGTGTGGTCTCTGTGGAGGTCACTCTGTAAACTTCAGCTGGAAGATGGGCTGGTTACAGGGTCTGAGATGGCTTCACTCATGTCCGGCACTTTGGTAGAGATGGCTGGAAGGCTGGGCTCAACCGGGAGTGGTTGACCGGAGTAGGCACATGTGACGTAACCAGCATAACAACCCTAGGATGCTGCAATAGCTAGGGATAGACCACGAGTCCCAGAGAACATGTTCCAAGGGGGCTAGATAGAAGCTTTATAACTGTATTAGTTTCATATTGCTGTTAAAACAAATTACCACAGATATAGTGGTTTAAAACAACACCAATTTATTCTCTTAGTGTTCTGGGGGTTTGAAGTTCAAAATGAGACTTAAGCGGCTAAAAGAAAAGCATCAGCAAGGTTCTGTCCTACTGGAGGCTCCGTGGGAGAATCTGTTCCTCGTCTTTTTCAGCTTTTGGCATTCATTGGTTCCTGGCCACATCACTCTAATCTCTGCTTTTGATTGTCACACCATCTCCTACATTGACCTTTTTTTCCCCTCCCGCTTACGAAGACCCCCATGATAATATTTAGAGTAATATATAATATCCTACCTGGATAATCTCACTCTCTCAAAATCCTTAATTTAATCGTACCTGCAAAATCTCCCTTGCTGTATAAGGTAACATATTCACAGGCTGGAGGATTAGGATGCGGGCATATTTGGGGTCCATTATTCAACCTACCACCCGACTTGTTATGACCTTGCTTGGAAGTCCCAGAATGTTGTTTCTGCTGCATGCTCTTGGTTGAGCAAGGCACTAAGGCCAGTCTGCATTCAAGGGAAGGAAACTTAGGAGGAGGTATTTCAGGTAGACGACCACACCTCATAGTTACAATTTGTTCTTTCTATCAGTACATTTAAAAAAAATGAACCATACCCATTAGAAATCTTGTATTACCTCTTTCTCTATTCATATATACCATTAACATTAGGTTTCGGTTTGTTTTAAGAAATTTGAACATTAGTTCTTGTGCTAAGTGCTAGAACGGTGATTCCTTTTATATACTGAGATATGTAAGATTCCTACCTCCACATCAGTATTTCTCAACACCGGCACTTATGACACTTTGGGCTAGAGAATTCTTTGTTGGGACTGTCCTCCTCCGAGGATATTTAGCAGCATGCCTGTCCTCTACCTGCTAGGTGACAGAGGCGCACTCCTACCCACCTCACCCCCAGTTCTGGAAACAAAATTATTTCCAGACGTTGCCAGATGTTCTGTGGAGAAGACATGGGCTAAGGGGAAGAGGAGGGTAGCAAAATTGTCCTGGTTGAGAGCTGTTCCTGTCTGTGAAATGCTGTAGGCTGTTTCTTCTTCAGTTCTCTGCCTTATCTCTCCTGCCTGTCAGTGTACCTGCTTTGCTTCTACTCATTGCTCTATTTCACATTTATTTGTCTCTGGATATGGGCAGAGGGGTAACTCCTTACCTCCCTGTCAAATTCCTCGCCTCTCTATCAAATAAAGGAGCCGTGTGAAACTGTTTTCCTTGGTTTTGATGTCTCTTCACTTCTGAGTTCTTGACTAAATTCTAAATGTTAGCCACTTAGAAAATATGGCTTCAAATAACTTCAACACTGCTGTAGTGTTTAATTCACCACTAATTAATTCGTTGTTGTTCATTTCAACAGTCACTCACTTACTGCTAACTTTTTTACAGCGATCATGACAAGCAAATTTTTATGAACAAATTGGTGGATAAGAAAATTGAAATAATATAAAGTTTGCAACTATTTAATAGGGTCATCCAGAACTAATATTCAAGATAGGGATCTTGAATATTGGGAATAACCTGATATTAAACCAGTAATAGTTTTGGTTTTTCTAGAAATAGTGATGAATTTGTGTAACCGCACTTTTGTCTGTTTGTTTTTTGTGGGGTTTTTTTTTTTTGGCATGTCAGTGTAAAGGCAACTGGAATAAATAGATGCTAAATCCTCAAGTGAGGATTTTATTAGCATTTTTCTCAAGTCAGATGAATTGATTGGTATGTAGATTTATAGGACTCTCCCCTTGTTTTTGACTCACAGGTTTATGTCTGCTTTAGGTTAGTGAAAACAACCACATTAAAAACAAGAAGGTGGAGCCCTGACCCGTGTGGCTCAGTTGGGCGTCGTCCCGCGAAGCGCAAGATCGCTGGTTTTATTCGAGGTCAGGGCACATGCCTGTGTTATGGGCCAGGTTCCCAGTTGGGGGCCTGCAAGAGGCAACTGATGGCTGTTTCTCTCCCTCTCTTTCTCCCTCTCTTCCCCTCTCTCTACAAATAAATAAAGTCTTAAAAAAGAAAACCAAGATGTTAGATGTTAAAATATAATAACTTAATTACCTAAAATTATCTGGTAAATGAGAGATCTTCCAGACAAAGGACTTTGCAGGTAACAAGATGTCATTCCTCTTAAGCTTGGAAACCTTTACTTTGATAGCTTTTGTTGGAAGCGTATTTGAATGTACTGCATTTTTCTGTCCCTTAGTAAAAGCATAATGGGCATAATTTGGCTTCTACTAGATGTCGGAGTCCTTATATACTGTATTTTAATACAGTGATTTTCTTTGGGGCTACTTCTATTTGTAGACACACTAGTCATCGTACCACGTGCCTCGGGAACACTGTGCCATTTCAGTTGGCAGGCTTTTTAGACTCTGTCATAGTAAAATGTGCTGGGCTTATAGTACCCCTCCCCCCCCCCAGTGCCTTCAGACTGTTCTGCTCTATTCTCATTCATCCCTTGCGGTTGTGGTGAACTCTTTTCTGCTGTGTAAGGCGGTCTGCTTCTTGGCATCTCTGTTATTATTTCTAGCGTGTGCTCTTTGTCACTCCCCCATAGTGTTTGTTCTTTTTCTTTTATTCTCCTTTTGGTTTTGATCCCCTTATGCTTCTCAGTAGGGCTTAATCCTGACACACATTTCAAGGTCATAGACCACTGCCCTCCTTCGTCTTTCCAGCTAGCTAATTGCATCTATCGCATTGTTATTGATCTGTGACTCTTCAGATCCCACACTGAAGATCCTGTGTGTACGTTTGCTAATATCTGGATTGTGGCTGTTCAAAGGGTCATTTAACTGAGGTATTACTATTTTTGGATCTTAAAGTTCTGGGGAATTTTATATTATAATGGTTTTCTTAGTTGGTTTAGTTTAGATTTTCCATTTTCTTTCCGAGCTCTAGGGTAGATTATTTAGTACACTGTATTATTAAAAACATTTGAAATTAAAAAAAACAGCCTGGTATTTTATAACACAACTTCTGAATTTCTGTTGTAAAATGGTTCTTATATTTTATTTACTTATTTATTTTTAATTTTTAAAGACTTTATTTTATTTTTAGAGAGAGGGGAAGAGAAGGAGAGAGGGCGAGAAACATCAATGTGTGGTTGTCTCTTGCATGCCCCTACTGGGGACCTGGCCCACAACCCAGGCATGTGCTCAGACTGGGAAACGAACCAGTGACCCTTTGCTTCGCAGGCCTGCGCTCAATCCACTGAGCTACACCAGCCAGGGCTGGTTCTTATATTTTATAGAAGGCATTTTGCAGCTACCACTATTGCTGCTAATACCATCTTCACTACAATTACTTAGCAATTATTAAGTATTCATTATATATCAAACATACTGAACTAAATGAGTTTTTATGTAATTATTTTGTTTACTTGGAGAGAAAAGGAATGATCTCTGTTCTATAGATTAAGAAACTGAGGCTAAGAGGAATTTGCCCAAGGTCCTGTAACCCACGTGGCAGACTAGAGTTTTGTAACTTAGCTTTGTTTGACTCTAAAACCCCTGTTTTCATTACTACACCTTTCTGGATATTTTTACCAGGGTTTTTTTTTTTAACACATGCTGGGAAAAAAGGTTACACCTCAAATGCTAAATAGAAATAACATGTCTTATTCTATCTTTGGTATATTTGTACAACATACAACAGTCAATACAAAAGCAAATATGGTATCAATACTTTAAAATAAGGGAAATCAAAGTAAAATTTGTGTGCAAAAAAGTCTGTAAATTGTATGAGGAATTTGGGAAAGTCAGAAAACTAGTATTGGGGACTCCTAACTATCATAAATTTCTAACCTGTACTCTAATTTTTCTTCCAAATTTTTAATGAGTTTTATAAAAGATAGCTAACATACTCTTCATGGAAGAGCTTTCCAAACTTTGAAAATTTGTTTACTCAACAAATATTTATTACTCTTTCTATAATGTAATAGACACTGTTGGGGGAACATCAGAGAATTAACTTGACATTATACCCTCATGAAGCTTACATTTTTGACTAAGGAAAGATATGTGTAGTATAGTAAACAAATAAAATAATTATAGGTAGTCTTTGCTGTTAGGATGCACAGAATGATACTTACTTTAAATAAGGTGATCTGGGAAGGCCTTTGCATAGGTAATATTTAATTGGAAGTGAAGGGCTGAGAAACCAGTCATTCAGACAGCTGGAGGAAGAGCATTCTGAGAAGAAGGAAAAGCAAATACCAAGAGCCTGAGATAGGAAGGGACATGGCAGAGCATCGGAATGGACAGAAAGCAAGTAGGGGTGGAATTTACGAGCAAAGTGGAGTGTGGAATGAGATGAGCAGGTAGACAGATGCCACATTAGTCAGGGTCTTCCTCAGCAAACTTTAGGAAAGCCACTTGAGGGTTTAAACACAACAGTGTAATAATTTAAAGAGCACTTTGGCTGCTAGTGGACTAATGCAGGGTGCAAATGCACAAGCTGGGAGACCACTTGGGAAGCTGTCACGGTAGTCTAGGCTAGGGGTGGTGCTGGATTAGACTAGGTGGCTATGGAGTCTGAGAGAAGGAGATGATTCAAGGTATTTATTTGGGAGTGAATTGATGGGACTTGCTGATGGGTTAGAAAGGGGCAGGTAATTAAGGGGAAGAAAGTAGAAAGTGAGGACTTAGGTTTCTGACTAGTGATTGAGTAAAAGATGGTCCTATTAACTGAGGGAGAAGTCTAGGGAAAAATAGTTTTGGGGACAGAAATTAAAATTGTTAATTTTGGACATGTCAAGTTTAAGATACCTTTGTGAATGGACATATCAAGTAATTGGGGGTATGTGTGTGTATATTTATAACATAGATCTGAAACTCATAGGGGAAGTTTAGGCTGAAGATGTTAAGTATGGGTGTCCACAATTGTATGTCTATGGAGAAGAAGGTCCAGGAGAGAACTCAGAAACGCTAATGTTTACTGGAAGGGAAGAGGAAGAAGAACCAGAATTCGAAGGAGACTGAGGAGTTTCCACAAACTTCCTTCCCACAGGAAGGATAACAAGAACGGTGGACTCCAGAAGCTAAGTGAAGAAGACGGAGAAATGATCTGATGCTTTAGATAAGTCAAGTGAGGGGAAGACCATGCGGAAAGAAGAAGGCGCATAGGATTTAATAACACAGAAGAGCCTGATGTCTTTGTCAGAAGCAGTTTCATAAGAACTGTGTCAGCTGAGGAGGGAGTGTCAGTAAAGGATTCAGCTCTTAAAGGGGACTTTGGATAGTGCTACTGTAGTAGCTTGAGTACTACTGAGATTTTCTCTCTACTCACAGGTTAGAAGTCTGAACTTATTTTAAATATTTGCTACTAGTATACTCATTTTTTTTCAGACAGTCCTGTGTAGAATTCTAGTTCATCAGAGAAAAATAAAATACCGCAGGTAAGCATATCACACCCCTTTTTAGCAGCATTGTACAGGAAATATGTAGGCCCTTTAGCAGGTAAGATCTTTTTATTTTCTTTGGTAAGTAGCTTATAGAAGTCAAGAAGATGATTTGAAACTCCCTTTTTCAAATTACGATATCTAAGAGCTGGGGGTCACACTTTTTTCCAGAGTACAGGACTTTCATTGCTAAAACTAAGAGAGTTCCTGGCAAACTGGACAATTGGTCACCCTACCTGACAGTATTTTTGACCTTCTCACAGATTAAAGCTTTTGACTCATAGGAGAGATTGAAAGAAGGATCCAGGTAGAATTTCATGGTCCCTCTGCACGGCCACTTTTCTGCTCCTGAAGGTCTGCACCCACGCGGGTGCTTTCTTACGATTCCCTCTTTTACCGCCTTTTGTGTCTGGTGGGGTTTCTGGTGAAAGAATCTGCAAGAAAGTGCAGACTCCCCCAGTTTCTGTGGATGCTAGTGCCTTCCCACTGTCCCACCAGCCTGCACTCTGCCTTCTCCTGTTCCCTTACTGCTCTAGCTGTGCCCTTCTCAGGGTGTCTGGTTGCACTGATCCCAAGTAAGCAAGTGCTAATGTCCCCTCTGTCCTTGGAGGTGCTTGCCTCTCTTTTAATTTAGGCCAAGTCATTTGCTCTGTGACTTCAGTTCTCTTCTGGGTTGGGTTAGAAATAAGTCATGAACTTGAATTCAGTTTGACTTGGTTTCAGGTGAGGGCGGTAGCAGTGCTCTTTGTAGCTCCCTGCATCCCACGGAGGAAACTTTGCTTCACAAAGTTTAAAGTACATATAAAGTCACCTGGGGATCTCTCTTACTGAAACGCAGGTTCTCTTTCGGTAGGTTTCAGATAGGGCCTGAGATTCTGTGTTTCTGACACGTTTCCAGTGATTTCAATGCTTCAGGTCCAGGGACCACATTCTTCTGAGTAGCAAAGTTATAGAAGATGGTTTTGTTTTGGTTTTAAGGTGGGAGAGAGTTAAGGTCACATATAAGGTCTGTCCAGAGGAATCCAGCCATGTAATATGAAAAAGAGAGGCACTGAAGAAGACACGAGATATAAGATATATGGTACATAGGACAATGACACCTCAGTCCCCTTCAAAGTTGGCACCTTGGGACCTCACACAGTTCTCCCAGCATCTCTTCCACTGTTCAAAACACTCTGCAAAATCCTTTGTTGGAATTGCCATCAGCTGCCCTGTTGTATTTTCCTGAATCTCAGTGACAGTCTGAAATCTCTTTCCTTTCAAAAGTGATTTTAGTTTTGGAAAAAGCCAGAAGTAACAGGGTGCCAAGTTTGGGCTGTAGGAGCTGAGTTACCTGGGTGATTTGATGTTACCCCCCAAAAAATTCTGCACGTAATGTATGAGCAGATGATGAAGCTGCCCATAGCTGCAGCTGTCTTCGCTGTATTGCCCCTCTCAACTGACAAGCAATATTGAAGTAGTACTCCTTGTTAATTGTTTGGCCTGGAAGGGCATAGTCTTGATGTACAACACCTTTCCAATCAAAAAACACAGTTAACATGGTCTTGATCTTGCTGTGACTTTGCCGCACCTTCTTCGGGCGTGGAGAACCAGGCGACTGCTATTGGGACGACTGGGCCTTTCGTTTCAGAATCGTAGCCATGGACCAACGATTCATCCCCATTTATGATGTTCTTGAGGAGGTCTGGTTCATTAGTAGTGGTTTGAATCAAGTTGTTAGCAATCGCAGCACAGTGTTCCTTCTGCTCTGGTAGCAGAAGCCATGAACGAATTTTTATGCCAAGATCCTGCGTCAAAATCTTGGACACAGTGGTTTTTGGAATCCCTAGATCAGCTTCTGCTTCTCCCACTGTCTGTCGGTGTCCTTGTTGACTGCAGCCCATATACATTCACCATTCTCAGGTGTTCTGCTTGCTGCAGGCCTTCCAGAACATTGATCACTTTCAGCAGGTTTTTGACCATCTTTGAAGCATTTGTGCCACACTTTTGTTTGTGCTGCACTCATTGCATTGTCGCCAAAAGCCTTCTGAATCATCCGAGTGGTTTTTGCAAAGGAATGTTCAAGCTTAATGCAAAATTCGATGCAGATTCATTGCTCTACTCTCTCATTTTGAATGTGACGGCCACACAGCGCACATGCTCACTCAACAGCATCTACCGCCCCCACTGACTAGTACAGTGAAGTCCTCATTGTGTATTCCAGGCCACTCTCCTTGGCTGCCAGGTTACATCGATATCACAAAACAGTTCTCGTTATATTAACAATGGCTAGACTTTTTCCAGACAGACCTCATGGATAAGTTCAGGCATGATTGAATTGTGAAAGAAAACAGGCAAACAGAGGTGGGAGTGATAATGTAAGATGTGGTACTTTTGGTGAGCTGGCAGAATTTTATATTTGTGTGTGAGAAAGGTCTTGTGGTTTAAAAATCATCATCTAATTTTTTTTTCCCAACGAGCATTCTTAAAGACATTAGAAAAACTTAATTGAAAACACTGATTTTATAGCCATACAATGAGAACTTTTTAGTGTAATTGTACTTTTCCCACTTAACTTTATATTGCTTTTTACATTTTGAAACAATCTCAAGTTTATAGAAAAGTTTTAAGTGTAGTACAATAAGCCCTGCGCCCAACCCCCCGCCCCCGATGTTTGAGAATATGTTGCTGACGTGATGCCCCATTATACCTGTCACTGGTTAAGTTCCTTGGGAAGCAGTCTCTGGGACGCTGATTGGCATGCAGGACATTTGTTGGGGCGTGCTGTTGGAGTCCTAACCTTAGGAAGAAAGGGGGGAAGCAGGTTTGGGCAGAGGCAGGAGTAAAGTGATACAGTCTCAGTGGACTCAGCTGACCCCGTGGAGGTTTCTAGAGATAGAATGACCCCCTCAGTGTTGTCCTGAGTTGGGTGAGAGGTCTTCTGGGTCTCTGCCTCTGTGTAAAGTAGCTATTGGACTCATTTTCACAGAGGTGGATGGCCCTGGGCCGGGTGCAGAGCTTTGGGAGAGGCAGCGTTCTTTGGGTGGGGCAGCATTCTTCAGCTGGCGCAGGCCTCCAAGGTGTGGCAGTGTTGAACTGCCGCCCTTTGAGAGACTCCAGATGTGCAGCCAGAGGAGCCTGGAGAAGGTGATGAAAAGGATGAAGATGGTCCAGAGGAGCTGACTCTGGTACAAGCTTCACACTAAAGGAACTCTCAGAGATACTTTATGACACTGAAAATACAAAGGATGGAATGTGTAAGCTAATCCAGACTTAGAAAGGAGTGTGATGGCTCACCAGGGCCTAGGAAAGAGGCCTGCTCCACATCGTGTTATATGAAGAGAAGAGCGCTAGCGCTGTTGAAGCTACCTTTGGTAATTTTTTATGAAGAAATAATAAAACTTTAATTGTCGGTGTTTCTAATATTTTAAATTGTATATTAAATAAACATTAGTTTAGTATATATAATGTACACTAAATAAACATTAGTTTTACTATTTCAATTTTTTTTGTATTTCTAACTTAGTAGAGAAATTTTTTTAAAAAATTTCATTGCAGTGTAACAGACATATTAGTTTCAGATGTACAAGATAATGATTTGATATTTGTATATATTGCAAAATGATCACCATGATAAGTCTGGTAAACACCTGTCACCGTACATAGTTCCAGACTTTTTTTTCTTGTGGAGGTTTTAACGTTTGGAAAAAAATTGTAAAGGTCACAGCACAATTGTGATTTTCTGCATTCAGCATGGTTTCAGCTTGCACTGGCATTTTTAGAGCCCCACACTATTGGGCGAGGTGAGGACTGCCTGTATTGTAGCATGATTCACTTCAAAAGTTCATGTACACTTTTTATTTATACATATTTTATTTACTTTATTGCTTGAATACATTTTGATTGTAAAATATTTTTAGCAGGCAGATACCCCAAACCTGAGATTGCCATTGCGAAGCCAGCGAAGAAGGCATCATCAGCAGAGGTCCCTGATAGTTTTGGTATAGTGCAATCTTAACAGTGCCGATTGTGCATCAGACGTTTATTGCAAATAGCAGAGCATCTGTTTGGCAGAACTTTGGACTTCTTGCTGCTTTGAACTAGCATGCTTTAGTTTTAATGATGATTTTTTGCATCATTGTTTTAGATTGTCTACAGAATATTTTTTACTATCTAATCCTAGACTCTGGATATGATGGAATAATAATTGCATGTTTAATTAACTGAAGGATTAAATTTATGACCTTAACAAAAGACAAAATCATTTATATTTAATTATATTTAAATAGTGTATTTTAAAAATTGTTGTAATAACCCTGGCAAGGTACTTATAAAAAGCAACAAAGATTATTAATTTCTTTAGATGAATGAATAGGAAAAAAGACAGGGAAAAACACAGGGAAACCTTCAGAATATATATTGTAAAGAGAAGCTATGTTTACATAACTGAACTTCAGGAAAATATATTTTAAAAATACATTCTCGAATAATTTGAAAGTCACATAATTTTATTTTAAGACCATTCATGAAAAATTTTTTTTTAGATTCAATCTCCATATTGCTTGAGAGGGAGGAAGGGAGGTAGATGGGTAGGTATAAAAATAAATATTTCCTGTTGCTATTTTATTTTTTATTACTATTTAATATAGATACATTACCTAAGAAGTATGACACAGTATATGAAAAGGAATCAGAAATATTTTATGGACCAATTGAAATTTTAAAAGGATAAAGGGTAAATACAACTTAGTTTTCTTAGGCTGTATGCAGGGGAGGGAAAAAGTAGATTTGCAGTTTCTATGAAGAAGACATGCAGGTTAAATAAATAATGATACAAGAATAAACTCTGTGTTTTGTGTACTTATAACTGTAAACCTACTTTTGCCAACCCTTGTATATAGTGTTGAGCAAACACCAAACTGTAAGAACTTCGGAGAACCAGAGGCATAATAGTGTGTGTGTGTCTGCACACATACATATATGTGTATGTTAACATATTAGTACATGTCTGCAAAAATCCCCCTGTATACTTTGCCACTTCTAATGTCATTCTAAAATTAAAAATTTTAACCACAGTGTATATGTAGAAGTTAAAAGTTTAATGCAAAGGCCTCTTGTAGAATAAAGTTTAAATTTTGAATTATTCTGAAGATTGTTTAGTTAGCCCTCATTTTTAGGATCATGTAGGAAAAAAGTGATACTTTTTTTCACTAGGAGGTAAGGAGCTGCCGAACAATAGCTACACCGATAGTAGGACTTACCTGTCAGTGATCACCTTCTGAGACTCCGTCCGTAGCTGTAGCTCTACTCACTGCAGGGTGCTGCTTCTTGAGTGTGTAGGTGGTGCACCTGTTTTTTAAGTCCTGCTAGTTATGCAGTGGACGCAGAATCGTAGAGCTAGAAGGGATCACAGAGACCTAAATTCATTTGATGTACCATGACTTCGAGATCTTGAGGGTTTATACATTATAGTACTGTCTCCACACCTAGTAAGTAAAAGTAACAAGATCTGGTTTTTAAAAGTTGTGCTGTTGTTTTAATATCTCAGTCTTTTTTAAAAAGGAGTATCATTGTGTGTAGGAATTATTTTTTGTCTTCCTTTGGTGTGAAGGAAAGGAAGGAGTATAGCCTCTGTATTAAGAAGTACATATAATTGTCCCAAGTACACAAGTTAGGCGTGTAAAAGTAACCACTATTCAATAATATGTTTGATTATCAAAAAACCCTCTATGAAATGACAGCTATAAGAGAAATACGAGTAAATTGTTATGCCTCTAGTGTTTACTTTTTCTTAAGTCAGAGGTAAACAACAGGTTAGCGAATGAATGAGGGTAATGAAGATGATGATTCATTGAGCACCATCGCCTTCCTCATCATTACTACCGGGCAACTTCTGTTCTCAACTGTTAAGCCCCTGGCCTGCCTCAGCCCAGGAACTGTGTAGTTGCCCTTAAGTAAACTGGGTAGCAGTCTAGTTTGCAAGAAGCGCCGGGTCGTGTGCTATGTATCCCAGGAGGTTAATGAAGTGACAGTATCATGTGATGTATATAGATTTCTCTACCACATAATGTGCAGGAAACTTGAATGCTAAATAAAATTACAAAATTACACTCAATTTCTTTTTTGGGGTCTTAGATAAAGCATATTTGAAAATAAATTTTAAAGTTGTTTTATAATTATAGTCTTTATTTTAAAAGACAAAACCTGTTGATTGAAATTTACTAAAAAGTTAAGTTCCTTAGTATTTTTATTTTTCAATTTGGAATATCAGTTTTTATATTTCTTGGAGATATTAATTCATTTATTTAAAAAATATTGCTGTGTAGCTTTACAAACTCGTTTTGGTGCATGTTTGATTTCTTTTGCATTTAATATGATTTGCTTAAGTTATTTTTCATACAGCATGGTTTGCACTTTAAGTTTGTATTTTTTAGTGTTATATGAGGTCTGTCCAGAAAGCATTCAGCCAAGTAATGTGAAAAAGAGAGACTTTCTTGAAGAAGATACAAGATACAAGAAACATTGTACACAGGAAAGGACACCCCAGTCCCCTTCAAAGTCTGCACCTTGGGACCTCACATAGTTCTCCCGTTTGCCATCAGCTGCCCCGTTATATTTTCCTGAGTCTCATGGACAGTCTGAAATTTCTTCCCTTTTAAAGATGATTTTAGTTTTGGGAAAAGCCAGAAATCACAGGGCACCAAATCTGGGCTGTAGTGGGGCTGAGTCACCTGGATGATTTGATGTTTTGCCAAAAACTGCACAAGACATGATGCATGAGTAGGCACGTTGTTGTGATGAAGCTGCCAACCACCAGTTGCCCACAGCTGCAGCCTTCTGAATCATCCGATTAGTTTCCTCAGAGGAACGTTCAAGCTCGATGCAACATTTGATCCAGATTTGTTGATCTACTTGCTCAGTCTGTTGAATGTGACAGCCACACAGTACACCTGCTCACTCAACAGGTCTACCGCCCCCACTGACTAGTAGAGTGAAGTCACCATTGTCCACACATGCGCACTCCAGTCCACTCTCCTTGGTTGCCAGGTTATATCAATGTCCTGCAAACTGTTCTTGTTATATTAACAGTGGTTGGACTTTTTCTGGACAGACTTCGTATATTTATTGTAAATTTTACCTCATCCATCGGAACTTTGGTTCTATTAAAAGCCTAAATAGTTATTTATAATGTTCAGAAATATAGCCCCTAGGTGATTGCTTAAATGCAGTAGTTTTCTCTGATCTGACCTTTTTATAACTCTCTTATTAGACCAAATAGTAATTTGTGTTGCCAAGTCTATACCTATGTACTTTCTTGGGAAGCTGCTAGGGTAGGGCCTGCAGCAAATATTATTAGGTGGTCAAAAGAATAGAAAGTAGATAATTGGTCACTTAAAGAGTATTTAGTTTTTTACAGTGAAAGGTATAGCGTGTGCATTAAACTGTTCTATGTCATTCAGGGTGAGGTTGCTTTGGTACTTACTAAGTCTATTATAAGTGATTTTGAATTTCCCCTTGATTTGTGATCTTATATTGATTTTTACGTCCATGGTAACAGACTGAAATAAGTTAGAATGTTTAGAATTACCATTGCCGTGAACGTGTAATAGAAAACAAGACTCTTTATTTTTCAGATTTTTTTTTGTTTCAAGTTTGGATTTACAACTTGTAAAGCATGGTTAAATTTAATGGGATGTTTTACAGTGAAAATGACAAACCATAGTTTCTATTACACAATGTACTAGCACTTCCTCTGTATATACCAAGGGGCTTAGTTGTGTTTTCTAGCATCATCACGGTACATACGTTTTGTTTTATAATGGAAACTAAAATGTAGAAACTATAGGTGTTCCATTTATATTTCTTCTATGTCAATTGCTGAGAAGCTGTTATATTTCTGAGTGTGATTGTGGAAATGTTTATTTTGCATTTTGTTGTTAGGTATAAACAAATTGTTTTTTTGCCTTTTTACGAATTGACTCTTTTATCATTTAAACCTGGTTCTGGTAATATAGTACTCTTTGTCTTTAAGTTTACTTTATCTGATATAAATATAGCCATTCCAGCCTCTATAAGCTTCCTGTTTATGTAGTGTATCTTTACCATCCATTTACTTTCAACCTATTAAAGTGTAATTCTTGCAGATATATATTTGGGTCTTGCTTTTTGCTTTTTGACAATCTCTGCCTTTTAATTAGAGTGTTTGGTTCATTACCATTGAATATAATTATTCATATGATTAGATAGAGTTTTACTATTTTACTATTTGGTTTCTGTTTGTCCCTGTTTCTTGTTTCCTGTTTCTATTGACTTAATGCTTTTTGGAATTCTCTTTAGGTTATTTATTTAGCTTTTCAACTATGTTTTCATTGCATTTTGTCTGTGTGGTTGCTCTGGGCATTACAGATATGCATTCTGAACTATTAAGAGCTACTGTTGTACCACTTCGTACATGTTGTAGAAATATTGCAACCAAATTACCACTTGGTCCATTTGTAACCCCCTTTACCCTTTACTCTCTGATGTCATATGTATTACATCTACAAGTTATAAACGGCACAAGGCCATGCTGTAATTTTTTGCTATAAACAGGCAGGTTCACTTAAATTACTAGAAAAAGCCCTGGCCGGTGTGACTCGTTTGGTTGGGACATGATCCTGTGGACTGAGAGGTTATGGGTTCAATTTCCGGGTAGGGCACATGCCTAGGTTACAGGTTTGGTCCTGGTTGCGTGCATACAGAGGACAACCCATCCATGTTTCTTTCTTACATGAGTGTTTCTCTCCCTTTCTCTCTTCCCCCTCTCTAAAATCAATAAAGTAAAATCTTTTAAATTACTAGGAAATACACATTTTTTACACTTACCAATATTTACCATTTCTGATGCTCTTCATTGTTTTCTGAAATCCTGCTTTCTAACTGGTATTGTCCCTTAGTCTGAAGAACTTTCTTTTGCATTTCCTGTTTTGCAGGTTGCCTGGCAACTCATCCTCATAGTTTTAGTTTATTTGTGATATATTTTGCCTTCATTCTTGAAGAACCATTTTTCTGAATATATAATACTAGACTGACATATTCACATAGTTGTTTTCCTGTATTTAATGTGTCATTTTTTTCTGACTGCTTTCTTGTTGTTTTTGTTTTTTTTTTTACATTATTGGGTTTCTTCATATTTACTAGGAGTTCACTGAACTTCTTGTAGCTTTTGAAAGTTCTGTCTTCCACCAAATTTGGGAAATTTTTAACCATTATTCAAAAAAATTTTGTCCTTTCTCCTTGTCTTCTGGAACTCCAGTTACTGAAACCCTGGTTCCTTATTTTTTAATCTTTTCATTTTTCAGACTGGGAATGTTTACTGAGAGATCATCGTGCTCACTAACTTTCTCTTCTGCCACCGCCATTTTGATTTTAATCCTTGTCTGCGTTGTAAGTTTCAGATCATACATTTTTCAGTTCTCAAGATTAATTTGGTTCTTTTTTATAGTTTCTATTTGAACATTTTTCATTTACATCTTGAGTATAATTTTAATTGCTACTTTAGAGTCCTTGTCTGTTCTTTCTAACACTTGAATCACTTTGGTTTGGTCTTTGTCTACTTTTTTTTCCCTGAAAATGGGCCATGTTTTCCTCTTTCTTTTTGAAGTAATTTTATGTTACAGAGACTCTGGCTTCTGTTTTATTTTTTAAAGTATGGATTTTAAAAATTTGTTTTAGCAGGCAATTAATGGTTAGGTTTAGACTACAAGCTGTCTCTTGGGCTGAAGATTTGAAGCTCAAATCTTTAGTTATTTCATACTTAGCTAGGATTTGGGGGGGGTTCCCTGCATATGTGTATGATTCATAGATCAGCCATATCTTTGAATATCAATTCAAATATCTTCAAATGGTCATTCATATTCAAAATGATCACTTTATAATTTAAAAATTTTTGATGGATACTTTCCATAAAATTTAATTTTACATAAAACGTCCACTTTCTAGCAAGCATTCCTTTCATGTTTCCTCTTGTTACTCCTCAGGCTCTTTGTGAAGCAGGAGACAGAATCTGTACTTTGATTTTACATGCAGCTCTGTGCCAGTGGTTTTCCTTTCTGCTCTGTCTCCTTTACTTTATGTTTCTTTCTCTTAAAAATTATTCTTTCATTACTTTTAATTTTTTAATGCTTTTTGTGTAGTTGGAAAGAAAGATTAGGAACTTATGTACATTATTTGCTTTGTATCTCTTTACTGCAACACATTATACATTTGCCTAGCCCTAAACCTTAGGAGTTACAAAATATCTGAAATATTTTGGTTAATATGTAGCGAATCTGAAGAAGTCAAAGCAAGCACACTATGTACTCATTCTATTGGGAAGGTCCTGCCTGTTGAATTTTTAGATGTTCCAAGATGTTCCAGTCAATTGACAGGGGCTTCTGGCAGCGTCAGAGCTGTAGTGATGGTAAGACTAATGCAGCTGACAGAGAGTTCAGGTCTGTAACCACTTTTGCACGTTTGCCTCTCCAGGAAACTCTGCACCACAGTGCTGTACTGTATTCTTTGTTAACAATTGGAAAACTATTTGCATACCTTCAAAGTAAATTTCGAGGTAATACTGCCAGTCGAAGAATGGAGGATATATTTGAATGAGATGTAAAATTCTACAAAAGATTAGCTTGTCTTTATTTCCTAACGCTTCTAAAAGAGGAAAAACAAAACTTCAACTTGTATTCTTAGAACTATGTGAATAACACAGTAATTGTTTAACTCTAGGTTTTAGTGTGTTCCTCATTATAAAGCCATTGTGGTACTCTATGCTTTTTTAGTAACGTTCACAAATATGATTCAAACTCCATTTTTTATATAGTTATAAATGGTTGTTTATTTGCTTTTTGCTTTCTTTTTTAAAACTAAATTCTTCAGTTTTTATGTTGTCATAGATTATACATAAATATTTTAGAAAATGGATACTTAGTTTTTATTGTGCTTCCTTGGGAAACCTGGTTGTATTAAATCTTTAGAGGAGAGCAATCCGTGCTGTGTGTTTTTCTTATTAGGTTATCGATTAATTGTGTGGGATTGGATGAGGATGAAGAAGGTACAATAGGATTCTTTACCATTTTACCATAGCTTACTCTTGTACTTATACAGATGGTGAGATGGTAGTTATTGTAAGATTAGGTAGGTTGCTTTTTTGTAATTATTGTTAATTTTTAGATTTAATGATGGTACTTGAAGATATTTATTTTGATATATACTTGAGAAAACTTTGTGTTTATTATGACATATATTACAAGTAGTATATTGTTACTTGTTGAATAATACCCTATATTTTTAGCTCATTTTATTGTGTAGAATGTTCTATATTATCTAGTAATACAGGTTTCAAGGTTCAAAATATTTAGTATATTATCAAGGGAAATTAATTAAGGAACAGAACACAGTCATTATGGTAATTGCTTCAAAAATATTCTTTTTCTATTTTTAAAGGACATCTAGGTCTATTTGAATATTCTTTCTTTCTTTGCTATCAGTATTCATTTAAATATAAATTTCTTAAGTCATCTTGGGCTGCCATCTTAAAGAATGGTAGCTGTATTTTTGAAGTTTTTAAAAATGTAATTAATGTAAACAGGCTTATTCTACAGAGGCAAGGACTTAAAAAAAAAACTCTGAAAAGCAAATGATTTATTCAGGATTAGAGACTCAATGGCAGGCTTGTACCTAAGCTCAGTTTTGTTTTCTAGCCTTGTATTTAATCCATACCGAGTATTTTCTGTATGGATAATTTTGGTCCATTAACTGAAAGATAATTTGTGAATGAACTTTGATATTTTCCCACTTTGTAAATCTACTGGTGTTTTCTTCACTGTAATAGAAAAAAGAAATCATGCTACAGTAACTAATTCTTGCCCTACACCCTTTTTTCCCCTTTAGAAAAATTGGAAGCTCCACCGCCCACCCCAGGACAGCTGAGATATGGTAATGGTTCTATAATTGTTAAGTATTATGCATCTATCTTTTGGATTTGAACTAACTATTATCAGTCATCAATAGTACAAAAGAGTCAATAAATTAATTCTTTCCAGATAGAGGGGGTTATCTCACTTATTATGCCGAAGCAAAAACTTTATAAACTCGGTTTAAGACATATCACAGTATTATGGCATTTCTAATATTGTTACCCATATTTATTATTGTTTAAATATTTTACCATCTCGAAATAGAATTACACTTATCATAGAGATTTTCCTAATGTCCAGGAAAAAGGATGTATTTACTTTAGTTTGGATTTAAGTTGGGCAATTGCCCAACTAGAATTACTAGGCTCAAGGCTAGGTAGACCTGTTCTCTGGTGGAGAAAACCTTTCTGCTTACAGTTTGTGCTAGTGAGGAAAGTAGAGTCCATTTAAGACCGACCACCAGGAAGAAGAACCTTTCGATGCTGCCGGCGTGCTGTCCTTACTCTTTATGATGGGAATTCATATTCAAAGGCTAACACTGAAGTAATGTAAAACAGTTCGGGAGCTTATTATAAAGACAGTGGAAGAAGAGAATTATTTATTGGTGCAGCGAATTTTAGTAGGTTTTTAAGTTAAAGCTAAATATGAGATGTGATTTGCTGATAACTGCTGAGTTATAGAATAATATTCCCTGAAGGAAATTGAAGAAATTGCAAATTGAAAGGAGATCATTACATACTGGAGAGCAAACATGTAATTTTTAAAAACCATATTTAATAGTGCTTTTTTCTCTCAGAGGTAGCATATACTTTATGTTAGAAAGAAGTAACTGTCCCCAAATACCAGAGCAGCTTAAGAATTAAGACTTTAGGTAACCTTTCCTGATTCGAATAGCCTACATTCGCACGTCCTGTATGCATAGCACTATGTAATACTATTACCATTTTTGGTCGTATTGAAATGAACTATTTATGTGAGTGTCATCATACTCACACAACCCGAGGGCTGGTAAACAAGTCTCATTTGTCTTTGTATCTCAAGTGCTTAGTGGAGTATTCAGTACATTTATTTAACCTTTTGACAATTATGTTTTTCCTTTGGGTTGAAAATAAATTTTTATAGGTCACATTTATCTAGGTCTGAACATAAAAGTTTGATATATTTTATAATTCAAAGTTAGAATAGCAACCTGCCTTGGTTTTATTGACCAAGTTTTTACAAATAGCAATTAATTTAATCTTAGTTTAATAGCCTTAATACACAACTGTAAGATATTTGTAACTGGACAGTTTTAGAGTTGCCAAAATGTTAAGTCATCCCAAAGGTTTCTAGTTACTTTGCCATATTTATATTTAAAAGACAACTGGGAAGATGATTTGGGAGGCTTTTCTCCAGAGATATATTTAAGTAGTTTTTTCTTCACTGTAAATTGTTTCATTCAGTAAATTTTTAAAATTTCATTGTCCTCTTTTGACCTATCAAATCTGTATTATATATTTTTGGAAATTGAGATTGTGTATATGTTTTGGCTACTTATAAAATTTTGAGTGTTTAGTAGTTCAGCAACTAGATTTAGACAAAAAGTCAAAGAAAGAAGACTAGACTCTTTAATTGAAAAATCCTGTTTCATTATGTGCTATTTGATTTTTGTCATCTTTAATAGGTTTTAAAATAATATTCTTTACAATTCAAAGATGTGCTTTTTGTCTCAGACATTCTTACTTGATGACAAGAAGAAATCTGAAATGACCTAGGATATATACCGATTTCCCTTGATCTTAGTCTTTGATAGTCATTGTGGGTTGAGGTTATTTTTTTGTAGGTATTTTAGACTATTTATTAGCCTTCCCTGATTGCTTCATTATAGTAATACCAAACCTTCATAATTTCTGGATTATATTTTAATTATACTATCTGTGGATGTTACTGCATAAAAAAAAAAAACACCTCTAAACACTGAAACTGAACACATAGCCAATTGGTTTATGGGACTTTATATTTCGGATGTAGTATAAAACTAAGAGCTTTGATGTTTATCTAAAAAAAACCCTCCTTAGTTGAACTGATACTGACTATACCTTGGCAGTTTTATAGATGAATTAGAATAAAGTCTTTGAACTATCCCTAGCTTCTAATCTGTTTCACAGTCTGCCTTCAATTCTCTCAATCTGGAATTCTCTTCCTTTCCAGGTTAGTGGTCCTCAGCTTACTTAACTAATGTTTATGGAGCATCTACTATGCACTGGGCATTCTGCAATGTGCTGAAGATGCAGATGCGAATAGAGTGAGACTTAAGTGTATAAAAATTGTATAGGTGTCCTTCCTAGCCACACCTCTATTATCTCAGGTTATTCAGATTACATACAAGACAGATGAGGTAAGGTGTGCCTTTGGTAGGAAGAGGCCAAGTTACGTTTTGATTTAAATACAGTGTTGTTTGTTTATTGTTTGTGAAAGTATTCAGTGATACTGGTGCATTGTGAGGGGAAAAAAGACTTTGCCCATAGGCACTTAAAATATAGATGAGGTAATCACATTTTCCTAACGTTTGTTTAAAAAAATGTTTAGTGAGTAAAAGTGACCAAATAGCTTCCCTGAAATTTGATTCAGGGGATTTTTTATTATTTCTAATGCAGAGATCAATTTTATGATGTTGGCCTAAGTATAAGAGAGAAACAGATTGATGTCAACATCAATTAGCATGGTATTCATAATATTTATTTGCTTATTCTGCCATTAACTGTATGTAATTTGTGTGTGTGTTGCCAATAGAAAACAGAAAGGCCTAACACAATTGTTTTTACATGTTATGTGTTTTTTAATTTTTTTTTTCCTCAGTAGAGCTTCTACCAAGTAGCGAAACTACAGCAGGAGCAGAATCTTTTGGCTAAGGGGAATGGAAAGCAAATTCCAAAGCTTATCAGATCTACTTAGGAGACTTTAATCATATGGTCTGTTTTGTCATTTTAAAATTTTAGAAATCTTAAAATATATTTTTCTGTTTTTGATGTTTTTCAGTATTCATCCACAATGCAATACCTTTCATAGGGTTTGGCTTTCTGGATAATGCAATTATGATTGTTGCAGTAAGTTCTTTCTCTCATCCTTCTATTTTGAGTAAATGAAGACACTTGTGTGCTCTAAACTTTTCTAGTAATTTGCATGTTGTAGCTATTAAGTTTTAAATAGTATCATAATGAATGAAGCCATTTTTTACTATATTTTATGTTAATTACACTATAGCTCAATTTTAAAGCATCACATATATTAATCATTAAGACATTCTGGTAAAGCATGGACAATAATAAACACATATGTATTGCAATGGTCTATATTGTCCTGTTCTGGTTTCAACATTCTTATTAAAGAAAAAAGTTTGCAAAATTTTCTGATGTTCTTTAATTGTATCAGCAGTTTATGTCACATGTTATTTGATTAGTTCCTTGTTCAATTTCCCCATGCAAAAGTGTTTTAAAGGGTGTTTTCATATGGTCTGTCTATCCATTTGACCAGAAGATGTACTAAATTGAATTCAGAGCTCTGTGAGTATACACCTCTTCTGTCTTTGTTTCGCTGTAATGTTAAAAAGAGTGTTCCTTTTCTGTGCTCAGTGTAAGGGTGTTCTTTACAAGTGTTGTTTAGTCGCAGGGATGGTGGATTTCTCTTTTTGACTGTTACGTGACACCTCTTGTTAATGGATCCCAGTATTGGGTTCAGATTCTAAAGTCAGAACTAAGTCCGTAATGAAAGTGCAGCTGCTTGGAAACCACCCAGTGCCCCACCGGTTCTCTTCACTGACTCTGACTTCAATGAAATTCCGTAAACTCCAGCCCTTGGGTAGGACAGGGGTCCTCAACCCCGGTCCTCGGGCCTTCGCTCCTACTCCTGCCGCCCTGCCCGCCTTTCGCCCCCACTTCCGGCCCCCCTCCCGCCCCAATCCATCCTTATGGGTAGGCAGGTGAGTGAAGCTCACCTGAGCTCGGCGCTTAAAAACAAAAAAAAGTAATGATTTTTGGATTGTTGAATATGAGGAAAATACATATGAGAGATGCAAGGTTTTGAGGTTGGTTTGTTTTTTGGTGTTTTGGAGGTCAAATGGACGTAAATGGAGCATTTGGTTTCAAAATAGGGATAAAAGGGTAATTTACATTGTATAGATTATAACATTTGCTTACAGAGTATCTAAAATTGGTTCATTCAAGAATGGTTTTCTTTGCCATGTAGTCTCATTTATGTCCAGATTGACGGGAGTCGGGTATCCAGAAAGCCCAGCCATTTGCCCGGTGGAGGAATCTGACCAGTCACACAGCAGGAAGGCGCCCTGCTCCCCGCGCAGTGACATCAAATACTGTTACATGCGCACAAGCTGAAGGCGTTAAACACCCGTTGGGTAACTCCTTCACAGAGTAATCTGGCAAAGCCTTTAAAATATAATTTCAAAAGGCCAGTTTTTTTGACTGATTTCAATATTTTCCTAATATGTATGTAAGAACCAAATAGGCCAATTTTTGTATCTGTGGATGTGGAAAACTTAGCCAGTTAGAATTACACTGTCTTTTCTGAAATTACTAAAATCTGAATCGGTTAGATTATTTAAATAGTTAATGTAAGTAAGATCTAATTGCAATGAAAACTTCGTTATGATGAATTTATAAGCTATAGTTAAGACTTGTGTTTCTTCCACAGATTGTCTGAATTAAAGTCTGTGACAAATATTGTAATTTTACATGACTCACTCAATATTTTAGATTCCCTTTATTAACAGCTGCTAGCTCCCATGCTGCCATCTTAAAAATCTTTTATTTTTTTTCCACCTCATCAGGGCAGAGCTTAGATATTCAAATGCCAAAGACTGACCTCTCTGATACAGGGAAGTGCTGCGATGATACGAGTTGCATAAAGAGGGGCTCAGGGAGATTTTGCAGGGAGATCAGAATAGGGAAACTGGGTAGCTTTTTAGATCCTGAATAAGACCTTCACAGTATGGTCTTATCATTTGTTCGAAAATAAATATCTAAAGTGACAGATATCTGTGTTTAAATAGAGCCACCAACAAAACAAAACGCCCACCTTCTAGAGTCAAATTACTGTATCATTGTTCACTATTTTGTGTGTTTCAGGCCTTGTCTCATTATTAGTGTGAGAGTGGACTATTTTTGCAGGCCCCAGATGGTTGACTGCAATTTAGTGATACTTGTTTTTCTAGTTTACACTGAAATCCAGTTTCGGGGATTTATCACCAGGTTATCATTTATGTAATACTAAAATATTTAAGTCTCTGGCTTCAATACCTGATTGAGAGTAATAGGTATGGCAAAAATATTATCCTGGAACAATTGCAAACTAGTTCAGGGACAGAGAAATTTTCCAAAGAGGTTTTATAATACACTGCTGAGACTAAAATACATAAATAATGTAACTATAGAATCTATGAAAAGGGAAACAAGTGATCATTACTATTGTAAGAATTTTTTTCTTAAACACACACACACGGATTGCCTGCTAACACTGTTGTCAGACAGTAGTGAGTCACGAAGGTATTCGGTTCTGCTTCCCTATCGTGCCGTGGACATTTGGTACTTTCCTCCTTCTGAGGTGTGCTCTCTGGGCTGCTGCCAGCCCAGCTGTAGTAATAAAGACAAATTTATATATAACTTCCTGTGATAGGTTTGACCTTTTTTGTTAACTGCTATTCATACTAAGCTTTTGGTTCTGTAGTTTTTTAAATTATATTTTTATATTATGGGGATTTTCTTTTGTAATTTAATGGGGTTTAGGATTATTTTTCTTGCAACTTAATTAGGACAGAATTTGTTAGAATTCTAGAGTACATTAATTGTATTAAGGTGACAAGCCAGGTATAACTTTAAGACAACTAGTGTTTGATTTGTTTATAACTTCTAACTCTCCTGTTACATGAAATTTGATTTAACTATGGAAAAAAGTAAAGGAGTGGATTGTCTATTGCCTTCAACTGACTGACTTTATATGAAGCTTTTTATGCTTTTAGAAGAACCTTCAGCTTCCTTAAATTTAATTAATGATTAAGCACTTAAATACTTTTTTAAACACATGTATTGCAAACAGATTCTTCTTGGGTCATTCCTAATGATTCGTGGCTGTTAAAGATGCTGTATTTATTTTTCATACACTGTAACTGTCAGGTGCTTCTCTTCAGTGGTAAAACTCCAACGTTGTTCTGTTTTTGTATCCATCTATAAAGATACACGTCTTTATTCTTTGTGCCTATTCTTTGTTTTTATTCTTGAGAAATCTCTTTCTTTGGGTACCTTTACAACCTTGTAATTTTGAGTGCCTGGGAGACTTTTGTGCATCAGGTCTATGAGAATTAATTTTAAAGGGGTGGAACCAAAAGGCTTAGGGGAAAGAAAAGTGAGGAAAGCTTAACCCAGCTTCTCTTCAGTTTTACAAATAATTGATTAATGCAGTATTTCTACATACCAAATAGGGCATTCTTCATTCTTTTTTTTTTTCTTCCACAAATACCATCAGATTTTAAAAGGACTTCAAGCATTAGTTTTCAGGAGAGCTTTCAAAAATTAAGTCCATTTCTGGAAGCATTGCCCAAGCATTAGAATTGAGCTAGCACTATAGATCCTAGGATTTCTTCTTTAGTCTATGTAATTACCCATTAGAATACCTGTATTCTGCCGTGTGTAGAGGAATGAGATAGAAGTGGAAAGGCTTAAACTCTCTTAGTAAATGAACGCAGTGGAAATACAATGGAGCCTCGTTTTTGCTGAGGCCCTATTGTATTTACTGGGGTTTTTGCTCATAAATAAGTCAGATAGTCTCACTACTTAAAGACTGAAGAACTAAGTGTTATAAGGGTAATTTTTGAAGTTAATGATGTTTTGGGTTCCTACAAACTGGTTTAGTCTGTCTTTCTAATCTTTTAAAGGATAAATAACAATAGTATAGATGTAGCATTCAAAGTTCAAAATTTAGGTGAGTTTGCCGTCTTTGTGCTCGAAGAGCTTTAAAGCAGCTTTCTCTGTGGTGGGAAAATATAAATCCTAGATTCTTAACAAATTGTTTTCTATATGTGCTGCTGTTTTTTTATTTTTATGAAAACCTAATTTTAATAAAGAAAATATTTATGTTATTTCTGCATGAATGCGTATACTTAATTAAATGAATTACTGCATTGTATGTGCATATTTCTGCATATTTTTATATATAATTTTGCTGCAGTAACACATTTGACTATTACCTGTTTTTAACATGGGTTACCTGTTTTTATTAATGCTTTACTATTCCTTTATAGTCACTAGAACTCTACTATTTTAAGATTAAATTTCTTTGTAATCATTTTTCAGGGAACCCATATTGAGATGTCTATTGGAATTATTTTGGGAATTTCAACTATGGCAGGTATTTAACAATAGTAATACTATTATTGTATTGTCTGTATGTTTAAAAGCCATTTTAGTAGGGTAGGTTTAGAAGAGGATAATTTATTGGAATGAATTTACTCATAAAAATGTCTACTAGTTTGTCCAGGCCAGCATGGCTCAGTTGGTTGGGTGTTGTCCTGCAAAGCGAAAGGTCGCCGGTTGGTTGGGTTCCAGTCAAGGGCACGTGCCTGGGTGTGCACCCTGCTTCTCAGCTGGGGTGTGTGTGAGACAGTGGATCCGTGTTCCCCTCACACGTCAGTGTCTCTCCCTCTTTCTCCTTCCTTTCCCCTCTCTCTAAAAATAAGTAAAATCTTTTGAAAATGTCTACTAGTTTATCTCCTAAATCCTATTCATTTCATTCTTAATTTTGTATATGAAACACTCTGAGAAATTTTAGGAACTTTGTTAGTTAATGAGTAACAATAATCTACTGTATTGATTATGTTTAAAAAAGGTTTTCTTTTAATTACTGGTTACCCTGAAAAAAGGATAGCCTTTTTTTCTCTATTAAATTATTTTTAAGTTGGGTAGAAAAATCAGAGGAGGAACTACATGATAGAAATCTGTTTTGGTTCTGTCCTCATCTTCCCCCCAGTTAACACTCTATTCATGACGGTGAAACTTGGGGACAGTTCTGTGTCGTATGCATTGTGTGGAGCATATTAATGAATAAATTAATGAAAGAGACATGTCTTCTTGGTTTTCTTGAATTTCAGAGCTGTACATGTAGCTTTACTCTTTTCCAAATATCTGAATTCTCTTTCACAAATGTTATCTGAAAGTTACAACTACAAAATATTGTACATGTTTTAATATTGAAACCAAAATGAAAACTGGCTGCCACAACAGAAAAAAAAACTACTCCTTGGTGGAGGTAGAATACAATAGTCTCAGAAGAATCGTGTTCTATTTTGAATTCTTGAGATGCAGCGCTATCTAGTGCGTTACTCTGAATACAGTTGTTTTAGTTTGAGAAATGTGATAACACTTCCAGACAAGTGATTTATTGATTACAAAGTAATGTATTAGAATGATTTTAATGACTTCCATGTAGCAATTCACTTGTCATTTTTCACTTTTTAGCTGCTGCTTTGGGAAACCTTGTGTCAGATTTAGCTGGACTTGGGTAGGTCCATTCATTTCTTCATTTGTGCATGCATATACTTACTTACTGTCTTTCTCTTCTTCATTCTCCTATAATTAAGAAGGCTAAAAAAAACATTTTTTGTGTGTGTTTTAGAACTAAATTTTAAAATTTTTATATCAGTAGTACTAAATCTTTGTCATACTTCAAATATAGATGCCTGGGTCATGCCCCAGTCATACGGAATTAGTTTTTGGGGAGATGGGGCCCTGACATTTGTGTTTAATAATCTCCTCAAGCAATTCTGATATATGCAAAATATTTTCTAAAACTAACATGATGTAAGCAGAGTTAAGTATTTATATGTATGTATTTTATATACATTTCCAAGGCTGAGACAGGATTAATAGTAAGAACTCCTATCACTATTTCACCCCACCCTCCTCCCACTAAGGCCAAAGAGATATGGCTCAAAGGTGAGGATGCTGGGAATGTTTTCCAGAGAGAGAAACTTTTACAGGGAGTAATGGCCAAAGCTACATGTATGTGTCTGGCCAGTTTTTGTCTTTTTACTTCATGTGGCAGGAATGATGAAACAAATTGCGGCTGTCTACTTAGAAAAGCCCAGTTTTCTCTCTCTTTCTACTTTTATACTCATTTCCAAGCAACAAACAGCCTGGGCTGCTTCCTGAGCTTGGGGAAGTCTGGGAAGTATAAATTGGACTAAATTGTCATTAACTATAGTGATAAATATACTCTCTCTTACTCAATCTTTGGTTCTGTTTCTTCCTTCCCTGGTTCATTGGAGTGATAAGTTTTGAAATTTAGATTTGGGGCTAATAGGAGTCTACTTAGCTCTGAAATATAGGCAAAGGCAGCTTTATAAGTGATCTGCACTGGAGCTGGGACCAAAGCTGTTAAAACCAAAGTTTCTTTGCTTTGGAGCCAAGGCAGAAATTTTATATTCTTAGAATTTCTGGCATAAATCTGTAATGATGTCACTCTTCAAACATTCCATTTCCCAGTTTCCAACAGTGAAGTTAATAAGGGTATTATAGCTGCTGCGATAGCTTTCTATATGTAATAGAACGAAATGATGTAATAGCTTTTAAGGCCATTTAGCTTTAGATTGCTTCATAAAACAATTATTTTTGTTTATAGATAAAGATTTTGTTGGAAGACTTTATATTTGAGAACTATTTCTTCTCTGCCTTAAAAAAATCATTAAATAACATAAACCATAGTTTATCGGTTCTTAGATACACAGTTTTTTTTAGACTTAATGTATCTGACATTGGTGTTTTTTTTCTTTTTTACAGTTTATAAAGTAAGATTGTATCCAATAAGTGATGGTAACCTAGAATTGATAAATACTTGAGATTGTCCTGAAAATTCTAGGCTGTTTTTGTCATCTATCTGATAAATTTTGGAAGTTTTTGCTTTCTGATAACAGCTACTAGTTTATGCCATATATTAAAGTGCTTTACTTTGAATTAGATAAATGCATAAACTGTAATTGTAAAAAGCTTTATATACCTTGAATTGGTCTTTTTAAATTAATAGTAGAGAATAATTTCTCTAAGTCCATTAATTTACCTATGTATTAAATATAGTAATATGAAAATAGTTTTAAACTGGATATATTTATACACAATAAAAAATGAAAGTTTATGAAAGTGTTTGTATCATTTCTAGGATGCCAGTTAATCATAGGCATACAGCTATTCTGTTTCCCTTTGTAATGATTAGTTTTTACTGCCGAGGGTATTTTACGTCTCGTGAACAACTTGTGTTCTGTCCTTGTGCATTCTTAAAGTCTTGCAGGCTACGTAGAAGCCTTGGCTTCCCGGTTAGGCCTGTCAATTCCTGATCTCACACCCAAGCAAGTCGACATGTGGCAAACGCGTGTTAGTTCACATCTGGTAAGTACTCTATATGGCGTCTGACAGTGCATTTGGGCAGCCAGCTCAAGTTCAGTCCCTTTGAGACAAAGCATGGAGCTTTATTAGCATGGAGTTTTTAAATTGGCCAAGCCTTGGCAGTTTTCAGTGAAAGAGTAATTTTTTTATTGACTCTTATTTTTTGTACATGTACTCGATTTTTAAAAACTTCTTCGTATACTTCAGTTAATCTTGAGGCATTAGTTACATCTTAGTCATAAAATGAATAACAAACTATAGTTCTTTTTGAGGATTGTTTAGGTAGAGAACCAGACATTTAAACAAATTATAATTTAGTGTGACAGGTGCAGGAATAGAATTTTACACAAGATATAATAATAGCACAAGTAAAAGAATTAACACTTTGTGGGGAGAAATTTCTTTTGGTGAGGAGATTTCTTGGTGATTATTAGATCTAAGCTGATTTTTTAAGTTATTGGTGAGACATTTACTAGGTGAACAAGAGATTCCAAGTATACTGACCAGCAGGTAGAAAAGCGTGATAGAAACAGGGTGTGTTCAGAGAGAGAGAGAAATTGGGCATTGCTGGGGTAGAACGTGTAGTGGTTGTGCGTAGAAGCAGTCGTAGAACACAGCGAGGGAGCAGTAAGAATGGGCCGACAAGAAAGACATTTCCTGTTGATGTATAAATCGTGCTACGGAGCTTGCACCTCGTACCTAGGTGACGGAGAGCTATTTTAAATAGGAAGGAAGGACACTGGGTGGATCACAGTGCCACCAATTAAGTCAAGAAGAGGAGGAAGAACGTGTTTGTAGGGGAGGAGCATGAGTTCTGTTTTGGGCGTGTTGCGTTTGAGAGACTAGTGGGACACTCAAATGGTGACACCGAGTAGGCATTTGGATCAAAGGTCAAGAGTTATAGAGGTCTGAAATAGAGAGAATGATGTTATCGTTCATTCATTCAACAAACGTTTATTGTTTACTTATATGCAGGGTACAGATGTAGGAGTTTTGAATATACTGGCTAACAAAACAAAATGTTTTTTTCTGGTGAATCTTACTTTCTAGCAGCCTGAGGGGAGAGAAGCTATTTTAAAACCCAGACTTATAAAATGTTTAGTACATTAGAAGTCCACAGTGTTATGGGAATTAAAGAAAAAAGAAAGCTGAACTGAATAAAGGAGTTCTAGGACAGAGATGGACTGCAGCGTAGACAGGAGGGTCACCGCAGGCCTCAGTGGAAAGGCCAGTGACAGTTCAAACCACATGGAGGGCAGTGGTTCTCTCCGTGTGATGGCTGGACCAGCAGGATCAGCCCCACCTGGGAGCTTATTAGGTGTGCGAATTCTTGGGCTCTACCTTAGACCTATCTATTGCTGTATAAAAATTTCACGTGAGTGTGTGTGTGTGTCCATATCTTGCAATTTGTAGATAAACTGAAGCGAGACTAGCTAGCTAACATCAGCCAGAGTTGTTGAGGAGTAAGGATGTTCTAACATTCTCATAATTTGGCTTAACATTTTACCGCCACAGTTGGGATCAAGAGATTATTTTCCTGGGGTCTTCTCACATAAACGATAATTGTTTTCTTTCTATATTATAAGTAGGTCCCTCTCCCCTCTTCTATAACAAAGCACTTCAATTATTAAACTATTATTTATATATATATGTGTGTGTATGTGAGTTTTGATAAAACTCCGCAAGCATATTCCTTAGTTATTGACTCTGCCTGTTTTATGTTAGGCTCAAACCTTCTATTCTGTAACATAGCATTTGGCGATGAACAGCTGTAGTGGTTGAAGTTAGTGATCAGCTATCTAGTTATGACATAAGCTAACTATGAAATTCTACATAATAGAATATATGTCCACACAGCTTCTAAGTGATGTAAGTTGTATTTAAAAACCTTGTTTGAAATTTGGTTGTTTGAAACTCTGAAAATACTTTTTTGCAAAACAATATCACAGATGTCCTTAAGTCCTTAGCTAGCTCCAGTATACCACAGTTAACTACAGGGTCTAGTATCATAAGATCTGAAAATAACATATGTAAGTAACTATTCTTAACAGTGGAAAAATATGTGTTAGGTCCTGGATCAGGGAGCCAGAAAAGGATGTCCCATTTCTTTCCTCCTCCTCCGCCTATTACTTTATGCCAGTTGAGATAATTGGGCTGGAGCTCGTTGACTGGCATTCCTACAGTGCAGGGGAAGAAAGCCTTGGTTTTCACGGATGATAGTAGCAGACATTCCAACAGAAAAGATGGGAAGTGGAAGTAGAGTCTATTAGCAGTGGCATTTCATATATATACGTGGGGAAGTCAGGAATCTAAAGTAGAATATGGTCTCAGTAAGTATATATATAAGTAACAACATCATCTAAGGTCAAAATAAGAATCGAGATGAGGTTTCTTGTCTTGTCTTCTGACATTAAAATATATGTACAATTTTTAATAAGTGTTTTCTACTTAAATATTTCTTTGATGTTATTTTTATGGCTGTTTGATAAAAAAAAAATTCCTGGTTGCATTGAACTTTAAATATCATTTGTTCTAGAATCGTTTTGTAGCTTCTTCTTTAAAAAGACTTTATTTATTTATTTTTATTTTTAGAGAGAGGGGAATAGAGGGAGAGAAACATCGATGTGCGAGAGATACATCGATCACTTGCCTCTCGCATGCCCCCAACTGGGGACCTGGCCCTCAGCTCAGGCATGTGTCCCGACCTGGAATAGAACCAGCGACCTTTTGGTTCGCAGGCCGGCACTCAGTCCACTGAGCCACAACAGCCAGGGCTTTTTTTATATTTAAGTTACTATGATCAAATGACATACAGTCACAGTTGAATTTTATAGTACATAGTAATTGTTTACAATAAATACTGAAGCAAGGATTCCTCTTATAGGGATAAAATAACTTTCAAAAAATGTTTTCTTTTGTTTCCTTAGGGCAAAGCTGTTGGGGTGACTATTGGCTGCATTCTAGGAATGTTTCCCTTGATTTTCTTTGGAGTAGGTGAAGAAGATGAAAAACTGGAAAAGAAAAATTAACCTTCTTAGAGTACCTATAAAAAGATGTAAACTAATGTACCTCAATTATTAAATATGCTGTCACGACATTTAGGAATTAAGACAGTAACAGTGTATAGATACGGGATCAAATAATTTCAGCATGTATTGTGGAAAACACTAACTTATTGTGGTTTGGTTTTCTTAGGACATCTTTTTTTAAAAAAAAAACTGTTTAGTATCATTTTGTGTAAATTGTTGAAATGCTTTTTCATCAATGGCAATCAGCGTTTTACTTTTCCTTCTCTTCCTTTGTATATCCAAATATCATGTAAGTATCAGTCATTGGTGTTCCGCACTGACTTGGGGCTTGCCTATTGGTTACTTACCGTGTACATGCATGAGCGCATTTTCTGCTGTTGTGTGCTGTACAGCTACAATTCAACCTACGAGTTCTCCAAATTACTTAAGATGTTTAATATCAGTTGAAGATTTTTTACTCTCTTTTTGGCAACATCAATTTTGTACTGTTTCACAGTAAACATTCACAATTCTATAATTTGTCATCATTTTTTACTCCCACATCTATTCCAGATGGATGTAGACTTTAAATACTTTAAGGTTTTACTACTTATTTAATTTTTTAACCTTACTGTCTCAAGTGCCAGAGGTCAGTCAGAGTGAGCAATTAGTTATGTGGTCCCCCTACTTACATAAAACCATATATGTTAAGTGTATTATTTTGAATTGATGTTTTTACTTTTAATTTCTCAATTTTACATAATTACATGGTGGTGTTTGACTCCTGAGAGGAAGAAAAATACTATTTTAGGATCTTTTTAATGGTGATTGTGGAATTAGATCTAAGGGTTTTGACATTACACTTGGAAATTAAGAAGCTAAAAATCTTTTTTAGAGAAATAGAAAAGGGGAACTGTCAAGAAGGTTTATGGCATCAGAGGTAAAGTTGAAAGGATGTTTGTAAGGTTAATGAGATATAATTTACATTGTTTGGAAAGGATTCCTCGTCCCCCCTCCCCCAAAGTGTCTTGTCATCTGCATTGAATGAATCTGAGTACTTCCTACTCATAATCCTGGTGGTGGTGTATCTTGTTTGGTGAATTTTACTTCTGGATAACTTCTTTTGAGGTGAAAACTAAACATTATATATATATGTGTATATATATATCTTTTTGCTATATATAGTCTAATTGTCAAAAGTTACATGAGTAATGAAATTCTCCTTTTTTTTGCTTTTTTCTTCTTTTGTGGTTTTTAAATCATATTCTAGACTGAAGCTACTTATTTTCAGTCTTGCATATCTGACTTAAATATAACCATGTGGTAATCATAAAATTTAATTTTATGAACACTTAAAGTTTGTTACATGTGCTAAAAAATTACTCTTACTTGTAAGAGTAACTAAACACATCGTGAAGGAGAAAAACTGAAATTAAAATTAGTACTTGGGCCGCTGAAATTATTTATGTTGATAAATAGATGCAAAATGAAGGAAATTTATAAGGCGGCTGTATTTACAGCTACCTTATTTTAAAATTTTATTTGCATATATTTACTTTGAGCTCTTTTTCAGAGGAGCTGATTTTTCCCACTAGGCAATTTATCATATTCTCTTTGGTTGTGCTTCAAAATAATTTAGTGCTGTCCTTTAATCACAGATTTTTGAAGGAAAAAGAATAAATCATACAATATGAAAATAAATATGTACTATCCTTATGTACAGGTACATGACAGTCTCATTTGATCAAGTTAGAATTATAGAGCTTGGTATCTTATTAGACAGGATACCATACACACACCAAATTTTGTTTTTATTATTTCAGATGAGAGGACTAGAGTGCTTATTAAAATTTTATATTTATGTTTACATGCTTTTGTCCTGAACTTGACCTTTCTGTTTTCTGAAAAAGCATTTTATTGTGGTGCTTAAAATTTTTCTTATTAATTAAATCCCATATCCAGAAAGAACCTTGCCTGTAGGTTGAGAAAGGGCCTTTGAGTGCTGTTTTTTTGTTTGTTTGTTTTTCTGTTGCAAATAACCCAGCCCTACAAAATCTTTCAGTTTAGCTGGACATCTACGCAGTTATTTAAGGTATCCAAATATGTAATATAAAGTCTTCATATTAAAAAATATTTTAATTTATGGACACAATAAAAATTTGCATCGTTCAGGTAATTCCTTTTCAAAAAATGGCACCCTTTTGTCTTTAACCTGAGATACACGTTTTTTCAGGATCTTACTCTACAGTTAGTATGGTGCTTTGCACAGAGTGATTTCTGAAAAGTGGGTCCCTTTAAGATAATTACTTTATGTAATCATTAGTTTGTCATCTGTCAAAAAGAACCTTATTTCAGATTGAAACTGGAATTCTTATTTCTCATATTAGCTATATATTGGGAGCACTATAACTGTGGTTAAATGCAACATGAGCTACTTACTAGTACTGTTCATGTAAAATTCATTTTGTCTATGTATTATGATTTATTAACTTCTTGATGCATGTAAATTGGGTGCATTTTGTTGCCACTGTATGTTAAATGGTGACCAATGTTTTTACAAAAGAGTTGAACAAAAAAGTCTTTTAAGAATTTTGGAATGTGGTTTTGATTTTGAGATTTGATTTTCTCCCTAATCTCAGAAAGCTCTGGTTGTTGTGTCACTAAAGGGCATAGGATTAATAGACGCAGGTCGTTCCGGGGCTGTGGCAGTGTTCCTGCGAGAGTAAAACGGAACTGTTGATCACCTCACTGAGTCTGCACTTGCCATACAGCATTACAGTTCTGAGAGGAGAATGATCCCCCGTGGAGATAATTTACCTTTAAGAGGGCGTCAAAAAAAGCTTTAGGAAGATTGGCACGAATTACACTGATGGCATTTATAGCAGTCGTATTCAAGCCTTCTATATGGTAATGCCTCATTCCCTTTGCTCCTTCTCTCTAGAAGGTGAGCTACGAAGGTAATGGAAATTTATCTTTTACAACAGAAGTTTGTCCAAACCATTTTGAAGTAAATCTTTCTAATTTTAGAATTATATTTTCTTGCTGTCTTAAGAGTGTATTAAATGTAATGTAACCTTTTTCTTAGTGGCTAAGCATCATTTTCTCGGACCTGGTTATTGTGTTGTAATGCAGTATCTTGGGAATCTGGATTTTATTTCTCATTTTTTCTCCCTTTTTTTTTGCTGCTCTCACTTCTGGCAACTGCTTTGTGTCTCTGATTTGCTGCTTCCTGGCTACTGTATGGTCTTAGAAACTAGGTAGCGAGTTTTACCATGAATTACTTGGGGAATGTTAATAAACTGACTGTGGAGCTTGAGTGCCATGACGATGGTGACGATACACGCAATGTTAGATCCCTTCTGTGAAGCACTGTTTATTGCTATGTACTGTGAAGTTTCGCACCCATTAGCACATTTAGTCACTTTAATAACAACGAGTTGGTGCTATTATTATTCCTATTTCATGCTGGGTCAGTTGAGACATGAAGAGGTTAATTTGTCCACCGTGTCACTACTAATGAGTGGACTGGAATCGAACTTTGCCCAGGTATAAAGCCCATGTGCCTGACTCCTCTGCGATGAGGACATCAGTTGCATGGGCTTTGTAATGTCCGTTCTCTGGTAGGTTCCTTTTCACCTGCCTCTCGGTGGAGGCACTTTCTCGTCTACAACCTGGAGGAATTGTACTTACTCGCCCAAGGTCCCTTTCACAAATCCTGTGTTTTGGTTGCATGCTGTGTGCTAGGAACTGTTCAAGGCACTGAGTGAACAGCCAGAACATGCCTTGCCTCCTGAAGCTTCCACTGGGGGGGAGGAGGACACAGAAAAGCAAATATACACTAAAGTATTTTATGCCAGATGGTGATAAGTTCTCTAGATATAAATGACCAAGGAAGACAGAAAGTACCAGTGGTCATATGTGGGGGTGGGGGTTTGTTTTTATGTAGAGTGGTCAGGGAAACCCTGAAAGGTGTGAGAGCATCAGCAAGGCTGCGAATAGAGGGCATCGTGCTAGGTTCTAGAAAGTGATGGCAAGAAAATATCCAACACGTGAAATATATTTCCTTATGGAATGCATTGAAGATGCCTTTGGGTTTTTTGCATTATTCATGTTTTGTGGATTAAGCTGAAAGATTAATATTCAAATATTAAGATTAATGCCCCTGCATATTTACGGACATCAGTAGCGGGAAATGACCCAGAAGCATGGGGATTGCACCCTGAAATTCATAGTCAGTAGGTAATCCATCAGCAAATCACTCAGGGTTTGTGGTGTGTTCATAATGAAACCTTATTAACAGATCACTTTTCACCAAAGCAGTGAATGCTATTGGCATATGAGTTGTAACCCTGAAGTTAGTGTTTTTCTCGTGTTAGATTTTTGAAATGGAAGAGCAATTAAAATAGGGACAACTTAATTTTAATTTTGATTTTGAAGTTTCAGGACTCTCAGAGTCTACTGATCTTACACAGCCTGCCGTGTGAAGCACATGGTATCATGTATTGGTTTTTATGTGATAAGTTTATGAATGAAAGAAATATGAGCAAATTTTTAAATTCGTACAAAGACTAAAGAGTAGGCATCTGAGGGATTTTATAATTTCTCTACAACTACAACTCAGATTGTTTTTGTTTAAATGAATAAAATGCGAGATGATGACTGAAGGGGTAAACTCAAAGGGACCACTTTTGCAGGGAGACGAGAACACTCTAAAACTGCAGGATGACAGAGCTGTTATGGGAACAATGAAATTCATGGGGACTTGGCATTTGCTGTAAGTAGGAAAGCTATACATTTATATGTGCTTCATAATTTATAAAATATACAGATGCTAGACAGAAATGGGGTGTAAGAGAGGTAACTGAGTCAAAGAAAACTCTTAGGTACTTTAATGAGAATTAAGAATTTTTCCTTTTTTATTGAGGTGTACTTGACATACAACATGCTAGTTTCAGGTGTGCAACATAATGATTCAACATTTGTATACACTGCAAAGTGATCACACTAAGTCTGTTTGTCGGTCACCATACAGAGTTACAAAGCATTTTCTCTTGTGATGAGAGCTTTAAACTTTACTTAGCAACTTTAAATTTTGCAATATAATACTGACTATAGTCACCAAGCTGTGCATTACATCCCGATGACTTATCTGATGACTGGGAGTTTGTACATCTTGATCCCCTTCACCCACTTTGCCCACACCAAACCCACTTCCCTCTGGCAACCCTCAATCTGTTTTCTGTGTCTATGACACTGGTTTGGTTTTGTTTGTTCTTTTTTGTTTTTTTTTTTAGATTCCACATATAAGTGAAATCAAACAATATTTGTTTCTCTCTGACTTTTTTAACTTAATACCCTGAAGTTCTAAATCTGTGTTGTCACGAATGGCTAGATTTCTATTCTTTTTTATGGCTGGGTAGTATTCCATTGTATGTGTTTACACACACACACACACCAAATCTTTAGGCATTCATCTTTAGATGGACACTTCGGTTGTTTCCATATCTTAGCTACTATAAACAATGCTACAATGAACATACAGTTGCGTATATCTTTTCAAATTAGTGTTTTCATTTTTTTTTGGATAAATACCCGGAAGTGGAACTGCTGGACCACATGGGAGTCCTATTTTTAAAATGTGAGGAATCTCCATAGTGTTTCCCATAGCAGCTGTACCAATTTCTATCCCTACCAACCATACATGAATGCTCCCTTTTCTCCACATCCTCATCAAGACTTGTTGTTTATTGTCCTTTTAATGATAAGCATTCTGACAGGTGTGAGGTGATATCTCATTGTGGTTTTCATTTGCATTTCCGTGATTATTAGTAATATAGAACATCTTTTCATGTATTTGTTGGCCATCTGTATGTTTTCTTTGGGAAAATGTCTGTTTAGATCTTCTGCCCATTTTTTAATTGGATAGTTTGGGGGGGGTGTCATTGAGTTGTATGAGTTATTTATGTAGTTTGAATATTAACCCCTTATCAGATATATGATTTGTATTTCCCCCCATTCAGTAGGTTGCCTTTTTGTTTTCTTGATGGCTTCCTTTGCTGTGCAGAAGCTTTTTAGTTTGATATAGGCCTGTTGGTTTATTTTTGCTATTGCCCTGGCCTTTGAAGTCAGATCCATAAAACCATTGCTAAAATCAATGACACCAAAGCAGGCAAAAGCAAATAGCAACTATTGATGAGCCATCGGAATATCTTAATAATTATAGCATTTGCATAGTAAAATAGGTAAGGGCAATACATTTCTCAATTTTATAAATGAGAAGAGTGGTGACGCTGTGTAAGTGGCCAGACCTTTATTTAAATACATCTCTTCTGATTCCAAATCCTGGGCCCCTTTTTCTTCCTTCAAATATTATAGGATTACATTATAGAGAGGGGGTAGATAACTTGGCAGGGGAGGAGTTGGGCATTTTTTTCTCTTTATTTTTTTAAAGTATATTTTATTGATTATGCTGTTACAGCTGTCCCAGTTTTTTCCCTTTGCCCCTCTCTACCCGGTACACCCCTTCCTTCCAGCAATAGCCCCCTTAGTTTATGTCCATGGGTCGTGCATATAAGTTCTTTGAATTCTCCCTTCTCTATACTATGCTTAACATCCCCCTGTCTATTTTCTTCCTCCCAATTATACTTCTTGATCCCTGCACCTTCTCCCCCTTCCACCTCCCTGCTGATAACCCTCCAAATGATCCCCATACCTATGATTCTGTGGCACAGCCTCCCCTATCACCCAATCTGGATATTCAAGGTGCGCCCTTCGTGTGGGCCGAGTGCACCCTTCTCTTTTAGTTGAGCCTTGGTTGCCGTGGCAGATCAATGGGAGAGATTTACCCAGGCTAGTCAGCTGCAAGGACTGGCTGTGGCCACTTACCACCAACCTGCACCCTCCGTGGAGGATCAGCTGTACAGGGGCAGGGTGGTGGTGCTCTGAAGTGGTCTGTAGCTGTCCACTGGGTGTGCTCACCCTGGGGTTTCCTGGGTGGTGGAGGCCAAGGTCAGCCCCCACCTGTGTTTTGCCCGGGGCCTCCCTTCCTGAGCTATAAAGCAATCTGAGATGGCTGCTACTTGTGCTGGGCTGGGCGAGTCCCAGGTGAAGCCAAGCTGTGAAACTAAGCTGGCTGCTGCTAGTGCCGGCCCTGGAGTTCACTGAGGCCGGCTGTTGCTTGATAGGATTTAGGAAGTTGTGAAAGAGCTGTTCATACGGAAGGATCACTGTTAACAACTTGGGTGGGCGTGTAAGTTGGGTGGGGCGGAGTCTCTGAAGATTTCCAGTGCTGGTCAAACTGTTAGCCAGGTTGATGGAGTCTCAAATATGGCCCCAGCCTGATGGCTCCATGGCTCTGCAGGGCAGGGCTCAAAAAAGGACAATGGCCTCTGCTCTCCCTGATGCCAGATACTTCAGCCTCTCCTAGTATGCCCTTGGTGCCCTTCAAGCTGCTACCCCAGCACTGGAGCTCAAGGGAGTCTGAGTAGGTGAGTCCGTGTGTGGGTTCTTTAACAGCAGCTGCTTGTGGCTGTAGCAGTTTCTTCCACCAATTCAATCCCTGCTGGTTTTTGCAGCCAGGAATTGTGGGGACGTATCTCCCTGGCACTGGAAGCCTGGGCTGGGGAGCTCTGTGTGGGGAGCCTGGTGCGGGGCTGGGCCTGCTCACTTCTAAGATATTCTTCCTGAATTTTTATCCACCACAAGAGTGTGAGAGACCTGCCCTTTCCACGTCTGCGTCCCTCCTACCATTCTCGATGGATGTGGTTTCTTTAATTCCGTAGTTGTCAGACTTCCATTCAACTCAATTTCTGACGATTCTGAGTGATGGTTGGTCTATTTTTAGTTGTAATTTTGATGTGGTTGTGTGAAGAGGTGGGCCACGTCTGCCATCTTGACCGGAAGCTCCTTTTTCTTAGGGGTGTTATTTACACAGAGTGAATATTCTGGTGGTTGGTACTATGCTTTCAATATTTATATTCCCTTGTGTAGAAAATGAAAGTTCTCAGAAGAACAATGCTTCAGGTACTTAAAATAAACTGTCCTCACTTATCTCAAGCAATTTCTATTTCTAAGCAGTTAGATTTCAGGAGCAATAGCATGTTGTAGAACAGCTCTGCCAAAAGCCTAGTCAAATTCTTTAGTCTTTCCTAGACAGTGCAGCCTGTGTTTTGGTTCTCTGCTATTAACAGATCACGGTTTGGGTGCCATCTGATATTTGGCATGTTTTATAAACAGGCTGAAAACGCTAGGCTGAATGCCAGCCACATTTGGGTTTTATAATTATATCTTCCTGCAATATTCTTCCCACTCAGACAACTAATAAATAGTTTAACTAATTTAAAATGCATCCTTTTTGTTTGTTTCTGCAAAATTTAGAAATTCAAAATGCAGCTCAGAAGAAAAACTGTTTCCTGCTGTTGCCCCTACCATTGCGTTTGGTGTCCAATAATGAGCCAGGTTATGAGGGATGTGGGTCACCTGATCCTGAGCTTCAGTGTCTTCTGTGGCGGATCTTTGGGTCCCAGAGAGATGGGCAATCTTTGGGCGCTCTGCAGACTCCAGAATTGTGCGATTCTGAGTGACCCACGTGGTCCACAATGGTGCTAAGGTCTTGCAATACATAAATTATAGTTTTTCTTACATAATTAAACATACAAAGCGATAGAGTCATTTTGACATATTTGTATTAGTTAATCTTTACTCTGCAGGAAGACATAATGTAAGTAGCCTTTTAAATAACAACAGTAAATTACTTCAATTCGGGAAAAATATAAATGAAATATAGCAAAACATCAATTCGTTTTAAATTCATGAGTTACACTCTCCGCGATCCCGTGACGCCCGTGGTGCATGAGCACATTGTTGCACTTCTCCTCTGTGATATCTCAGCACTGAGGCCAAGGCTGCTTCTCCTTCGTGGCCTTGGTGTTTATCACAATTTATGTTACAGGTTATCCCCCTGTGTTTTTTTAGCATCACTATTTTGGACTTCTGGAGGCTTGCTGGGAGAATTGGAAACTCATTAAATATACATAGATTTAAACTCACTCGTCAATGCTCCTTTTAAGCCTTCAGCCTCTGAGCCTCTGAGGGTGGAGGTTGCTGCTAACAGACCCAGCAGTGGGTCATCTAGGAAGACCTACTTTCACAGCCGAAATCCTTTGCTTTTCTGAAACTGTGTTAATGGTATTTGTCATTTGGAATCCAGCACTTCCAAGTCGATCAAGTTCTAGCTGTGGGAATTTACACATGAGGACCAATCTCTCTCAGACTGTCCCCATTCATAAAATTGAGACAATAACATCTCTTACGGAGTTTTACGTATTGAGATTATGTATTTATAATGCCTGGTGAATATCGAAGGTGCTGGGAATGTGGAAGGTACTCAGTAATTGGTTGTAGTGAAGGTAGTACTTTTTAGGACTTTCTTCTGTCTTCCATTTGGTGGTTAAATATTTGAAATAAAACGGAAACTGTTGAATATTTTTTCAAAAGATTTTATTTATTTATTTTTAGAGGGAAGGGAAGGAAGGGAGAAAGAAGGGGAGAAAAACACTGCTGAGGAATAATTGGAAAGTGAAAACATTCCACTTTCTCTTTGGGCATTTATAGTGTGACTTTATTTTGTGTTAAGTATTGAAATTTCTGTTCATTAGACACATTTTTTTAATCATTTTTTTATTGTTGTTCAATTACAGTTGTCTGCATTTTCTCCCCACCCCTCCACTCCACCCCAGCCAAACCCACCTCCCTCCCCCGCCTCCACCCTCCCCCTTGGTTTTGTCCATGTGTCCTTTATAGTAGTTCCTGAAAACCCCTCTCCCCAGTATCCCCTCCCCACTCCCCTCTGGCTGTTGTTAGATTGTTCTTAACTTCAATGTCTCTGGTTATATTTTGTTTGCTTTTTTTCTTTTGTTGATTATGTTTCAGTTAAAGGTGAGATCATATGGTATTTGTCCCTCACCACCTGGCTTATTTCACTTAGCATAATGCTCTCCAGTTCCATCCATGCTGTTGCAAAGGGTATAAGCTCCTTCTTTCTCTCTGCTGCGTAGAATTCCATTGTGTAAATATACCATAGTTTTTTGATCCACTCATTTGCTGATGGGCACTTAGGTTGCTTCCAGTACTTGGCTATTGCAAATTGTGCTGCTATGAACATTGGGGTGCATAGGTTCTTTTGGATTGGTGATTCAGGGTTCTTAGGGTATAATCCCAGCAGTGGAATTGCTGGGTCAAAAGGCAGTTCCATTTTTAGTTTTCTGAGGAAATTCCATACTGTTTTCCACAGTGGCTGCACCAGTCTGCATTCCCACTGACAATGTACTAGGGTTCCCTTTTCTCCACATCCTCTCCAACATTTGTTTGTTCATTATGTTGGCTACTCTGACCGGTGTGAGGTGGTACCTCATTGTGGTTTTAATTTGCATCTCTCTGATGGCTAGTGATGCTGAGCATCTTTTCATATGTCTCTGGGCCCTCTGTATGTCTTCCTTGGAGAAGTGTCTGTTCAAGTCCTTTGCCCATTTTTTAATTGGATTGTTTGTCTTCCTGGAGTGGAGTCATGTGAGTTCTTTATATATTTTGGAGATCAGGCCCTTGTCTGAGGTATCATTGGCAAATATGTTTTCCCATACTGTTGGTTCTCTTTTCATTTTAATGCTGTTTTCTTTAGCCATGCAGAAGCTTTTTATTTTGATGAAGTCCCATTTGTTTATTCTTTCCTTTATGTCCGTTGCTTTAGGGGACATGTCTGTGAGGTTGTTGCTGCGTGGAATGTCTGAGATTTTCCTGCCAATGTTTTCCTCTAGGACTTTTATGGTGTTACGACTTATATTTAAGTCTTTTATCCACCTTGAATTTATTTTTGTGTATGGCGTAAGTTGGTGATCGAGTTTCATTTTTTTGCATGTAGCTGTCCAGATCTCGCAACACCGTTTGTTGAAGAGGCTATTTTTGCTCCATTTTATACTCATGCCTCCTTTGTCAAATATTAATTGACCATAAAGACTTGGGTTTATTTCTGGGCTCTCTGTTCTGTTCCATTGGTCTATGTGCCTGTTTTTATGCCAGTACCAGGCTGTTTTGATGACAGTGGCCTTGTAATACAGTTTGATATCAGGTATTGTGATCCTTCCTGCTTTGTTCTTCTTTCTCAAAATTGCTGCAGCTATTCAGGGTCGTTTATGGTTCCATATAAATTTCTGAAGTTTTTGTTCTATATCTGTGAAATATGTCATGGGTACTTTAATAGGGATTGCATTGAATCTATAAATCGCTTTGGGTAGTATGGCCATTTTGATGATGTTAATTCTTCCGATCCATGAGCATGGTATATGCTTCCATTTGTTTGTGTCTTCCTTAATTTCTTTCTTCAGTGTTGTGTAGTTTTCTGAGAACAGTTCTTTTGCCTCCTTGGTTAGGTTCATTCCTAGGTACTTTATTTTTCTTGTTGCTATAGCAAATGGGATTTTTTTCCTGATTTCTGTTTCTGATGTTTCATTGTTGGTGTACAAGAATGCCTTCGATTTTCATCAGACACATTTTTGATGAAAATTAAGCCACCAAAAGATAATCCAGATCAAACACATGATTTTGAAGTTACTCGTTCCATGCTTCCCCTAAAATAACTGAAGTGCAGTGGTGTAGAGCCTCCCAGTATTTTTCTTGCGTGCTGTGAAAATCTGACAAGGCCCTATGAAACACCTGTAGTTTTACTGAAATAATATTTAGATGGGAGTCTCATATCTTCGGTTTCATAGCTGTTTGATCTTCAGCAAGTCACTTCGCTCATCTGCCAAAGGCATACTCGCCACTGTGAGTAGTATCCCACAGGTTTGTTTTAGGGTTGAATGAGGCATCGCATGGGAGATGGCTTTGCCGTGGGGGTAGCTGTTACCCTAAGTTGTAATACTACTAAACATGCGTGGAGGTGAAATGGGGACTTCAGTTTAATGGGAGACTTCAGACACACCTCTTTCCTCAAGGGAAACAGGACTAACTTCAGGTCACTGGATTCTTCGGAATCAGATAAGAGGCGATGTTTAAACTCACAGCACTTATTTCTATTTTAACAGTTTTAGCCTCTCAATCACTAACCTGGCTGCTCTCCTTCCCTGGGTTTTATCTGTCTACTACCGCATTTTGCTTATGACGGTTGGATTGAAGGGAACTTGTCACTTACTGGGTCCACTTTGGGATCTGCCTGTGCAGAGAAATTGGCCGTGTGATAATTTTATTAGAAAACACTTTGCTGCCTCCGGGAAAGGCCCCTGGTTTACAAAAGGTGCCTGTGACTTGATAGCTGCCCTGCCTCGTTCTGGAATGCAGAATTAGGAAGGCCATTGTCGCTGCACGCCTGACCCAGATGTCCACCCTGGCTTTATCAGCAGTACGGCTGCTGTATTTCCTTCAACTGCCGGTTTATAGTTTCTCAGAAAGTTCAGAACTCAAATGGGGAAAAAAGAGTATTCTTTACCACTCCACTGAAAAGTAGGGGCTAATGTATTGAGACTGATATCTCACGAGCTGGCCTCTGAAAACCTGTGTAGAAACCAGCTGCAGCTGAGTTTAAGACAGAGTAACTTATGGGACAAATCTGAGGTGGCAGTGTAGTTGGCCTGGTGCTCCCCCATCCAGGTGGGGGGGATGTGCACACACCCACGAGGGGGGACCCAAAAAACCCGGAATTTATTAAAAACTGTGTATTTATTCTTACATGTTTAAACTTCAGTCACCTTCCAAGTACTCTCCATTTGATGCAATACACCTATTAAGATGTTTTTTTCCACTGTTCAAATCAGTTTTTGAACAGGTCAATTTTAATGCATTTTAGTGTTTCTGCTGTTTTTTGTTTCACCTCTTCCACATCGGCAAAACGTTTCCCTTTGAGGACTTTTTTCATCTGGGGAAAGAAAAAAAAGTCGCTCAGGAAGAGATTGAGTGATCCATTTTGTTCTTTAATTCTCACTAACATCTTTGAGATAGGTTTTATAGATGATGAAAGGGGCTCAGAAAAATTCAAATAACTTGTCCAAGGGGAAGAGCTAGGATGAAACATGTCCGCTTGGTTTCCACGCTACGCTGCAGGCCAGCTCCTTGGAGCACGCCTCTGCGGTCTCCAGATGGTAGACTGGTATCTCAGACGCAGGGCTGGGCAGTATCAGGCCAGAGCTTAGGATGCAGGCCTCCTGATCCCCAGCGTAATCTCTTTTTCGTGACCTTCCCTACACATGGGGAAAAAGGAAATCTGGGAACATCATTGATTCTGGTGAAAAGAGAGAGCAAGAACACCGATTTTTCTTTCCTTGTTTACATAATTTGGGAAATTCTGATTCCTTCAGAAATTATGGTTTTTAAAAGATATTTACCAAAACACTGAATTGTGGTGTCATGTGGCTTTGAAACAGATTTTTCTGGGCTCTGCCCCATTTCCATAAACTGCTATTCCCCTAACTTTGTAACAGATGCCAAGACAGGCCCATAATTGTTGGTCCATCCTGAAAATGCTTGAAACCGCGTTAGACCCTTCCAGCCACTGCGAGCCTTTTCCCGGAGAACTGGCCAAGAATAATAGCTGCGCCACGAGGGGCTGTTTTAGGCTGAGAACGGGCTGGTTGTATGAAAACCCAGCGGTTTTTGTGAATATCATCATACAAACCAGAGGTAGAAAGCAGCATCAGCAGTGCCCTGATGTGAGCAAGAGTGAGACCAGGACCCACCGTGTCTGCAGCGGACACCTGAATGTGCTCTCCACTCTGCCTGTGACATGTGAGATCTTAGGCAAAGCTGTCGGCCTGGGCGGGCCTGGGATTCTTGTTTTCAATTCTTCTAATTCTGTCTATGCTACGGGTGGAGGTGAGGCCCGGGTGGCAAGGTCAGTGAAGAGGTTACCACGTGTAAGCTGTTAGGAAGCTAAGATTCACCCGCCCCCTCCACTGGCCGTTTCGTGGTTTGTCAACAGAACTTCAGGGCTGATGTGATCAAGGCCAGGGCTCCCGACACCTGATGGAGTCGAATGCTGAATATTTATACCAACCGAGAAGCTCAAAGATGAGTCCCAACTCGTGATGGTCACCTTTTCCTTTGTCTTCCTGCCATTCAAGAGCGAGCGTGCTGTGCCGGGTCCAGACCACTGTTGCCGGGAGTGTGGGGTGCATCCATTCACTGCGATGTGCGGGCTGGTTTGGGGTATCACCTGGACTAACACTTTTGAGATAGAATTAGGATTTATTTTACCATGCAGTTTTAAAAAGATTTATTTGAAAAAGTAAGAAGGTGGCGTCAATTAAAATATATATGAAGCAAACACTAAGGACATCACACAAATCAGGAAAGTGGTATAGAAATGACTACGACGTAGGATCTGCACCTAGAATATGAATTTGTAACTCCTCAAGGAAACCCGTCGGGGCCAGATGTGTTTCGGAACTCAGAGTGGCTCGTGCATTACCTTTTGCCCCCAGAGGTAACTGGAACAGCACTCTCAAATCCAACATTATTATTTCTGCAGTAAAACCTGAGTATTCACCGTAAGTGGCATAGTCTTTAAATAGAGTCACATCGATTTGGATCAAGTATTGCAGCCAAATGAGCTACAAAAGACGTTGTTTTTCAGAAGTGTTTGCATTTGGGAATTGTGGATAAGAGATTTTTAACCTACAGTAAAATAGGCCTAGAGAGAAAGAAGCAAACCCAAGAACCTTAGACCTGAGCCATACTTTGTAGTTCACAAAATACCATTTGTCTCATTGTATCTGTGAGTTAGCCACCCACGTATTAACAGAAGAGCAACCTGAGGTTCAGAGAGGCTAAGTGACTTAGCCAAGATCACACAGCTCAGCTGGTGACCAGCTGGGCCAGGGCTAGAACCCAGCTCCTCTGTCTCCAGGTTCCTGGATCTTTTCACACCATAACCCACACACATATCATACGGTAAGTCCTGGAGAGTCAAAGTTGCAGAGGCTGAGTTCTTGAACACGTTCCCTGGAGCACAGAGATGCTTCCCTCCAGAGAAGGGACTTCCCAGACTCTAAACTAATTTCCACAGGAAGGCCTCTGGAAGGGAAGGATGAGGACATGACCTTGACCCTTTAATGTTGAGCTATGGATATATTCAAGGTGGTTGAGTCATTCTCCTCAGACTGTGCATGCAACGCAGCCCCAACACTGCTTGTGGCCCAGTGGTAATTCAGAGGAACTATTGCCTGTTGCTTCCAGAAATTCTAATAATGTTAAACATTTATTGCACACCTGCTACATGCCAGGCACCCCTCCCCATAACATTTTGGGGTGTTATTACCACTTTCCTCCCCCAGGTGAAGAAGTGGGGGTTCAGAAACCTGTCCGAGGTCCCATAGCTGGTGATTACTCAGGGTTGGGACAGGAGAGTTTCTGCCTGGGGCCACTCTCACCTGGTACCCCAGACAGAGCAATGGCAGAGCCCTGAGCCCAGGCTGCTGACAGGCAGGCGGGCAGGACAGGTTGGCTTGGGGAATGGGGACACAAGCACACCTTCCATGGTCGTCCTGATGGTGGCTTCAGGTGAACTCAGGGAGTGCTCTCTTTGCAAATGCAGGTGCAAAGACCCCAATGGCCTTGGGCATGATTCTGGGTGTCTCTAAGGAAAGAACCTCTCAAAGAGCGCTTTCACAATTGGGCCCCAGGTTTTGCATGCCTCGGGTCCCAGAAATCTAAGTGCAAGTTGATTCAACCGCCTGATTTTGATGGCACATCTGCCAGCAGTAGGGAAATACGAGGGAGCTAGCTGTATTCAGGAAACCACAGTGGATGCATATGGCTGGAATGTAAAATGAAGGCAGAGTTTGGAGAAGGACTGGGGGCAAAGGTTAATCATGAAGGGCCTTGTTGTTCTCCCTGAAGAGAGTAGGTTCTGTTCTCTAGACAACGAAGAATCATCCAGTGGCTTCGAGTAGGGGAAGGACATGGTCACATTTCCATGTGTGCTGGGTTATTTGACTTGGAAATCGGGGACTGCTTCCTGGAAGAGGTGTCAGTTAATCTAGGACTGAAAAAATGGATAGGATGTCAACAGTAGAGATAGCTGTTCATGCAGGGCAGAAACAGCCGTGACAGCGAGGTGTGTTCAGGGTCCCAGTGAGATGAGTCAAGCCATTTCCACATATAGAGCACTTACTCTGCGCTCTACATGCGTACATACATTCTCTCTTTTAATCAGGGCAGAAGCCCTGCAAGACAGCCCGTAGCTCCTAAGACATGAAGGTGGGATTCAGACCCCAAAGCGCATCCTCATTCCACCCCACAAATTGCTTCTCCCATGGACTTCAGTTTTGGTTCCAGGCGCAGAGGGAGATGGAAGAACAGGGGAGGCTCAGATGGAAGTGAAAGTTGGAATCATTTTTAAAGAGACAGCTAAGTGGCTGTTCCAAACACGGTCTCTGCAGACACCGATAGTGCTTTCAATGCACCTACCCCCTAACGGCTACGTTAATCAAAATGAGATTACTGTGTGCAGAGAGGGGCATTCCCAAGGAACCAGTTTTGATTCCAGGATTAGATCCCTGAGCTTGGCTACTGTTCCTTTGGCTTTATATGTCTCTCTGTTCAATTTTTTTTTTTTTTTGAGTCTATATACTCTAAGTGAAAACAGAAGTCACAAAAAGAAATTCCAGGAGCAGGCCACACTGTAGCCAGGACTTGGAGAACCCAGAAAAATTCCAGACAGCTGGCCAAGATTGAGCTAATGTGGGCTGGATCCTGGGCCAGGCCTATGGGGGGGCTATGGTTGTTCATGACAGCCCCCTGCTCCCCTCCACCTCACGAAACTCAGGACTTTACAATAGGAGTCGAACATAGACCTCTGAAACAATCAGAGACCATTGCATGCTTAACCATTAGATACTGAGGGAGAGGATGGTGATGGGAGAAAGTGAAGCCACCCTGGATGGCGGCAGGTAGAGAAGGCTCCCTGAATTTGCAGGAAAGTCCCTGCATCTTGAAAGCTGTGCCTTCCTGGAGCCCAGGCACTGGCTGTCTCTGACTAAGGGGCCCAGCTGGCAGGGGTTGGGGGGTCGGTCGGGCATCGTGGAGTCAGGCTGTTTCCTGGTGAGAACACATTCTACTAAAACCGACTCATTGATAGCACCGGGTCTTCCACATACCAGTAGCATCAAAAATTAACCTGGGGGTGGGGTGGGATTAGAACTTAACATCCCAAGGGATAGAAATATTATTAGGAGCAAACTTGCCTCCCCAAACCTTCTGGGGTCTTTTGAGTTAAAGCGAGACTGGGTGAGGAGGGGACATGTGCACCCAAAGGACCTGGGGTCACCCACATGCAGTTTCCCTTGGCCCAGCCTCCAACCAGGTGTTCCCAGAATAAAAAACAACCACAGGGACTTAAAAAAAAGTCAAACTCCAAAGAGTATCACTTTCTCTGAAAAAGGAAAATGATTCTGCATCTGTGTCATGCCGAAGTCCATGAACAGCCAGAAACCTCAATGATCAGTGTACCTTTGACCCTCTTTACGTAAAGATTTCTTGATTTACGTCTTTGGGGTCATGGTGCGAGCTGGACCGAGTCTTTCTACCATTGAGCTCCTGGGTGCAGCTACTCCTGGCCCGACTCCCAGACCCTCCCTTTCTCTCTGAAGGCTCTGGAGTCACACCCTTTTCCCCACGCCCGCCTCATTCATCAGGAGAGATTTCCCTTCCTGTTGCCTCTGAGGACTAGCAGTTGGGCTCCTCTTGTTTGAGGGGTTTTTTTTTATCCTCATTTAAGCACATGGGGACACAGACAGCAGAGAGACCAAAATAACAAGCACAGGGAGGTTACAGAGTCACAGCAATCTTGGAAATCATGCCACCACGGACTTTTATGCAGGTGCTGACAGTGGCTCTGTGGGAAGGGGTAGATGCCTCTGGTTCCAAGTCCTGGTGTAGCCACTTACCTACCAGCTGTTGACCATGAGCCCATCAACCACTCCCCCCTGTGGAGCCTCAGCGTTCCCTCTGGAAATGGGGACGATAACACCTGCCTCCCTGGCATTCTGGAGGTGGAAGAGAGAAACATTTGCAGCGCCATGCCTAATGTAAAAGGCCAGTATGTAACAAGTGCCCCACAAACACTGTTTTTGCTGAGACAGCCTTTGGAAAGACCCGTGGACTCCAGCCTTCCATCCTCATTCCTGAAAGTGAGGGTCGTCCCTTTCTCTGTGAGGACCACTTTTTCAGCTTATCGGCTGTGGATGGAATGTGCAGAAACGTGGGCATCAGCCAGTCTCTTCAGCTGCCCCGCTGTCTGTGCTGAGTGACTTGGAGTTCTGAGGACACGGGATGGGGTTATATGGGTAAAACGTCCCCTGAGAGGAGTGCCTTGTACGAGCAGGAAAGACAGACTAATGGGGGAAGCGAGGTTGAGGTTTCCCTAGGAACTCAGGTGAAAAGTTTCTCTTTGGGAGTTAGGTCAGGAAGACCCACCTGGGGAGGTTGGGGGTAAACCAAGCACTTCCCTCTTGATGAGAAACAAATGAGTCTGGGATGGTAGGAAACTAATGAAGGGCCCTGATCCTAAGGGGACCAGGCAGGGGTCTTTGGAATCCACTTGTTCACCTTAAGGTTTGGGAGAGACCATGGGAACCAAGGTGAGAGGCTGAAGAACAGAAGAAAGAAAACCCTCAGAGAGCCAGGAGCAGGCAGAGCCTTTCAAACACTGGCCAGTGGAGAGGGCCCGCTTCCCCATCACATCACCATTCCCATTCCTGGAGAGGGGGGCATGTCCTATCATGTATCACCCTAACGTGCACCCCTCCTCAGACATGCGTGGGACTGTAACGTGGATGTCCAGGTATTTGGTTGACAGGGAAGGCAGTCAAGAAGCGCTGACGTGGCAGCTGGGCTTGGTTGACAGTTGTACTTCTCATCGTAGACGGGCACTCTGACTTGAGTCTCGGTCTCTGAGAGGTGGGACGTGCTCTGCCCTGTAAGCTCTGAGGTAGGTGCTTCTCTCTGAGACCCCACCTGATCAGAACCTTCTGTAGCATGTTCTTGGGGTGGCGCATCCCCACAAACTCGAAGGAATGAGACGATCGCTGTTCCTAAATCAATAAATGGATGTGGATGTCCTTTGTGATTCCTAATGAAGACAGACAGCTAAGGAGAACAAAGTTATTACTAAGTGTAAAGATGGCAGGGTTGTTATGAGGTGATGCTCAAACACGTGGACAGAAGGAAGAACATCAGAACCTCAGGAAGCACCACTTCCCTTCCCTTCTCAGAGATGACAGTGTAAATCGGCCCGCTTTTTCTCTCCTCCATAATTCCCAGTGTCCAGAGTGGGCACCATGTGATCCAAGAAGCTACTGTATTTATGTAATATTCAGAGTCTTTTTTTTTCCGTGGCACCTTTTACTATTTTTCTGTTTGGAGGAAAATATTTTACTTAGAAATGTCAGCAAATCAATATTGAAATATTTGTAAAGGGCATTTTAGCCACTCAGCAGGAGGCTGGGAGAGAGCTGGACTGTAGGAGGCCCGCTTTCTGCCAGGGCCACTGCGCACAGCTCTGCAGGTTGCACCATGCACCCCCAGAGTGTGCGCTTCGCACGGTAGTCAACACAATTCCCTCTCCCCCAGGCTGCACAGGGCAATGTGTGGCATGTGGGGGGCTCCGGCATATCCAGGGAGCTTCTGATACAGTTTGGATTTAAAGGTTACAGCTGCACCGTGGAGTTCCTCTCAGTGCCCCAATGTGACACATTGCAATGTGGGAACAGAGACTGGAAACTGAATTCCTTTTTGTGAGTGGTTGGCCGCTTATCCATGAAAGGAGCACTCCCGTGAAGCAGCTGGAAATGAATGAAGGCAAGGATCCTGGCCGCGGGCAGAAGCTGCAGTGTGAACATGAAGTGACTGTCGGGTTCAGCCTCACCTTCGGGAGCCACGGTGTCTCTTCGGGAAGAATGACGGACAGAAGAAGAGGGTCTTCTCAGGCGCTGTGACTTCCCTCCTGGCCCCTGTCAAGTGACACCATAAAAGTAACTGGCTGGAAGTAGAATTTCCCAAAGCCCCCACAGGACTGGGTCAGCAAGGGTTATCTTGACTCATGAGTTGGTGTTATAAGGAGTCCCTGGGTTTGGAAAATAGACTGTACTAGTCAGCTTGTGCTGCCGTAACAATGCCCCTCAAGCAACAGAAATTTGTTTCACCCGGTTCTAGAGGCTAGAAGTGTGAGACCAAGGTGCCTGTAGGGTTGGCACCTTTGGTGGCCTCCCTCCTTGGCTCATAGATGCCCATTTCCTCCTCGGATCTCCAGGAGGTCTCTTCCCAGTGCGCACACATCCCTGATGCCTCCTAGTGTGCAGCTCATCTTTTCATGTGGACACTGGTCACCTTGGATCAGAGCCCGTGATAATGGCCTCCTTTTAACTTAGTCCCCTCTTTGAAGGCTCTATCTCCACCTATTTTGAGGTACTGGAGATTTCAACATATGGCTCAGGGTAGGGGGAGACACAGTTCAACCCATAACATAGACCATCTGAAGCTCTTTGGGGGAAAGGGAGGCTGCACTCTGAGGGGTGAATGATGGCCAGCAGGCGAGCTGCAGCTTGTCAGGCAGAAATCTGATCAGATATGCATCAGAGGCTCGCCAAGGAATACAACTCCCCACCCTCTGGCCTGGGCCTTGGATCTATGTCAAAGCTCTCTGCAGCAAGGGGGTGGGACAGGAGTGAGAGGAATATCGTAGCAGGGCAGAGGAATACCTCCACCTTGAGGCCATCAAGCCAAAGATGAACCAATGGAAAAGGGGAGGGGAACAGCCTGTTCCACATTGACCTTGCCAGGCTGCTGGCCCCAGAAGGCTCTCCTTCTAAGACAGGGCCAGTCACAGAGGACCCACACATGGCATTATCTAAATACAAGTATGCACCATCTCTACTGGGGTGGAGAGTTACAGTGAGGTGGCATATATTTAACCAGTGATATATGTTTAAACTGAGTTTGCTGTAGTAATCCCCCTTCTCTGTGGTCCTCTTCATCTGGAAAAGCAATGTTAGTAATCATTATATTGATATATTGAGTGCTAGAACTATACCAAGAGGTTATACACACATATTATCTTCTTGAATCTGTACAACCATTTGACGCAGATTTTCACTGAGAGCCAGGACCCAAAGTCAAAGTGAAAGTAGGTGTTGGCTCTAGAACTTGCAGTCTAGCCTGGGCAACCCATAGCCCACACATACAACCACTGGGCTACGGTCTAGTGCAGAAAGTTCTGGAAAGCAGGGCCTGGTGGCTGGAACTCATCCTTGTTTCTGGCTGTTCCCCTCCGTGTCGGAGAAGGGCTGCTGGTGGAGACAGATCCCCAGGGAGTCCATGCAGCTGCCAGGGCTCCATAAGCAGGATTGCACTGGAAATAGTTCAAGTGCATCTGCCTGCAGACAGCACCATGGGGATAGTGGTGGTGGGAGGGAGGGCTGATGGGCACCTCTCCCCTGATTCCGCATTCAATTTCCCTGGTCGGAGAAATTGGGTCACTTGAGAAGTTGAGAAAATGTACATTGGTAATAAAGTTCAAAGAGAGAGACTGCACTTAAATGGTCAACGTTTTCAATGCTAAGCAATTCCTTAAATCTTGCCTGTTTGACAGTGATGGATGACTGAGGAAATGAGAATTGTAGCCCCATTCTCCCACAATGGCTTTTCTTGGATCTAAACAAACCCAAGAATGATCACTAATTAACCTTTCTCTGGAGTCTCTGCCAAGAGGCCAGCTTTCGATGGATTTCTAAAACCGGAAAAAGCTTAATATGGAGATGCTGATGGCAGCTGTCCATAAGAAAGAAGGTCAATCTACAGCCATACCACCCTGAACATGCCCAATCTCATCTGATCTCGGAAGCTAAGCAGGGTCGGGCCTGGTTAGTACTCAGTACTTGGGTGTGAGAAAGATCAGTCCTTATGACTTTGATACCCAGTTCACAGAAGCTCAGGAATGTAACATAAATGGTAGTTTCTGGGCTCCTTAGTGACCTGTTTATCCCAGCACACAGCAGGCATGCAACAGACGTGTGACATGAATGGATAAACCAATGAACTATATGTGAGACACTGAGTAAGTCAACATATTTATCTGCCTCAATTTTCTCATTTTAAACATATGTAAGATCTCTGGGCCTCCCAGGAATGTAGTGAAGATCACATGAGACAATAGACAATAGAGAAAAAATAATAATCACCTAACATGTCTCAGTGCTTACAATGTGATGGGCACTGTGCTAAGTGTTTACATAGTTCATGTTTTTTATTTCTAAAAATGGTTTTCTAGATCTACGGCAAAACTCCAAAGCATGTCTAGTTATCTTTAATTCCTCTTGCTCTAGTCTTGTTCAAATCCTTTTCAGTTAGCTTTCTTCCCCACTCCTTCCCCAGAAAGGTTCAAGGTCACCAGGGACTCCACATCACCATGCCAGTCTGTGCTCACCTTTTATACTTTCCTCTCCGGCATTTGCTTCAGCTGGTTACTCTGGAGCCAGTCGCTGCCACCACAACCCCATACCCCATCCACCACCAGCCCACCCTCAGTTTCTCAGTTTCCCCATTCTTAGTGGGGAAGACCTTTCAGCAGGCAGTGGGGTCCCTTCCCTGGATCTCTGGGTGGGGGGTGCTTAACCCCCATCCCACCTTACTTAACACACAGACTTCATTGTAGGTAATAGCACCCTTCCACACAACTGTTCATCACTGTTTTGGGAAGGTAAAGTCATGCCTTTACAAGCCTAGCCCAGCCCCCTGTTTGACAGGTGAGAAACCAGAGCCCCACGGCCACACAACTAGCTAATGCTAGGGTCAAGACTAACCCTCAGCCTCTTGCCTCCTGGCCCATCGCTTCAGAAAGCAACATCTACAAGAAAAAATACAAATACTATACCATCTAGAAACCAAGGCAACAAAACTTGGCTTTCAAACTGGCACTCCAACTTCCAGCTCATTTGGAATTTAAAATAAGGGTTGAAATGTGCCTGGAGCTCCACATTTTCTATAGTTAATAAAAAGCGTAGCTTTCATGAGAGGTCCCGTTGCTATCTCTCTTGAGCTATGTCTGCGAGGAGCCCAGCTGTTCTTTCTGAATAGCAGAAGGCGACTCCAGAGGATAATGTCCAAGGGCAACAGGGGTGTTAAATAATCCAGGTCAGGTTCATGGTGGGGTGTGTTCTTTTAAGCTTTCTTCACAGTTATTCTTAGACCTGCTTTCCAATATATTGTACCTTTTTTTTGAGCCTTTACTATGTGCCTAGCATGAACTGGTTATTTTTATACATCATGACATTCAACACTCACAAAACCCTATGAAGTGATAATAACTGCTGTTTATTGATCGATCACCTACTACGTACCGAGAACTTGACATTCATTACTGCTAGTTCTCACAAATCCCCTCCTTTCCTCAGGGTCCTCTCAGGGCCAGAAACCCATATCAGAGTTCACTATCCACCGCTGGTCCTCCCAGGAAAGATGGTCACTACTCCAATTTCACACCCGAGTGAACTGAGGCATGAAGAGGTTCAGAGACGTTTCAGTGGTGAGTTGGCCCTGGGGCAGTCCAGCTCATTCACTTCCTACTGGGAGCATGTAGCTGTCGGAGTTGTGCTGTGGACTCTAGGTCAGAAAACCCCAACTGGGTCTGAACAAGATGAAAAAGTTCTAGAGATTGTTTACACAATAATGTGAATGTACTGAGTACTACTTAAAAATGGTTAAGGTGGGCCCTGGCTGGTGTGGCTCAGTGGATTGAGTGATGGCCTGTGAACCCAAGGGGTTGCTGGTTTGATTCCCAGTCAGGGCACATGCCTGAGTTGTGGGCCAGGTCCCCAGTAGGGGGCGCACAAGAGGCAACCACACACTGATGCTTCTTTCCCCCTCTTCCTCCCTTCCCCTCTCTCTAAAAATAAATAAATAAAATCTTTTTTAAAATGGTTAAGATGGAACACCTTTGTTATGCATGTTTTACCACGATTAAAGAAAACAATTCCTCTGGCTGTTGAGTGGTGAATGGATGGTTGGGTGCCAACCGGGGAAGCAGGAGGCTGGCTAGCGGGTTATTGCAGTACTCCAGACAAGAGACAGTGGCGGCTTGCATGTGGTGGGGAGCGGTGGAGGTGAGAGAAGTGGACAGATTTTGGACATCTTTTGGAGATGTAGCCAAAGGACTTGCTGATGGTTTGGAGGTGAGAACTGGGCCATATGCCCAAGGTCACTGCTGATAAATGGCAGCGCTGGAACCTGAACACAGGGCTGACTCTAATGCCCATACTCACCTTCTTTCCAAACCTCCACATCTTCCAACATCATCTAATGGACTAGAAGCGCACAGGATAGCATTTTTTGCCATTTGGGTCCAGTTCATGCCCTTGGGTAGGAGGCAATCCACATCACAATACTGTCTTCTAAAATATGCCACAGGATTTCTCAAAGCCTTAATAAGCTTTAAAGCGCTGGTTTTGTTTCAGATTACTGAGCGCCGAGCTGTCTTTCTGCCAGCAGCTCGGTCTCAGGGCAACATCTGCAGTTGTGCGTTTGTGTGGCTTTGATTGCGATGGGGCGCTGCAGTGATTAGCTGTGGTTTTATGTTTAGCCTGTGGATTGGACTCACAGACCTTAACCATGCTCACAGCCGAAACTCTTCTAATGCTGCAGAAATCCCTTCCAATGCCTGGTTGGGGCAGCCAGCTGGGGATGATCTCTTAGAACCTTTTGTTGCCACCTCTGTTTCTTAATGCCGAGGTTGTAGAAAACCGGATAAACCTCAGAGAAAGAGCTTTCTATGGTCGCTGGAGGCCCAGCTTGTGTGAATAGCCGTAAATTGCAACCAAGCCTCAGTGGTTGCCAAGGTCTTCTGAAGAGGTCGATTTAGAGAGCTGTGTCTGCGTTTCCAGCGGTGTGTTCTCCTGTTCCTGGACTTTCCCTCTCCTGGCACAAGGGAAGGCCCTCAGGGACCAAGTAACCCACTCTGGGAGGATGGTGAAGCTTTGGTCCTCAGCTGCTCTGGAGGGTGTGATTGGGTCTGGACCAAGCAGAAACCTTCTAATTGTCTCCAAAGATTACATCTGTTTGACAAATAATTGTGTCGGCACTGTGTGGGCAAATGGGGAAACCTCACAACCTCTTGAAGAGTTATTCTTGAGGACTGCCCCTCCCCTACTTTTTATGGCTGGGGTTTATGTAATCAGTGCTCTTGCTGTAAAGCAGGTGTTCTCAAACCGGGGTCCCTGGACCTGCAGCATCAGCATCACCTGGGAGCTTGTTAGAGATGCAGATTCTTGGACCCTATCTCAGACTTCCTGGATCAGAAGCTCTGGGGGCATGGGGTCTGCAGTCTGTGTAACAATCTCTCCAGGCAATTCTGAGAGTGCTCAGGATTTTTTTTTAATTTTAAAGATTTTTTAAAAATTTATTTTTCAGTTAGGGTTGACGTGTAATATTGTGTTAGTTTCAGGTGTGCAACATAGTGATTAGACATCTACTGTATATTTCGGACTATAAGATGCACCCCCCAAATTTGGGAAGAAAATGAGTGTGTATCTTATAGTCCGAATGTAGCTTACTTGGCTCTCTGGGGGGATGAGGGTGGCAGTGGTGGAGTGGGGTTTTTTTTTCCCCTATTTTCCTCCTCTAAAACCTAGGTACGTCTTATGGTCTGGTGCGTCCTATAGTCCAAAAAATACAGAAACCTTATGAAGTGATCACCCCGATAAGTCTAGTACCCACCTGGCACCATACAGAGTTGTTACTGTATTTTAGGTTAAAGGGATTAGGAAGTATAAAGTGGTAGTTACACAAACAGTCACGAGGTTGTAAAGTGCAGCACAGGGAATGTAGCCGATAATGAGTGTGCAGGTTTGACAGCCCCAGGAAACCGCAGTCTCTGGAGTCCAGCATTGACTAGCTGAGTGACCTTGGGAAGGTTATTTTTCTCCCACAAACCTCAGTCTCACATCTGGCACGTGCCAGGGGTGCTGAATTGATCCCCTTTTAATAAAACCCACTTTTCATTGGCTTACGATTTGTTAGCAGGCAGGCAGCTAGAGTTGAAATATTTGTTCAAAAAGAAGTGACTTCAGTTCAAACTTAGAGATTACTGTTGCAGTGTGCCCTTTCTTATCTATATAAAATCTGAATTATGGAGCTTTTACTGTGATTTAGAGTCTGCACTTCTCAGAAAAAAGGAAGCTGGGTCATGCATATCTGTCCTTCCTGTCATCTACACTCTGCTCGTGGTGACTTTTGCACAGATAGGGGTGAGAAGATGGAGAGACTCAGCTCCTCCTCCAGCCCCTCAGGTTCAGAAAACCCACCCCTGCAGCTCCTAAGAAGTCCAGGACCCAGGGCACGTCTTCCAGGGACAACTGCTCCTTCTCCATCCCAGAGACACTGCCCTCTGCCCAGTGGGACCATTTTTAAAGGCCAATTTGCAGGTAGGACAAGGTAAATAAGCTTCTCTGTGCTCCACCCCAAATGCCAGGGTGAAGGTTATTGGAGGGAGGAGAAATTACAGCTACTACCTGCCTGCCCGCCAAGTACTGCTCACCCTGTAGTCTGTTGACTCCGGATGGAACGCTAGATTTCAGAAGTCACCACTGTGGATGGCTCGCTACGTTCCAGACAGGATGCTAAGTGCCTCATATAGAGTAGCTTGTTTAATTCTCACAGTGACCCCCAAAGAAGGTTTAATCCACGTTTTACAGATGAGGGAACGGGGCACAGAAATATTCATCGTTTAGCTCGTGCCTTTGGGCCCACAACATAACCAGACTTGTAATAGAGGCAGGATTCTCATACTGGAGTCCAACTGCGCAGTCTGGGATGCAACGCCCCAGGCCACAGTGTGATGCTGGCTGCGGCTGAATTCTGATGCGCCAACATCCTGGTACCACCCAGGCTTCAGGAACAACAGATAATGCAGTGGTCTCAACCTGGGTTGCCCAGGGGAATTGCCTGGGAAGCTTTAAACAAATACTCGTGCCTGGGTCCCTCCCTAGAGAGTCTGGTGTAATTGCACTGAAGCAGGCGTTGGGCACTGGGAGTTTTGAAAGCTCTTACAATAATTCCAGTATCAGCCCCAATGGAGAAACTGTGCTGTGGACTTGAATGAGGCTTCGGAGGCCTTGAGGCACCTGTATTTACCTGTCAATGGGGATTTGGCCTTGATTTTTAAGCCCTTCAGCATGCAATCGTCTATAAACAAATAAAACTAAACCTTGTCCAGTCCCCAAAGCTCTCCACCCACACGGAAGCTGGCATTTTGAGAAGCCAGAAGGGAGAAAGAAATCTTTGCCGTGTTCAGAAAAAATCCCTTGACTTCGAGGAGCACAAACTGACCAGTGCCTTGCCCATGTCTCTCTTTCTGAGTACTAACAGTCTCTTTTTTGCAAATGCAGAAAGAATACATTCTGAACACATGAAGCCTGTTTTCTACAAAGTTCCTTGTATATTAAGGTTAAAAATTACCCTGATTTAGTAATAAAGTATGATGCTTTTATTTATTTTTTTAAACAAATACCCCACAGCTTACAAATCCAAGTATTTCTCTCTTCTGATAAACTTATTTCAAAAGGAGGGCCTTGGTTTAATGATGGTGTCATTGTTCAAGACTCGGTGGGAATTCTTGCAGAGATGACTCGGAGCTACCTTGCAGGCAAACCCCACCACAGGAAAGCGAGTACTGCAGCAAAGCGGGTTGCTGTCTTTTTGCTGCTTGAGGGTCTCGCCTTCAGTTGTAAAAGACCCGCAGCCTCTGTGGAGTGCAGTAAAACAAGGTATGCCTGTAATCGTAAAAAGATCCTGTGATTATGTAATCATTGCCTTGATCTTTGATCGAAATTGGATTCATTACTACTTCTTTTACGTCTTTACTTCCCGCTTCGGCTCGGGAGAATGCCTGACGACCTCTGACACACAGGGCTACAGTCAGTGAGTGTTTTGCCAGCAGTGAGGACGTGCAGATGGATGCGGTCCAGCACTGAACACGTCACAGGATTTGTGATGTGGGAAATAATTGAATGCTATCTTTTTATTATATTAGCTTGTTCGGAAGGATGTTATTGTTGTCTCTGACTCAGCCCTTTTGTAAAATAACTGTCTGAAGTGTCTCAGAAATATCTTCCCATAATCCCCAGGTGAAGTTTAATCAGTACTTGTTGGCCGATTAAATAGTGGTCCTAGGTTTTTGCCCCCATAGGGGTGATTCTTCTAAACAGAGAGTTCTAGACAAAGATCCGTAGGACCAATTGCTGGCAGCCACATTAATGACAAGCAATCGGCAAGGTGGAGGGTAAGCTGGCCTTTGGAATCAAGCTGGAGGCCAGTTTGCCGCCCCATCAGTCAAGAAGGCTGTGTTGAGGTGCTTGCCGTCCTGTGTTTCATTTTCGTTATCTATGAACCAAGGGTGTGAACGTCTACCTTTCATGGTTGTCTTCAGGAGTAACGTCTGTGAAGCACACGGGGCACAACAGATGTTTTGAAGCGGTAACTATTATGATTTAATGAAAACATTGCCTGATTGACTCCTTCCTGCATGTCGAGAACATCACAGGTACAAACCAAGTAAAATCTTGGGCCCTGACATTTCCAACTCACATCCATTCCTTCAAAGAGCCAGCAGGTGTTCAGTGCACTCCTATTCTGTCCTGGGTCTCCTTCCAGGTCCAAGAGCTGGGAGGGTTCAGAGGAGGAGTGTCCCCACTGCAGAGGTTCACACTTGAATCTGGGGTTGACAAAGGCAGGTGGAGGCGGGCCCATACAGGCTTGTACCTGGAGAAGGGATAAGACCCTTTCAGGCGAACCCACTGAGGGGCAGGCTTCCTGGAGGCCCTGGAAAGGCCTCCACAGCCAGGCCACCCCCACCACGCTCTTCATGCTCCCAAGTTACGAGGAAGGAGGCTTGAGGCTGCCATCTATTGCTGGCAGGTGACCCTGAACAGTGAATGTGGACCTTTCCTTTTCTAAACTGAGATTTGGAGTGTGTTAAATGGTTGGAGGCTACAAGTGCCGCAGAAGGAAGTCATGGCCCCGTGCCAGCCTCTCCTTTAAACAGGCATGAAGTTTTCTTTTTTTCTGGAAGGTACCGGCTGGAGTTCGGACACATATCCTCTGACCCATTTGGTCAGTTGTGCCCAAAAGCAATGGATCAGGGTGAAAACAAGCACAATCAAGACAAAGAAATACCTTATAAGATGTCTCCATTGTGTCTTATCTGGTACCTTTTCCTTAATCTTCACAGGGACCCATGAAATTAGTGGGGGTGAGAGGTCTCACTTCACAGGAGCAGAAACCGGTGCCATCAGCAGCTGGGCACCGATGACCAAACCAGAGGCAGGCTCCTGGGAAGCCAGGAGCCTGGGAGGAGGCTCTGGTTTCCTGGGGTTGAGTTTGAAGCTCTCTCAGCATCAGAAGGGTCTCCATTGAGAATGTGGCGTGTGTGGTACTGTTTTCCTTGTTGGTCCCAATTCTCTGGTTACTGTTTGTAACTACCCTGTGCAGAAATGGCTGTCTCTGCTCTGCTTTTGGGAGAAAAGAGAGGGACTTGTTGGCCCAGCTTGGGCCAAGTTTTCAGGGAAAGGAGAATAACTCTGAGCATAATATTGGGGTGGCCCCAAGAAGCTGAGCAGGAGAAAAGTGAGACCCAGGGGCATCAGGGGGAGACTCTTATCCAGCGGGAGAGAGCTGCCCTGCAGCTCATCTCAGCTGAGGCCGTGCATGTGGGTTTGTGTGCGTTTGCAAGGCCTCTGGGCTGTTGCTAGGAGACACTGTTAGGTGGAAGTCCCTCTGATCTTCTGAAGGACCCACTGAAGCTGCCATCGCTTGTTTCTCAGGGTTGAAGAATCTTACTAAGCCAGGGAGGCAGGCAGCCTGGATCTGAGTCCCTGATCTGCCCTAACCACCTGCCTAAACTTGGAAAAGTCACTACACCCTCCTGTCCTTCATGGTCCTAACTCTTAAATGGACATCATAACCCCAGTCTTCTCTCCCAGTCTCTCCCAGTGAGAATCAATAAAACCATGGAGGGTGAGCAAAGACACTTACAGATCAAGACACTTGCAAATCATGGCTTTCTCATGAGATAGCGTGGGTTTCGTTCTATGAACAAACAGAATAGAAGCTCGGCTTTTTCACCCCTCAGTGAAACTACTTGCTCCTGGAATTGAGACTTTAAGGGAAACGACAATAACTCTGAGCATAATATTGGGGTGCATTGTAGCTTCCAAGGCCAGACTGGACTTTCACATGTGACTTTGGACGTATTTGCTGCAGTAACAGTTCTATAAATCTCCCTTGTGCCCTTCCCCACCCGGAGTGCCTGTGTCGTTGGTTTTAACCTTTCAGAACAGTCACTTAGTGCTTCAAGGTGACATGCTGGGTGGGCAGCTCTCCTCTCTTCCTGGTAACTTGCCTGCTGAGTTCTTCTAGGATAAACACTTGTGAACTCCCCCGTTCCATCCATCTTGCAAAGAAAGAAGTCTTAAGCTGGGTGTTTGACTGTAATTTGGTTTGACACTAAACTTGTGCGTGTGTGTGTGTGTGTGTGTGTGTGTGACTAACTGCAGCTGTGACAAGTGGTTTCCTTTCCCCTTTTCTTAAAATGACTAATTTGGATAGAGAAGGGAAAAACATCCAAGTCTGTAAGCCAGCAAGACTGAAAGCAGGGACAGAAATTTCCCTGGGCTACAGGACCAAGACAAACCTGCCCATCTTTTCTCTCTATGAGCCTACTTACCTGCTCACCTCTTGGACAGAAAGGCTTTGTCACTGTATCTCCAGGGTCCAGCAGACTGTCAGCTAGGTGGTAGGTGCCTAACACATGCCAGCTGAGTCAGAGGAATTCCCCCCAAGTACACTGAGGGGCACATCCTATCTCCAAAACACTTTCGGTTCCTTACTCGAAACCGCATTGTGCAATCTGAGCAGGCAGGAAGATCGAGCTGTTTGTGGACAACGAGACACAGATGGAAGCTAACTTGGCAATTACTTATTTTGATTTGATCCAACATTGTTGCTTTTCTCTAGCCCTTTGATTCATTGGACAGCTCCCAGCATCACATGGGTTCATGTCACACTTCATTGGTGGGTCCCACGGAGTTCCATTAAATCAGCTAAGTTGGGGGGCGGTGGTGAGAGAAGCCAGGAGGGGATGAGGGGAACCTGTGTGACACAGTTTGTTAGAGCCACTCCAGCCATGGGACTGCAGTGGGAGGGGCTCCCATCCACAGTCTCCTGTTCTGGGTGTCACATGGATCCAGGTCTGGGTCTTACATGGATTCTGTCTCCAAGGTGAGCAGCGTCCAGCAGAGATAGGATCGGGACCCCTGTATACAAAGCCCAGATATAGGGGTGAGGTATGAAGTGACATAGGAATGGTGTCCCCCAAATGCTATGATGGTTTAGCAGGGGTGTCAAACCCATTTTCACCGGGGGCCACATCAGCTTTGCAGTTACCTTCAAAGGGCTGAATGTAATTTTAGGACTGTATAAATGCAACTTTACTCCTTGACAGGTGAGAGCTCAACACTGCCACCAAGTAGAAACAAGGTGCCGGGCCGGATAAAACAAGGTGGAGGGCCAGGTTCAGCCCACGGGCCTTGTGTTTCCACCTGTGGTTTAGAGAAGGGAAAGACTCCCACTGTGTATGTGTGGTGAGGGTGGGCAGAGGGGGCCAGGGAAGGCTTTCTGGAAGAGACAGTCTTTGAGCTGGGTCTTGAAGGGTGATGGGATTGGCTGTGCAGGGAAGGCAGGAAACGTATTCCAGGAAGCAGGTGTTTCCTGAGCCGCAGCAGAGTTTGTGCAGTGCAGGACATGTATGTAAAACAGGTCCTGGAAGCAGAAAACGCAAAGGAGGGAAAAACTGAGGTGTGATGCAAAGTCTGCGCAACAGATCCCGGGGAGCCCAGATGCCAGGCTGGGAGGCCTTCACATGCAGGGGAGGGAGGATTTGGAGTCTAAGCTTCTGGGTTTGAAATTTGGCTTCCTGCATGGGTGGCCTTGGGCGGCTGCCCCACTGGGCATCAAAGCACATCCAGCTTGCCCTCTCTTTCACCCTATAATGAAGCGCAATGTAGGTTCAGATAATCCACAAGCACACAGTGAGTGGTCAATAAATGCTAACAGTTATATTGTTTTTATCTTTGTTTTTATTAGACAGATTCCACGAGAGATTATGTTGAAACATGTAGGGGAAATAGATGAAAAAAAACTTGGAAATATCTGGGGTCTTCTGACCTCTGGTGACCATCTTTTACTGATGGGTTATTCACGTGAACAGATCATTTATTTTGGTGAGTAAAGAGCGAAACGCCACTTATCCAGAGTCACAGTAACCAATGTGGGGAGAGTGGCATTGAATTTGATTTTTTAAGATTATAAGCTTTAAGTAGGAAGAACAGCTCAACCCAGAGCTCACTTAAGAAAAGACTGACTGAGCACTGCCTAAGTGCCACATACTAAATTGAGCAGTGACAATACAAACATCAGTGGCTCACAGTTCCCACTGAGTAGGGAACTTAGACATGAAAATAAACACAGGGGGTGTAGTTGGGGTAAGTGGTGATGGAAGGAGACTTGACTTGGGCTGGTGAACACACAATACAATACACACATGAGGTGTTATAGAATTGTACACCTGAAACCTATATAATTTTATTAACCAGTGTCATACCAAAAAATTCAACAAAAAAGTAGAAAAAAATAATAAATATTAAAGTTAAAAATTAAAAAGAAAATAAACACAAAACATGATAACTGGTTAAAATGGAAAGCCTTGTAGAAGGTTCTGGTGATGGCACATCTAGGTCTCTATTTTTTAAAGTAATGAACATCCTTTTTTTATGGCTAAGTCAATAAATTCAAAACTCATGGACTTATGGTGATGGAAGCAATAGATTATAGAGCAAGATAACTCAGAGCTTTGTTATATTCTGAGCCATTATAGTTCAGTTCTAGGAGTTCTGGAGACACCTGAGATACCATGGGGTGCATAGGTGGGCAAGTAATTGAATGTTCTACGTCTGTACCCTTAGGTACAATGATGCACTTAGGAAGGGAAAAGGAGACACACGGTCATTGCCTTGTCTGTGTCTGCTGAGCCTGGCAGAGTAACACACAGCATTTCACATGGGCCAGCTCTTCTGTCACTCAGCAATAGCCCCGTAGAGTAAAAATTGCTGTCCTGATTTCCGGCCAAGATGGAGGCATAGGTAGACACACTGTGCCTCCTCACACAACCAAAACAAGGACAACAGCAAATTTAAAAGCCAAAATCAACCAGAACTGACAGAAAATCAAACTGTGGAAGTCTGACAACCAAGGAGATAAAAAAGAAACACTCATCCAAACTGGTAGGAGGGGCAGAGACGGGCAGTGGCTGGAGGACTGGGCAGGCAAGGCAGCGGCTGGTGGACCCGGCGAGGTGGTGGCTCACATTCACGTGCAGATAAACCAGGAGGAACAACTAGGGAGTGAGATAGACCAAAAAACCCAGGGTTTCAGTGTAAGGAAATAAAGCCTCAAACCTCTGACTGAAAACACCTGTGGGGTTTGTGGAGGCAGTGGGAGAAACTCCCAGCCTCACAGGAGAGTTCACTGGAGAGACCCACAGGGTCCTAGAATGTACACAAACCCACCCACCAGGAATCAGTACCAGAAGGGCCCAATTTGATTGTGGGTAGCAGGGGAAGTGACTGAAAACCAGCAGAGAGTAGAGCAAATGGCACTGTTCCCTCTCAGAACCCTCCCCCACATACAGCGTCACAATGCAACAATGTGGATTGCCCTGACCTGGTGAACACCTAAGGCCCCGCCCCTTACTATGTAACAGGTGCACTGAGACAATTAAAAAAAAAATGGCCCAAATGAAAGAACAGTTCAAAGCTCCAGAAAAAATACAACTAAGCAACAAAGAGATAGCCAACTATCAGATACACAGTTCAAAACACTGGTTATCAGGATGCTCCAGGAACTCACTGGCTACTTCAACAGCATAAAAAAGACCCAGACAGAAATGAAGGTCGCATTATGTGAAATGAAGAAAAATCTACAGGGAACCAACAGTGACAGAAAGGAAACCAGGACTCACATCAACAGTTTGGACAAGAAGGAAGAAATAAACATTCAACCAGAATAAAAAGAAGAAACAAGAATTCAAAAAAAGAGGAGAGGCTGAGGAACCTCCAGGACATCTTTAAACATTCCAACATCCAACTCATAGGGGTGCCAGAAGGAGAAGAGGAAGACCAAGAAATTGAAAACTTATCTGAACAAATAATGAAGGAGAACTTCCCAATCTGGCAAAGGAAATAGATTTTCAGGAAGTCCAGGAAGCTCAGAGATTCCTAAAGAAGTTGGACCCAAGGAGGTACACACCAAGGCACATCATAATTACATTACCCAAGACTAAAGGTAAAGAGAGAATCTTAAATGCATCAAGAGAAAAGAAGATAGTTACCTACAAAGGAGTTCCCATTAGACTGTCAGCTGATTTCTCAAAAGAAACCTTGCAGGCAAGAAGGGGCTGGAAAGAAGTATTTGAAGTCATGAAAGGCAAGGACCTACATCAAAGATTATTCTATGCAGCAAAGCTATCATTTAGAATGGAAGGGCAGATAAAGTGCTTCCCAGATAAGGTCAAGTTAAAAGAGTTCATCATCACCCAGACCTTATTATATGAAATGTTAAAGGGACTTATCTAAGAAAAAGAAGATCAAAAATAAAAACACTAAAATGACAACAAACTCATAGCTATTAACAACTGAACCTTAAAAAAAACCCCAAACTAAGCAAACAACTAGAACAGGAACAGAATCACAAAAATGGAGATCACATGGAGGGTTATCAGTGGGGGAGTGGGAGGGGGTGAGAGGGGGAAAAGGTACAGAGAATAAGTAGCATAAATGGTAGGTAGAAAATAGACAGGGGGCGGTTAAGAATAGTATAGGAAATGTAGAAACCAACGAACTTATATTTATGACCTATGGACATGAACTAAAGGGGGGAATGCAGGTGGGAGGGGGTGTGCAGGTCGGAGGGGAATGGGCGGGGGAATGGGACAACTGTAATAGCATAATCAATAAAATATATTTTTTAAAAATTGCTGTCCCCATTTTATGACAAGGTCAGCAAAGCTAAGCAACTTCCTCAAGGTCACAGAGCTGGTAAGTCCCAGAGCCAGGGTTGGGACACAGGTATGTCAGACTCCAAAGCCCTTTTGCATTTGCTTTCCAGACTCTCCAATATCACCCTCGTTAAGTTGACAAGAAACAATTTTTCATCAGCCTAATGCAAATGTATTGTTTCCTCACAGAGACACATTCCCGTGGTGATGAGTCACAGATCATCCGCTGTGCTGTGCACGAGGTGGGGAGGTGGAGGTGGTGACTGCTTCTTCCCTGCTGTGCGGGGTGGTGAGGACTTTCTCAGAGAGGCTCCATCCTTCCCATTTCCGACAGCCTGGCGCCCCCAGCAGAGAGAGCCCTTCTCTAGTCCTGGCTGTTCCTGCGTGGCCACCGTCCGCACAGCACTTAGACAGAGAGGGGCTCAGCTCCCGCGCAGGGCTGCTCCTCGTCCCTGGGCCAGTGAGCATGCTCCTTGCTGCGCGAAGGGACACAGGATCCAGCACAGTGCGAAGGCCCACTCGCTCAATGCTGAGCAGGCCAACAGCTCTGTCTCAAAATCTACACCAGTGAGCTTTGATTAAACTCAGATGTGCCGGGAAGAGCAATCACTCTGCGCACTTACAGTGCTTCTTATGGTCTACGCTGAGTTTTCTCATGCCACGAGGAAAGTGGCCTTATCAGCCCTATTTTCCCTGAGAGGAAACTGAGACACAGACTACATGGCTTACTGAGTGTAGGTCACAAAGGTGAAAAGTGGCAAAGCTGGGATTTCAGCTCAGGCAGTCCAGCTGCGGTACCAACACCCTTAACCACTGAACTACACTCTCCTTTGTCCTGTGGGGTGGTCCCATGTGGACTCGTCGAGCTCCACTTGCCTGCGACTTTGTGGTTCTGTGAAATACTCCTGTGAAATACTCGGTGGGTTAGACTACTGTATAGATTTGTCCATACAACCTGGAAACTTACCAGATACTTACAGGAAGGGAGATGGCGCCTGAGAATGGGCACCTCCCCATCTGGAATGGGGGTGAGCTGAGGTGAGGTGGGGCAGGGCAAACTGTTCCTCTCTGGTAGAGAAACCAAAAGGGTGTGAGCTTGCAGCTCCTGGAATTTTCAGCTGTCAGACTGGTCCATGTGGACACACTGATATTCTTTCCACCAAATGCAAAGGAAAAATATTTTGACAGATGAAGCAGAAGAAACTCTACTTCTTACAGACCCAAAGCCTGATCACCTGGGGTCTGTTTAACTTTATGGCCGTTCCCAGCACGAGTATCGAAAGGGTGAGAGGACAGCCATCAGCTAGACTCCTTTTCTCCGCATGTGAGTTGGGATCCTTGAAATTAAATTCATATTCTGTCTTCATGGGTCATAAACTGAATGCCATGTGCCTGGCGCTTTTGCTGCTGGGTATAAATAGTCTGGGGGCAGGGCGGGGGGAGCTCTGCTAAATTAATGTCTCCCGGCCCTTCTGCTAAGGACACGGCGAACCAGACCTCTATCAGCTTTCCACCTGCCTCTCTCAAACACATACCTTTCAAATATTTGTCAATTATACCTTTCAAACTTTTCCTTGTCATATAATTAATGAGCAACTATATGCTGAGTGTTCAGATCTGAGCTTCACATGGCGGAAAAACTTGTTGTCCATTCCAAAAAGCCTGACATTTGGTGAAGGTAAACACATGGGGCCATCAGTAAATGCCACACCTGTGACCTCCTGCTCCTTATCAAGGACACCTCCTTATTTTAGCCTGCTTTTCATGATTGTCTTTTTCTTTTTGATAATGTCGACGCCACGGCACTTTTCTCTTTTGGCCTTTATAAAATCGCCAAACTCTGGTTTTCCCTTCCTCTCTTATTTTCTTCTGTCTCTCATTGCTCCCCGTCTGACTCCCCCAAATAGGTTTCCAAGGGTTAGTCCTCATTGTCCTTTTATTTTCTAAATGAAGATTTCTAGTTTTGGTGGAGTAATGTGTTTCATTAACCCGATTGCTGAGAACAGTTATGAGATCTGAGCAAAATATTTAATATACATTCAAAAGTGTTGGCGAGCAGCTAACACAGGCAGGAAGTGGAGGCGCTTTCATCCTTGACAGAAGGACAGCCAATCAGAACAGCTCCCCAACCCCCTTGTTACCCCCGAGGCTACTTCTCATTCTCAGCAAGGAGACCAGAGCCTGAGTAGAGAGCATCAGCTCACTGTGCTGAGCAGACAGAAGTCACAAATTCCCTGAGCAAATAAATTTCCTGAAGTCATTGGGTGACTCCTAAGTTACACATGCAGGAAGTGAGATTCCAGGATACCCAGAAGAGTATAGCAGCAGAGAGGCAAAAGTGCTGAGCAGGGAAAACAGCCACTGATCATGCTGGGGAGACAGAGGAAGGAGTTCAAGTCTTGCCAAAGCAGAGGGGCCTTGGTAAACACCCTGGGATTTCAGCTAAGACCTTCGGGGGCCTGAGTCACAGAAATAAGGGCTACACCCTAAAGTAATTCCCTCAGAGTTATGTCTGTGCTCTAGGAGGAAGGGAAAGATTGAAATAAGGAATACATCCTAAAGCCAAACCTGTATGGGCTCGAGCTGACTTACTGGCCCTTTATCTGCTTGAAGAAAAGAAAATGTTAACCCTACTTGGAGAAAGACAATACTATCCAGAGCCTCTACAAATTCTGATCTACAATGTTAGGTATCCAATTAAAAAAAAAAAAAAGTCTCAAGGCAACTGCAAATGACCAAACCCCAAGAGGAAAAACAGACACTATAAATAGACACACAGGGGACCCAGGCATGAGTGATCAGATGGGGCTTTAAAATTGCTGTATGTTTTCATGATCCCGCTTTGGAAAAATCACACCAACAAATATTTTCCCAAGAATATACATGACATAACAGCAGTACCTGAAGTCCCTTCGCTTCAGACTATGAGACAGGAGAATCTGTACTTGTGATTTACTTAGAAGCAAACTGCCATACGCTTCATATGGACTCAAATAAGCTCCTCACTCTGTAATTGGGATGAACCATGGAAGTCCTTTAAAACATGGGATCAGACACAGTCCAGGTCTAATCAGATAAACTATACACAGAGACTCCATAGATTGACAAGGACCGGAGCCCACCAACTTAGAGAAGACTTGGAATATTGAAGGTATAAAATCTCTGCTGGCTCTTTCTTTCTGTTTTACAACCGTGAGGACGTGCACCCAATTTCTAAGCTGCAGTGATGGCTTTTATGTATCTAGTGCCCAAGTCCTCTCTGTTCCCAGAAAGTCCGGCCTGATTTTCTGGTCTCTTCATGCACGTGTGCACCCGTGCGTCCCACCGAACTCTCAGACTTGATACATCCACACCGAATTGATCACTATCTCTCCAGTCTTGCCTGAAAACCCTTGTTTTCAGCCTAAAACTGTAATCATATTTGGTTCCTTCTTCCTGAAAATCTACCCTTCATTTGTCTCCTCCATATTACTTCAGTTACAACTTTAAGTAGTTCTTTGTGCCTCTTACTGGGACTAGCAAGTGCCTCTTTTTATTAAAAAAATGAGATATACTCCAAACACCATATTTGAAGATTAAAACTCAGTGGGTTTTAGTATATTCACAAAGTTTCTGCTACCCTGTCTGCTTCTAGATCTGGGCTCTGAAGGGAGGGTTAGATATGGAAAAATGTAAAGTTACTGGAGTAAAATTGAGCCAAGGTGGGGGTGGGGGAGTTGGGGCCCCTTTATGATCACATCTCCCATCGAGGAGGCCAGAACACAAGTCTTTTTTTTTTTTTTTTGAATTGAAGCTTTATGGCACAGTGGGAGGCAGACAAGTCAGGTATTACTACATCCCCCTGAGAGAAGAAATGGAGGCTCGTTGAGGGTTGCCAAGCCTTGTCCAAGGTTGCATAACTTGGTTCCTGCAGCTCCCTCTGGACTCCAGCCCAAGCTCGTTCCACTGGGCTGCCCTTTTTTCCAGAGTAAAGAGGTTACTTTGGACCCTATCTCAGGGAATGTGGACACAAGTTAGAAAAGGGTCTAGAAAGAAGTGCCTTGCTTTTAAAGTGTTCCTCTGGCATAGAATAACCACTGACCTTGAACTTGGCCATTTGCGTTCTAGTTTGGTTCCTTATCAGCTGTATGAACTTGAATGTTTCTGAGGCCCAGTTTCTCACTTGTAAAATGGAAATGATAATAATTAGCTCATAGATTTGTTGCCAAGATTAAATCAGGAAATGTACACTTAATGCTATGAAAACTGTCAAGTGTTGGACTAATAGAGGTTGATTAAGTTTTTATTTGATTAGTAATGGCCCTTGGATGAGGGTTCCAGGGCTGTTCTCATGCACAGGCAATTTCAAGCTGGTGAAATATTCATTCACTCACTCATTTATCCTTTCAACCAGTACTGGCCAAGTGCCTATTATGTGCTGTTCTAGGGGAGGGGGAATGATGGGGAAGAAGTCCGATAAAATGCCTGCTCTCCCGGAGTTTGCATTCTTATGAAGAAAGTCAAACATGAACTGGTAGATAAATACTTGCCGACTGTGATAAGTGCTCAGGAACGAAGCATGGTGCAATGGTCTGAATGTTGGTGTGCTCCCCAAATTCACACGTTGGGACCCTAACCCCCAGAGTGCTGGGAGGTGGGGCCTTTTGAAGGCTATTAGGCAGAGCCCTAATAATTGAGACTGGTGCCCTTGTGAAAGAGGCCCGAGGGGGCTCCCTAGCTTCTCCCGTCATGTGAGGACATGGTGGGAAGGCTGCAGCCCAGAGCAGGGCCCTCGCCTCCTCACGCTGGCACCCTGACCTCAGATGTCCAGTCTCCGAAGTGATGAAAAATGAATTTCTGTTGTTTTTAAGGCACTCAATCTGTTGTATTTTGTTATAGTGGACTTAGACGCCAGCTGATATAGTGACGGCAGGGGATGACTCACTTAGGTAGAGTGGTTGGGGCAATGAAACTGAGATCCTGAGTTTTCCCCATATCTCCCCAGTTTCTCACTTGGACTTATTCCTGCAAAATTCTGCAGAATGAGTTGCTCACAGAGCCGGTGTCTCACATGGAGTAGCTGGTATGATCATAAAGTTCGGGCTGTTCTGTTCTCTTCCTCCCTGGCTCTCCAGCCATAAAGAGCCCATAATACTTTGAATGACCCTGTAGGATTTGGGGGTGAGGGTGGGGACGGAGCTTGGGCAGAGCGAGTGATCCAGTCTACGGCAAGTTGAGTTTTCTCTCGATACGCACTCACGTCACCTCCGTATGCATGCCAGAGCATGCCGAATGTGACGGGCTGGGTCCTGGTCCCCAAGTCATCACTTTTTGCCTCTGAGCGTCACTTTACTAGGCTTCTGGACTCAGGGCAGCCCTTCTGAGAATTCAGCAAAGTGCCCCATGCACAGCAGGCACACAGCAAGTGTTTACTGAATGAAAGATGTCTGACTTAATCATTTTGTACTTGGAGTCTATGAAATTGAAGGGCTCAATATGTTTTGATGATTCAGGGAGGTGCTTTAGTATTTTTCTCTTTTTGTCCAAGTGTTCTAAATTTGAAAAATATTTTCACAGCTGCTCTTCCACAAAAGCTCTGCGAAGCTAGTTATTTCTTATTTTAAAAAGAAAACATATGTAGTGCCCACTATATGCCAGTAGGTATTCTAAGCACTTTACAAAATGGTGACTCATTTAATCTTCGTAACAATGCTATGAGGTTAGTACTATTATTATCTCCAGTTCATAGAACAGTAAACTGAAGCACAGATAAATTAAGTAATTTGCTTAAGGTCACACAGCCAATAAATGGCAGAGCTCGAGTTTAAACACAGACAGGCTGACTCCAAAGTCCATACTTCATTGTTTCTTTTTTTTTTTATTGTTGTTCAAATACAATTATCTCCATTTTCACCCCACCCATCCCACCTCCCACCCTGGAACATACCCCCTTTGGCTTTGTCCATGTGTCCTTCATACATGTTCCTTGATGCTCCCCCCCATTATCCCCTATTATCCCTCTCCCTGCTCCTCTCTGGTTACTGTCAGATTGTTCTTTATTTCAATGTCTCTGGTTGTATTTTACTTGCTTGTTTGTTTTGTTGATTAGGTTCCACTTATAGATGCAATCATATGGTATTTGTCTTTTACTGCTTGGTTTGTTTCACTTAGCATAATGCTCTCCAGTGCCACCCATGCTGTCATGAAGGGTAGGAGTTCCTTCTTTCTTTCTGCTGCAGAGAATTCCATTGTGTAAATGTATCACAGTTTTCTGATCCACTCATTTACTGATGGGCACTTAGGATGATTCCAGCTCTTGGCTATTGTGAATTGTTTCTCTTCATTCTACTCCAGAGGAAATGGGTAGTGAATGGATGATAGAGGCTTATCATTGGTTGAACCTCTATTAGGTTCCAAGTACTTAGCTAGGTCACCTCACGTGAACTTTAAAATCAGATATTATCCCAATTTTGTAGATTGAAAAAAAATGTGACTCAGAGAGATTAAGTAAGTTGCCTAATGTTATACAGGTAGTAGAAGGGCTGGGATTCAAACTCAGATCTGTGTGGTTGCTGAGCCTGTGTATTTCCCCTTCTCCATGCCAAAGGGTAGAGTTAGAACTCTGACTCCCACTGGTAGCCTCTTGCTTGTTACACAAGACCAGGATATGGTCTCCATTATTTTGCTACAATGGAAAAGCTTTTCTCACGGCCACTGTGATTCTTCTTTGCATCTCTGCTTAATGACATTGGTCAAGCCATTGTTCGTGATGGAATAAGCCCCTAGTTACATATCAGAACAGCCTCTTAAAACTGATTTCCTGGATTGTAAAGTTGGAGTCACTAATATTCATGTTTTCAGCCTTCGTGGGCCATTGCTAAGATCTAATGATGTTATGTTCATGAAAGGGATTTGAAGGCTATAAAATGTGTGGAGGAAACACGGAACAGTGTGGAGCTTGAAGAACAAACCCTGGGGAACCAAGGACAAAAACCTGGCAGAGTCTGATGCTGCAGTACTTTTTAGTGATTTCTCTGCAGGTATGTCCTTGACTTAACTTCTGGGTCAAAGTCATGAATTTTCAGGTCCATTTCCTTCCCATTGGCCCTTCTATTCTATAGACATTCCACAAGGCAAAGTTCACCACCCATCCATCCACTTATTCATTATATTATAAGCATCCCAGTTAGTAGAGATAAGACACAGTGACCAAAATAACAGACCCTCCCACCCCACACACACAGTCCTAATGGAGAGACAAGCTGCTGCATGTGTGTGTGTGTGTGCATGTTTACACATACACATATTGGGCATACTGCTGAGCACTGAAATACCACCATATTTAGTATTTCATACACATTTTAATATCATATCTGCACAGAAGCCTGATAATGAAGGAATCATTCTCCCATTTTACAGATGAGGAAACTGAGCCTCAGAAAAGTTAAGCAACTTGGCTAAAGTCCAATGATTAGAAAGTGTGGCGCCAGAATTCATTCTCAATGGTAACTCCAAAGCCCAAATGTCATCCTGATGATTGCACTAAACTATATGAATATGATTGCTGTAAACTTCCCCTTTTCTCCGGTGGGTTTCACAGCCTTTGCTGGTGCATATCAATCATACAGCTATGGGCACTGGGAACTGGCTTAGGCATGTGTCTTAGGGTGGTATGAACTGAGATGGAACTAACATTGGCCTGTAATGGAACAAAGTCCATCCCATAGAAATGCATGAGTGATATTTGGAAAGTAGCATTAGAAAGTGGTTAGCATGTTGACGATTTAAATCTAAGGCTTTAAGGCTGAGCTCACATGGAACCTTGTTTTTGCCTGACCTTACACAGTAGCAGAAGGTCAGCAACTTTTCTGGTGCTGGGCCTGAAGTTGCTCTAAGTCAGCAAGGCCAGCAGTTGGGAAGAAAAGACGGATGTGAAGTGGAGAACAGCTCAGACAGCTTGGAACCTACAAAGACAAGGGAGACCCCATGAGGGCACATTGGAACCCACGAGGACAAGTTGGAACTTGCATCTTTCTCTTGCTGCCTCTCATGGTGATGATGTGGGTGAGCTCCAGGAGAAGCTGGTGCTCTTTGTCACAGAGCTGGACATGCTCCCATCCCAGGACTCAGAGGTGCTAGAGGAGGGGATGTGGCCGGACCTTGGGGAGCTACTGGCCAGCTGCTACCCTCACCAACAAACAAGGAGAGCAAGCAGATCAGCAACAACACAAGAAGCACTAGCATGTCATGCCAACACTGGCCTTCGGAGCATAATGGCTGCTTCCAAATACTGCAGATCTCACTGTGGCCAATGTTAACTTGGAACCATTCAGGGAAGGGAATTCTGGGAAACAGTTTCAGACTTGATGAGTTGGCACAAAACCTCCACACATCCTGATCTCTTAGGAAATTTATAGTATATCCACATAATTTAGCATTAATTGAGTCCTGATTCTATGAAATCATAACTTCTGACTCGACGGTAGCTCCTTTGTGTAGAACTCTACGTTGCAGTTTTTGCTTCCAGTAGTGCCTGGTTCAGTGCTGGGCACACAGAAAACTTCAACGAGCAGCTGACTGACCCCTACCCAGCTGCCTCCTCTACTTAGCAACCTCAGATTTTCATAATGGATACTCCCTTAGAAACCACTCTGTCGATAATGTCCTCAACAACTGGTTATCTGCTTTCTTTTCTAGCCCTCAGTGACCAGTGCAGTAATTCCTGGAGTCTATTCAATAGCTTTAGGATTAGCATTTCAGAGAAATGAAAAACTTGAGGGATTTCAAGTTTATTGATCCCTTAGCATCCACCAGGCTGCTGGATGCATCCACGATTCATTCTAAGCCTATTTTAGGACATGGAACTCAAACAATATAAGTTTTATTAGTATTATAATGACCTTAGTCTCCTCTAATTTCAAATTCTCCATATTTTAAAAAACTTTTAAACTGTGGTAAACTACACATAACACAAAATTTACCATCTCAACAATCTTTAAGTGTATAGTTCAGTGGTATTAGGTGTATTCACACTGTTGTGCTGCCATCACCACTATCCACCCATGGAACTTTTCTCATCCTGCAAAATGGAACACTAGCTTCCCATTTCCTCTTCTCCAGCCCTTGGGAACCACCACTCTGCTTTCTCTCTCTCTGAGTTTGATTCCTCTAGATGCCTCATATGGGTGAAATCAAACAACATTTGTTTCTTGTGATGGGCTCATTTCCCTTAGCCTAGTGTCCTCCAGGTTTATCCATGTTGTAACAGGTATCAGTACTTCCTTCTTTTTTAAGACAATAGTGTCCCACTGTATGTACGGAACCATGTGTTTTTATCCCCTCATCCATTGATGTCTTCCCATCTCCTTGACAGACTAGACTTCACCTATGTCTGAAACAGAGGTTTACAGCCTTATCTAAGAGTTTTGCTTGATAGTCTTAAATTTATGCAACAAATACAATATATAATACTTCAAAGATCCTTAGTTACCTAAAGGTAACATAAAATGGAATGAGACTCTGATGGAATGAGATTCCATCAGAGAGGGAGTCTCAATGAGCTGGGACTATAAAGAAAGAGAAAGAGGGAGAGAGAGAGGGAGAGAGAGAACCAAAGGAAGCCATTCATCAACCACCTGGCCATTCGTGCCTATGCTGCCTTGAGGAACCTGTGGCGAGTGGGGGAGGGGGTGTCTCTACGTTCACACTAACTCTGCTTAATTTATGCTATTTGAATGTATTAATATTTCACAACATCAATTTTTACAACCACAAACAATGTATCTTTGGAAAGCATGCAGTGTCGGAGTCAGACTCTTTCTAATGGTGGGGTTTGGGGAAGTAACTTGATGACAGCTCCCATTCATCAAGGCCTTACTGTATGCCTGACATGTTGCCAAATGTCTCACATACATGCTCTTACCTATTAAAAGTAGGTACCACTATTATCCACATTTTATTGAAGAGATGGCTGAGGCACAGAGAAAACTTGCCCACAATCACATAGCTAGTAAGCAGAAGAGCTGGGAATCAGACCCAGGAAGTCTGACTCCAGAACCTGTGTTATAACCACTACCCTGTACTTGGCCTTGGCTTTCCAATGCAAAATGAGACAGTAACATCTTTTAGTTTTGAATGAATTGGAGATAAAGAATGCCAAAAAGTATTTAAAAGTACCTGGTATTTAGTAACTCCTCTACAGATACAAAACACATTCCTACTTCTCTTGGGCCTTTTGGGGCCATTTCTTTTTATCTCTTGGAAATTCACTAACAGATTTATCATTCCTACTTCATTTAACTTGTCACACAATTTGGCTTCAGTGTTTATTTTGCTGGTAAAGTGGTCTGAGAACCACTTTACCAGCAAAATAAAAGCCACTTTGCTTGGTTCTTCCTTCCCATGGTGTGTGTGTGTGTGTGTGGTGAGTGTGTGTCTGTGTGTGTGTGTTGAGTATGTGTGTGTATGGTGAGTGTGTGTCTGTGTGTGTGGTGAGTATGTGTGTGTGTGGTGAGTGTGTGTCTGTGTGTGTGGTGAGTATGTGTGTGTGTGGTGAGTGTGTGTCTGTGTGTGGTGAGTATGTGTGTGTGTGGTGAGTGTGTCTGTACCAAGGCCCAGGAAGAGCGCTGAGATTTGTTTAAAGTTGTGCACATGAATCAATGAACAGGAGAAGCAGGAGGTGTTTGGGACCTTTGCTGCCCTACCAGCTGTGGGGTGTGTCAAAGCCGCTGCCTGTCCTTGAGGGCCCTGGCCTCGCCTTCTCCGTTGCCTTCCTGCTCCATCCCGGTGGCTCTCTGAAGAGCGTGCACATGGTTGCCACCATGATCCCTGCAGCGGGCAGCTGGCAGCCACCACCAGGTAGAGCAGGCAGGCGCCCTGGTGGAGGGCACCCTCCAGGGTCACAGGGCTGTGATCAGCATCTCTCTGTGACATGAGTTGTCTCTTTCTCAGTCCAGGCCCCTTTAAAAGTATAAAATGGTTTGAGCATTCAAACACGAATGAAGAATTATATGCTGAACAACTACAAGCCCATCACCCTACTTAAGAAATAATGTAGCATCAATATAATTGAGGCCCATGGGTCCCTCCCTGCTACCTGCTTTTATAGAGGATGTTTCTGTCTCCCATGTTCTGCCACAGGTTCACGAGTCCAAGTTTAAATAACTTGTCTTTTTGGAGGGGCTTTTTACCCTTTGGAATTAAGTGAACCTAGATGCCTTGTGACTTTTGTTCTCTGACTGGTTCCAGAAAAGTTATGATGTTTTAGACCATCTAGTTCTTTCTTATTGTTAGGTTGAGAGAATTCCCTGGCATCCTTCTACTAAGTGAAATGGGACCTCTTACCAGGAAGTTCCCATTTGGGTTTCTAAGTGCAGTTGTAGTCAAACGGTGACTGGGCTGAAGGCATCACAAGGTCTGACCTGGACAGAAATCCAAGATGGCGCACGCACAAGGCTGTCACTTGGAGCTGGTTGTTATCTGGGAGCTCACTTGGGGCAGTTGCCATTCTGTGGGCGTGGGCTTCTCGCAGCCTGGTGGCTGAGCACCAATATGGAGCATCTAAAGAGCAAGCATCCCAGGTGGAAGCTGGTGGGCTCCTTAGCCTATCTCTGACATCATACAGTATCATATCTGCCACGTTTATTAGGGCTCAGATGCCATGGTTCCCCACAAGGCCATCCTGGAGACAGGCTGCCACCCCTGTTAATGGGCTTCATATCCTTTCAATTCCTGTCCCTTTCTCTGATTTTTTGCAGTGATTCTCATCTGATTGGCAACATGGTACAGTGAGTTATTTTACTTTTTAAGCCTCAGATTCCACAATTAGAAATTAGGGATAATGCTCCCTGGCTATTGTTAGGAGGGAAAGTCAGCATTGAGGCACTCAAACACCATAGCTATTGTATTCAATAGCTCGAATGTTTTGAGCTTTTGGAACAATGGACTCAAATGTTTTCAATGCTCAGCACGGGCACTGCACAAGGCCCTTTATGCATGTTATTTCATTTAATGTCTAAAACAACCCTGTGTGGAGCAGACTATAATGATGCCCACTTTACGCATGAGAACCCTGAAGCTTAGAAAGTTTAAATAACTTGTCTAATGTCACACAGTTAAGAAGTAGAAGATCTATGCTTTTAATCTCTTCTGGATTGTCTTTACAATTGTTGGTACCTTCTTGAGATAAAGGGTTTTATATGACCAATTTTATATTCCTTCCTAGTGCCCAGCTCAGAGTTAGGCACAATGTAGATGCTAAAAGAATAATATTTGTTAAATAGATATGAGACTGACTGACAGCAGCAGGGGAATAGAGAAATTCTCAGCTAGCATAGTAGCTTGCTGTATGGCTCTCTTTGGGAGAACTTTGCCCTCTTTTGTACGCATTTGACTAACTCGAAGGTCACAGAGAATCCTTGACGGCTCTGGAGGAGGAGGGCTAAGACGGATTGTGTTTACCTGTTTTCACTGTCGTGAAATCTTAACCAGCCTCTCCCTCAATATTTCAAAAACTCTGCAGACTTTCCCTAAATATCCAGTGTTCTGCAGCCACATTGCGTGTCCTCATAGGACACATTTCAATTTATTAATACTCAGAACACCTTGTCTCCTGATGTAAATCTTGTTCCCTCTCCACTTCCCCAATTCTTTGAATCCTAGCTAAGTCTTAAAAGCCACTAATCAGGAAAACAGTGATAAAGGCTGCTGCGTGGTTAGAGAGCTCAGTACAAGAGAAAACGATTATTTACCGGGCCACCCTGTCCCCAAACCACCTTTTGAAAGTCTGTTTCTATGAACTGCCATAATCAGGTACTTTTTAAAAAATCAGTCATCTGGAAATGAAAAGAGTTATGACTTCCTGCAGGATTATAAATATTTATGGAGTGGCTGACCTAGACCAGAAATCACTGCTTATGCGTCTAATGTTATATCGGGAGGAATTAACAACCCTGGGGAAGAGAGAAACAACCCTGCAGAAAGGAGCATGGTTTCAGAAAACTGCCCAGAAAGGACTAGGACTGGCCTGAGACACTCTCCAAGGGTCCTGAAACAGGTCACTTCCTCTGTATTCTGCCACCCAGTGTTAGTCCAGGATGCCATCGGGAAGACTCAACTGGATGCTCCCATTAGAGTGACACGCTCCTGCCCACTGCCAGCCAGACCTTACCCTTCTAGACCCAAGTGAGGGATAACAGGCACAGTGGGACAACTCATCTCTGCTGTAGCACCAGTTATACGACGGTAGGCTTAGATAAAGTCATCTTTATGTTCACCCTTGGTGTTGGGGAAGGGTCCTAGACTCTTAGAACTAGAAGGTATCTAAGAGCAGAAGTTCTCAAAGTGTGGTCCACAGAACTGGGGGAGTCTGAACCCCTTTCATGGGGTACGTGATCTCAAACCTACTTTCGTAGTAACACTAAGATATTCTGGCCCTTCCGACATGTTTATTTATTTATGTTTTTGGTGTTGACATTTGCATTGATGCAGCGAGATAATGTGGGTCAGACTACCGGCACCTTGGTGCAAACCAGAACAGCAGGCCCAGGCTGCTCTAGCATGGTCTTCACTGCCATGTACTGACCATAATATTCACACCTGTTTCAAATAAGAATGTCCAGACATGCTCCCTTTTTTTTAAAGTATAACATAATAATCCTGCTGGCAATATTCTAGTAAGTACTTCTATGTCAACAATGGCTTAGTTCCATGTATAACCTCAGGTACTGGTCTGTATGAGTTACAAAGAAGAGATTTAACATTTTAATTGCCAAGGAAGTTGCAAAATTATTTTTATAACCAAAAACTTATATTGATTTGAGTCATTGATCACCCTATTTCCTTTTTCAATTGTGAAGAAACTAATATGCCATTCATCAAGACATTTCCAAATTATATTCTTCTGAAGACCAAAGAATGTGTTAAGTACGCTTAAATTATCTATATGATCTCTAAATGTGCATAGAAAGGAATCTGCTGAAGTGTTAATTCTGAGTGGTGTGTTCTGTGATTTTAGCTTCTTATGCATTTTGTATTATTATTGAAGTGGTCTCTTAGAAGACGGTCCTTGATGAAGCAGTAAAAAGTGTTAATTTGATGAAATCTCGACTTCTGAGTACACCTCTGTTTAACAGTCTGTGTGCCGAAATGGGGAGCGCACGCAAAACGCCGCTTCGGTGTGCCGGAGTGCAGCGGGTGCCCGAGGGAGAGGGGGAGCTGTTGCTTGAGTTATGGGCTGAACTAGTCTGCTTTCCCCGCCAAAATCCCTTTTTTTTTTTTTTTTTTTTGCTTTAAAAGAAAATGACTCGCTGACAAACTATGGTGTATCAGACTGAGGTAATTGGCAGTTTCTCAAAAATGAATGAAGTCAATCTGTCACTTCAAAGACATCTGGCAGAATTTGTTGTGATAAAATTCACATTTTGAAGTGAACATCAGAATTTGAAAACCCTTATATAAGACACTGGGAGCGTGGACAGCCTCCCAAATAGGTACACTTTTCTTATATGGGATTCAGGATATAATTGCAAATGTGATTCTTTTCTGTTACCAGATAATGAGCTGTGTTAACATTGGGAACATATGTATAGTCCAGTGAACCGATGTTTTCCAAATGACAATGCATGATGGTACAAGATCCGTACGTGGTAAAAGATTCATTTAAAGTGTGCAATAGCTCAATAATGGACTTTAATGGAACAGAGTTCGAAAAGTTCATTGATATTTCAGATTCCACGCTGTCATTAATCTTTAAGAAACTACCACTTGCCAAGTTTGGTACAGTATCAAAGAATGGCCACAATGATCTGAAAGGCTATTAAAGTCCATCCCCTCCCCCCTCTTCAAAATGCATCTGAGTGCGGTGAGACCTTCTTCATACACTCCAACCAAAACATTTTTGAGAGTCCAGAGGCCCTTTAAGGCAGACATTAAAGAAATTTGAGCCCTGGCTGGTGTGGCTCAGTGGATTGAGGGCCTGCCTGTGAACCAAAGGGTCGCTGATTCAATTCCCAGTCAGGGTTCATGCCTGGGTTTTGGGCCAGGTCTCCAGTAGGGGGCATGTGAGAGGCAACCACACATTGATGTTTCTCTCCCTCTTTTCTCCCTCCTTTCCTCCTCTCAAAAAAAAAAAAAATATATATATATATTTTTAAAGAAATTTGAAAAAATACAAAGCACTGCCACTCTTCTCACTAAATTATTTTGTGTTGGTAAATATATATAAAATTAAAAAATATAAAACATATAATATATTTTAATATATATTTTATATTATATATTTTAATATATAAACATAACTATATATTTAATATATTATGTATATTTATGTTTATAAATATTTAATTTATAAAATTTGTATACTTCTTGGCTCTGTGCCTCAGTTTTCTTACATGCAAATGAAGATAATAATAATACCCACTTCAATGTGTTTTTGTAAAATCCAATGAGAAAAGCTATGTAAAGGGCCAGGTATAACATATACACACACACACACACACACACACACGATCCTCATAACAACATCATGAAGGTATTACCCCCATTTTACAAATGGGGAAACTGAGGCACAGAGAGGTTAAGTAATTGGCCGAAGACACAGCACTAGTCACTGGGAAGGCTGGGCTTTGAGCCAAGGCTGCCCGGCTCAAGATTCAGTGGGCCCAGCCATCACAACCATTAGGTGCTTTTTGTCAGGAAGCAGCTAGAACAACACTTGGCAACTTGTGAGCATCCTGGCTGGCAAAGAGACAATTCTGACCTTCAGCCGTGCTCTCCACCAGGCAGTGGAAGGATTCCCAGGCTCTCTTCCCAGAGAGACAGTGCTGTGTGAGCGAGTGGCTGGGAATTAGGAAAGCCGGGCTCTTGTCCTTGCTCTGTTCCCCTGGCAACCACAGGCAAGCCATGCAACCATGCAGGGCCTCAGTTTCCCTCAGGAGGAGGAGGTAAGAGTCCAGAGATGTTACAATGACAATGAGAGGCTGGAGAAAGGGACAACGGTTCCATGTCCCACTGTCTCTGTTAGCAGGAGCATCCCCCTGGGATGTTGTCATAATGGGACTTGCAATAGGGCCAGTTTGGAGCAAAGTCACAGGTTGGCCTTTGCACGAATAGGAGTGAGCTCCTGCAACAACAAAGGGAGTCAGTGGGACATGCGGCGCCCTCACGAGACCAGGCAGCAGAGGCTGAGTGTACGGAAAGGCTGAGGGAGAGCACTACCACCGATTAAGCACCCACTGTGAGGACATTCACAGTCCTGCCCTCGCTCTGGCCCCACATCCTCCACAATGAAGAGCTCTGGGAGGTGGTGAAGGACAGTGGCTATTGGATTAAGGCAATTATGGCCAAGACTGAGAGTTGGACAGAGACGGGATTGGGGCCCAGGTCTGACACTTACAAAGAGATGAACACCCTCCAACAAGACGTCTAACGTCACTGAGCCTCAGTTTCTTCTTTTGTGAAATAGAGCCACACCCCTCAAAATCTGCTGAGAGATGATACGCAGAAAGTGCATCCTCCAGCTCCTGGCTCATGCTGACTTCTAGACAAATGACAGTCATTATTAGCTGTAATTACTGGATTCTAATGGTTGAACAATAAGGAAATTAGGAAGAGGCTTGTTTCTCCTTCCCCTCAGTCCCTCCACACCCCCTCCCAAACACCAATTACATAGATCATTTCAAGCCCCCGAGGATGCCTCAGGTCTCAGCGACCTGTTCTCACAACACCGGGGCTGACAGAGTCCTGAGGCCAGACCCTGTCACACTGCTGCAGAGGGCCAGGACCAGAAGGAAGGTTCCATACCAAAGTGGCATTGGGTGGAGGGGACAGAACGGGAGTTCCCTCTACTCCCAAGGTTCAGCTTGTTCAGCTGGAGAGGTGGTTCTCCAGCGTCGGTGGGCCTCCCAACCGCCTGGAAGGCTGGTTGAGGCTAGATTGTGAAGCCCCCCACCCCCTCCTTTCTGATGCAGAGAATATGCACTTCTAGCCGTATGCAGAGGTTTTGCCCTCCCCCTGAGCTGTGATGACTTGTAGAATGGAAGGATATTAAATTAACATTATTGAAGCGGTGTGATGGCAAAAAGACATTGATGCTGCGGGTGCGAGGACCACACATGGAGAGTTGCTGAGCTAGGGAAATGTCGGGGGGGGGGGGGGGGGGGAGGGGGGGAGGTTCGGGGGAGGGAGGCAGATCTGGATCCTTCTGCTGTATTTCTCTTTCTTGGAGAAAGTGTGTTTTGCTTTATCTGAGTCCCCTAAAGAGTCTTCATGGTCTCTGCCACTAAAAATCACTGTTGAGTAGCCTAAACTGAAAACGGGGGGAAAGACAGCCTGTGAATCAGAGCCCCATCTGGAGACAGGCAGGGCGGGGGCCTGGGGCCCTCTTAGGGAGTGTGTCCCTCATTCACACAGCTGCAGGCTGGTCCCTGCCCGCTTGCCTCACCTGTAGCCTATTGTCCTCTCAGAGCCAGGCCAGGCTTCCTCCAGAGTCAAGCTGATTCACCTTCCAGGGCAGAGCCAGGCCAATCTCAGGTCATTTGATATGGGACTCAAATAGACACCTTGAAGAATAGACCGCTTTTTTTTCCATGGTGGCTGTTGGCAGGACGGGTTGACCCCTGCCTGCTACGTGAGGAAACCCTGCTGAGGTCTGGGCCCGGGCAGCCTGTGATTTGGCTGGGTGCCCAGCTCCCTCGGATCTGCACCCTGCTTGCCATCCCCTGGGCACAGCATTTGATGGCACTTGTCAGCTCAGCATCAGATGTCAGCGTTGTTTTGATTTTCCGTTCCTTTGTCACCTCCTGTCCCAGGCTCAGCTGACGTAGCTTGGCACTTCTGGATATTTTCCGTAGATAACTCTAACTGTCCCCCATCACCCCCCGCCCTGGTCTGTGTGCCAATCAGCATGTGAGGGCTGTGGTGTTTTTCCGTATACCTCTTTGGCTGCCTCATTGTTGATGGTAAGCCATTTGAGCAATACAGATTCATTTCATGAGAGAATGATATGGTATCCAGTAAATGTCAGGCACGAGGAGAGCTTTCCATCGTGTGGAGCAGACCCATTTGTGGCACAGCCCCCTGGAGTTCTGGGCACAGCCCTGCCATCAGCCAGGAGAACAGGGGGACTCTGCATCCCGTGGGGTTCTGTTCTGCAGAATCACAGATAAGCGGCTCCCATTTTTCTTCCAGCACTGCAGAGAAATGCCAAAATCCAGGGCCAGAGGTTATGCACACTACATAGGGTTGGAAGATATCTGAGAGCTCATTGGGACAAAGAGCTGCAGTTAAGTTTTATCTCATGCCAGTTGGGACGGATGGAGAGGGGCTGAATGACACTGCTAGAAGCCTGAGCTCAGAGGAAATGGTGCCCTGACCTTATAGTCACGTCTGTCTTGGGCACAGGACAGGAAGGTGGTCATTCACGGGCCATGTATTGTCATCCCTGACCCAGCTCAATATTATTCGTTTATGGAACAGGAACTAAGTCCCAATAAAGTGAATGGAACTTCCCAGTTCACATAACTTGTGAGTAGTAGATTTAAGAAGAGAACCCAGGCTTTTAACATTAACCCAATACATTTCCATTCTCATAGGAATAGAGGTGTTGGAAATAAATAGGCCTGAGTTCAAATCCCCAATCCATCATCTACCAGCTGGGTGACCTTGGGCATGCCACTTAACTTCCCTGTGTTTCAGTCTCCTCCTTTGTAACTGGAATAAAGCCACTCATGTCATTCTCGGGAGAATTAAATGTGACAATAGTATGAGTAGCTCAGGGCCTCATGCATAAATGTCTAATTTTTTCTTTTAACAGAAAATAATATGCATTATTAACATAACCTCCTTGGGAGCAGTTACACACTACAGCCGTGATTTGGTTGTATAACATAGTTCTGTTTTGTTCCCTTAAGAACTAAGGGTTTGGGGCCAGATTATCTTCAGGATTCCCCCAGCTTTAAAATTGCTATGACCATAAATAAGTGACTTTAAAGGCTTTTCTTTAGTGGTTTCCATGAGCTGGTACTTGGTAAATGAGCCCTAGAGGATTTTTTGGAGTCAAACCAAGGTCTTTCCAGGTACGAAATCCATTTGCACTCTAACCTCTTCATCATGTAGCTCATGGTCTGAGACCTTGGTAGGTCCCACTCCGTTCTAGCAATGGCTCCTCTTCCTAGTTGCCTGCTGTGGATGTGAGCCTCGCAAAGGTAGGAGCTGGTAGGGATCACCGCAGTGCCCAGGTGTCCACACAGGGCCTGGTGCTCAGCCCATGGTGGCTGCCTTCATCTCTAGGGGTTGAGGAAAGGTGTCCAATCCTTAGCTGTGGCTAGGGACTGGGAACTCACCAGCCTTGGAACTGGGTTGGTCTGGACCTCTGGGACTCTGGCTCAGTCACTTGCTCTCACAGCCTGTAGATTTTCCCCTGCATTACGCAGGGAAGCTGCTAAGTGACCCTTCTGTCCTTGAAGCAGGGGCTAAACAGGCCATCAGGAAAGGCTGCCTCTTTGACAGGGAGCTGGATGGGGCCACAACACATTAGTAGGAACAGCTGTCCCTCCGCTGAAAGCCATTTCAGGTTAACCAAAGCCCTGCCCCTAGGAGGAAGGGAGGGAGGCAGGGAGGAGAGAATCAGGCCCAGATTGCTGGGCTCAGGTGAGATTTATAAATAGAAACATGGAAACTCAGGGGAGAAGCCAAGCGAGGCAAAGGAGAATTGGCAAGTCTCGACGAGACCATTCTAAGATGTAAGTAACTAACGAGAGAGAAGGCAAATTTCTTGGGGACTGAGGGCCATTACGTAACTGCTTACCTAGACCAGCATCCCAGAAGCAGTGTGCAGCTGAGAAGCACCGACAGGAATAAAAGCCTTGGTGCTTACATTGTCCATTCATTTATTCAGGCAACAAACACTAATTGCCTGGTGCATACCTGACCTTACCAGGATTAGGGGAAGGAAGCGTAGCAAAGGCATCATCTCTGTCTCCAGGATGGGAGAAGCTTCACCCGGGAGAAAGACACAACAAGAGTTCAGGGGGAAGCGTCGTTACCACTGTGCCGTGAGGCGCACTGTTGTGTATTCTATCAGTGTCTTACGGGGACATCCATTGTGTTGTCTCCTTGGAAATCTTCCACTCAGTGGCAATGCAGCCCCTTCTTTTATGGGGGTGTTGTCCCTCAGCCTATCCTAGTCTGAGTAAGAGCTGTGTGTCTCCAACTCCCAGCCCTAGTGACAGTCTGTGGAAGGGGCGCGTGACTCAAGCCAGGGAGTCCGGGTTCTCCTTGGCTTTCCTCTAACTGGAGCTCAGACAAAGAAGCACCATTTCTCTCTAGACGTGAGGCTCTGCGGGGAGGTCAAGCTCTGCAGAGATGAGTTTCCTGATTCAGAAAGGCAGACAGTTGAGAGAGTAAAAGTGACAGGCAGGAAGAAGTCGAGGTAAGATGCCACCCCCATACCCACCCCCTAACACACACAGAGCCAGAGGGAGCAAACGAGAGGGGGAAGGGGTGGGCAGTTAGAGGGCATCTGAGTCCCTGCTTTCACCTTCCACCCTGCTACTCCAGTTTAGAAACACCAGCTAAAAGTGCCACCCCCACCTTTTTTAACCCCAATGAGTTCAAATTCAATTAAAGTCACTTATAATCAAGGTCCTGACTTACAAACCCATGTCTCCCCCAGGGCCGCCCCAAGGTAGAAAGAGAAGGGAACTAACATGAAATACCTACGATGGGTCACACATTATCCCAGACTGTTTGCAAATGAGCTCACTTAATTCTCCAAGTGACCTGGGAGGTGGAGCTCAGGGAGCCCATGTACAGTAAAGAGCAAGGTTAAAGAACTTGCTCAAAGTCACAGCTAAAAGCTGACACCTAGGCAGACAATGGTGGTCAGTGCGGGGGTTGGGGGCGATTGAGAAGGATGCTTTTCTCGTGCTCTAGTAGCTCATGGGATTAAGCAGACAATCACCAATAAATATTTATAGATTATCATAGGATTTTGGAAAATAAAGGGGAAAGGGGTGGAAAGCAGTACCGACTTAAACTGAAGGATAGAGGATGAGGAGGGGCTGTCGGCAGAGGGCAGAGGGGTATCAGTAACCAGTGGAAAGACCAGAGAGAGGCTCAAAGGCACATTGGTTGGTGGTAAGAAGACCAGTTAGGAGGGGACTGCACCAGTAGATGAGGCTGGTGGCAATAGCTAGCACTGACTTGGACTGTGAGCGACGGAGGGATTGGAGGGGAATGTCAGCGCTGGACGCAGCAGGACTTTCTCACGGATTCGACATGGTGGGGAAGAGAAATCAAGGCCGGCTTCCCAGTTCAGAGAAGCAGAGAGAGACCTCTCCATGCCTGGGCTGACACATGCCAGGGGTGTTGCAGCCTGTTTGCAACAGGGAAGGGTGAGATGGAAGGAGAAAAGAACTATGAAAATATCTTGGTATTTTGGTTGCCATCAGGAGGGCTGGCTAAGTTGGTACAGTGGGAAAGAAAACCAAAAATAGGTGCAGTGAAATTTGTCCTGAAAATGGAATTCCTCGGCAGGTTGGAGGACGCTGTTCCAACAGCTGTGTCTGTGACGATGGCGCCCAGGAGGTTTGTCTCAGAGCAAATGCTTCACACACATCTTTGGTACTTGGTGTCTTTAAAAATGGGCGGAAGGAAGGGAGAGAGAGAGAGAAATAATCTGATTCTCAGAACTATACAAAAGTCGGTGTCCTACACGGAGAACTCCACAGTTTGTAGAAGAGCAAAGCTGTTTGGTCTCCTTCCTCAAGATCTTCTGAAAACTATGTCAGACAGTTTAATCCATGAGCTGTGAAATCATTTACTGCTTCCAACTAATAATAGAAAATACTTCACTCATCTGTTCAAGCCAGAGCGTCCCCGATCATGGCCAGACCATGAAAGGCCACGCGGCGGTCGTGATGTAAACGGAGTGCCTGCGGCCCTGCAGGTGTGTCCTGCAACAACTCCGGGGGCGTGGTTCACGGAGGTGACAATGTGCCCAGTGTCCCCTGGAGCTGTGTGTGCAGAGCCTGCAGGATTGCACACTGGTCTTGCACAAGAGAACTTCGGTTTAAGTCCAGCCTGGTTTCTTAATGGCAGCGAGACCCTCTCAATGAGTCACTTTATTTCTCTGGGCCTTAGTTCTGTCGACTGTCAAATGGGGAAGGAAAAGTGACCTGGATCAATTTTTCCAAAAGCATGTGTGCTGGAACATGATTCTATAGGCTATGGCTAGGACTTCTACAGAAAACAGGGCTCTAAGGCAAAACAAACTGGATTTGAAAAGCTAACATAAGTTTTTTGTTTTTGTTTTTAGTGGACATATAAGATAATAATGTACCACGTGAAACAATAAAAGTGGAATTAAAATCACAGGGTTTGACATTTTTGGACCAGGCATGTACTTTCAATTGCCAAGGAATAACTGGTTATATATCATTTTGTGGCTAGAGTGACAATTTTTAAAAACTTTTTTCAATTACAGATTACCTTGTAGTTATTATACTAAAATTAGAAAATCCAGATCAGTGAGAAAGAAAATTAAATCCAGTCAAGGAATAAAAATTTTTGTAAAATACTTCCTTTAAATGTAAAAACTAAAGTCACCTGCCACCCCACAGCAGCCCACACGAGTAACACTGTGTGCGTCCCCTGCCAGCTGTTCTTGCCTCTCTGTGCAGTGGTGGTGCCCAGCGGGACAATGGTGTCTGACAGGCCCATGAGCGCACACTCCTGGGTCCCGACGCCACAAGAAAACACACGCAGAGAGGACGAGGCCAGACAGCACAAGCCATCATCACTCTGTGACTTTTGCTCTGAGTCCTGTGCTGCCATGGTGACCTGGCCTGGGCACATGGAGGCTGCCTTCTCTCCAGGTCACATGAGCCTCACATGGTGGACACAAGAGAAGGTAGGCTGGGGAGACACCAGGCCCTTCCCCTGTGCCACACCCTGAGTGCTTGCTGTCTTACTCCTTCCATGGGGAGGAAAATGTGTTCAAAGAGAGCAAGTTGGCCAAATCTCATTGCCCAGGCCTCTCTAGAGAGGAGGCATCTCCTAGGTGGGAACACCCCTCGCCCTATTTCCACAGCAACCTAGAGGAACACAGAGAACCCCCCACCACTGAATCCAGGAGGGAGAACATGCATGTGGACAGAAGTAGGATTATGTCATTCAACAGCAATCACCTTTTTCTGGTGTCATTTATCCTGACAATGGTGGAATGGCCGCTGTTGGCCCATGGCCCTTTAGAAATGTCCCCTTGAAGAACCTCAGAGACCTTAGAGCTAGCAGCAATGAATGGCATAGCTTTTTGAAAGATCTCCCACAGGGTGGGAGTGGGAAGTTGGCAGGGGGAGAGGGACAGGCACAGGGGCTGGCTGCTGAGGGCCCTGTGACAGGTGTGATCAATCTCTTTGAACAGCAGGACTTCCATCCCTGAAACCAGTTTTTCTGAGGCTTAGAATAGATACTCCCCATTCTACTTATCATGATTGAAGATCATATACAGGCAAAGCATGAAAGAGCATTCAGTCAGAGGGAGGTAACGTCCCCTTTCCAATTTTCTTTATCTGGAGAGAGCGGGCTTCAGGCCCCGTGTCTTCAGTGCACAACACTGTCCAGTTAGAACTGAGTAGTACTGCTCAGCTTTCATACTGATAATCATTTTGAGCTCCCCTCGGTTGCTGCAAGGATTACAATAACAGCGAACAGCCTTCTAGGTTTGGGTTTTCCATTTCTGATATTCATATAATGTTTTCTTTTAAAATGAACTTGACTTAAAGAGTGACTAGATTTGAAGAAAGCAACTGAGGTCACTTTCATATGGGTGGCCTACAACTAGGACAAAAATCATGATGAAGGAACACAGACCACTGAAGGTGAGGAGAGACTGCTGAGGAAAAGAACTTGAATGAGGCGAGCACGTGGAAGCCGGGTGTTCTCCAATATATGAGGAAAGATTTTCTTTGCCCACCTCCCAAACTGATTTTCCAGAGAGATAATGATGCACACTGGAGCCAGGTGTCCTCACCCAGGGAATGGAAAAGATGCTTCTCTGTGATTCCCAGACTCTGTGGGACAGGATAGAATAGTTGCCTCTGGGTGTTGGGAAGAAAAGGAAGCTCTGATACCTGGCAAGCAGGAGTGGACGTGTATTTGCGATGCAGCCTCTGGGAGAATCAGGATACTCCCGGAGGCAAAGATCCTGGAATGTGCATGCACAGAGGAAAGACCCTGTGAGAGCACAAGGAGAAGGTGGCCATCACTAAGCCAAGGAGAGAGGCCACAGAAGAAACCAAACCTGCCAGCACCTTGACCTTGGACGTGCAGCCTCCAGAACTATGAGACGATAAGCCTCTGTATTTAAGCCACCCAATCTGTGGTGTCTTGTGATGGCAGCCCTAGCAAACTAATACACACGGCACCAGAGCACAGGAGAGTCTCCCTTCAAATATGGCCCTTCAACCATCAGCAACAGAGTCACTGGGTTGGGGGGAGAGGGAATACTGTTAAAATGAAGATGCCTGGGCCCGCTGCATAAGAGTCTCCATGGTCAGGCTTGCTTGATGGAAATCCCTGTGTGGGCCTATAGAGCCCAGTGACCGTGGGCTAGAGAGCCAGTCCGACCTGTGCTCACCTCAGTGTTGCCACTGATGACTAGGGCAACCCTACAAATTGTCATCTACAAGGGGACACTTTTGAGATTGAAAGGAAGACACTCAATAGTTACCCTGAGGGAACAGGTATAAACTGGGACCGTCCCAGACACTTCAGGACCCGTGGCCTCCTACTTGCATCCAGAAGCTGTGTGACTGAGCAGGTCACTTCACCTTCTGGAGCCCCACTGAGTCCTCTGTAAGATGTGACTAGCAGCGTCAACACCTTCGGGGTGCGGTGAGGATAACAGAAGTATCACTTGTAAAGCACTTACACAGTATAGAGCAATCAGTTTGTCCCAGGCCCTAGTACTAGTGCGTTAGACTAAAATAATTACAGAATGGTGACTTCCTCCCGTGTTATCATTTTCCGGTCTCTGTGGATGTAAACAACTGTGAGGTGGTTGCACGTACACATTTAAAAAATGTATATTAAATCAGTCACCTTCTTGTGCTGTGGACAGAACAGGAGTATACTGCATGGCTATTTTTCTTTTCGACGTAATTAATGTTTATTTTCTGAATAACTTACCCAGGTTACCTCTTGATTATAGTTTTGGAGGTTCTATCTTTTTGCCTTTGGAATAGTTGTTGTATGGGACTTTGTAGCTTTTACATTTTAAGCCATTCACAGAACCCTCCATAAGCTCAAGAATTCCCAAACCCATGTGGTCACCCTGGGTGAGAAAGGGGCAGGCTACGAAGGAGGTTGACAGATGTCACTTCTACCTTCCTCCATGCAGGGGGTCTTTTCAGTCTCGATTCACATCCCGGTCTGAGAGCCGTGTGGCTTTGGATAAGCCATTACACCGCTCCTGACCCTCAGATTCTTAAACTGGGAAATGGGGATCATAGTAGTGCCCCTCTCACAGGATGATAATGAAGGTCAGACGAGATAAGGCATTCATTCCTTCCTGAAACGGGTCCCAGAATGATGATGCTTCCAAAAGAATGACAAATGCCCATCAAAATGCCTGAAGAATACTTGGGGGCTGTCTGAAGCCTCTGGAAAGAGGAAGCAAAGGGGACAATGTTATAGCAGGCAACGCCAGCAAACCTTCCTAAACCTTTTTAAAATATTGCCCACCCCAAAGTCCCACATATCACCTCTCTCTTCGATTTCTTTCTGTTGCCCTCCCCCATACTGGCAGCCTCTAGTCCCCTCTTTCCACTCCCTGTACCTCATCTTTCTTCTGTGCGCAACTCTGATGCATTCTTTTGCTTACTCCTTAATCCTGTTCCTCCAAAAAGAACTCAAGAGCTTGAACAAAGAACCCTCCTTAGAAAGTGGGAAGACAAGAAATGCTATGGATAGCCATGTGATGTCCATTTCGTTGTTGTTCTTGTGTTGTTTATAATGTGTTCTGGCACAAAGTCACTGGTAGGAAACACGAGTTCTCTTTTTTTCCTTCCCGATTCCCTTTGCTCCCTGCACTTTTCGTCTGCTGTCCCTTAACAAGGTCCAGTGCCCTCAATTCTCCTCTCTGTCAGCCCACCCAGGCTGTCCATTCTAATGGGGTCCCACGGTCCAAAGTTCTCTTTCCAGGTGCCCACATTTCTTCATTTTCAGTTATGTATCAGGAGAAAGGAAGAGAGTAAGATGTGAGCTTAAAGCTAAAGCCTGAGAGTGTGGGCCAAGGAAAAGAGCCCTGAGTTCGGGGATCAAAAATCCTGGGTTCCACTTAGCATTGGTCAGGTTTCTGGTTGCAAACAAAAAATCAATTCTTGCTACTTGCAGCAAGGAAAGGATTTGTTTAAAGGTATGAGTGGGTCCCAGAAACTGGGAAGGGGCAGAGAGCTGTACATCGGCACAGGCAGGGTCAGTGGTGTGATAGCTGCCTCCGGGAAAGCACCGTGACCCTCCCCATGCTCACGGGACCCGCCCTGCTGTGGACAAGGCCCAGGAGCAACTGCCGTTGCAGCGCCCATGTGAGTGGACATCGCCAGCACATTTGCTTTGGAGCCCGAGGACTCCTCCTTAGAGTGCTCGCTTCTGATCCAGGCCTTGTGTGCATCTAGTTCGTGGGACCTAAGTCACACGTGTGCAGTGAGCTGCAAAGGATTGTGGGAATGTGATGTATGTTGGAACTGCAGGGCTCATAATGTGAAAAATTACTAAGGGGTAGACGAGAGATTCAGAGATTGGGGAACCGCAGTGACAAATGCCCGTGAGGAGTCTCTCTCCCCTGAAATTCGTCTGTCATGCCACCATCAGACAGATCCCTCTGAACTTTAGTGTCTGCTTCCATAAAACGACCCAACCCTGGGGAGGGTGGAGGTCATGGGATGAAGCCTCCATTTCTGTGGCATCTGGGTCCCAACCGTTAAAATGCAGTCCAAAGAGCCGGACAGGGCTGCAGTGCCGACTTGGGGAATGACAGCTGACCAGTGATCAATAACCCCAGATGCAAAGCTCTCCCTGGTATCTTCTCGGCTGGAGAGTGTGGTGGGGTTGCATACCTCTGCGCGCACACCTCAGTGCCTGGCATACCTCTCTTACAGAAACAGAGAAGCCAGGTCCTCAGCATGCGCAGGTCACCAGTGGAACAGCCGGGCCTTATTTGGGCAGGAATCAGAAGACTTGAACTCCCACCATGCCCGGGCACCAGGTTTGAACAGCAGGTCATAATGCCTTAAGGAGTCCTTCAGCTGTCCAACGGTGCCAGCTCAGCCACAGTGACACAGACAGGCAGAGCTAGAGGTCATATAGTCACAGAAACATGCCTTCCTGTCCTTGGCACTGAGGGTGAGTAGTGAAGGAAAAATAACGTTTGAAACAGACCCAGAGGCTCTCAGAAGCTACTTTGTGTACAGTTATTCCAGCCATCAAATGTACAAAATTGTGGCGGGTATACTGTTTTCATGAATGCCTAGTCGAAATGCCAGGAGTAGGTCATATAATGCAGTGCATACAATTACAAATGCACCTTGCTTTTTCTTTTATTGATGGGAATTGAACAAAAGGAACTCCGTGGAAATCTCTGTGTTTGTAGGGTCCAAGTCTATAGCAATACTTCAAGGAGTGAGTGTGTCTTGGTGTGAAGTCTCAGGTTCGCGGACTTCCAAGTACCACATTGCCCCGAGCACATCTGACACAACCAGCTCCGATAAAATCTAAGGGCTCCAAATGAAATAGCCTAAAGAAGTGAATATATTTTTATGGCATCCTAATTATCCTAGGATGCCAGCCATTTACCAGCCAGAGGTCTCCTTTATGCCAGAGTCTAGACAACTCAATAAAATGTACTTCGATGTATCCAATTCAGCAAATTGAAATGAAGCCAGTGTTATGAGGCGGTCACTAATTCAGGTTGAGGAGGCGGGGCACCTGGAGAGCTCTTGCCTTCAAGGACTTAGGGTCAAAAATCCTTTGGAAACAAATGCAAGTCACTATCATTACTGTTAATTTGTTGAGCAGCAAGATGTTCAGGCTTGAAATCTAAGGAGAACAGCTGTGAAGAAAACCCTCTGCACCAGGCCCAACCCCTATCATCTTGCACTCCTACGTGACTGTCGTTACAGCCCGGCTGTAGCATCTGTTAATTATAGTCGGATGGGGACTGATTTGGGCATGGCAGAGGAGACAAGGATTCAAACAGGCCAGGAGGGCTGTGAATGTGTGCGTGCGTACTCTTAGTTCATGTATGCATAAGGCTAGCACTTACAGAACGACAGCTGAATCATGCTTTCACTCCATTCACTGTGATGACAACCATGCATTTCTGATGGATGGCAGGTGCTTTTTTAGGAAACAGACTCAAGAATCCAGAGATATTAAAGGACCTCTTGCATGACAGAGGAAACCTGGTGTCAGATGAGATGAGAGCTGCCTCGCCCATTCTCTGCCCGTCTCAGTCTGGCCTGGTACCCGTGGTCCTGCCCCCTGGTTGCTCCACTACAACGGTGCCACCTGCCATGTCTCTAGTCTACCTGGGGGACCCTGTCGAGCTTCTAATGGCAGTGTTTCCCATCTGCCCTCTTCCTGCCTAGACATTTAATACTAATAGACACCTATAATTACTCTCCAAACGAGAGTCTCACAAGTAAATAACGGTAATTTTGGAAAAGTGACATAGTGTTTTTAGCTTACTGGATTGTCAGTTTAAAAAATAAGAAATACTCAGCGATACTGAAGGCACAGAGGGCCACTCCTAGTTGCATAATTTGCTGCAATCTTCCTGCCCTCTGGAGAGCAATCAGCTGCGCTTTTTAGAAACTTTAACTTGTACATACCCTTTAAGTTAGCGATGCTGTGTCTGTAAATTCAGTCGAAGGACATGATTAAGAGTATGACATGGCCCTTACCGGTGTGGCCCAGTTGGTTGGAGCATCATCCTGTAACTGAAGAGTTGTGGGTTGAATTGCTGGTCTGGGCACACACATAGGTTGCAGGTTCGATCCCCAGTCTGAGCATTCTACATGCAAAGGCCTACCCAGAAAGAGAAAAGTCTTGACCAGACCCTCACTCTACCCGAGGGAAGGGTATTTGTTGGACTCCAGCCCCCTGTAGCCTTCCTGTTTCACTCAAGGTGATGGGGGATTTGGGAGAGATGAAGAAACGCTTGTGAAGGTCACAGTCCAGGGCCATGGGCCCACTAAATAACTGAGATTCAGTAAGGTTGTAGAATGTTCCCCTCCTTATTACATCTACTGCATCCACAGGACTCCAGCATAATAACAGTGGAGCAGAGCTCAAACAGCAGCAAGGCACAGACTCTCTTTAAGGAGAAGTTCTTAGGGAAAGCTAAAGACAGACAAAGGGATGCTAGAGGGGCTTGAAGGTTCTGGCATGTACAGCTTGAGCAAATGCTAAACACAGGCCAATTTCTAGACAAATCAACACAGTAAAGGCCTATTTAGTTCCTGTTACTCAATACACCATGTCTACCTTTCAACAAAGAATTATAAGGCATGCCAAAAGTCAAACAAAACAAAACAAAATAAAACAAACAAAAAAACACAGTCTGAAGAAACAAAGTAAGCATCAGAACCAGACTCAGATACATTACATGTGCTGGCATGATCAGATCAGCAATTTAAAATAACTACGATTAGTATGTGAAGGGCTCTAATGGACAAAGTAGACAACATACAAAATCAGATGGGCAATGTAAGCAGAGAGATGGCAATCCTAACACAGAGTCGAACGACACGCAATGCGGGGAAGGAAAGTGAGGGCTTCAGTAGGAGTTCAGTAAGTTGACCCTAGTGTTGGTGGTGGACCTGGGGTGGTGCTGCTCAGGGTGGGGGGGACGCCCAGAGGCCAGGAAGGCTGCCAGCTACCATGAGCACCACCTCGGGGTGGGGTCGGAGAAAAGGGGCTGGGAGATTGAAGTTTAACTAGCAAAGGAAGGCGGATTTCCGAGGCAAATAACTTAAGGAAATTACCCTGTCCTTACTGGGTACACAAAAGGGCCAGATCAGAAGACAGCATTTGCACCTCAGTTCCCTCCAGCTACCAAAGCTACCTCCAGCTTCTGAGGAAGTTCTGTTTTCTGTGGGAATCAGCCAAATTATAGTGGGTTGAGAGCAGTTGTGATTCCATGATGTCAGAGAACAAAAACATTCAGCTTTCTCAGCAGGGGAGCCTCAACACCCACGGCATCAGGGAGGGACAGGAGGCGAACACACCGCACACACGTGATATGTGCACGGACACAGGTGTGGGTGATTAGTAGTCTCAGATTTTCTGGAAGGTTCATGTGTTTTGATTGGGATGAAAAATAGCCCAAATCTTCCTTTGCCAAGCTCAGAGGCAGGAGAACCAGAATTAGCATGTTATCTGTATTTCCCAAAGAGCCAATGAGATTTCTGAACCATTATTTAAATTTGTATTTTAGACTCTTACGTGGATGTACAGAAGATGACACTTTTCTTAAAAAGGAAACTCAAACCCACAGTGGAGTCTTTTGTTTTAATTCTTTTCTGGAACGTCACCAACAAGCCCTGGATGGGCCAAGGCCAGGATGTTTTCGACCAGCGTTTTCAATGGTCAAGCATGTAGTTTTGCTTGTGGGTTTCTTCAAATGTTGAATAATTAACAAGAATTTGGCTTTGGGAAATCTGCACTTGTTGACTACAGAACATTTTCAGAAAGGGATTCGGATGCATTTAATCAGGCACCTGTGCGGGTTTCCCCATAAAGCCCTGCCAGATGTCAGAAAAAAATTATTAAGAATTATACCACTTCAATAACTTATTGAGCACCTACTATAAGCCAGTCACTTGAGATATATCATTTCTGATCTTCGCGTGACAGGATGTTAAAGGGAGACTTGACCCGGTTTTCACAAAGGCATCGGTACGCTTGTAATCAGGAGAAGGAGGGTAAGAGAGACCTCTCTGCATACAGGGTTTACGGTGCAAACGAAGAAAAGCCTTTTTTGTCTCCTGACCCCCTTACCTGGTTTGAAACTGTGAAAGATTGCGAGAAGATTGATAAAGAGAGTGAGAGTGAGCATCGAGGGGTGCTCGGACCTTTGGACTGTTTTGTCCCTGACCAGACCAGAGAGTACAAAGTAACCTGGTAAGTGATCTCGGTCCTCTTCTCTTACCTTGGTCCCACCTCCCCTTCTCTGATCCTGATGGCAGACCAGGAAGAAAGGGCGCCCTGGGAGCAGGAGAAGGTGAACTGTGAAATAGCAGAGAGCGGAGAGACAGCTTCTCCCTCCCCACCGTTCCCTCTGGCAGGCCTGAGCTCAGAAGGGGGAAGATTCGAAGCTAAGTCACATGTAGAGTTTGGGATTCTTAATAGGGACTGGGTTTTGTATTTGCTGAACTGAGGCTGTATTTGTGCCCCTGAGTCTATCGGCTGTCTACGTGCTAGCAGAGTATATCTGGGCCTGGGGCGATTGTCACTCACAGGCATGGGGAGACCGCCCCCTCCCTACTCCCAGCCCCAGGAATCATGTTTAAAAGGACATAAGAATAACAACTAAAGTATGTTTTGATCACAGTGCATCGTCATGCTTGTTGAGCACACTGCTTACACCAACAGCACCACCAACTAGGTGGGATTACATTCCCCATTTTACAGATGGGAGAACAAAGGCCAGAGAGGTTAAATACTAGAGCTGGGACTCAAATTCCGATTTCCCTGTCCTTAAAGTCTGCAAGATGCCATACCACTTTTGGTTGTTATGCCAAAAGGGAAAAAATGTTACATTCAAGATTAGAAATAAGGAAGAAATAGATTTTTAAGGAGGAGAAGTTTCCCTTAATAGTTGGTTTTGGATATTGTCTATACTTTTAAGCCACTTCGACAAGTTCACTATTAAAAAGATAGAACTGATTTTTTTTGAAAGCTCAGGGCATTTTATTTGTTTCATTTCAATCTGTGTGAAACCGCATACGGACACATTTTCTTTTCTCTGCACCCGCAGCCTCCCAGGAAACCACAGAGCCAGTCTCTGTCTGTCTGGAGGGCCTATTCGTCCATGTGGAAACCTGAAATGATGAGTCAGAGAATTGAAGAGCGGAGTTTTTGCTTTATAAAATGAGTCACTGTGCGTTTTCTTTAGGTATTTACAAATAGCAAGGGTCGCGAGTCCTTTTTGCATTTCACTTGATTTACACAACTTGAAGAAAGAAAGACTTCTCAGGAACCCTTCAGCTGGCAGACCTTCAGTGTGAGCCCGTGGCCCCGTTCACACAACTGCCCCTTATGGCAGTCTCCGATGGCGGATGGGTAACGATGATGAGCGCGGCTTGGCCACGCTGACAATAACCGCCTGAGTCTCTCTTTACTACTCCCACAGAACTCTTCACTTCTGACACTTCTGGTCACCAAATGTGTAGGGGTCTTTCCCCACACCACACAATTCTCCATGACACCAGCTGTCCCACAATTTAACTCAATTCAAACACTGTCTACCTGTGTCAGGGCCCACAGGTTAAAGGCTCTGTCCCACACGACTGTCCCACACTCAGCTGCCAGTGGCAAGTGGTCGGTCCCCAGGTGACCCCAACTTCTGTCTGACTTGGCTACAGATCTCAGATTCCCCCAAACCTCTCCTCAGGTTCACAGAGCTCAGGGAAACCTTTACATTTACCAGTTTATTGAAGGATAGGATGAAGGATACAGAGGAGCGGCCGGATGAGGAGATGCATTCGGACGAGGTCTGGGAGGGTTCCAGGTGCAGGAGCTGTTGTCCCGGTGGAGTTGAGGTGTGCCACCTTCCTGGTACATGCATGTGCTCACCAACCTGGAAGCTCCCCGATGCCCATATTTTGGGGATTTTATGGAGGCTTCATCATGCAGGCATGATCAGTCATTAACTTCATTTTCAGCCCTTCTCCCTTCTCAAGAGAATGGGGGCGCTGAAAATTCCCAGCCTCTAACCATGACTTAGTCTTACTGGTGCCCGGACCCGATCCAGGAGCCCACCCAGAGTCACCACGTTAGAACAAAAGACACTCCTACCACCCAGGAAATAACAAGGGGTTCAGGGGCCCTGTGTGAGGAACTGGGGTCAAAGACCAAATATTAGAACAAAAAATTGCTCCTAGCACTCTTGTCACGTAGGAAATTCCAAGGGTTTCTGGAGCTCTGTGCCAGGAACCGTGGGCAGAGACCATCTTACATTCTCCACGATCTCATGCTTCCCTTCTTGAAAGTCCACTTGTGTCGGCTTTACACACCTGATGAGCCAGAATCCCTTCAGGAACCACGAGTTGCTCCATTTCACAGAAAAGAACAGAAAACGAAGAGGCTGTGACTTGCCCAAAGCAAGGAACCCACCCTCACTCTGTCCCCAGTCACGCTGCCCCTAGTGAGACCCGGCATTCAAGTCAAGGGTCGGCTGGCCAGGAAAGGACGGATAAAAAGGTGGGAGGAATGTCATCTCCCTGCCAGCTGTGTGGCCAGTGTCATGCCCAGCGTAAGCATTCTCCAGCAGAGCTCTGACCTGAACCCCCTTCAGCACCTGGAATTGGGTCGGCCCCTCTCCTGCCTCCACACTCCGCATTGAAGTTGTCCATGTACTACAAATACATGCAAATGGAGCCAAAATTAGTCTAGCTCATTCTCAAAGAGCCATCTTTCCCCTCTTTGCAGAGCATGAATTTACATAATTTTATTCTGAGAGGAAATAATCACTCCGCTTTTTAAAAAAAACCAGCCTCTTTAAATATATGTGTGTTGCCCTCTTCTGTCACCTCGGGCAAACTGAACAGCAGTTCTGCTCTGTGGTCTCTGTGGTCTTCGTTCTCTTGTCCACATTGGAGACACAACAAATCTCACCAAAGGGGGGGGCGGTGCGGGACAGAGGGCATGCAAAACAGGAGCCATCGGGCAGGCTGGGAGTGTCACAGTGCAGAAAAGCAATGGAATCTTCTTTGATGGCTGCACATGACCTTCCTAATCTACTTGGCACCCGTTAGACCAACTGAAATTGTCTTTTAAAGTGATAAAACTAGGTAGACAGGAATCATACAATATAAGATACTCTGGAGCTATAGTCAGATGGGTTAGGTCCCTTTCCCGTTCTAACTGTGACCTTTCCCATGTGGAAAATGGAGATGATTAATAATACAGAGCCTGTCATAGTGATCTCAGTGGTTATTGTTTTTGTTTGTTTTCCCGTGGGTGGTGAGACTGGTCTAGGATCGCACAAGCTTGGGGGCTGGCTAAGAAAACCTGGTGGTGGGTCCAAGGGCGGGCTGTCTCATCGCGGGGTGTAATCCCTGGGCTCGTTCGCCGGTTGGCTGCTCAGAGTGTTCCATCTTCTCCTTCGTTGACCTTAAACCTCATGGTGACCGCAACTGGTTTTCTGTGTGAGCCAGATGACAAGACTGTGGTGGGGGGCAGAGGGTAGACAGTTTGGGTGATAGTGTTTCTCTCCTGGACCACGTTCGTCCAGTTGCAAAAGGTGACTGTTATTCAGGCGAGGCCCCTGAAGGAACAGAGAGTGCCTGGGGGACCCCATTTGCTCGAGGTGCATACTCAGTCCTCAGGCTCGGTCCCCGGCTCTGGTCCGTGTTATCTGACTGCCTGGGCTCCCCATCCTTACTGGCCATGGATGCTTTGATTTTTCTAGAAGTGTCTATGTGACCCATGATGGGCTAATAAAATTTTTTGCCTGAAATTCAGAATTTTGAAGAAAAGGGCAGAGGCTGGGGTTCAGGTGCATGGCGGCACCAACAGTGAAGGCCAGTGACCTGCCTCTGAGTCTTTTCGATCATCTGACACCTGCTGCTTCCATTCTCCCCTCCAGTATTTCATGGAGTTTATCAGTAACACCATCTGGCTTTGCGGGGACTTTTTAAAATGTGAATTTAATTTCTTAATAGATATAGCAGTATTTGGTCAAAAGAATTTGTACAGTCGCTGAAGTTATTGGCATAAATTTGTTTGTAATACTGCCTTATCTTAATATCTCATCCCCTCTTTTATTCCAAATATTAGCCATTTTGTTTTATTTGTTTTTTCTTTGTTATCTTTGGCTTTGTTAACTTTTCTATTGTTAACTATTTCATTGATTCCTGATCTTTCCATTATTTTTCTTCCTTATACACTGGGTTTACCGTATTTTTTGGACTATAAGACACACCGGACCATAAGACGCACCTAGGTTTTAGAGGAGGAAAATAGGGGGAAAAAGCCCTGCTCCACTGCCCCCCCGCCCCGAGCCAGGTAAGCTACATTTGGACTATAAGATGCACCCCCATTTTCCTCCCAAATTTGGTGGGGGGAAAGTGCATCTTATAGTCCAAAAAATATGGTAATTGCTTTTCTTTTTCTAACTTGTAAAGGTGCAGATTGGATACTTTATTTTAAAGCCTATTTTTATGGAGCTATAGTTGTGATGTAACATTGTAGAAGTTTAAGGTGTACAACGTGATGATTTGATGCACTTAAATATTGCAATATGATTGCTACTTAACATTTGCTAATTCTTTTGGGGGAGGCGAGGACAATGAAGATACATCACATAATTATCACATAATTATTACATCACCTGATTATTTGGGGGAAGTGAGAACAGTGAAGACCTCACCTGTGGCAACTCTGAACTGTGTAACACACCATGTTGACTGTAGTCACCGTGCCGTGGAGGACCTCTCCAGGACTTACTCATCTACCAGGCACAAATCTGTGCCCTGAAACATCTCCCCAATACCCTCGCCATAACAGAACTGTGGATTTCTCTCTTCTTATGTTAGTTTCGACCAGTTTTTGCTTCAAGAATTTTGAAGTTTTGTAATTAGGCCCATACTCATTTAGGATTGTCATATCTTAACTGATAACTTTTATTATTTAGGAGTGTCTCATTTTATCTCTAGCAATACTCTTTATCTTAACAATGACTTTGATATTAATAAAAGCACACCAGCCCTGGCTGGTGTAGCTCAGTGGGTTGAGCACAGGCTGTGAACCAAGGGGTCACCAGTTCGATTCCCAGTCAGAGCACATGCCTGGGTTGTGGCCCAGATCCTCACTGGCCACATGAGAGTCAACCACTCATTGACATTTCTCTCTCTCTTTCTCCCTCCCTTCCCCTTTCTCTAAAAATAAATAAATAAAATCTAAAAAAACACCCAAAAACCATGCTTAGTTTTTTATTTTAATGGTGTAACCCTTTTTTATCTTTTTGCTTTAAATGCAGCTGGGCCTTAAGTTTAAAATATATCTTTTACAGACAGCATACAGTTGGATCTTTCTTTTTAATCCAGTTGACAGTCCCTCCCTTTTAATTGAAGTTCATAGTCCATTTTTATTTAAAATAATTATATACATGGCTGGTGTAAGTTCGACATTTTGCTTTTTGTTTTCTATACATCATATTTGGTTTTTGTTCCTCTGTTGGAACTGCCCTAAACTAAGCTAAGGGATGATTACCTTCTCAAATCAGGGACTGAAATTATGAGAAGCTTCAGTCCTTGGGAGAAATCTTCGATTCCCATTTACTGCTACTCCTGGGTGGCAGCTCTTCCTATGGGCCAGCTAAAAGCCTTGCACAGCTCTCAAAGCCCTTCCTCTCCAGAGGATTGTGAACTTCATTTTATTCTCCTCTAGTCCCATGGGAACCCCAAGAACTCTACTCAGCCTCTTAGGCTCAGCTTTTGTTTTAGAATCCAGAGTCTGAGTAATAAAGGTGCTGTGTTTCCTCATCTCGCTTCCCTGGCTTTGCCAGACCTTGGCCCAGTAAATTCGCTTTGCCTTGGAAGCTTCCTAATGCCTTACAATAGGCAATCTTTATATAACACTTTATCTAGGTCTTCTTCCAGTCCTCAGCGAGAAGGTCCAGCACAGTCTCGGCAGTGACTGCTGGAAGCAAATCTCAGCATTGTTATTTCAAGAGAAACCAATTCAGGAACGCCTTGGCCCATCTAGAAACCTAGCCTGTGTTACTTAACTGCTGTGTAACTGGGGGAGGTCATTCCTCTGTCCTCACACCTGGGTCCCACAGTGGCCCAACACCCAGAAATGTCTTGTCTTTTGTGTGTTCTGGGGGCGTGGGGGGTGTTGGTGGGGGCTGGCAGGGGCTAATCCTGGAAAGGGTTTTCCTTTTTACTGTTGTTGTTTGTTTGAAAGAGAGAGATATATCTATCTCAGACAAACATTCTGTTTATATATATATATATATATATTCTGTGGAATGAACCTGCTTCATCAGTCATTATTTAATTACATTTCTGAGGCAGTTACCAATTTTTATTATCAGGAAGGGTCAATTCGCTTGGTTTACTCACCGTGTGTTATCAACAGCAAAACATAATTTTGCTCTGGACCTGAATCTCTTGACAAATATCATTTGTTTTCGTTTTAATTTATTTTTCCATAATCAAAGTCTACCCAACCCTCTAGTGCCATTTTCAGGACGTGATTAAAGTGTCACAGGGTCACCTTGCCTCATCGTGTGTGTGTTGCTGCTTTCTGGGGCTTGGAAGGAGTTATTCGTCATGACTTATTTATTTACTTTGAAAGAGTTGGGTTACACTGGAAATATACAAGTGATTTTTGGCTTCAATCATCCTAATCTAACTATTTATCACTTTATGGACTCTAATTTTTATTTTTTTAATTAAAAAAATAATGTAATATAAGAAAGTAGCCAATGCAAATAGAACCCAGAAGGAAAGAAGGGAGGAGAAAAGTTGGCTGGGAGGCTGGAGAACAAGGTTTGAAGAGATTTGGGGGGACAGAATTTGTCACACAAAGGGCAATGGGCCGGGATTTAGGAGACTTGGATTGTGTGATCAGGGCTTCTCCTAGATAGCTGTACTGCCTTGGGTGGGTGCCTTCTGCAGCCGCAAGCTCAGGGAGGTGAGAGGTGGGGGGAGGCGGAGGGTCTCTTTCCCAGCTAAGGGGGAGGCTCCCAACCAGACGGCATCCAGTGCCTGCTTTGCATCCACCCTAAGATCAATGTACCAATAACTTCCTAAATCTGGTCTTCAGTTTTATATATATATTTTGTGAAAGGAGGAAATTAAAATTCACTATCTTTAAGGCCCCTTCTAAGGCCTAAAATTTCAAGATTTTGAAAGAGATTTTTAAGGCTTTAACTCAGTTTTAGGAACTCTGGGAACTCTTTGGAGTTGATGTAAAATTTCATGTTTGTGTACAAATGTGCATTTTTCTGGGGGAAGCATTCTTAGAACTGTCATTTGATTCTACAATGTTCTATGAGTGCAAAAATATTTTTTTAAAAGGATAATTATTTAGTCATAATAATTCATTTAATCATAGCAATCTAGCAAGCATCTTAGTGAATATATTATGTGTGTTCATATGCATCCATAGATCTCAGAAATATTTAGTTAGTAAATCATCAACAGAAATTGTCTTGTTTCTCCTGGGATGAATTGAATCCGGTCAAGTGTCAGAAATTCCGGGTTCTAGCCCTGCCTCTGGTACCTGGAAGTGACTCTGACCCTCGGTGTCCTCATCAAGAAATAGCTTTAATGGAAGACACCCCGCCTTCTTCTCAGGACTGTTCACTCAGTTCATAAACAGACCGGCCGCAGCCCTGTTTGGTAGGCACTGTGTGAGTACAGGGCGCAGCTGGGAGTCCCGCTGCACGGAACATGCAGGCCAGTGGGGAAGCTATGGGGAGCCTGACTTTTCTGATTGAACCAGGAAAATAAGTATCTAGACAGATCACATATACACTGTGCATCCTGAATACAGAGAAATAACAGAGATGGTACCTGTGGAATTTCCTGAAGGAGAGCCATGTGCATTCTGCAAATTGATCTCTGGGCTTTTGGAGACTTTCTGAGACTGGCTTCCTGGAGGCTGCCGGGAGTGAGCAGGATTAAGAGCCCCTGCTGGGACTTCCCACTCAAGGTGATGGGCCCAGTGTGGGAAAAGTGCCCTCACTGCAAAAGTACAAGTAAATAATAAAAATAAAAAAGCAAACATGTGTGACAGCATACCGAAGGAAGACAGAGGACTCTCTGTAGACCAGACGCAAGGACAGATCTCAAGCAGAGCCTGAAGCCATCGGTGTGTACTGGGGGGTGGGGGCTAGGGGTGGGAGGGAGACGGTACTGATAATCTCAAAAAGATAAAGGAATGAATCAAACCTCTTCATTATCGAACAAGAACAGTGATTATGAAGAAGGATAGACAGTCGATTTGTTCTTTTAGTAAGTACAGCCTTCCGGAGATTGTTGGCCAGTGAGCCAAACTATTAATTAGGAAGAGAGAAAGAAGCAGAAGACTGAAAGGATAAGAGAGAGGGAAGTGAACGAGAAGATACGCTGTACCTCTAATAGGAATGAAAAAGGATAAAAAGAAAAAAAGGCTGGAGAGCAACATTTGAAGGTTTCTTGCCTGAGACATTGCCAGAACTGAAGAAAGACTTGAGCTCTCAAAATGGAAAAAAAGTTGACCAACTGGCCTAAAAACCAACCAAACAAAACCCCACACCAACCCTGGGTACAGTGCTGCAGGGCGCGAGAACAGGTGAATGGAGAGACAATGTTTGCAGCTGCCACCAGGGAGAAGTGATCACCCCGAAGGGGCAGGGACCAGTGACACCAGGTCCTCAGCAGCCACATCAGATGACAGGAGACAATGGAGGATCAGCCTCAGAGTGTTGAGGGTTGTACCTTGAACCTGAAACTTTTTATCCAGCTCTGTATGTGTGAGGGTGGAGGAGTGACCTGCGTCACCAAGCCTTTCGAAGGATTCCAGGGCACCCTGAAGTTTGAGAATCCCCAGGAAAGGGCAGTTTCTTGATAGACACCCCAGAGAAGTCTCCTCTGCTCCAAATGACTCACTGTTCACTCCTTTCTTCCTGCAAAAACCTGGAACTTGACTCGCCTAATTTTGACCATTTTTACGAACACCTGGAGTAGGTTACAGGGCCCATACCTTAAGCTGAGAGAATGAACTCACAGTGGAGTTGAGCAGTAACTCAGAGGGCAGGTTGGAGTGGACAGGAGGGGCAGAGCTGGGACGTGGAGTTGGGGGTGCCAAGTGGCCTTCCAGCAGCCGCCTGGGGGCACTGCCCACATGTGAAGTCCTCCAGGGCGGAGGGTGCTCTAACTGAGCATGTGGCCATCTACGTGTGTTTAATTATTTCTTTGCTCCAAGACAGAGCTTGACGTAGAATTTGCAATAAACTGGAAAGAAGGAGATGAGATCCACTTTTGCTCAGCTTTTCAAAAGGTTTATTTTAAGCCTCTCCAGTGGATGCTCATTAGGGAAGATTTTTTTTGCTCCCTGCTTGTTCAAGTGTTTACTGTCTGACTTTTCTAGATTGGAGTCCAGTTTCTTCCCTGAAGGACTTCTGTCATTTTTAAAGTGTTTAATTTCCCCTTTGGGTTAAAAGTAAGAGAAGCGAGTTTCCATTCAGCCACCAGTGGAGAAGTGATTGGAAGCTTTGCTCTTCAATCCCAGCAGTGATCAGACCCATCGTTACGGGCCTGGTCTGGGCACCTACGGCATCACTGCACGCCGTTTGTCTCTGCCTCAATCCAGGCTACAGTTTTCATCTCTGCGTCTCCAGCACCAAACACAGAGGTAATGGAGTTGGTCAAGAAACACTTTCAGAATAAGTGAATGGATGCATGGACAGATGGATTGATGGGTAGATGGATGGACTAACGAATGAATGAATGAATAAGTGAATGAATTTCTTCATTTTCTAGTTGAATTGGTTTCAGTGTTTCATGGCACCGGAGGCAATAGGTCAATCCCTTGATACATAGTTGCAGATCTTTGGACCGTATCCTTCAGTGTGCAGAGCAATCCCACCCTGGCTGGTTTCGGTCGAACACTCTGCCCTGCCCAGGGGTACTCTGAAGCTTGGGGGCAAGTGCCACCCAGCTCCACTTTAGGATGAAGAGTCTTAGGGACATTTAAGGTCACATATTCAGGAAGTAGCTGAATTGAGACCAAAAATCCCTCTCTTAGGATTCTCTCCTCAGTTAAGCAGATAATAGACCAAATTATATCTTCAGCCATTCTGTTTCAAAAGGTGGGAAATGCTACTTAAATGTGGGGCATAACATTAAATCCCCATTTTAACTCAGAGAAGGTGCTTGGGGAGGAGGAGGATATTATAGTCCGTGCTTTGTGAAAATCCAGATAAGAACGTAATGGTTGGCTATGATTGGGGGGGGGGGACGGTAGTGGAACAGATAGTTCTTTAAAACTGTAGCACCAACACCGGGTGATCTGAAGGTCATCAGGGTGAATCTGGGACATGTTTCTCATTTCCCATCCTCCCTGTTCTGCACCAGTGCCCAGAGGGGAGGGGAGGCGGAAGTAAAGCCCAGGCATCCCCGTGGGTTTATCTCTGTGCCCAACTCAAGCAGCTGATGTCTGAATCCCACAAAGTGAGCGTGTCCACAAGGTGCTCTGCTGAGGTCCCTGTCGGGCTCTGGGACAAAGCAGCTCCCTGCAGGGCAATGCGAGGGAGGGGGCACTGTCCCCTGTGAGCTTGGCCACAGCCCAGCTCTGGCACGGAGGAGCTCGCAGCTATTGTCGGAGGTTTTGCAGCCCGGGGAAATGGCAATGGTTCCAGCTGAAAACACAGGCTTTGTGAAAAATCAATTCCCTGCAAGCTAATTTACTGAAAGCCAGCTCACCAAATGACCAAGTCACTGAATTATTGAAGAGTTTTTACGACGTTTTAGTTGCACCCTTGCACCTGCCCCTGCCCTCTGCTTATGTGTGAGTGATGCTGATGTTGGGGGGAGGGGAAGGGACCGGTTCTTCACCGTGGGTTAGTTACCATGTCTATGCTAAGTGGACTTCTGTCCTGCCTCTGCTCCAAAATCTGGCCAGTCCCTGCGTCTTCTCTACTGTTTAGACTCAAATGGGTGTGTTTTTCCTGAAAAGCAATTTAAGATCATCTGTAATTTTGGAGACATGTACTTTGCCATTTTGTACCAGCTAGGATTCCTATTGACTGCTAGCCACAGAAAACCTGACTCATAGGTTAGGGTCCCTCCCTCACTCCTGTAAAAGGAAGTCTGAAGGGGACCAGTACAGCACTAAGACTCCTACACACTTCTTGATGCACTATCATCAGCTTTGGCTTCAGTCCTCATCTGGAGAGATGGCTGCTGCACCTCCAACCATCACACCTACATTCCAAGAAGGAATCAAAGGATAAGACAAAGGGAAAAAGCTGTGCCACTCCTTTCATCAGGTAAACCAGAGCATTTCAAAAGCCCCAGTTGCCAGACTTCTTCATAACTGTCATTGGCAACAATTGTCACACGGCCACATCAGTGTCACTGGTGGCCACATATCTTCCTGCCCTCGTCTCTGGAGGTGAAATGGTGGTGGGTGAACTGTCCTAGGCCTAGTTTAAGGTTTTGTTTTTTTTTTTTTAAATATATTTATTGATTATGCTATTACAGTTGTCCCCTTTCCCCCCCACCCCACTCCATCCTGCCCACCCCCCTCCCTCCCACATCCCCCCCCCCCCCATAGTTCATGTCCATGGGTCATACTTATAAGTTCTTTGGCTTCTACATTTCCTACACTATTTTTACCCTCCCCCTGTCTATTTTCCACCTATCATCTATGCTACTTATTCTCTGTACCTTTACCCCCCTCTCCCCCTCCCACTCCCTTATTGACAACCCTCATGTTCTAGTTGTTTGCCTAGTTTGCTCTCATTTTTGTTTTATGTGTGGCAGTTAATAACTGTGAGTTTGCTGTCATTTTTACTGTTCCTATTTTTGATCTTCTTTTTCTTAGGTAACTCCCTTTAACATTTCATATAATAAGGGCTTGGTGATGATGAGCTTCTTTAACTTGACCTTATCTGAGAAGCACTTTATCTTCCCTTCCATTCTAAGTGATAGCTTTGCTGGATACAGTAATCTTGGATGTAGGTCCTTGCGTTTAATCTTGGGTAATGTAATTATGATGTGCCTTGGTGTGTTCCTCCTTGGGTCCAGCTTCTTTGGGACTCTCTGAGCTTCCTGGACTTCCCGGAAGTCTATTTCCTTTGCCAGATTAGGGAAGTTCTCCTTCATTATTTGTTCTCCTTCATTATTTGAAAATAAGTTTTCAATTTTTTGTTCTTCCTCTTCTCCTTCTGGCACCCCTATAATTTGGATGTTGGAACGTTTCAAGGTGTCCTGGAGGTTCCTAAGCCTCTCCTCATTTTTCCAAGTTCTTGTTTCTTCATTCTTTTCTGGTTGGATGTTTGTTTCTTCCTTCTGGTCCACACCATTGATTTGAGTCCCAGTTTCCTTCTCATCACTATTGGTTCCCTGTACATTTTCCTTTGTTTCTCTTAGCATAGGCTTCATTTTTTCATCTGTTTTTCGAACAGATTCCACCAAGTCTGTGAGCATATTGATAACCAGTGCTTTGAACTGTGCATCCGATAGGTTAGCTATCTCTTCGTCGCTTAGTTGTATTTTTTCTGGAGCTTTGAAGTGTTCTGTCATTTGGGCCATTTTTTTTTTTTCTTGGCGCGTCTGTTACTTTAAGGGGCGGAGCCTTAGGTGTTCACCGGGGTGGGGTTGCGCTGGTCTCTATGGCTGTGACGCTGTACATGGGGGAGGGGCTGAGAGGGAGCAATGGCGCCCTCCTCACTCCCCTCCGGCTTTCAATCTTTCACTCCGCTACCCACAATCAAACTGGGCCACTCTGTTGCTGGTTCCCGAGTGGGCAGGCCTGTGCACACTCTAGGCCCCTGTGGGTCTCTCCAACAACCTCTCCCGTGAGGCTGGGAGTCTCTCCTGCTGCTGCCCCAACCCCCACGGGCGTTTTCAATCAGAGGTTTGAGGCTTTATTTCCCCCGTGCTGGAGCCCTGGGTTGCGCAGCGGTCTGCTTCGCTCCCCACCGTTTGTCCGGTTTATCTGTGGGCGAATGTGGTGCTGCGGGGTGCTACCCGCTGCTCTGCCTGCCCCGCTCTCCACCACTCTGAGTCCGGCCCTCTGGGTTTATCTGTGCAAATGTGGGGCCGCAGGGCCTGCTAGTGCTCGGACTGCCTGCGCCATTTGTCCCACACTCCGCCAGTCTCGGTCCGCCACAGCCACGCGAGTCCTCTCCACCCCGGTGCCCGTCTCCACCCCTCCTACCAGTCTGGATGAATGTTTAATTTCTATTTCCTTGGTGTTGGTCCCCCTTGCTGTTCGATTCTCTGTCAGTTCTGGTTGTGCGAGGAGGCGCAGTGTGTCTACCTACGCCGCCATCTTGGTTCTCTAATAGTTTAAGGTTTTATGTAAAAGCTTTTAGGGCTCTGTAAGGGAGTAAGACTTTTTAGGTGGCTGAGGTTCTACAAACTGAACTGGGTTGAAAGAGTCCCAATTTGAGGGTATTCCCGTTATTGCGATCCCATTTCTACCCATCAGTCAGAGGACCTGAGGAAACTCACTAGGCAAGGATGAATAAATAAGGCCTCTCGACAAGTACGTACTGGTTCTACCGCCAGCTAAAATGTGTCTGGATCACCGGGGAGGGTAAGTGCACTGGGACTTGGCAGAGGAAAGGGAGCCCCCTTCTGGTGCGGAGGACCATCATGAACAGAGCGTCTTACATCAATACTTCTGATGCTTATTTTTAAAATGGACACCCATGCACATTTACTTCTACTTAGTGGCCCCCATGGTGCCTCTACACTTCCGGATCCTAACCACTAAGACTCCAGCAGTGCTTCCTGAATGTGATAGGAAGAAAAGAGCCACTCGGGAATTTCATAAGAGCCCCAAGTGAACTCTCAGAGCTGTAAGGCGTTCTGGCGAAATAGCTCAGGAAAGCCATAAAAATGATCACTGCTCTCTGAACTCTGTTGTTCTATTAAAAATTAGTCAGCTTACAGTTAGCAAGCATTTTCATTAAATCATCATAAACGTGACAAAGATGGGGACAGAGAGGAAATTGGATAATTCTTTGGGGAGAAAATAGTCTATCTCCAATATATTATAATGTAGTAGCTATTTTGCTGGGAATAAGTAGAGAAGATGGCTTTAAAACCAAGCAGAACTTCCCAGTAATTAGCTGGGGCACGTAATGATTTGATCTGTACATTGGGAATAGTCATACCCCTGTGTAGAAAGCACTACTGTTATTCTCCAACATCTGATTCTCCTGTATGGAGCAGATGGGGGATGGGAGTTTCCTGCTCTCTTGAAGTTGGGTATGTCCACGTGACTTGTTTTGGTCAATGAAATGTGGGTGAAAGTGTCTTGTGTCACCTCCAAATGGAAGCATTCAATAGTCAGTGTTGGAGACTCATTGCTCTATTTTTCCTGTGGAATTAAGTGTTGCTATGAAGGGCCCCTATGATCAAAACAGGCTATAATCCTATTTTTCTGCCCCACTCTTTTTTGTGGTAGCTTCCATACTCAAGGTTGCCTCATGGTCCAGGATAACTGATGGAGCGCCAGCCATCACACCCACAATTCAGGTGGGATGAAAGAGGAAGAGGGAAAGGCATGAAGAGTCTGTCAGCTGAGTGAAGCCCCTTTAGTGAAATTCCTGTAAGCCCTACCACTGAGCTATACTCACATAGCCTTGGCTAACCCCAATCATGAGAGACTGAAAGACGTTCTCTTTGAGCTCCGCACATTGCTGCCCCCAGTAGAGCGGGGCTTCCATGACTGAGAAAAAAGGTGAAAGTAGATATCAGGTATGCAGCCAGCAGCTTCTGGGATGATCGAGTGCTGTCTACCCTGCCTGCTTCTTCACATAACTAAGTTCCAAATCTAAGTTCTATGTCTGACTTACAAAGAGCTCAGTGAAATGTCTACACTCCAGAGGTTGTTTACTGCACTAGGGTGGGGAGATTCTCATCACAAGAAGTGACAAAAGGAGAAAAGAATGTCAAAAAGCTCTGGGGTAGCATGAATGAGAGATTTCTGTTATATTTTGCTAACGTTAAACATGATGGTTCATGTTAAAAGAGACTTAAAGGTGCATCTACAGTGTTGTGTGAAGCACACTTAAACATTCCAGGGGTTGTGGCTGAACCCGGGCATGGGTGCACCTTCAAATGTTATTAAGGAAGTTTCTGACTGGAGGCAGCCCCACCCGCCTTAAATCAGTCATCAGACAGCCTCTCAGAAAAGAGAGCAGAGGGGCAGGAGAGGGGGTCTGCACTTGGATCTTTGGTCTGTTACAAAGGAGCTGGGTGATCTTGGAAGAAATCCCTGGAGCTGGGTTCTTGTCTACAAAATGAGACAGTTGGGGGAATTAGTGAGACAATACATGTATTACTTTGTAATCTACAACAGCATGCAACAAACATTGTTTGTTCCTTAAGTAGTAAGTGATCATTAGTTTGGATACTAAGATATAGAGGACAGAAACTAGGCGCTTTATGAATGTTCTCCTACCTCCATCCCCGGTAAAGGCCACTGCCCGCCACCACATGTGCCTGTACCCAGGCAATCCCATGGATGGGTATTATCTTTATTTTTCAGAAAGATGCTATTTGGAGTTGTCGAGTAACTTGGTCAAGGTCACATAGCTATTTGGTGTCTCTGCCCAAGGTTCATGGCTATTATATCCATTTTCGTACTAGTACAATGATTCGGGGAGAATCAGAGTGTTCTCTTCTCGGATTGCCCTTTTCCAACGGTGGAGAGCAGAGACACACAAGCATTCTCTCTTGTCTTGGGAGGAGCTGCTGCTGTGCTATAGGAAAGCTGAATTTCAGAGGCTGATTGGGAACCCCTGAGCCGGAGGCATTTTCATCACATCTCCCAACGGCCCTCATCCACCCACGTGCTGGGGAGATTTGAATGCGTTGGGGAAGGACAGAATGGATCCTTCTTTTTGTTTCCTGAGACAATTGCCAATTGAGAGGCTGAACAACTGATGGAAACATCTTGTTCCAGAGAGAAAAATGTCTGTGGAGCCTCCTTCTTTCATGTACTGTAATTATCCCACCAACTTTCAAAGCTCTGCTGAAATGATTTCCAGATTGGGCTGAACTGCAGGACCCAGGGAATGATACTCAGTGTGGTTGACAGAATCATGCCTTCCTCTGAGAGAAAACCTATGTCTTAATCCCTAGCATCTGTGACTGTTACTTCACTAGTCAGAGTCTTTAAGGATATGATTAAGTATTAAGTTAAGGATCTTGAGATGAGGAAATTACCCTGGATTATCCAGGTGAGTCCAATACCATCACATGGGTCCTCAAAAGCAAGAACTTTCCCAGCTATAGTCAGAGGGAGATGTGACTGCGGGAGAAAGGCGCAGAGAGAGACAATGAGGTTGGTTGGCTTTGAAGATGGAGGAAGGGGCCGTGAACCAAGGGATGCAGGCGGCCTCTAGAAGCTAGAAAATGACAGGAAACAACAGATTCTCCTCTGGAACCTCCAGAAGGGAAGGCAGCATGTAGACACCTTGGTTTTAGTGGTGTATACACCTTGATTTTAGATCTGTGTTGGACTTCCACAGAACCGCATGATAAATTTGCATTGTTGACATCCACAGAGTTTTTTGTGATCTGTCACAGCATCGACAGCAAAAATAAAATACACTTGGGAGTATTACTGGTTGAAAACCTTCCTGGTCCATGTGCCAGAACATTTCTAAAACATAGGTCTGATCTGCCTTCCTCACTTCTCATAGCCCATCAGACTCCACATCCTGTTGATTCCACCCATAGAAATGACACCTGTGACACTAGCTATTATCCTTTGGGGACTTGCCTCCTGCCAGGCACATGCTGGACACTTCACACACTTTTCCTCCAGGCCCCACGACTCTTGCCAAGAAGGTAATAATTCCTTCTTAGCAGGTGAGAACAAATTGAGACTTTGAGCAGTTACTTGACCGGCCTGGATAGAAGTGGCGGAGCTGGGATTCAAACGTCCCTGTTTTCTCTGGCAGGCATCTTGTGTGCTGAGGATGGGGAGGTACAAGCAGGTGGGGAACCTCACCAACATTCATGAATCTGGCTCCTCCTCTCCATCCCCATGCCTGTGACTCTGACGGGTTCTCATCTCTGACCAGAGTGTGGCCATTGCTTCCTAAACTGTCCCCTGTCTCTGGATCTCATCCCTGTCAATCCATCATGCACTGTAGGGACAGCGACTTCTCCAACGCACAGCTTCCCTACTTAAACCCTCCAGGGGTCCCCACTTCATGCTGCGTAAAGGCCGACTTTCTTAGCATGGCATTCAAAGCCCTTCCCAATATGGCTCTGGGTTCAGTCCATCCCTTCAAACTCTCTATGCTACAGATCCACCAATGTGTTAGCTTTGAACCAGAATACACCATGGATTTTCATCACCATAGGTGCAAACCTCCCCATATGTCAAACAAGGAAAGTTTAGATCAGAGATGTGAAGCTAGCTGCCTTAGGTCAAGCAAGCCTCTACAAAGCAGAGTCAATACTAGACCACCAATTCCCCATTAGACCACCCTGCAGCCTTCAAGAGAGAATCTCTGATCCCTCCACTTCTCTCCTCTGCCACTGTTACTGAGTGAAAACAACCACCCTCTCTCATGGGGAGAACTGCAACACAATATATTTGATCTGTTCTCCAGTGAAATGAAAATCTGATCATGCCTCTCCCTGGCTTAAAAACCCTTTGCTAGCCGATCCTTTTAAGGACGCAAACCCTTAAGGATGTGGCCTTTCTATGACTTTTCAGCCCCATTTCAGGACCCTCTGCCTGTCACTTGATACCCAACCTCTTTCAGACCCTCCACAGACTTTGCTCCCTCCCATCTCAGGGCCTTTGCACATGCTAGCTTCTCTATCTGGGGTGCTCTTCTTCCTCTCCATCCTCTCCCTTACCCTTCACCTCCCTTCAACCATTGCTTCCCCAGGAAGCCTTCGTGGCTGCCCTTCCTGAGATGTTCTTCCTGCTTTCACTATTCGGCCCCTGTTCCATCCTTCAGTCTATAATCTGTGCTCACTTCAGCAGCACATACACTATAATTACCTATGTGTGTAATTATTTGATTAATGTCTTCTTTCTGTCAAACTCCATGCCCCATTAGAGCAGCGACTTCCTTTACCTGATTGTGTGCTTTTGTGCGCCCTGTGTTGATCCCAGCACCTGGGATGAGGATGGAGTGCAATAATTATCTGTTGAATAAATAAACACCAACTGGCCCTGGCTGTGAAGTCCACCCTGTATTTGCCCTTTATGTGTCTTTTAAGGGAAAGAGTGAGAAAGATATCAAATGTTCAACTACTGGAGACACGGAATTGGGTATCCCACCCTGTGGGTTGTTTGGTGGTGGTGGTGTTGCTGGTATCAATTTGGTTTTGCTTAGTTTGGGAGAAAGGATGCAAATGTAAAATACATAAACAAAACCACTCTGAAACAGCTTTAAGCTGTAAAAAAAAAACCCTTTAATCTGCCAAATGAATAGATTTAAATTAATCATATTTAAGAACACAAGTAGGAACTGTAACTCATTTCTTGGAAAAGGAATTTTTAAATATTTTTATTTTAAAACTATAATATCTTTAGGAACAGAGCTGCAAAATGAGGCTTAGAACCGTATTGCACTTTTTTTTTTAACATGTGGTACAGGCCATAAGCAATAACCTATCTATAGAACACAAGACATAGCTGAATCCAAAATTATCCTTATTTTCTGCTGCTTATCACATTCATGACACCGTCTGATCTGAAAGTGTTTCAAACACTTGTGCTCAAGGCTTTTCAGCATTTGGACATTAAAGATGAGCTCTATTTAACTGTAAAGGGCTTCCCACTTTTAGCTTGTTTTTATTGTGGATGTGAACAGGTGCATTGTTTTATCTGCAGTTTCCTTGTCATTCTACCGCCCAGAATCCAGCAGAAAGTAGTAAATGACCTTACTCCCAAACCTGTCCTAAAATAACACTGTTCCTTTCAACAACACTGCAGATGTATGCTCTGCTTTTTCTTTTTTTTTTTTGATTTAGCTTTTTTAAAAAGTATATGTTATGGATTATGCTATTACAGTTGTCCCATTCCCCCCCCCCTTTATTCCCCTCTGCCATGTGCACCCCTTCCCACTTGCAATATCCCCCCGCCCCCTTCATTCATGTCCATGGGCCGTACATATAAGTTCCTCGGCTTCTACATTTCCTAAACTATTCTTACCCTCCCCCTGTCTATTTTGTACCTACCATTCATGCTACTTATTCCCTGTACCTTTCCCCCATTCCCACCCTCCCCTTCCCTGCTGATAACCCTCCATGTTATCTCCATTTCTGTGATTCTGTTCCTGTTCTAGTTGTTTGCTTAGTTCATTTTTGGTTTTGTTTAGGTTTGGTTGTTGATAGCTGTGAGTTTGTTATCATTTTACCGTTTGTATTTTTGATCTTCTTTTTTCTTAGATAAGTCCCTTTAACATTTCATATAATAAGGGCTGGGTGATGATGAACTCCTTTAACTTGACCTTATCTGAGAAGCACTTTATCTGTCCTTCTATTCTAAATGATAGCTTTGCTGGATAGAGCAATCTTGGATGTAGGTCCTTGCCTTTCATGACTCAAATACTTCTTTCCAGCCCCTTCTGGTCTGTAAGGTTTCTTTTGAGAAATCAGCTGATAGTCTAATGGGAACTCCTTTGTAGGTAACTGTCTCCTTTTCTCTTGCTGCTTTTAAGATTCTCTCCCCATGTTTAATCTTGGGTAATATAATTATGATGTGCCTTGATGTGTGCCTCCTTGGGTCCAGCTTCTTTGGGACTCTCTGAGCTTTCTGGAAGTCCATTTCCTTGGCCAGACTGGGGAAGTTCTCCTTCATTGTTTTTTCAAATAAGTTTTCAATTTCTTGCTCTTCATCTTCTCCTTCTGGCACCCCTATGAGTCGGATGTTGGAAAGTTTAAAGTTGTCCTGGAGGTTCCTCAGCCTCTCCTCTTTTTTTTTGAATTCTTGTTTCTTCTTTCTGATCTGGTTGAATGTTTATTTCTTCCTTCTGGTCCAAAGCATTGATTTGAGTCCTGGTTTCCTTCCCATCACTGTCGGTTCCCCGTACATTTTCCTTTATTTCACTTTTCATAGCCTTCACTTTTTCCTCTATTTTGCGACCATACTCAACCAATTCTGTGAGCATCCTGATTACCAGTGTTTTGAATTGTGCATCTGATAGGTTGTCTATCTCTTCATCTCTTAGTTGTATTTTTTTGGAGCTTTGATCTATTCTTTTATCTGGGCTATTTTTGTTAGTCTCAGTACACCAGTTACGTAGTAAGGGGCAGAACCTTACGTGTTTGCCAGGGCGGGGCAACTGACGTCACTGCTTTGTGATGCTGTATGTGGGGGAGGGGTCTGAGAAGAAACAATGCCGCTTGTTCAGCTCTCTGCTGGTTTTCAGTCACTTCCGCCACTACACACAAGTAAATTGGACCCTTCTGGTGCTGATTTCCAGGTGGGTGAGTTTTCAGATGTTCTAGAACCCTGTGGGTCTCTCCAATGAACTCTTCTGTGAGGCTGGGAGTTTCTCCCGCTCCCTAACCCCCACAGGTGTTTTCAGTCAGAGGTTTTGAGGCTTTACTTCCCCTCATTGGAACCCGGGGTTGTGTGGTCTTTCTTGCTCCCCAGTTGTTCCTCCCACTTTATCTGCACACAAATGTGGGACTTCCTGCTCCGCCAGCTGCCGCCTCACTCAGTCCTCTGGCCGTCACCGTGTCATGTGTCTTCTCCACCCTGGCTGCCTGTCTCCGCCCCTCTTACTGGTCTGTATGAATTCTCTTCTTTAATTCCTTGGTTGTCAGACTACCATACAGTTCAATTTTCTGTCAGTTCTGGTTGTTTTTTGTTTTTAAATTTATTGTTGTCCTTCTTTTGGTTGTGCAGGGAGGCACAGTGTATTTACCTATACCTCCATCTTGACCAGAAGTCTCTGTTCTGCTTTTTCTTAAACTTCGTGCATGAAACATATGCCCTACCTGGTGCTTTTCTTGAACATACCATAATTTGGAGATAAAACAATATTTTAAGAAACTACAAGACTGCAAAATTTATGACAATATTTGTCTTATCTCTGTTGCATCTCCACTGCCCAGCACATAGGAGACACCCAATAAATATTTTTAAATGAACATATTTATTAATATTTTTACATTAAAAATAATACATTTCTATTTCAGAAGTTTTAGGAGAAACAGAAAAACAAGAAGGAAAAAACACACATCTACTTAAAAATAATCACTGTTAACATTTTGGCATACTCCTCAGACATTTTATCATTATTTATGCATGTATATATATGTTTTTCTTTTTATATGTTATTCATTCAGTTTTCTAATCTATTTTTTAAAACCTACAATGTCCTCCATGTATATATTACATGCCCTCAAGTATTTCTGACTACATCACTATTGGGGATGCCAGTCCACAGTGTATGTGACTAATCCCAGTAGGAGACACGGCCAATGTCATAAACACTATTTTTTAGCACTTCAGGAACACAGGACATCGTGGTCACCAGGGAGTGAGTATCCAGGGCCAGAAGTCAGTGAACAACACTGGGCCTAAAATCCCACAGAACATGCTTCAATCTTTCTTTGATGAATCAGGAACATTCTAGAATGTCTTTCCATGTGGAAGGAAACATCCTCTATTTGAGAAAAGTTACATTATGTGCCAGGCTATCTAAAGAAAAACAACCGTTGTTTCCTTGCTTTAGCTGACAACCCCAGCCCCTCATGTCTAATCCCTGCTTTAGATGGAGTAGTAGATCCAGGCTGTGTTACTTTAAAGATCAGAGGTTCACTTTGAGGAAGAACTGGCCCCATCTGACAAGTGCATAGGATATTGTTTCTAAGGTTGCTTTTGAAGTTGATTTGTGCTTGCGAGAACCTACCAGAGAGGTAGTGGGACTAAATGGTGAATATTCGGATCCTGGTCTGTGGGAACACCACATTTGGTGGGGTGTATGTCTCTGACTGAAGAGAATTCTTACTGGTACTCGGAGCTCTGCCCCTGCCCCTACACGCAGACACAAAATTATATTTCATATGCACAAAATTCCCACTTGCAAATTGCCAAAGAACATAAACCCAAATGGATTTCTCCGGAACTCACTGATACTACTGATTACAAGTTCCACAGCGTTGACGTTAATGAAAAACCAGCAACATCTCTTCTCTAGATAAGAATTTCAACAATGAATGATATTAGGTGATTGATATGACGTTTTCTCCAAGCTGGTTTTGTTGCCTGCACAAGTGTGTTGTAAACTGTAAGGATTAAAAAAGGTTAAGAGATATGGGACAGGTTACATACCCTGTAGTTGCTAAAATGTGTTCAGTTTATTTGCTGTAAAGTTTTTATTTAAGAGAAAGTACTTCCAATAAAATCTCAGACCCAGAATTAAACTTCTCAGGATAAAATCGGTTGCATAAAGAAAACATTTGCTTAAGTCCACATGAGGTCCCCATTCATGACCTTGAGGTGAAGGAGTCATTATTTCACGCTGCCCATGGGTGAGACATGACTTTGAGCTTCTAAGTGTGAAAGGTGGTAGCAGGGGCTGCTCCCTTCCCATTTCCTCCAAGAAAACCTGTTCTGTCCTTAGACGTAGGGACTGGTTCTGGGCCCTCTGGGTTCATCCCATTAGCCCCCAGCACAGTGCCTACGAGGAGCACAGGTTCCTATATGCTTACAGGTGAGGAAGAAGAGAGGATTAGTAGAAAGGGATGGTCTGGTCCTCCATGACCCTCTATGAGCCCACGACAATCTTTTGGCTGATGGCTCCTGGCAAGGTGTAGATGAAGAGGACCAGGAAGATGATGAGGATGATCAGAATGAAAGCGATGATGATGTATTTCTTGTAATTCCTCCAGATGAGGTGGTACAGGCACTTGAAGGGGCTCATGAACCAGGAGAAGGAGGTGTCTGGGCGGCTGAGAGAGAAGCAAGAGGGAATCAGGGAAGGGGCTCTGTTGTCCACCTGCAGAATTCTCTAGACCTCAGCAAGTATTTCCGACTCCCGCTTCTCCACAAGGAGAAGCCTGAGAATGGGAGAAGTAGCCAATGGTGGCTTAAAACAGAAGCAATCTATCCTTTGGGGCAATAATGATTCCTCATCATTTATAGTTTGGTCTGGTGGAGGGCAAGTGTCTGGTTAGAACCAGACAGAGGTCTGAGGGCCCTCCATCTGACCAATGCTGACCAGCTCAAGCCCCACCTCTTCCCTAAAGCCCACTCTGACCACCCCATCCATAATGAGCCCCCTCATTTCAAATTCTTATCTTACCTATCACTTGCCTTGGCCCCTTTCTGAACATAACCTATTTGTCTTCTACAGTATGACAACTATCCTATAAGCCAGGGTGTTCTCCCTGAACACACTGAAGGCTCTCGGAAGGCAGAGCTCATGTCTTACATTTCTTCAGTGTTCTTCGGAGGGTTGTTTTAGTAGGGGCACACTGGGGGAGCTCCATAAGTAATTTTGAATTAATAAGTAAGTTCCTAACACTGTGGTGGATGAAAGGCACATTCAGAGGAGGGACCACTTATCTTGAGACACTTGGGGTCTGGGGAGGGAGAGCACAAGTGGAATTTGAAAGAGTATTTTGTATACATATTTCATATCTGTATATATTTACTTTTTTATATTGATATATAACCATGTATTAAATTGAATACAGTAACCTTTCTAGTAATTCCACTTCTGGGAATTTAAAGTAATAAGTTATAAAGGGGAAACCTTTTCATCATATTATGATAATGGAAAAAAGGTAGATATAAATTAAATATTTAATCATGGGGCGGTAACCAATTCAGCTATGGACATCAAGGCTCTGGACTATCCCATAACCATTAAAAAGTCCTAATTACAACAACTGTGGGTCAAAACAAAACTTTCCAGTATAGGGTAAGCGATATAGGAACACGATTTTGCATGTGAGATTATAGAATGAGTAGAGGAAAAATCATGTGAAATTCACATTCACATAAGAATGAGTAAAAAAAGAGATGAAATTACTCTAGAAATGCTTTTGTGGTAGTATTACAGAAAATGTGCCCTCTCCACTTGCCTCTGTCTTGTTTTTAGAATAGTTTCAACGATAGAAAAAAAAGCTACGTGGATTGGATGGCACCTGTTGGCACCTCCTGGCTTCTCAGTTCTCCTGGCAGGATCCTCGCAGGAGTGTCCCACCTGCAGCCCATGGGCCTCGTGTGGCCCAGGATGGCTGTGAGTGCGGCCCAACACAAAATCATACATTTACTTAAAACACTATGCGATTTTTTTTGTGATCATGTCACCATGTATTTAATGTGTAGCCCAAAACAACACTTCTTCTTCCAGTGTGGCCCAGAGACTCCAAAAGGTTGGACACCCCGGCTAGAGAAATGCCCACACCCTCCCACAGGGCCTTCCCCATTTCCGACACTCGCTTCCACCCACGACGCCACTCACTTGGGCTTGGCCAGGGGCTCTGGCTCCTTTCGTGCTTTCCCCACGGGGTTTTTCTCAGCTTCTTCTGCAGTAACAAGGTGGAACTCGGCTTCCACCTTCCCCTGCAGAAAGATAAAAGCTTCAGTTTCTGGTCACAAAGACCTACCGGCGCATCTCCAACCTTCTGGAAAAGTGTCATATGTGAAAGATTGCCTGGAGGTGCCTTGACGAGGCGGCTGCTTTATTTTGAGAAATAGTGGTACCTGTTTGGCTCCATGAGGAGCCATTCTTTAGGATGAATGATACAAGCCCCGAAATGACATTACAATACTACTGAGTTTTGTGAAAAGAGAGACTCCCACATGTACACAGACACATGTGTACTCAGGCACATGTACTATTTAATTTGTAATAATTTATGGCTGAGGAAACCAAGATTGAATGAGGTTTGCTAAGTTGTGTTATAAAATTAGGATCTGCACTCAGGCCCTCTGACACCAAATTCTATCCTCTGCTTTGTATATGTCCAAGAGACCCCTTTTGTAGAAGAAAATGAGCAGGCTATTTATTTAACAATAAATAAATATGGCTTTTCTGAAAGGTTTAAGAGGAACTCCACAATTATTGCCATGGCTCTGGCATTAGAACATGATTTCGACTCTCATCCCGGGGCTGAACCTGGGTAGCCTAAGGAATATTACAGCATAGCGTAGCATAGCAGAGTGCAGCAGAAGACCTGATCCAATAGGACACAGTACAGACAGAGCTGTGTCTGAAACCAGGCTCCGCCACTCACTAGCTGTGTGACCTGGGTCGGTTACCTTCCCTCCTTTGGTCTCACTTTTGTGGGGATGTCAACCGCGAGCATCCCATAAGCGTGCTTTGAAAAACAAATGAAATAGCACCTATACAGGACTCAACCTAGTGCCTGGTAAATAGTCACCTCTTAACAAACTATGGGTGTTACCTTTGACGCTGTTTCATGGATAGAAACACATAATTTAATGAGAAACATATCCTGCCCATAGAGAAAAATTGCAAAGATGTCCTAAGGACCCATATTCCCAGAGGGAAAAAATGCGAAGGAAAGGGAGGCAGAGATGATGAAATGAGTCCTGCCCTGCACACAGGAGTCATCAGTCAATGTCATGAAGAGCCTGTCCTTTCTCCCGCCCTGCCTGAGCAGCCCCAAAGCACTCATTTGGCATCACAAAGGCAGCAGGAGCAGGTGCTTTCTGACACACTCCGATGAACGCCGCGCCTCATCCCGCATCTCTCTGCACAGAGGGTTCCAAGTCCCGTCTCGGTCATCAGCATGCAGCCAAGCACCAGAGAAAGGCCTTAAGCTAATCACATCCTCCAAATGTAAATTTAAATCAGAGCAAGGAAAAAAAAGGACAGTTTCAGAGACTATCTATTAACCCAGTGACACCTGTGCAGGGAGGAAAAGGTCCCGAAAAGACTAGATTTGTTGTTACTGCACATGGCATTAATATTCATGGCTTCCAACTTCACCTGCCGAGAGAGTGAGGCGAGGAAGGCTGGGAGGCGACTGTGTTCGGCCAGACGTGCCTTCCGCAGCAACAATTCTGGCTGTTAAAGCTCAGCTCTCACTGGCCCAAGAGGAGGCAGAGCCTCATTCATTAATGGTGGGGGCGTATGCTGGCAAAATCCTTTAGGAAGAGGAATACACTTGTACCCACGTGTACATACATATATACACCTATACATATACATGCACACAAATATATACATGTGAGTGTGTGCATTATCGAACATAGTCATACTCTAGACCTAGGAATTCCATTCCTGGGAAGCTAAATTAAGGAAATAATTCCAAACTTAGGAAAAGCTCTCTGCGCAAAGCATAGTCGCCTTTCTTTTGGATGTCCAGACTGTCCCGTCACAATGAGCCGTCCCAGACTCATCCTGTGCTTATCTGCCCTGGACCTGGAGTCAGTCATCTCTCCAACGGCGCCTCTTTCTTTAGTGGGAAAGGGTGTTTAGAAACCAGGATCCAGGTGCTAGGAGTCTTTTCTGCTAGTGAGCAATTTTTACCTTTTCATTATCCTTTGTTCTTGAAAAATTCATATTCTGCCCTGCTTGACCCCTCCACTCCCTCAGAGTGAATTAGGTCCTTCCCTCCTCTCTCTCCCTTTTGTGTGATGGACACTTTGATTATTTCATGCATGGCTGCATTATTAATACATCTGTTCTTCTCCCTGGACTCTGAGCTGGTCAAAGGTAAAGGCCATGCTTACTTCATTTCTGAATCCATCCATTCATCAATCAGTTTACTGAGGTTCTAAGCCAGGGCTGTCAAACTCATTTTTGCCTTTGAAGGCCTTATGGTCGCCTTCAAAGGGCTGAATGTGGAGCTCCTTGCCCCTAGTTAAGGAGTAGTTACATTTATACAGTCCTACAATTATATTCGGCCCTTTGAAGGCAACCGCAAGGCTGATGTGGCCCCTGGTGAAAAGGAGTTTGACACCCCTGCTCTAAACTGTGCTAAGCTGTGAGGCCAGAACTGAGACCAGAGACTGCCATGTAGCAAACCCTCAATAAGTCCTTAGGAGAATGGGAAAGAATGAGCCTGCATGGAGTCTCATTCTCTTTACCCAATTCCTCCACTCAATGGGGATTACACAGAGAATGGAGGGAAGAGAAAAACTCCCAGAAAACATAGTAAAACCAGACGCCATGGAGTCAGCTGGCAGCTGCCATTCATCCAGGCAAGTTCAAAGGGAATCCTGGCCTTGCACCCACCAGGCCCCTAGAGCAGAGAGAGAAGATAATAGCTCTCTCTCCAGACCAGCTTCCTGGATGTGGTGCTGCCACTGGGCACAGGAGTGGAGGGGAGAACATGCTCCCCCCGAGAGGTCAGCAGCAGAGAAAAGAGGCCACTGATGCCGCTCAGTCCCTTTTCTCAATTTCATCAATCACTGAAGTCGTCCTTCCTCCCTTACAGAGGCCGTGGGAAAGAGCAAAGAAACTTTCTTCCAAGTGTTTGTGAAAGGTCAGAATTCCTATAGCATGTGCTACATAGTAGGACCAAGCTGGCAGTGCAGGGACAGGGACAAATGGCTCTCCCTTCCGTCATTCTCTCAAGGACGTTTCCAAAGACTGGATCACTTTTTAAATGGAGCCTCATATTTGAGGACGAAGGGAAAAGGTATTTATGTAAAATTTACATCATTCAAGACTTGATGCATAATTTGTAGAAATGTTAAAAAAGAAAGAAAGAAAGAAACAACTAATGCCAGGGGCATAAGTTCAAGCCAAAAGAACAAAACCACCCTGACAGTCAGCTACTAAATCAAGTGTGCTGAAATATGGCAGGCCTCATGCATTCATAAAGGGTTCAAAATTCTTGCTCCTCGGCAGAACCTTTGCCCTAAAGGGCTCTATGTTATTTTTACTGCAAAGCACTTCACTGGAAGTTTGCAAAATGACTCATTTAAAAAGCATAATGTTCCTTGCCTGCCCCCCACCCCATCTCCTACAGCTGCCACTTACTGTGAGTTCTTTGCTTTTAGTGAAAGGCCACCAGCCTCGCACACGCTTTTGCTGGAATATGGAGATCTTGCTCTCCTCACTTGCATTTTCAAACTTGGTGAGATCACAGGCTTTGGCAGACTTGGCTGCCCGGGGGAAACTATTGAGGTTCATTTCCAGGGAGCCTGTGAAGAGATGCCCGTAACAGTTATGGAAGGGCTTTTAAAATCAATCCTCATTCTTAATTCACCCATCTACTCATTTGTTCATTCATCCATCCATCCATCATCCACCCATCAAACATCCATCCATCCATCCATCCAAACACCCATTCACCCCTCAGCAGTCATTCAATTAGCACCGTATTGGATCACTAGCATGAGCTGGGTATTGGGGATGCAAATATGATCAAGACATATTTGATGCCCTCAAAGCACAAGGGCAGAGCTACAATAAGGAGCCTTCAAACCTCAGTGTCAGGTGTCATTGCTGCTGGGCATCTCTGCCCCCTGACTGTGGTCTGAATTATGTGCCTGTCTTCTGAGCCTCCCCCTGCTTCGCACAGATCAGCCTAGGAGAACCCCCTTCTCCTGCCTCACCTTCCTCTGTGAGTCCACTAAACCCCTCCAGGTCAGGGGTTAAGTCTTGCAGTCTTCGTAGCTACTCTTCAAGAACTTGGTAGGCTCTCTACTTTGTATTTTTCAGTGAGTGAATATTAGGCAGACTCAGAGAATGTCTATGAGGGCTGCCAGAGCTTTGCATTCTAATAACCTTTTCTTATTACAGAAGTAATATTTGCTAATTGTGAATATTTAGAACATGCCCATAAGAAAAAAAATAGAAAAAAGTGTCCATAATTCTGTCCCCAAAAGTTGACCACTGTTCTATGGATTAGTTCTTATCCTTATTATCCATTGTTCTCCTTGACTGACTCTGACTACCACTTTCTCCCATACGTATAAACGTATTTTACAGAAAGGGAATTTTTTTCTGCACTCTTTTTTCACTTAATGCATCTTGCACATCTATCCAACTCATTAAATGTTATACTATGTTTATGGCTGCAGGGTTATCACTTATTAAGTACTTACTATGTATGAGGCACTGTGCTTACCTGTTAAATTATATTATCACATGTACAGCTCCCAACGCCCTCTGAGATACGCAATATTAGTACCTCCACTTTTACAACTGAGGAAAACTGAGGCACAGATAAACCACTAATTAGCCCAAAATTTTACAGCTTCACAGAGGTAGAGCAAAAATCAATTTAAATCTGTTTGAATATGCATCTTCCACCGTATGGAAGCACCATAACTTATCCAGCCAGTCCCCTATCATGAATGGCTACCTGGAGTGCTCCCAATGTTTACTAATAATAGCACTGCAATTATTATCCTTGTAGCTAAGTCAGACCAAGCTCCCCCAAACCTGGGACACAGCCCTTAGCATTCATACAGCTCGATAAAGCCCTCGGCTTACCCAGGAAGTCATCCGAGGAGAGCCTTTCAAAATCCCACACCTGCAGCACCAACACGGCTGGTGCCTTACACTCCATCTTCTCCAAGGAAAAGATGTTCTCCCTCTTGGTGATGACCATTTGCTTCTCAGCTGGCAGGTACTGAAACGGAAACAGGAAGCGCCAGTTGAAGTTCCCCTCGCCAGTCAGGGAGTTGTAATGCACGTCCGTCTCCTGCTTGTCATCTTCCAAACCCTTTATCCACCTGAATAAAGGTAGAGAAAGAATGAAATGTTCAGGGCAGGTTATTCAGGCACCAGTATAATCAAGAGAGATTTAAGTACTTGCAATGTGGTCTCACATTATGGTTTTAAGATCATGAAATAGATTCATATAGAAGTTTCCACTGATCTAAAAGGGAAAATAGAAGATAAAAGGTCTGAAGTAGAAACAGATTCTCATTCTAAGGCAGGTTGGGGAAGTGCATTCAATTGTTCATGGGTAGACCTGAAGCCCCATGCAATAAAGAAGGAAAATTCATGGCATGTGAAAGTAGAGTCGATCTCCTCTCCCCCTGAGCGTGCTCTTTGTCAGGGTTGCCACCTCTGCACCTGAGTGTTACAACAAGATTACCCACTAGTCGAGTTCTCTAATACTGGCCTTTTTTAGAGCTGTGATATCAGGCCTGTAACTGGCCCCCTTTTCCCTGGTTGTGGGTCTCAAAAACACAGCAGGCCTGCATCAGTGTGGCATGGAGGGTACGAGAGCTGCCTGCACCCACCTGGGTTCCAGTCCTGGCTCTACCACTTCCTAACTGTGCAGCCATAGATAAGTTACCTAACCTCTCTGTGCCTTTGTTTCACCTGGACCATGGGAGCACCTAGTTCATAGGGTTGTTCTGAGTAATTACACGAGATAATACCTGCTAGGTGCTTTGTGTGCACCAAATTATCTATATTATTATTTCGTCTCAGTATTTCCTGGTCTTCCTCCTCCACACCCAGCGTAAAGTAAGCTATAATTAATATATATCCCCTACCACATAGTGAATTAATTGAGAAAGATAGATACATTTTATACAAACTAATTGATAATTCCAAACCATGTGTTTTCTGAATGCAGACATCGCAGATGTCTCCCACAGAGCAGGGGAGGGTAAAGACCATTCCCTCAGGGAAGTGGCACCACTTGGGGTATGGACACAGTTACTGTATTTTGTCAGGTATAATGTACACTTTTTTGCCCAAACTTTTGAGGGAAAAATAAGGATGTGCATTATACATGGGTAATACTAATTCCGTATCTATGTAAGTGTTTTTAATTCTTTATGCTTATGCATTAAAAGTATAACTCTAGAAAGCAATAACAATATCCATATGCAAAATAACACACTGGAATACAATAATGGGTTTTGTTTCTAAATATGAATAAATAAATAAATAATTGAATTTAAAAATTAAATGAAAGATTTTTTTTTTCCCCTGAAAGTTTGGGCCAAAAACATGGGTGTGCATTATACACAGCAAAATGCAGGAATTCAGCTGCAGATGGCGCTCACTGAAGCTACACTATGTGGTACCTGTTATGAGGAAAGAAGTGAGAAATAGGTGCTAAGACAGTGATGGAGAGAAGAGATAGATGGTCCTTGACTTCCCGGAGCTACAGCCGTGGTGGGAAGGGATCTGGACGTTAGGGATTTGGATGTGATGGCAGAAGTCACCAGAGAGAGATGTGCAAAAGTCCTATGGAAGAAAGGAAAGAAGCTCAGTGGACCAAAGAGCAGAAAGCAAGGGGGAGTATTGATCCAGTGAGATGAGGCTGGAGGGATAGCCAAGGGCTAGTCATATGGGATATTTGAGGACATATTAGGTATTTGAATGTATGTCCAGAAAAAACAGGGCACCATTAAAGGCTTTGAAGTACAAAACTGACATAACCAGACCATGTTCTGAAAAGATATCTCATGTTTCAACCTAGAGAACGAATGATTGGAGGCAAAAGTGAGTATGGAGAGACCAATTCATATTGTATTGGTGTTTCAGTGGATTCAGCAAGAGATGGTGGAGGAGAGGACTATGGGGGTGATGTGGTGAAGATGGAGAGGAGTGAACTGTGCTGATAACTCTTTGAGAGGTAAAATGGACAAGATTTGATGGCATGCCAGAAATGGGGGCATCCATGAGGAGGAAGATTTGTTCGTTGGGGAAGGCAAAGAGATACCAAGATGAGGCTGGGATGAGTTGTTATCTGAGCTACAAGTTCATGGCACTTTTGCTTCTGATTCTTTACCCTCTTATTTCTCTCTTTGACTAGAGGCTAAAAGGAAGCCTGTCATAGTGTAAGAGAGTGTACTGTCAGGGTGTAAGAGATATAAAATCCTTAGTTCCCTGAGTCCTAGGTTGGTATCTTTTTTACCAGTAGAGCTAGCAAATGGGAAGGTCTAAGTTTTAGCATTTGTATGAGCCTTACAATCTTCTTATGACTTAATCTTTCATTAGTAGCACATCTCTACTTCCTTCGGGTGTAATGGTATTTTGAATGCTACTCAGAAAGTCTAAGTGTACAATATTTAATTTAAAGAGATGCTTATATAACAAGATTTCTTCACAAAACTATTTTATATGATAATAGTTCTAATAAAATGATCAAATAAGACAAATATTTGACAAAAGTGAGCTTACCTAACAAGGTAAGATGAACTCTTTTTGTGGGATGTGGGTAGAGTAGCTTCCAGGAGGCTTAGGTTTGGTTAGGGGTTCAAGAGCAGAGGAGAGGAAGGGCAGGGAGGAGGGAGTTTGTTGATGACCTTACCCTTTAACATAAATATCACTTGACTTCTGTCCTGTGAAGATATTCTCATCCTCTAAGATAACATCTTCAGTGTTCCAGATGGTTACTCTCAATTCATACCTGGAATAAGGGAGGCCAGCACTAGGTTAAAAACTATGAAAACAGAGTCAACAAGTGTCTATGGGATTCTGGTATTGTTTTGAGTCTTTAAGTTTCCTCAACTTGACCAAGTTCAAAAATATCAACACTTAACGCCTTGGTTTCTTCCAAACCAAGCGTCCCAGCTGGAATCACCAAAGACCTGAATTTCTCTGAGCGGATCCTCCGTCTATTAACCAACATTTTTCAGAATGTCGAAGCTCCATAGCATCCCTACCATAAAACAGGGGCCACCGTTCCAATCTCCACACTCCCCCCTGCTGTAATTGGCCAGGTAGAAAGTAAGGTATAATTATCGGGTGCCAATTGATCAATGTAACACATGAGGCCCAGATCAAATGTCATGATTGTTTAGCCTGCTACCATGATCTCTTCCCCTGGAGGCTGGGCTGCAGCTGACTTACCCTTTGGGTTGCCTTGGTGAAATGTCAACAGGAGGTCCCGGCTGAGGCATATCTTTGGGAAACATGTCCACCCACATCTGCAGGCGGCCCTTGTAAAGAAATGAAGACCTCCTTTAGCTTTGGGGTGAGGGGGAGCATACCCCATGGGCAATAGGTCATTCACGGTTTTAACAGATCTCTTTGATAGAAATAGATACTAGATACAGCTTGGTAGTTTTATACATGTTTAGAGTATTTGTTGACAAAGGCAGAACTTAGATGTTAATTAAGAATTAGTCAGAGCATATATTAAGAGCAGGAGAAAGGCAAGCAAACTCTTACTGAGCATCTGCTGTGTGGTAGACAAAGAGCTCTGTGCTTGATAAGCATTATCCCATGAATTGCCCCAATATGCCCGCTGGGGAGATGTTATTATCACTTCTTAGCAGATGAGCAAACATCTTGCCCATGTTACTCAGACAATATGTAGCAGAGTCTGGATTCAACTCTTGTCTGTTGACTACAGAGACTGCTCTTTTTACAAGTTCCCAAAGCTTAAGAAGATGATAATACTATCCATTAGAAGTACTTGCCTTACTGTTTCCAATGTACCTTAACATCCATTAGCTTCATTAAATGCTCACCCTAGCCATATTTCTGTGTTACACGTAAAGAAACTAAGGCTTAGAGAAGTCAAAGAAATGATCTTAAATCCTACTGCTAATTAGTGGCAGAATAGGGCCTCCCATTTGTTGCCTTGAACTCCATACATCATACCTTATTCTGTCGCAAGGGAGTTAGGAGCCCATGTGGGGGGCGGGGGGGGGAGTCTGGTGGATTCCATGTTCAGCTCTGTTGTATACATTCTAGGTACTGTCAACTCAGGCATGAAAGTCTGGGCTGGGGTGGTCAGGGGTGATTTTATAAGAAGGAAGTGGGGCTTCCACTTGAGTGGGAAGAATATGCATGAAATGGGGGGGCAGTGGGAGGGAGCTTTGGTTAGAGGAAAAAAAAGACTTTCTAAGGGAAGGGACAATATGAGAGAAGCTTTAGCATTTGGGAAGAGAAGAACCAATTCAATGGAGGATAACAGTCCTAGAGAAAAGTGGCATGATTTATTCCCTCAAGATATATAGACTTTCAGCTTTAATCAAAAAGCCATGGGGAAAAGGAAGGATACCAGTAACTAAGTGATTTCAAACATCACTGTAAATTTAGGAAACAATCATAAGCTTCTACATCTGGGAAAGGTTTACCCTTTCAAGGCATTTCCTGACCCGTGCCATCACTAGGTTTATATCCCAACTCTGCTGGGACAGGGTAGCAAGCTGGGTTTTCCTGCCCCATTATAGTCAAGTTCATGGCTTTGCCCAAGTTACACAGTGAGTGAGTCCAGTGCTGGGACAGGCCTAGGGGCTCAAACTTCCTGGATTAAATTCCAGCTCTATTTATCAGCTGAGTAACTTTGAGCAAGTTATTTAAACTCTCTGAACCTCAATTTCCTCACCTTAAAAGGATCATAGTAAGCATATCATATGGCTGTATAAGGAATAAGAGTAAGGTGACCCCCACAGCCTTATTTGCCTAGGAAAATCCATCGCACCAGCATAATTACTAATAGTGACCTCTTCCGCTCTCAAAATGACCACAGTTTGGATAAGCAACTCTATGATCATCCTAATTATGTGAGATCATTTATGTAAAGGACCTAGTATATAAAAGGCTCTTAATAAAGTTTATCTTCTCTTCCCTTCTGAGTTCTATCCCAGATTTCTAGTTATTTTTTTTTTCACACAGCTTCTTCTTGTCAGTTCTTAAAGGTCAGCTACCATTTATTGCCTCTCTGGGAAATCCAGTGAGCTGTGTGCTTGTTGAAACATATTTGGACAAAGGCTGGAACATATCCAATGGGTTTTGAAGTTTCTCTAATGTCAGAATGCTTCCAAAAGAGTTTGATAGCTCCAATCATAAAAAGGGAAAAAGCAGTAAGTCCAACACTGACTCTAGAGCAGAGTTTCTTGACCTTGACATTACTGGCATTTGGGGCTGAACGATTCTTTTTTCTGAGGAGCATTATCCATGACTTATACCCACGAGATGTCAGTAGCACCTCTACCCACTTGAGACAATCAAAAATATTTCCAGACATTGCTAAGTATCCCAGGGCAGGGCAGCGTGTGTGTGTGTATGTGAAAACTGTCCCTTTTAGAACTATTATTCTAGGGCACATAAGATTAACTTTTAAGGGGAAAGTCACATTCCTCAGGGATGAACCCTCTTATCGGGGCCACACCTGTCTTGGCCACTACCTGCTCCATTCCTGGCTTATCCTTGTGGTACAGTGGCCGGGTTTCAATGTGCTCAGGAACCAGCCTGCACCCAACCTCTGGGATGTCACTCCAAGTGTGTAAAACCTTGAGGGCCAAGTGCTCATAAGACTCCACCGTCTCATCTGCAATGGGAGAAAGAAAAATGAAGAGACTTGTCAGCTGTGTGTTCCTGGAAGTGATGGGCAGGCAGGTGCATTTTTAAACACATTTAAAGGTTCCTTTAAATATAACGACGCACAAGAGAAGCCAGCAGAAGAGAAAAAGAACAGAGAGAACAGAAAGAGGTGGGGGTAGTATGGTAGGAAGGGGAAAGAGGTTGAAAATTTAGAGAGTGAGACATGAGAAGGGTTGAGAAGAAGCCCAGAGAGCATCAGGGGTCTTGGGATACGGGGCTCCTTGAATCAGATTTCTCCGGAGTCTACAAATCACAGGCTGGGCTTCCAGGTACTGGAGGGGATACATTTCTTGGAGATATTAAAACTGTTTGCTACATGGCAGTGTGGTAGAGCCTGGAGAATCGGGGTGACCCTAAATAAGGAGGTGATATGGGCACAACATATATTCATGGGTGACTTCTGTCTTCTCATTATTGCTTGGGATTTCCCTCCTGCCAACTCCTGCTCACAGAAAAGATTCTCTGATCCATCATTTTACCAAAGAAAGTAATTCATGATAACAACTGCTGGTAGGAACATTATTTGCAAACATTCTAAGGCAAACATTGTTGGAAGGATCAAATCTTGACAGTTTAGAATGGCCAAATTTGACATAGGAAATTAAACTTATTTTAAAAAAGGGAAGGGCCACAAAAGAAATCTCCCAATAGTAGTAATTGCAATCAGTAAAAGTTGATAGGGACAAACAAGTAATCAGTGGACTCAATCTTTGTCATGAAGTTTAATCCATCAGGAACTGATCTCGATGAACATAATTTCAGATTTTTGGTGGGCAAAAAAAATTTATTTAATCATGAAATACTGCACATTGACTAAGGGACTGAATTGGCTAAATAAAGTACATTGTGAAAGAGAATATTTCTCAACATAAATTCACCAATATGTCATTAATACACTATCTAAGTGTCAATGAACTCTGCATGTGAGAACCTCCAAGAAGTTTTTGGGGTCAAAACGACATGGTGAAAAGAAATCTTGGCCTCAGAGTGGCAGGATCAACACAACAGTGTCAGAGCAAAGGCTCCCTGGGTTCTTCCTGGCAGGTGCTATGATGTGCCTGTGGAAAATCCTTCTCCGTGTTGCAACAGGAGAGAAGTTGGTGTAACATTTACAGGGGTAATTTGGGTTGTGTCCAGTCTTTTTTAGGTTACTGCCTACCTTCTGGCACAACAGTTCTACTTATGCGGTCTCTACTGAAGAAACATCAGATACGTGCAAGAATATGCATAAGGAGGTGCGTGCTAGCATCAACTGTCACTACAAAAGGTGGACACAATGTAAATAAATGGCACCACCATAAAGTGAATATCATCAAATGATCATTTCAAAGCACAAAGGAGAATTGTCATAATTATTAGAAATAGAAAAGGCAGGATACAAACTATATCTGGTACATTTACAGTTCTATAAAAAGGGGTATATGACACGCACCACACATGCACACAGAGACTGAAGGGAAATATACCAGCATGCTGCACGGTGCTTATCTCTGATTTGGGGTAATATAAGTGATTTTCATTATCCTCCTTTTCCATATTTTCTCCCCTGAGCATGCATTATATTTACAATAGAGGGTCACTGTCCCCGGCCACAAGTACCACCAGAAGCAGGCTTTGCAGAAGAAGCGTGAAGCCAGCAGGCTGTACCAGCAGGCCGCACTATGGGAATTACCAGTATCCTCTTCAGTGAAGACTGTCTTTCCAGAAAAGACCTGGTTTCCGATCTGTATTTTCCCAGGACGAAAGTAGGGTCCATCCAGCTTGTTGTCTCTGCAAAGCTTGGTGAGGATTTCGGTGGGTTTGGAGGCATCTCTCCAGGCATTGTATCCTTCTCTGAAAAGCAGAGAAAGGACAAGGAGGGTGAGGCTGGCTTCCCTTGAAAGGACACACTCAATGTCCCTATTCAAAGGGCCACCTAAGTATGATCTGTGGTTTCCCTCAGATTCAACATGCCATTCTATATGTTTGGGCTAGTGTTTTAGGTTTTGTTATTTCTCTTTTCTGGTCAATACCTCTGCATATGTCTGCTTGCATGAAAAGCAGGACTTCTGAATAGCTTGACATAAAAATCCTTTGCAAGTAGTTTTCTTTTAAATGTACCTTAAAAAACTGAAGTGAAAGCAATCATTTTAAAGTGGAGCACTGCGGTGGCATTTAGAACACTCACAATACTGTGCAACCACTACCTCTGTCTAGGTCCCAAAATTTCCATGGCCCCAAAGAAAACCAGTGCCTGTAAGCAGTTACTCCTCGTCCCTCCTCCTGCTCCCTCCTCCCCCCGGCCTTTGGCAATCACCAAGCTGCTCTCTGTCCCCATGGATTTCCTTGCAGGTTTTTGTTGTTGTTGTTCGGTGTTTGTTCTGTTTCTGGCAGAGCAGCCATTCGGCTATTATTTATTCTAAGAGGAAAGCCTAGCTTATCCTTTCAGTTTCTGTGTTTCTTCCGTCCCCACTGCTTCCGCGCCCCTGAGTCATACTGTAGACTCACGACCCAAGTGGAAAGTCTAGATGTGCTGTGTCTCTAATCAGCGATTTTCCTGGTGCTCAGTGTCTAAATCTTTCCAACCCCCCCATCCCTTAAAAACTAGCTGTTTGTTTGTAAGTTAATAACTGGCAATGATGTGCTCTCTGAGATCCACGACCAAGATGAGTTTGGACTTCTCTGCACATTTTGGGACACAGGATCCATCCATATTTAACTCATCTGAGCATTTAAATCCGTCAAAACACGGATGCTGTCCTACCTTGTAGCAGAGATATGACGGATGGTCCTGGAAAGCCCATCCCAACCATGCCCAGAGCCACACACAGGCCTCCCCTGACACAGGTGCTCTTGTCTTATTTTAAAACCTTTTCAGTAAACAAAGGTTGTAACTTCTCTGACTAAATGATTTTGCTCCCTGGTAATCCCACTGTCAGGAAATTCTTCCAAACAAAGTATGCAGCACGCTGGCTGGTGGCTCCCTTCCCTGACTTCAGCTGATCATTTTCTGAACGGTGCCATCTCGGGTACCTGAGGGTGATGCAAATACCTCACTGGAGTCCCAACACTGAACTGGCTGTCCGGACTCAGGGAAGAGCAGGCCAGCAGCAGAGACTTGTCTGAAATGTATGCCATGAGGGAAACGGGTGATAGAACTCTGTTCACGGGAGTCCAAGTGGGGTCAGCCCTTCCGGAGAGCCACTGGACATGGATACTAAAAGTCCTTAAAATATGCGTTCCTTTCAATGCAACAGTCCACGTCTACAGAACAGTACTGAGTGGATTACCAGAGAAGTGTGCAGTGGCTTTTGTGCGTGATTGCTTACAGCAGCAATATTTCTAATGAAGAAGAAAAATATAAATGCCTTGAAGTTCATGAAGGAAAATTGGTTATATCATTTTATAATAAACTCACCTAATGGAACACCATGGAGCTATTCAAATAATGATTTTAAAGAATATTAAATGATATTATAGAATGCATGTAATATAAGGGTTAACAAGACAAGTAGTTTACAGAATTGCACAGAGAGTATAAATCCATAAAAATTGCACAGAGTATAAACTTTAGGGGGAATAGCATAAAAATATACTAAAAGGAAACACATAAAATTTTTTTTTAAATAGTTCTCTCTGAGTAAAATAATTTGATTATTTTGTGCTTTCTGTGTTTCCTAAATTTTCCACAATAAATATATATTATATTCAGAGAAAAACATTTCTCTGAAAAAGAAATTCTTTTTCATTCTCTGAAAAAAAGTATACCATGGAAATCTAATGCTTTTATATTTTCCTAGCTGAATTTGTAATTATAAGGTTTTAATTCTTTTTCAGATATCAGACACAACATATTTTAAAAAATAAAGCTGGTAGGCTATATTTTCAAATTAAGCGGATTTTTAAATCTTTGTAAAGAGAGTTCAGGCCACTATTTCTCATTTTTAGGTTGGGGATACAGCTCAATGAATTTTGAGACAACTGAATGAGATACTCCATGTGAAGTGCTTGGAGTATCATAAGTTCTCATAAGTGTTAGTTATAATTAGAATATATGGGACTTCCAGCCAAGATGGAGGTATAGGTAGACACACTGTGCCTCCTCTTATAGCCAAAAGAAGAACAACAACAAATTAAAAAACAAAAAACAACCAGAACTACCAGAAAATCAAACTGTATGGAAGTCTGACAGCAAAGGAGTTAAAGAAACATTCATCCAGACTGGTAGGAGGGGTAGAGATGGACAGCTGGGACAGAGAGGACTTGCAGCAAGGTGGTGGCTAGCAGATGTGGCGGTCCCACATTTGCAGGCAGATAAACTGGGAGGAAAAACTGGGGAGCGAGACAGACCGTGCAACCAAAGGTTCTAGTGTAGAGAAACAAAGCCTCAAACCTCTGACTGAAAACACCTGTGGGGGTTGAGGGAACAGGAGAAACTCCCAACCTCACAGGAGAGTTCATTGGAGAGACACACAGGGGCCTAGAATGTACACAAACCCACTCACCTGGGAATCAGCACCAGAAAGGCCCAATTTACTTGTGGGTAGTGGTGGAAGTGACTGAAAACCGGCAGAGAACAGAGCAAGCAACACTGTTCCCTCTCAGACCCCTCCCCTATTACAGCATCACAAAGCAGTGTAGTGGGTTGCCCCACCCCGGCAAATACCTAAGGCTCCACCCCTTACTTGCAAACATGCTCCAAAACTAAAAAAGTGGCCCAGATAAAAGAACAGATCAAAGCTCCAGAAAAAATACAACTAAGTGATGAAGAGATAGCAAACCTATCAGATGCAAAATTCAAAAAACTGGTAATCAGGATGCTCACAGAATTGGTTGAGTATGGTTACAAAATAGAGGAAAAAGTGAAGGCTATGAAAAGTGAAATAAAGGAAAATGTACAGGGAACCAACAGTGATGGAAAGGAAACCAGGACTCAAATCAATGCTTTGGACCAGAAGGAAGAAATAAACATTCAACCGGATCAGAAAGAAGAAACAAGAATTCAAAAAAAATGAGGAGAAGCTTAGGAACCTCTGGAACAATGTGAAACATTACAACATCCGTATCATAAGGGATGCCAGAAGGAGAAGAGGAAGAGCAAGAAATTGAAAACTTATTTGAAAAAACAATGAAGGAGAACTTCCCCAGTCTGGCCAAGGAAATAGACTTCTAGAAAGTCCAGGAAGCTCAGAGAGTCCCAAAGAAGTTGTACCCAAGGAGGCACACACCAAAGCACATCATAATTACATTACCCAAGATTAAATATGAGGAGGGAATCTTAAAAGCAGCAAGAGAAAAGGAGACAGTTACCTACAAAGGAGTTCCCATTAGACTATCAGTTGATTCTCAAAAGAAACCTTAAAGGCAAGAAGGGGCTGAAAAGAAGTATTTGAAGTCATGAAAGGCAAGGACCTACATCCAAGAGTGCTCTGTCCAGCAAAGCTATCATTTAGAATGAAAGGGCAGATAAAGTGCTTCCCAGATAAGGTCCAGTTAAAGGAGTTCATTATCACCCAGCCCTTATTATATGAAATGTTAAAGGGACTTATCTAAGGAAAAGAAGATAAAAATATGAGCAGTAAAATGACAATAAACTCACAGCTATCAACAACCAAACCTAAAAAAACAAAAACAAATAAGCAAACCTCTAGAATAGGAACAGAATCACAGAACTGGAGACCACAGGTTATCAGCAGGGAGGGGGAGGAGAGGGAATGGGGGGAAAAGGTGCAGGGAATAAGTAGCATAAATGGTAGGTAGAAAATAGACAGGGGGAGGTTAAGAATAGTATAAGAAATGTAGAAGCCAAAGAACTTATATGTACGGCCCATGGACATGAACTAAGGGGGCAGGGAATGCAGGTGGGAGGAGTGGGTGCAGGGCAGAGGGGGATAAAGGGGGGGAAATGGGACAACTGTAATAGCATAATCAATAAAATATATATTCTTTAAAAGTGTTACTTATAATTAACTATGACATTGGCACTTGTGCTATATTAATCATTCTTCTGGCATCATTTCCATCGAGGAACTCAGCCCCAGGGGAGCTGATTAAAAGAACACATACAATTCAGCTCCTGTCTCTTGAAAAACCTAGGGCTGCCTCCCCAACCCCAACCACCCTCCACCACAGTGAGCACCTTTATCAGTGACCACTTGCTGACGTGGAGCCCATGTGGGATATTAAAGCTGAACCCTGGCCAGCCTTCCTGGAGCAGGGATGACCAGAGGCCACAGCCTTGGAACCCCATCGGTGTCCCTGCAGAGAAATAACTTACATTTCATACTGGCTCTGCAAGCCACAGATGGCTCGGTGTTTGCTGTAAAAGCGGTTCTCCAGGTCGATCCTGGTCTCGCCAATGAGGTCGTCTGTCCCAATCATGTCATGGTCGTAGATCAGGACGGAGAGCAGGGACTCCTTTGGGAACGTGGCCTGGATCTCAAATGACCTGCAGTCCAAGTAGAGGCTTCAGGAGTCAAAACCATTTACCTCACCTACAGTTCATATAACGCACTAAGCACTCAGGAACTCAATACTTAGTAGATATTTATTTGGTTTAACTTTTCATTGATATGCAAACAATTTCCAATTCTGTTGCCACTTTTCAGTAGCCAATAATGTCTTTCATGGCCACCAGCTGCATTCTATAGCTAGGTTAGCAGCTAGATGCAGAGGAAAACCCTCGGGTTTTTGGTCTCAAACTGATTTCCAACCTTGGTTTCAGATCAGTAACTTCCTGGTTGTAAAACTTTGGAAACTTACTTCATCCCTCTCGGCCTCCTTATGTGTAAACGGGGTAAGTGTCTTCTTTGTAGGATAGCATGGTGGCTAAATGTTGTTTTTATAAAATGTTTTTTAAAGATTTTTATTTATTTATCTTTAGGGAGAGGGGCAGGGAGGGAGAAAGAGAGGGACTGAAACATCAATGTGTGGTTGCCTCTCCCGTGGCCCCCACTGGGGACCTGGCCTGCAACCCAGGCATGTGCCCTAACTTGGAATTGAACCTGCGACCCTTTGCTTCACAGGCCCATGCTCAATCCACTGAGCTATACTAGCCAGGGGGAAATGTTGTTTTCATAAAACGCACATTTTACTTCTGTGCATTTAACTGATGCACCCCAGTTGCCATTCCTTTCCCCTCCATTCTTGCTTTAGCAGGGAATGTCAGCTGAGTTTATTGTGAATGAAAGCCCTATCGAAGGTGGACAAATCCTGAAGAAGTGAAAGTACAGGGCTGGAATGCTGTCTCTACAGGACTTGAAGCCCCCGAGGAAGGAGACCCGCCTTCTCATCTTTGCCTTGTTGGAGCCTGCACTTCGCTGTGGACAGTAGACAACACATGTTTCCTTGAGCTGTCAGGGACCTCAGGGGCCACCATGTCCAATTCCTCCACTTTACAGATAAGGACGTTAAAATCCAGAGAACACAAGTGACTTGACCAGGAGCATAAAATGAATGAAAGTGCCAGTGTCTCACTCTTCAGTCTGGCTCTTCCCATGATGCCACACCAGCGCAAGGTGCTGAAAGGAGCATCAGCCCTGTTGGACTTCCTGCCACAATGCGTTATCCGAGCTACAGAGCGTTAGAGAAGATGAGGATTAAATTTCAAGTGAGCCCCTGCATGTTAGGGAAATGTCTTCCTGAAAACCAAATCAAGACACACCAATGTTTCTCTACTAGTTCCTGACCCTCGCTGCCCTGGGACGAGGTGGGGCAGCCTGGGAGCAAGGGACACAGAGGAAGCAGGGAGGAAGGGAGGATGAGGGCCCATTGTTCCCTGGCATGTTTGCTGCCTTCCGTGCTCCACCAGTCCACTCAGTCCTGACTCACACTCTCTCCATTGTGGCAGGAACTGCAATCACAGCACAGCACGAGCCAATTCACCATCCCCAGAGAGAAAAAAGCAGGCATGCTCCCCAGCTCCTGTGGCTCTAACTGACTGAGGCAGCTCTAGCAGGCCAGGGACATGGCTGTGTGGGAAGAAATTAGCGTCCTCCACCTACAGACATAGTATTGCCTCCCTGAGGCTCTGGGATTTGGATTCCAGACAGTAATAGATTCCCGAGGCATCTCACAAGGAAGCCTGCAGCTGCCTGCCTCTGCGTTTAGTTGTCACATGGCTGCTGCCACCACGAAAGGGCTTCTTCAGTGCTAACTGTCCCTGGCAACCTTGACGGAGGCTGCAATTGCTCTGCTCCTTTTCCCTAAGCTGCGTGCTCCCAGATTAACCTCTCCTGAATTTTCACTGGAGCTGTCATTAGAATGAACTGCCCTGGCTGGACTCTCAGCCCACAGGGAAAATCTAGACTTATATCCACTTGTGTGTATCTCCGAATACAATGGTGGTTTGAGAGAATGCACTGTGACTTGGGTAAAACCTGAGCCTTTTTGAAGCATTTCATACCTCTCAGCCTTCAGAAACAGTGGCATATTTCTGCTCTGGTATGTATTCTTTTGTTTATTCCTTTGTTTCCTTGACAATTATTACACATCCACTATATGCCAGGCACTGCGGTTGTTAGGAAAATGGGGAACCACCAAGGTCTGCACCTCAGGCTGATGCAAAGTGACAGGGTCCCATTAAATCCCACTGGAAACTGACTGGAGGTTTGTCCATCTATCTGTTCGTTCATTCGTTCATTCATTCATTCGTCATTCATGCATTCACTCATTCACTCTACAAATACTTACTGGCTGTGTGCTCTGTGCCATGCCCTGCCTAGGTGCTGTGGACATGGCATTGAACAGACTAGACCAAGGCCCTTCTCCAGTGGTGCTTATGTGCTACTGGGGAGATGGGAGATTGCCAATAAGCACCCAGACACTCATGTCAACCCATGTCAGAGGCTAGAAAGACAGGCAGGGAGTGCAGCCTATGGCATCCTCATACAGGGGTGAGGTCCCAAGGAGGGAGTCCTCAGGCCTCAGGTCAGGCCCAGGAGCCCACCGCTCTTCCTGCTGAGCCCTGCAAGATTGAGCCAGCAACTTCTGTCCCGAGTAACCATAAATACCCATCCAACAAAGCGTCCACATGTGGAAGGCTTCTGGAAGATTCCTTGCAGTGCCAAGGCAGGAGAGAATATTGCATCACCCCCTTCTCCTGTCTGCCACAGCCGCAAGCGGGGGTAGTAAAACCAGTCTACTTCGGGGCACTGTGGTGACAGTGGCTAATAAAAAGTGACTACAAAGCACTTGGCAAAATGAAGTGCTAGTTACATAAATGGCAGATAATGCTAAAGGCCACCTCTGGATCAGGGAAGCAAGGGTAAGTTTCCCTGGTGTTGTTTTAATCATTCTCATAAACCTGAACAGGCAAAATGTCAGAAGGCCCGAAGAGATCACAAATGTGTAAATGAATTTAAATAAAGCTGATGGAGATTTCACCCCAAACTTCTTGTTACTCAGAAAAAGAAATTAAGTACACTTAAAATGTGTCCATTGCTAAGATGATTATAAAGGGAGAGAGAAAGTGAATGTGTTTTGATTGTTGCCTAAAGGCGCCTGAGAGTCTAGCGTCACTGTCGTCGTTTTACAGATGAGGAACGCTGGGATCAGAGAGGTTACGCCACCTGCATAAAGTCACACAGCCTGTATGTGGCGGAATGAAACCCGCACCTGTGTGACTCCAATGTTAACTGCAATCAGGTGCACAAGCCCAAGCAGGGAACACGAATGTCAGGAGACAAGTGGGCGTGGTAGGGTTTCTGTGACCTGGGGAATACCTGCTTCACCCAAACGTACACGAATGCAAGGCTTTCAAAACACTTTGCAGGAAACAAAGCACACGTGGGGGATGCAGTTCAACTTTTTTTACAACAGGGGTCACCTCAGGTGACAGGCAAAATGATATGAGGGGAAGTCCCTTTGGTGGGAGACAGGGCCAAAGGTCTGGCCCCTTCTCTCTTCCACTCATGAGCTGCGTGAACTGGAACATGGTTCTAAACCTCCCTGGGCCTTGGCTGACTTGTTTGTAAAGAAGGAACTTCTCTGTCCAGCTGCAGGAGGCTGAACCTGGGAAAATCAGTGTTGGAAAACTACAGGCATGAGGATCGCCATGTGCCACTTTATACCTGAAGGGACCAAGAGAAGAATTGGGCCTTTTCTGCAACGGTAGATTCGGCTGGCTATTATCACAAGCAGAGGTCAGCACTGAACACCCCCCCCCCCCCGCACCATTTACTCAGCCCCATGCATGTGTACAGTGCAGCCCCCCACAGAACAAATGTAGAGAGGACCCCACAGTGGGAACCAATGCGGAGAGGACAAGGCAACGCCACCCAGGTGGCCACTGACCTTCCAAATACTGGGTTCAGCTGTTTGGGGATATACTTGTCTCGGTCTTTGATTTCTGTTTTGCCGAGCTTGACCACAATGTAGGGATCCGATTTGCCATCCGGATCAGCGGGGCTGAGATTGAAAGCCTGGGGAGGAGAGAGGAGATCCCCTTGGTCCTGCGGTTCTCAACATTGGCCACACACTGGGCTTCCTGGGAGTTAAAAAAATATGCCTGAGTTCCATCCTCAAGTATTCTGATGTATTCTGGCCCTGGGCTTCGGGACTTTTAGAGATGCTCTCGATGATTCAGAGTGTGCAGCCAAGGTTACAAACCACTGCGTTAACCTCTCCATTTTGCTGTTCAAAGAAGAGATATCAGCTTTGCCAAAGTTCACTTTCTCTGGAGTTGTCTCCCCAGTGGAAAGCAGCACTTGGCACAGAGAAATGAGGAATACGCTGGACCAGGAGGCAGAAGGCACAAATTTGAGTTCTGGTTCTAGGTACTCTGAGATCTGTGAAATCATGGCATGAACCAACCCCCTGCCTCCCCCACCGCCACACCTGCCACAAGGCTCCTCACAGAAGAAATGGGCTCTGAATTCATGACCTCTCGGTGTGCATTTAGCACTGACTCCTTGAGTTAAGTCTGACACCAGATAAGCTGTGCAATAAACCTTCACAAGAAAACACTTTCTAAGAGAAGGCAGCGCGAGGGGGCCGGGGAGGAATGATACTGAAAACATGGAAAACGCTGTTGACATGAGAGCTGAGTGAAAAACAATCCCATATTCAGCACACAAAGCTACATTTCCAAGGATATTCATTAGCACATCGTTTAACAGCCACGTTTGTAGACAAGCTACATGTCAATTACTTCAGGGGAAACTTCATCCCAAATAGTTCCTTCCCCATTTACTCTCATCACATCACTCAGTTCTAGCCATCCACGCAGCAGTTACCTCTGATATTCATCTTATTTATCTGATCCTTTGTTTATATTCAATACATTCTTAATGCCCCACCACTTCCTGCTAGTGTGTAGTCTCCAAGAGAGCAGGGTACTGTCTGTCTTGGTCATTATATTATCTCTAGGACCTCTACCACAGTCTTAGTATTTGTTGAATGAATGAATACTTGGATGCTGACGTTAATTCAGGAAAACACTAAGTGGCTACTAAGAAGAATGAGGAAGACCTGTATGTACTGACATGGGAAAATGTCCAAGTTATATTTCTAGCTAAGAAAAGAAAATAGAAAATCAATGTGTAATATATCAAGCAGGACTCTGTTAAATAAATACCTGGGCGGAGTTGTGGACAAGTAGAAATAGACACAGACTGATCTGCATATACATAAAAAGTAAGTTATCTACGGGGGTGGAATTGTAGAAGTGGAGAGATTCTTCTTTCTTTACGTAACTTTTAAATAGCATTATTTTTTTTACTTTATTGGTGTCTTATTAAATTAAGAGGTTTTAGATGATTATGTAGTTACTTGATTACATCTTAGTGTGAGAGAATAAACCACACAATCACTGTCACTAGAAATGCCAGTGAAAGGCACAGATTGTCCACATCTGCAGAGACTTTGTCCTAAAACCGGCAACACAGGGCTGCCACCCCAACTCTTCATTTGTTCGAGTCCTGCTTGTCCTCAAGCCCCAGCCCAAGCCCTGCCCCCACCCCCCCAATTCAGTGCTTCCTGAGCAGAGCCTGATCTGCGTCCCTGGCCATTGTCAAAAGGGTGCTGGACAGAGAAAAGTGTGCTATGGAGGTTTGCTGAATGAATCGGTAAACAATGATCCTTCCCGTCTCTGCAGTCCAAACACTTCCTCCCTCTCCTTGAACTGCTGGTACCCTCTCTTTCTGGCTTCCCCGAACTCTGTCCCATAACACCATAGCTCTGCGGGGTTTTCGGTAGAGGGAGAAAAGGTGTGGGGCATTATGTTTAGAAAGTGCTCTTCAAGATTCAACAGTTGAGTACATTTCTTTGCTTCTGGAACTTTCAGAGCCTTAAATGTTCTAATGAGCTTTGTGAACCTCGGGAGTTGGTGGAGGGAAAAAAATATTATATGCACCATTCTCAAATGTATTTGTACACATGGTCTGTTTCTAAGAAATGCAAATTAATCATTTTACCCAAGACACTTCCCAAGATGTGAGTGACCTCCTGAACGAAATTTAGAAAAGGTTAGCCTAAACTGTCCTGTCCTGTGTTTAGAATAGACTACCCAGCACGGCCAGGGATTCTTTACACGTACGGCCAGTCTCAACATCCCTAGTGAGTGGCACACACCGGGCACGTGGTGGGCATGGCCATGATGATGAAACATGAGCACGGTGCGATGGAGAGGGAGACATTTACTTTCTCCTTAGCATTAAAGAATTTGTTTTTGATTTATGTTTCATTTGTGTATTCAAAAAAAGGATGCAGGCAATGTACGCAAAGAGTTAATATAAAGTAAGACTACCGCAATCAAAGAAGATTATGAAAATCAATTCCAAGTTCAGGAGACGAAAACAAATACAGAAACCATAAAGGTTCAGCAGACAATTGCTTTAATTAAGAATCAGATTTGGCCTTGAGCTTCCTGGCAATCAGGCCCCAAAGTTTCACAATTAAAGTGTACTGCTTTCACATTCAGGAAGTAGGAAGCCGAGGACAGAGAAGATTTTTCTCAGAAACACATTCAAAATGAAATTTCTGCCTACCACAGTGCCAAGGCCCAGTCATGGGTTGGGCAGGGGTTTGGGGGGTGCAGGTGGCGTGGGGAGAGGTTGTGGATTTCACAGTGGCAGCTGCCCTGTTCGTCTAACAGTCTGGCCTGTAAGCTCCCTGTTACCGGCCTATTTGGTTTTCTTCCCAGTTAGCAGGCAAACCCAGAGAGCAAATAAAGCTACACTCATAAAGCCTGGGAAGCCAGCAATAAATGTCCAAGTCAGCAACCAAGCTTCATATGCCTTGTTGCTGACTGAATTGTGTCCTCTCAAAATTCCTATGTGGAAGCCCTAACCCCCAATGTGGCGGAATTTGGAGATAGAGTGTTTAGGGAGGTAATTAAGGTGAAAGGAGTCTTAAGGGTGGTGCCCTGATCCATTAAGACTAGTGGCCTTATAAGAAGATGAAGTAACACCAGATATTTCTCTCCCCACCCCCCAGGTGTGCATACACAGGCAAGGCCTTGTGAGGACACAGCAAGAAGTGGCCACCTACAAGCCAGGGAGAGAGGCTTCCCTGGGAACCGACCCTGATGGCACCTTGATCATGGACTCCCAGCCCCCAGAACTGTGAGAATATGAATGTCTTTTCCTGAAGTTACCCAGCCTGTAGCATTTTGTTAGGCAGCCCGAGCGGACAAAGATAGCCCCTTGGAGTGAATAAGGATAGCTCACCGCCACAACATACACCCTGATCAGCACTTTGACGGGGTGGTTGGGTGGAATCCCCTGCTGGATTCTCAGCTGTCCTCTGTCCTCAGTGCTGGAATCCTCGGGGTTTTTGTAAATGCAGAAAGAGCCCTGGAACCACAAAGCATGAGCCATTGAAACGAGATGGTCCTATGTCCCACCAAAAACCATAGAGGGCATAACACTGGGAAATTGAGCACCACTGCGGGCCCAGCAGGACCTGGGTTGGCACTCCCCTTGCCCTCGGGGTGTCCTCAGGAAGTGTATGTAACCTGCTTGCATCCGAACTTCATCATGGTCCATCAGTGAATCGGTGTCGGCACAGCAACACCTCCCCACAGGGCTGTCGTGTGAGGGACACGAACAGGAGCGTCAGATGAGACACTGAGTGCCTTTGACATGTGGGTGCTGAGCTCATGCTTTCTCCTGTTATCATTGAATCCTGACTGCAGTATTCCGATTTTCAGACGTTGTAACCAAGGCTCAGAGAGGTCAAGTACTGCTCGAGATCACGAAATTAGAGTAATTTGTATTACAACTAGGCTCAGAATCTCCATCGGCAAACTGCAACACGCATGCTATTTGCAACACACAACACTGTGTATAAAGGGTCCGGCATGCAGTAGGTTCTTTAAGTGTCAGCTCCTGCTTTGCCATGCTGTCACCGTAACTCTGCCAGGTGAAGGGTTTGTGTTATTTGATTAGTTTAATCATCCCTCTGGTACATTTGCATAACTTATACATTTGGTACGTCCAGGATGGGAAGAGCAAAGTAAACTCCACTGATTCTTCTATGCAACACCTCTCCCCATATCTTCCACTAGACTGAGTTCCAACCCACCTCACTGGCCATGAACCACATCTCTCAAAAGACTGGCGCTGGGTCTTGTGAGGTTCTACAGAGGGTCTTGTACAAAGGTATAGGATTTTCCTTATCGACATATCCCACATCACGGTCCCATTAATAGGATCGAGTCGCACCTGACATCTGTGGACAGGAGAACCAGATAAAAGAGTTAACTCTGGGAACTTGCCTTAAACTTTCCTATGACTCGGTCTCCATCAAGGCCGTGGTCGTCTTCCGTAGACTTCCCTCTGAAGAGCTCAAAGGTTTTCACCCAGTCCTCGAAATTATTGAATTCACTCTCGAGGTTGCCTTCATATATCTTTAGGGAAAAGGGAGACGAGTGTGTTCAGACAAAGGAAAAAAGGACCAGGATTGATTTAACGAGAAATGCCGATTCTCCAAAGCCAGACTTTGTATACACCCCTTGGAAAAAGCTAGAGGCTGTTGTTAACTTATTGTTAGCAAAATAAGAAATATGATTGACTCAGCAGTCCGGGATCTAAATATCTCTCTAAAATTTATAAAACCTTTTTAATAAACTCTGAAATTCCAAAAAGCATAGCTAAACCCAAAATTTTAAAATGTAATATAAAAATATAAATATGACAAACATTTTAAGAGCTAATTGATGTCATTGGTTTTTGGATATAGACTATGATATTTTGAGGACAATCAAATCAATATATGTTCTTTAAGCATCTAATTATTAACACATGTAAAGTGATAAAATATGTCTTTATTGTAATACATATAGACATGAATTTTCCAAATGGGAAATTGTATATACACTTTAGAAATGCAAAATTGAATTGAGTTTTAGGTTTGGTAATATCATTAAATCACTTATTCAAATTTTCTATCAAAATTACTAACCTAAATTTGTTACCTACACACATAATTTTCATACTCCCAGTTTTCATATCCATCCATATGCCTCCAGCTAGTAGCCTCTGGCTAATGTTAAAATTGGTCTGATGGAACTGACTTTAGTTAGTGTTGAAACTCCTGCTATCTTGAGGGAGTACACACCCGCATGGTGATGTCAAGCTCCAAGACGTGAGCCAAGGGGAACTCGTACACTGTCAATGACCTTGCTCGGTCGGGGCCAACCAATGTACGTTATGCCCCTTTTTAATATGAAGACATAGAAAATGGAAAATTAGCGAGCTCCATTGCTTTGGCTTACCTGCTTGTTAAACTTTCTATTCCTGCATCAATGATTATAAGGAAGGAAGTTAGTGCAGACAAAGGCACTGCTAGGATCGACTAAAGCACCAACAACCCCCTTCTGAGCTTCCCGCCCCGTCCATGGGGGCCATGGCTGTGTCCACACACCTTCAAGATGGCCAGATTGGGGATTTCATCTTCTTCGACTTTCTTCTTGAGCAATTTGTCTTTCTTCTTCTTCGGGCTTTCTTCTATATTTACTGCTACGTCATCTGGTTTTGCCTCTGTGGACATTTAGTGGAAACTGTTAGACTTCTCATGGCTGTTGAGATGAGAGGAAACAGAGTCAAGCTCCCTCCTTCCTTTAGCTTGGGCATGTGCCATGACACTTCCTTCCAAAAAGAAACAGTAGCATTTTGCTGTAGGACTTTTATCATGCGCTACAGGACCAGAAGAGATGTCTCTCCCATAGTAACACAGTGCCAACAGGTCTTGCTGGCCTGTCCTGGTATATGTAAGAATTCCTTAAACGAGGCACAGAGATGGGGAAATAATTGGCCCAGTCATCCAACTAGCAAAGAACAGACCCAAGATGGACTGACTCCAACGCTTTGAGTTACATTCCCTCTCAGATCTGTTCAGGAACTGGATGTTCATCTAGTTTAATAACCTGAGATTCAAATATGTTAAGGGACTTGCACAAAGTTAGAGAGATTACTCAGCAATATTTGAGGAGCAGGCTCTAGAAATAAACTGCCGGAGGCAGACTTCTAGCTTTGCTGTTTTCTAGCTGTGTAAACTTGGGCAAGCTACCCAACCTCTTTGGGTCTGTTGCACCATCTGCAAAATGAAGATAGTACTCCTTATGTCATGAGATGGCTTAGAATGAAACATGCTAATTAGGAGTGGTCTGAGGCACTGAGCCTGACTCTGGTTTTCTTCCTTCCATCGGTGTCACCTGAAACAGCAATCAGCCCCTGGGTGTTACTGTTGTTTTTAGGCCAAGACCTTTTGTTGGCTTGATTCAAGTTTGCAGGCATTTCTGATCCCAGGCCTCTTTCATCTGATTTCTGCCAAATCAGATCCATCCAATCCTTGTAAACTGAGTTTTGGAAGCTAAACCCAGGTCACCTCTGTTAAAGTTTATCAGGTTGGCTTTGGCCTGTCAGCCCAACTCACTTCTATTTTCACTCTGCTGTTTCTACATTAAGACTGTTGATGTAAGGGCATGAGCCAAAGAGTTGATTTCATCACTGAACTGGATTCAGGAGACTGGGGTCTGGTCCGAGTCCAGCTGAAATCAGCAACGTGACCTTTTTAAAGCACTGGCATCTTCCAGAGATTGGCTCCGTGCTTGGGAAACAAGGGAAGCGCTAACGGAATTCCATGGCTTCCATTTTATAATTTTCTCATGCAAATGGCCTTCTTCAATGTTCAAATGTCCCCAGAACGGCAACTTACCTGTATTGCCTTTTTTCTCTTTGGGATTTCTCTCCTTTTCCTTTGAGAAAAGACAGAGACAAGATTATCAACATTGTAATGTCTCATTTATTAATGCTAACTGCTAAGAGTTCTAATTCAATTATCTCAGCCCTCTGCATTCTCAGAGATGTCATTTTTTTTTATCCTCACCTGAGGACATTTTCTCATTGCTTTTAGAGAAAAGAGGAAGGGAGAGAGAGACACATCGATTGGTTGCCTCCCACATGTGTCTGGACCAGGGATTGAAACTACAACCTAGGTATGTGCCCTGACCAGGCTCAAATCCTCAACCTTTCAGTTACAGGATGCCACTCCAACCAGCTGAGGCAGCCAGAGCAGAGACGCCACTTTAAGAGTATTTAGACAGTCCCTAAGTTGGCCCCCTAATGAAGGCTCACTGTAAACACCTGAGACCCAAGGGCAGTGAGAGGCCCTGCCTTAGAGAAAGGTGCCCACACATCCAAGGAAAGTGCCACCAAGCTGTAGACTCCCTTGCATTTATGTGCAGCCTTCTCTCAGTCACTGGGAAAGCAACTCCCCTTCCTACTATTTTTCCACCTCCCTGGAGCATCACCTCAGTCTGATCACCTCAGTCTGCAGCTCTGAGCTTTGCCTGCTGGTATGTTGGGTTGTTAGGTTGGTCCCAGGGACTGGGGAGGTGAGCAGAAAAAGAAGAAAGGGCTGAGCACTCCCCAGAAACAGTGTGTCCATTGTCCATTGCAGCAAAAGGAGAGAAGCTGAGTCGGGGACTAACATTTGATTTGCTTATTTAACTATATATCAATCTTCATGGATAATCCTAAACGAAGAAACCACGGTCTTTTCAAATGCAAGAATCAGAAGACTTTCTATGCAATTGCATATAGTGATATCTGACTAATTTTCCTTTCCTTTCTTACTCAGGAATGAGACATCTTACCAAATTCAGCCACTGAGCTTTGGATGAATCCCCAGACCCACTCCCCACTGGTTCTCCAGCTTTATCACTCGATGCCTTCCATTTTCCATGCTAGTGTGCTCACAACACACTGATTATTCCCACTTGCTAAGACCAAGACCTCTGCCTTTACTTGGATAGCTTTCCACGTGAACTTAGAACCCTGCTGGAGACCCAGAGCCCTTTGAGCTGGGTATCTCCAGGCAGACCTGAAGCCCCCATCACTGATGCCCACCTGTACAGAGACCCCATTTCTCCTGGCTGGACCTCCCTGAGTCTGACTGCTGGGCAGATTCTCCAGATTCCATACTAGACTGAACGTCCTTCCAGCATTTACAACGGAGCTGGTGTCTCCAACCAGAGGGTGGGGATGTAGCAAGTCTGGGTCCCTGGTCCTTCCAGGCTTTGAACCCTTCTACAGTTGACAGAGTCACCCCTGAGTAGAGCCTACCTACAGTGGAATTTAAAGAGGGGAAGGGTGGTAGTAGAGACAACTTTCTTATCGAGCCCCTTGACTGCGACGGCCAAGGGAGTTTCTACCTTCTGTGCTTTCTTCAGGGAAGCATAGTATTTGGACCACCAGTCGATGACGTTTTCAGCAGACTCATCCGCTATGGTCCTCTTTCTCCTTTTGGTGGACCTCCGGCAAGATTTCCTGGCATCCTGGCAAAGACGAGGGTGGATGGTTAGTGAGACCCCATGGATCTGCATGGATCTGCCGGTGGTTGACTGGTTTCCTAAAAACAGAACGCACAGGTGCACCCTTGGGAGGCAGATGGAAGTGCTGGCAGGTTTTGTGGTTGTAGCTCTCTGTACTGCTTCAATAAATGAAAGTTTAATAATCTGTTCATTCATTTGTATATTCAGCAAACATTTATCGAAGATGTAAGATACTGTGCTTGACTTTGGAGGTGTAATGGGAATTAGACATAATCCCCACATTTGGAAAGCTTAGAATTCAGGAGGGGAGACAGGCTTATGATACAATAGTAGATGGGGCATTTGCTTCAGACTGACCTGCGTTATAAGTCATTAAGCCACTAGTATACATTTGGGACAATAATTCCTGCCTACCTCACTGTTGTGAGGATTAAGAGACATAATGTAGACAATTCTCCTTTAGCATCATTTCTGATTTGAATGGGTGCAAACAAATGATACCTACAACCTAAGTGAAGGGAGTGGGAGAGACAGTGACACGTGTTTGGCAGAAAGGCCATATCATTGGAAAAGACAGTTGTCCTCTTGGCACAGGCTATCCATCAAGACGTATCATGTACCCAATATCTGTTCACTCCCTCAGACGCATCTGGGGTCCCACTTATGAATGTGCTAGGCACTCTATCAAAAGCAGGGGATACAGAGATGCTTAAAAAACTATCTTTGACTTAAAGGGCCCACAGTTTTATGGTAGCAACAAACACGTAGACTAAGAATGCTAACAGAAAACAGCCATGCTGGTGGGAGGGAGAGGACCCCTCAGGGGTCACATGGAGTCTGGATGAGGTGGGAGCAGCCTGAGCAAACATCCATTAATCTATGTTACTCTGCTTTGTATTTCAGCCTTTGCCATTTTCTGGGCAAACGATCTCTTAGGACTTTCTTAAAACTGCCTTTTTCTTTAAGTAAATTGATGTACCAGGATCAGGTACTTAAACTTATGACACAGAAAGATAAATCACATCCTTGGCTTGTGGTCTCTGTATTCATGCCCATCTCCTCTTCCAGCATCTCAGCTAACTGGGGAGAAGTCTCACTCCTCTTCAGAATCCAGAAAACACATCTTTCTGTTCCATACAACCTTGAACAAAGTAGGTTCTAAATATCTGTGGCTTAGGCGTAGACATGGAAACCATTGTCTTTCCAAGCTAATACACTGAGAAAAGTTTCTGTTCGGTTAGATATTACCGTCCCATTTGACTAGCACTTTAAGTTCCGATACACTGACTTATCTGGTTCTATCAACCATGCTGCAAGTGGGTATCAACACCCCTATTTTACAGGTGAGGAACCTGATGCTTAGACACGTGCAGTTGCTTGCCCATGGTCGCACAGCTGGTAGCGGGGAGGATTGAGCCTCCGATACAAACTCTAATGAGCCTTGTAAGCATGAAGAGGGATTGTATGCTGACCTTAGCTCTTCCATCCTTTGGCAGCTCCTGGGCTGCAGGTGTGTGTTCAGGCTCCAGCATAGCGGACAAGTCAGGGACGTCCACCAGCCTGGCCTGCTGAACCTGGGCAGAGTCGGGCACCACTGTGGCTGGTGGCTGTACATCCACATAAATGTGATCTGCTGGGGGCTCCTGGGAGGAGCTGAGGGGCCCAGAGGGCTCAGTGGCTATCAGCAAATCTAAAATAAGTGAAATGAAAGCACAGCTGGTCAGGCAACTGGGCTCTAGTACAGGGAGATCATTCCAGGGACCCAAGACTGGGGATCAGACAGACCTGGATGCAAACATGGCAAGTTCCCAGTATCTCTGAACCTCATTTTCCTTATTTATAAAAGGACAGTGAAAATACCCAGGTCACTGTGGTCAAAAATGAGATCAGGATGTAAGGCATTAGCCGCTTAATAGGTAATCAATAAATGGTTGTACTCATTATTGATCCTCAGAGTAATTTGAATGAACAGAGGCCATTTATCACAGCCTTGTTTGTGGAAGTGGGGAGTTGAAGGCAGCTTAGGAATCTAACATGAGGGAAAAGGAAGAGCAAAGTGGAGAGAAGCAGCTGGCAGTGGTAACAAGCTAATATACACAGAGCAACACAGATAGATTTTAAAACATGGCTTTGGTGAAAAGAGTAGGAAGCCAAATGAAGGTTATAGCACCATGTCATAAGTGTAAATTAAATGGGTTTACATCGCACAAGAACTGGTGGTATGGCGCCTACAGTGGGGAGGGGACTGGGCGTAGGGACAGGGAATAAAGCGGGGGTGGGGGGGTGGATATAGTGAGAAGCTTTGAACTGACCAATGATAATGGTACAGCATCAACTGAGAAGTGCAATGAACTCAAGTCAGTGCACCTGAGATAGAAAGTGGACCAAACTAAAGTAACCTCAAGCCAAGGAAAATGTCAGGGAGTGGAGGGAGGAGGGAGCGTGCGTCACATTCAAGGAAGACTTCTCAGAGGAGTTGACTCTGATGTCATTCTTAAACTAAGAATCTGGCAACTAAAGAAGTAGAGGTGGGACTGAAGGAGCAAATTCTTCACAAAAATCAAGTTGACGGGGGGGGGGGGCGCACCTTTGTGCAGGTCCCCCAGCAGACAGCTTTGTAGTATGCAGCCCCAGAACCCAGAGGAGCGTCCTACCTTGCCCAACTTGGGTTCCGTCCACCTGTGGGGAGGGGAGGGCGAGGGGCTCCCTGGATTTACACAAGAACTGCTTCAAGCAGTTGATAGTGCAGGTGCCCACCAGGGTGCTCCTCCCAAAAGCTCTCCAGTCCACCACGCAGATGCTCAGGGGCGGGTGCAGCAGCTCATTCTCAGGCAGCTCCTGCAGGGAGAGGCCAGAATGAAGTGGGGCGAGGCCTGGGCCTAGCCTGACTGCCAGCGCCCTGCTGACCTGTCTGGGGGAAGGACCAAAGTCAGCCAGACACACCTCCTCCCACTGTCCCTGCCTTGTCATTCGGTTCTAGGCCGCCCCTACAGCTTGCCACAAGTCTGGAGAATTGCCTTCCCAAGCCAAGGAGAAATTACCCAACACGTGAAGAGTGGTACTAACGGTTCATCCCAGCTTTGCGTTGCAAAAATCACACGCTTCCAAGTGGCAGCTGGTGTTAACCATCTTATTTTGCCATTATTCACCAGGAGAACTCTCATCTCAAGCAGGTGTTTACCCAGGCCCAAGATATAACAGGGAGCCATTTAAAATGGAGCTAATGGCGAGGGGCCAGTGCCCTGCCCACTTATTTCCCCGGGGGGGCCCCCCGAAGCTCAGCAAAGCTTGATGTGAAATGTTTGCACACACGATGCACTTTCTTTAATTCCAGTCTCTGCTGAGTTAGCATATGCGTCTGTTGGCACGGACTGCGTTTCACCAAGCAAACTCCACAATTCGTTCCCAATCAGAGCACAAAAAAGTGTGTTGAAATATTGAAACAAAAGCACAGATGCCAAAGAAAATTGCTTTAGAAGCATAAATTCACATGTAAACTAATGCCATTTTATGCACAAGTAATTTTTTAAATCTAACCACTAAAATGAGTCTTGTGAGGATATCTTCTAGACCAGTGGTTCTCAAACTTTAGAATGTATTGAAGAGCTTGTTAAGCCAGAGCTGTCTTAACTGGGGACCAGCCCCCCCACAGTTTGTGATTCAGAAGGTGTTGGGTAGGGCCTGGGAATTTGCATTTCTAAAAGGTCCCAGGTGATGCTGATGGTGATAACCTGGGGCTTCACTTTGAGAACCACTGTTAACCTGACTTGGTTTACTGTGTGATCTAACGTGTAGCCTTTCAAAACAAAACAAAACAGCAGCAAAAGTCTATTTTATCTCAATCTGAACTTCTAGCTTCTTTTCACTCAGTTAGACTGTTCTTCCTTACAGGCAGTGGACACCCCCAAACTCCAAAGCACCTCCCCCAGCCAGGTCAATCTGTAGGAATGAAGGGCATAAGCCGGTGGGAAAATGAGATGCCCGCACCACTTCGAAAGCATCGGCCTGGATGCTGAAGTTTGGGTTGTTCTTGTAGCTCTGGATGACACAGGACTTGGCGCCTCGTCCCCCACACTCGATGAGAACCTGAGGACGGTCCACTGAGAGCAGCTGCACCTTCTTCATTTCTCGGACACCCCAGAAGAGAACCTGAGGAGAGGACCGGCAGAGCTGTCACTCAAAGTCCCAGGGAGGAGCCAGCATGCAAGTCCACGTGCTGCCCTAGAACTTCAGTATGTTCTTCCAGGAAAGGACTGTGCATTAACTCAAGGGCCCCATCTGACCAACTGTGTCTCCATCCCACCCCACAATTCCCCTCATACAGTGTTTGACCATATTGCAATGCACCATTGCCCTTTAGTCTCCAAAATCAGCTGAATCCCTCCCTGCACCATACCTCCACTCTGTATTTACTCAGCACTGGCCGAATGCTGGCAGGAACCGGGTAGATCTGGGTGACATCTGGCGGGTCGATGGGAGGGAGCCCTTGCAGCCCAGACGAAGGGACCTACCATAAAGAACAAGCGCTGGTTAGATGGCCCGGGGCAGGCAGGGACGGCCAACAGCGCCACACAAGCACTTTATCCGCAAGACAGTCGTTACCCTCCCCCAACCCTCCCCGCACCTGGCAACTATCGATTTGTTCTCTGTGTCTGTGAGTCTGCTTCTGTTTTGTTTGTTCATTTATTTTGTTTTTATAGATTCCCTTTATAAGTGAAACCACATGGTGTTTTTCTTGCTCTGAAGGGATTAAGAAGGACAGAGTGGCAGTTTTAAGAACAGTCTCAGGGATGTGAAGTACAGCAGAGGGAACATAGTCAGTAACATTGTAAGATCTATGTAAGGTGTCAGGTGGGCACTAGACTTATTGGGGGGATCACATCATAAGTTATATAACGTCTAATCACGATGCTGTATACCTGAAACTAATATAATATTGTCCATCAACTATAATTGAAAAATAAAAAATGACCCATGAATAGAAGGGCAGATAGATTTCATTTTAGTAGGAAGACAGTCTCACAGCGGAAATACCCTAATTCCTTGCTGTAGTTCAAGTACAGACAGACTGGACAACGATCTAGGCAGCAGATGATGAACACACACTGGAACCAGGAGGTGTCAGTGGGGATGGCGAGAAGAGCATGCATGTCTTATGTGTAGCTGGGCTTCGTAGCTGATGAAAAGTGGACCACGAGGGAAAGAGAGGATGTTTCTGGCACTGTCCCACTTGGTGAGATACGCGTGAATCTGAGTTGCTTTATTTTTCCCTCATTCACCTGCTATTGCCCTCAGCCCAATCATGCAATTGATTAAAACCCTTTCCTCCATAAGACAGCCATTATTTTAACAAAAACAATGTTTCCCGCTTAAAATGCAACCAAGATGATACATTCTACCACACTTAATTATTTATTAATTGACAAGTGCCTTCATTCACAAAAGTAACCCTCATTTAGTGAGCACTTAATCATGTGCCACACAGTTGATGGGGTAAGAGACAGGGGAGAAAAGAAAGATCCTCACGACCTGATCAAACGACACTGGAAGTCCAGCCGGGGACTAGGGAGGCGGCTCTGATCAGAAGCTGAGCCTCTGAGACTTAACTAGTCCCCATTTTGCACAGCTGAGAGATTCCTGCTGAATCAAATAGAAACCACATCTTAATCAGGGACACAGAAAATGAAGCCTTTTGAAGGCGGACCTCCAAGGATGAAAAGATGCCATTTCCTGTTCATTTAGAGTTAACCAAGCTGCGGGAGAACAATCACGCTTTATTAAAATCTCACACACATGACTCAGAACGTCTACCAAGGAAAGGGTCTCTTTCAACCACGCAGGCCACCCCCACAGCGCCTTCAAGACCTGGCTCAACACGTCCATCTTTCAGGAAGCTGTCCCTGCTTTGATCCCGGCCACTGTCCTTGGCACGTAGTGTGTCCTCTCTAGAAGCCTGGTGCAGAAATCCATACTGAGCCTGGACACCAGGCTCTGCCATATGACCCTGCACGAGTCCCTTTCCCTCTCTGGGCCCCAGATATTGGGCCAGGTGATCCTTCAAGCCTCTTGGCATTTATTAAGCACTGCTTTGGAGAAGGAGGTTCTTCACCTCACTGAGGGTGTTAGTCTGACTTTGCTAAGAGGAAGTGTTTGTTTACTTTACTTCAGTCTCCAAACCCCTCAAGCGACATCCTGCAGGCTCTTGATAAGTGCTTATTGGCTGACTGACACATTCGCTCCATGTGTCCGCAGAAGCCTATTGCTGCTCATCAAAACCTGCAAAGCCCAAACACAGCACTGTTTCCTTTTCAAAGACATATCCTAGTTGGCAGCGGCAGATGTGGTCAATTTAATTATAAGAAAGCTCGGAAAAAGCAGGCAGCAGACGCTGCGAATGCCAAACAGGCTCGCACAACGAAGGTGCAGAATGAGCCAGACCAGATAGAGGAGCTGGGGGATGAGGGGGAGGCATGGCCCACGCTGCCTGGTGGTGAAGAGGTGAGCAAGGCAAAGGCACAGAACACCTGGGATGGAGGCATAGGCCAGTGCCTACCACGTGTTTCTTTGCTCATCCTGGAGCTGCTGGAACGTCAGCCTGGGAAACACCCTGGCAAAGCTTTGTTTCGTGAGGGCCTGAAAGATGCCCAGAGTGCTCAACACAGGCCTCGAAGGAGTTCACTATGTGGTGGAGATTCAGTGACTTTGCCCCCGTCTGAGATGAAAGGTTTTCACAGGGAAATGAGTCAGCTGCTGGTATATGAGACTACATGGTGTGTGGTTACTCAGTGCACGGGGCCTGGGGAAGATAAGGAATTGTTATGAAGACAGAATGGTAAGACGCAGAGGTGCTCAGGATAAATTGGCCCTAAAGCCAGATTGCTCTAATATCCCAGGAAAGACAAAATATTGGGGCCTCAACAGAGGTCCAGCTGCAGGGCCAGGGTAGGACCTAGGGTGCAAAACTTAAGGAGCTGCCACTGTCAGGGTCATGCATGACAAGCCTGCAAACAACTGGCCTTGACATAGACAGAATTAAATAGAAAACGAGGCGACGTGCTGTCAGACGGAAGAAAACACTTAATTTGACTGAGGCGAGGGTGGGGAAAGCTTCCTGGAGGAGGCATCTCTTGTTCTGAACTTTGATGATGACGTTTTTCCTAAGTAGGGAAATGGAGTGCAGAGGAGGTTGGGGCAGGCAGAGTGGGGAGACATTCCCAAGTGGGGTAATGGCCTGACTAAAAGCACAGGACCACGTCTGGGTGGTGAGGTCCGGGGACTTGGAACAACCTGGCAGAAAGAGGCCATCGTGTGTATAGAGCAGCAGGGTAAAATGGGCGTGGAAAAAGCAGCTTGACAACAGACTTTGGGAGAGTTTAAAGGCCGACCTATGGAAATTTGGCATGCTCCTATGGGCTAGATCTCTTCAAGAGCTATAAAGAGTCACACACACACACACACACACACACAAAGTTTCATGGTCAAAAACCATTGGAAAAGGTTAGATCTTCTCAGAGTCTTCACCGTGGTAATGGGCATTTCCAGTCCCCAGGAGGGATCCACTATGAAGCAGCTCCTGAATTTTCTTTTCGCTTATTTGGAGGGACTGTATTTGGTGTTACCAATAGCACACTTTGGGGAATGTTTCTAGAGGTAATAAGAAGCAGGGAGCCATGGATGATTTTTGAAGGAGAGCGTGGTATGGTGCAACTTACCACTCTCCCCTGGGAGGACCGAGGAGGTAAAGTGAACAAGAAAAGGGCAGGAAGCCGAAATACCAGGACGGAGGCCAAAGCAACAATACCGAGGAGAAGCGGAGTCTATAAGGCCAGGGAAGACAGAAGCCGTCACAGAACAGGCTGGGCCTGGCTGTGGATAGAGATGCAGAGTGAAGAATTAAAGCTGAGTCTGAACTTTCACAGCAGAGATTCTGGAAGAACAGTGGGGCTCTGAGCCAGGACTGGGATGACAGGGGCGGGGAGGAGGCAGCCAGCTTGGAAATAGACGTGCTGAATAGCAGTCTGGGGCTTGGAAAAACCAACGTGCTAAATCCCTCTTCAGAGACAGGGAATTGTCTCAGGAAAGGAGATGGAGAGGCTGGGTAAACCATCCACAGATGAAAAGTGAGAGCAGCTGGGGACAAGTGAAGGCATCTTCCAGCTCTCGTCTCTCAGCATGTACGGGATCCGCGTGCTCAGGCAGCTGTGCTGATGATTAAATTACCTTGTGAACAAGTAATGAAATGAGAAGTCCTAATGAAACCCTAATGAATTTTATCTCTTAGGTGGCTTGCCTCTGACAACGCTTCCTCTATTAACTCAGCTGTCAGGAAGCCCAGTGTGGAGGGAGTGAGGGGGGAGGAGAGACGACCCACCAAGGTGTGGAGAGAGCCCAGCCCTCAGAGGGCCTGTAGGGAGCAGCAGGTCTAGCCCCTCACTGACAGGTTGGGGACTCACACTCGCAGCACTTCAGGAAGCTTCGTGTAGTGAAAACAGTGGTGGACTGAATCCAATTTAGTTAACCTTGAGCCTCAATCTTTCAGCTTCCTTTTTAAAAAAATTATTGGGGTAACATTGTTAATAACATTTATACTTTTCAGGTGTACAAGATATAATTTGACGTAAGTACTCTATTGCATGCTTCCCACCCAAAGTCTAGTTTCCTTCTTTTTTATAGAACTACCATATGGTCCAGCAATCCTTCTTCTGGGTATTTACCCCCAAAATATAAAAACACTTATTTGTAAAGATATACATCCTGCTATGTTCCCTGCGGCTTTATTCACAATAGCCAAGACGTGAAAACAACCCAAGTGTCCTTGACAGATGATTGGATAACGAAGACGGGGTACATACACACAAGGGAATACTACTCGGCCACAAAAACATGGAATACTGCCATTGCAACAACACGGGTGGATCTTGAGAGTGCCATACGAAGTGAAATGAGTCAGATGGAAAAGGACAAAAACTGAATGGTTTCATTCATATGTGGAATGTAAAACAAAAAGGAACTGACAAAATGAGCCTCAGCTTCCTGACATGTGAAACGGGAACCTTGATAAGGTTTAGCTTCCCAAGCCAGCTATTCCTCCACTATTTTTACCGCCTGTACCATTACCCAGTAAATGTCGTCACTACATATATACAGTTTTAAAGAATGAAACTTCCACATTGCTAAGGAAAACAAGTACCACTTGCCATAAATGGGAAGTAACTTTAAAAATGAAAGCAAAACATGTTATTGGAATATGTAACGTAAAGCATTTCTTAAACTTTCTTTTCACTGTATTTTAAAAAAATTTTATTGATTGATTTTAGAGAGAGAGGGGAAGTGAGATAGAGAAAAACATTGATTTGTTCTTGCACTTACTTAGACACACTCATTGGTTGATTCTTGTACGTGCCCTGACTGGGGATCAAACTTGCAACCTTGGTGTATCAGGATGATGCTCCAACAACTGAGCTACCCAGCCAGGGCTCTTTTCACTATACTTTGCTTTGATGTCCCATTTCATAATGATATCACTACTAATAAAACAGGCAGTATTTACTGAGTGCTCATTTCATGCCAGGGACTTTAGGTAGCCTACCATCCCCACTTTGCAGGTGCAATGCACAGAGGTTAATTAGCTCCCCCAAGGTCACACTCTAAGAAGTAATGGAAATGAGCTCTGAACCCCCTCCATCCCTCCCTCCACCTTCACTCTTACCTATCCTCTGTGTTAGGAATGCTTGTCTTCTAGTTTCTCTACTAAGAGAGAAGTTTTCAGAAAATGGGATTTCTGAAGAACAGGCTTCCCCATAGAGGGATTGGTCTAACCCAAAGGTGAAGTGCCACCCTTCCTCAGAGAATGAAATGGTCAGGGAGAGAGCGCTCTCTGATAGAGGCCCACCTGGTCACTACTCTTCGAAGTCCTCTCTATGTCCCACTGGGTCCTCTGCTGGACAGCCAGACTCGAGAGTCTCAGCTTCCCTCCCCAAGTTTCCTGCCTTCGCCTTCTGAAAAAGTCTTTTAAGACATGTGTTTATAAATTACCACACATCTGGTGGGACAGATCAAGAGCTCTTTGTCTTTGGGACAGTGTGTAACATAGTGTAAGGAGCAAAAATCTTTAAAGGTCTAAGTTCAGCTCTCAGCCCAGTCACCAGGTAGCTGCATGATCAGCTATGCCAGTCAATTGCAGTAATCCTCAGTTTACTATCTGTAAAACGGGAATTAAAACACCTAGCTCAACAGGACTGAGGGAGGTCTAGTGTGATGAAAGGTACACGAGGCAGCAAACACAAGACCAGGCACAAGGTAAGTCCCACAAATATTCGCTCCCTTCCTCTTTGCTATCCTCTCTCAGTCTGTAGGAAGCTCAAGGACTTGTACGAGCATTGTTGACGAAAACCATAAGGATATTTCTTCCTGGGACTCTAACTTGTATCACAGGGGTTGTGGGAATAACCTGTGTTCTTAAGTGGCACCTCCCAGATCCCCAGAAGGAGACACAGGACAGCAGGGAGGGGCCAGGCACAGTCTCACTGAAGTGCACTCCAGTGAGGCCGCGTCTCCGGCCAGGGCGACTGGACAGACGACTAGTGCAGCTGTCACTTCTACTTCACTTACCTGTAACAGCTCAAATACAGCAAGGAGGTCCCCTCCAGAGAGGTTCCCACAAAAGATGGGGTGATAGCTCAGCCTGGGTGCCTCATAGTCCTGGTCCACCAGCTTCACCACAGGAGCAGCCACGGTGGCACCCAAATATTCGGGCTTTCCCTAAGGCAGAAAAGAAATGAATTTCTGACCCTGCTGGCCACCTACCTGGTTCTGGCCTGCACTGGGACAATTTTGTAAATAACCTTCACAAAACTGTCAGCCTTGGTCTCTCCCTCTGGCTACTGACCTCTCATCTCTTTCCAAGGCTTGGGCTCCCAGGGAAAACTCTAAGAGGGTCATCTTAGGGAATTCTGGGCCCAAGGCTATCTTTGGGATTATCTCTCTCCTCAGCATATGGAGCTCAGTGAATTAAAGTTAAAGTGATCACCTAGGGTAGACCTCAGGGGGAAGGGAGAAATAAGGAGGCAGTGAACATTCCAAAAGCTCTCCGGGGCAGGAAACTATTGTGGTTGGAATATGAGCTTTGGAGTCTGGCAACCCTATGGCCTTGGACATTTACTCAACTGTTTTTGAGCCTTATGCCTTCAAAGGGGTTCAAATGGCCTATTAATAAGGCCGTGGCGGTTAATGTAGTGGCGTGTGTGCTTTGCACGGTGACCGGTAGGTGACTGATACACAGTGAGTGCTCAAGTATGCTAAGAGGATGCTGATCATAGTAATGTTGGTGGTGATGATGATAAAGGCCAGCATGTTTAAGTGACAGAACAATTCTACCCTATTTTGCTGGGTAGTAAAAGAGGGTGTTAAAATATTTTATATGGATGGATGGATGTGGTCCCTAAGTTTAAGAACTATTAGATGGCATCACCTCCTGCCTCTTCCCCACACCTGCTCCCAGGGGAATGGCTCCATGGGCCCCAGGAGCAGCACGTGGCTAGGGTGTGAGGCTGCTTTGCTTGCTGTTTATCTCAGGAACTCCTGGAATGTGAGCTCCACACAGGTGGTGTTGCCTGTTTTATTCACTGCTGTGTCCCCTGGCACAGGGCAGGTACTCATTACATATTTATTGAGTGAAAGCTGTTGAATTAATGATGTCTGAAGTCCAAGGACAGCGCCCACACTCCCTTCTGGCTGAGGCTGGGTTTCAGCAGTTGCTTGGCTTCATTGCCTTTGGACCCATGAAGCAGCACTTGCATTCCTGGCTGTGGAAGGAAGCTTGGGTGTGTTGGAAATGAGGTTTAGTTTAGTCACACTCAGAAACAAAGCTGCCTGCTGGTATCCCCCAGTAGGGTCAGACCTGTTCCTGGCCTGGGTACAGTCAGGGATGTGCCGGGTACTCATTTTGCCCGTGATCTAGCTGGGAATAATTAAAATTAGCCCTGGAGACAAAAGAGTCAACATAAACCCAAAAAAGAAATTTGCCAAATATAAACTCGTTTCCTACCCAGCCAGCAGGCCCTAATGAGGAATGAGGGAGCGAGGCACTCTGTGAGGAGAGAGAGCTCTCGGCTGAAGCTGCATGTCAGGCAGAGTCAGATCCTCGGAACCTGACTATCACCGCAGGGCTGTGGGCCCAGTGTAGCTGCAGTTCATATGCATCTCTCCAGGAAGAAAGTACAAAGCATTCATAATTTTTTCCCTCTCCTACATTTCCTTTTCTTTTAGATGTGAGAATGTGAGCTTGATTTTCTGTGAAGGTTTTGGCGTGGGGTGGGACCTGCAGTCTGGGAGTGGAGATCTAGCAGGAGTCTGAAAGGCAAAGGGCAACCAAGGGAAATCCATGGAGCCGGCTGGTTTAGGAAGAGCTTTCAAAGATGTTTGATTGTTGTTATTGTTTTCAAATACAAAATACTCAGTATCAGAGCCATGTTGCTAGGAACAAAATTGAAAAGGTGCTTACTCTTCGGCTGTTTAGACAGAAAATCTATACTACGTGCCCAAGAGTAGAACTCACATTGCATAAATATATACTTCTAGCTCCAACTTACAGCTGGTGGAATGGCACCCAGGGTCGGGGGAGACACAGAGAGAGAGGCAGAGATGGAGGAGAATGACATGTGTCTCTAAAGGGATACAGCCACACCAGCCACACCCACATGTGCAGCAAAGAGTGGACACAGGAGGGTCTGCCTCCAGCTGGCTGTGACCTTGAACAAGGCATTTGACCTTTCTGGGTCTGTTTTCTTTTCTAGGAAGCAAGAGAGAGATTTGTGCTCTCCACGGTGCCTACTCACCTCCTACAATGTTCCCATCCTAATTTCCTCCTGACCATGGATCAAGGTCAGACCTGCCAGGGGTTGAGCAGACAAGGAAGCTTAGGGAAGGCTTTTTGGAAAACTGTTGCACTTAATATACTTGCGCTTCTGCAACTTTCCGAGGGGGTAGATAGAGACATCGGAGAAAATAAATAAACTTTTGCCTCTCGTTTTAGACTTCTTAATTTAAAAAAGATTTGATTTGTAATTAACAAAAAATAAATCTCCAGTAAGCTTCTTAATCTATTTAACATTTCAGAGCACAGATTTCTTTGGAGAGAAAGAGGTTTAGTTGACATCATAACAGAAATGGGATAGAGACAAATGTGTTGTTTCAGGATTCAGAAGCAACAACCAGAAAAAACCAACCCAGTTAGTTACAAAGGCTGAATCGGTGACAATAGCCTTCCCTTTTCTTCCAACCAGGCCAAATCAGTAAACACCTCCTGTTTTCCAAAGGCATGGGCATTTTTACTAAGCAAAAATAGGACAGGGAACTGGCCGGGGGCTGGGCACAAGCGGGGGATGCTTTATAAAGTACCTATTCCAGAAGTGTATGTCAACTGGAGTTCTGTGACCCAGATCCTATTTTAAATGCAGTCTAAATGGAACCCTCGGTGAAAAACCCTTTAGTGAATGAAGCAAAAGGTCACCGCCGATTTTCCTGGTTCTGTAATGTATCGTTTCCCCAGGCCAGGACGGCCGCCAGGCACATCGAGATCTGGAGCATTAACAGGCTGCTTGAATGTAGTAAGTTAGGGAGGCACAGGTAGCATGGTCCTGGGACACTCACCACCGCATCACTGTCGTACAGCTCCACCACCACCAAAGGCGGGGACACCGCCAGCTCCTGGGGGTGGCCGTGCAGCACCACGTCATTGAACAGCAGCATCTGGTTCCAGGTCGGGGACAGGGTCTGGGAAATGACCTGCAGGGTGGGGCCAGAAGAAAAGCAACAGATCATTCAATTGGGGTGTCGGGCTTCTGAGATGCATTCAATAGTTACTTAGGAAGAGCAAAGAGAATACAACCTCGTCATCACTGCTCACTCATTCAACACCCTAGGGGCAATGTAAACTGGTGCACTACTAGGTACTAGATACTAGTGGATGAACAGATTCCTCGCCCTGCAGACACTTACCCGGGTAGAGCCCCCACAAAGTTTAATACCCTATGTGCACACATCACTTCAACTCAGTCCTTCCCATAGTGCTGTGATGATAAGGCCAGCTACCCTTTATTGAGCACTTACTATGTGCCGGCTGCTGCACTTCACATGCTCTGTCGCATGCAAACTTCACAGTTCTGGGAGGTGCACATAGCTGTCCAGTCACATTTTACACCAGGAAACTGAGGCTCACGTGTCCAGAGCCAGCAAGTGGCAGCACTGAGATTCAACCAGGATGTCTTGTACAAAAGCCCAGGCTGCGAACTCACTCAGTTTCACCAAGTAGATGCTACTGTTACCTCTATTTTATGGAAGGGCAAGCTGAGGGTGAGGAATATTTGGTGATTGTCCACTGGTGAGAAAATACAATTTTGTCATGAAATACTCTAAGTTGGGATTTAAATCTAATATTCCTTTCACAGAATTCTATTGTATTGCAGATATTTATTTGACTGCATTGAAGAAACCAGCGTCTTCAAAATAATCCTCACCATTTTGCATGACATCATTCTTTCTGCCTTAGCAAACTGTGGTCTTGGTAGTTGGCTGTACCCATTACTCAGACGGAGAAACTAAAGGACAGAGAAGGACCACAACCTGCATATTTGGTCCAGAACCACGAGCAGCTCACCTAGAGGTGACTCACAGCCCCCTTGCCAGGCCCTTCCAGTGGTACCTTCAGAAGGGAGGCTGTAGTCGGGTTTGCAGCCTCTACCCTGTTTAATTGGATGTTTGGGAACACGTGAGTTTCGGAGAGCTAAGGGCTAAGGTGGTTTGCAGAATGGCTGGATTCTGCACCTGGGCAGAAGCTGCCCCCTCACTATGCGAGGCCACTCCTGGGAAGAGACCACAGATGTATCCTCCTCTTTTCCAGGCTGCGCGGGCAAGTGGGTGATTTCACAGGTGAACACGGCAGAGTGGCTGCTGGGTCCTGGGGAAATTTCCACACCGCCTCTGAACGCAGCTTCGCTTCTCACCATTCACTCCAGGAGGGATCAGAGAGACATCTGGCCTGGATTAACTGCCCAGGTTCCAAAGCCCAAACAAAATGGTCACCTTAGAATCTTACATCAAGTGCACCTCTAGACGCAGCATGAGTCATCGGCACGTTGGTCACGAAGGGATTTCTTATCGCTCTTCTTTACCTGAGTCATAAATATAGTGTGCGCTTCACAATTTCCTTCTTTTGTTGCTTTTCTGCTCATGGGATATTTTATGCCTCAAACACAGTAACATTTTTGACATGAACTTTCAGGGAAAATCTTCACTTTTTGGACAAAGGATCGTTTCAAGCAGCCTATAAACAGGAGCTAGGGAGTTGTAGCACAAAGCTAGCCTGTGCCAGTGACTGACATCACAAAGAACCACGTGTTTTCATGTTGCTTTTAAAAATGGAAATGTGATCTATTTTTCAGCATTCACCCGTACAGTGTGATACCAAAGCAGTTTGTGACCCTTACAGTACCTTTCCTACAGAAATGTTTTGATGTCTTCCTTGGCACTTTGGGCTATACACGCCACCTGATAAGGTTCCAGAGGTCAGCACACATTCATTCAACATGTATTTATTCAGGACCTATGACGTACATGAATGAATGGGCGGGCATTGGCTTATCCTCAGAGTTGTTTCCATGAGTAAAAGGACCATGGCTACCTTCAAGAGGTACCGTACGCCTCACTCAAACAAAAATATATTCTTCCACTTTACTGCCAGGTGCCCACCGCTAGCTTACTTCTTTGGGGCTTCCTTGGGGAGACTTATTAGAGTCATGTTAAATGACATTATTTGGGAGATTATAGTCCCATTTAGCTAAAACTTTAAAAATGGAGTGAGGAAACTTGGACAGAGCATGGCTCTAACCTCGGGCACCCGTGGAATGGAACACTAGTTTCATGGGCGCTTATATTCAACGTGGGCAGGTGATTCAACCTCTCTCATCCACGGTTTTCCTCGTTTAAACGGGGTTAGCACCTACCTTGTAGAGTTGTTATAACCATTGTCTGAGACAAAGCATAGTAAGTACCTGGAACACAGTAGGTGCTCAGTAAGTGTTTATGACCCACCGCACTCCACCCCACCAACACTCTTTTATAAATGAGTAAACATTTGCTGAACACCTACTATGTGTCAGTCTTGGTCCACTAGGGTACTTGTTTCTAGTACCAACAAAAGACCATCCATGTCCTCAGGACTCAGCATCACTTGGGTTGTTTGAAATCCCAAGTTCCATGCTCTTCACCCTCTAAGATCCCCTCTACTCCTCTAAGACTTCCTCTTAGCCACCGAGTCCCTCGCCCTTGCTATCCCCAAAGCTTTCCTGTCTAGGATCTGTCTCCCTTTCCCTTTATCCTTCAGTCACCATGGGATTTCTAGGTCCCATGTCCATCTTCAGTGACGTCTGGAATAACTGGACTCCCTTCTAAACTATTTTGGACTGGTTAGTCACTTCATTAGAGGGCTGGTTTGCAGGACCAGCCCTTTGGAGACTGTTCTCCCTGAGCGCCACGTGGCCAGTTCCAATGAGAGCTACCAGGTGAGCCAATGGAGCTCAGGCACGACTGCAGATATGACCCCAGGCTCAGCTTTCCCCACTGTAAGGAGTAGGACAGGGGCCATGCCACACACAGACCAGTCCCTCCAAGGCAGCACAACACTGGAACAGGAGAAGGAAACTGGAGCCCTTATCTTACCAAAATGGAAGCAGAAAGGTTAAGCAAAGTGACTTTGGAATTGGACCGACCTGGGTATCCCTTGTGGCTCTACCACCTTCTACCTATATGGTCTCCAAGCCTTACCCACCTCATCTGCATAATGGGGACACTAACAACATCCACCTTTGGGCTGCAATGAGGTGGAGCAACAACGCATGTAAAATGCTTGGGCATCACAACGGGCACAGAGGGAGTTTTTAGTAAATGGCAGCTGTTATCATTAAGAATTAGGTACTTAGTTCAAAGTATGGAAGCAAAGTCCAGGGCTCAGCAGAACCTGTTTTCCCTTTCAAATGATTATTTGATAAACTAATGCCATCTGTTCCTTTGAGAGATGGGTCTAAATCAAATGAAGATACTATATGGAGATACAGACTAGAACGGCAATCACACGGCAGCCCAGGGAGCTCATTCGAACCCCTTGCTGCACCCTGAGCTCTGAGATCCCCTCGGTGCACCCGGATTCCACAGCTGTGGCTGGCAGAGGAGGGTCCCAGAGGTCCACCCTTGTCCTGGTGGGAAGCCTCAGTGACAATAATGACAAGCAGTCACATAGAAGCTGTGATAGGCAAAGCACTGTCTTGGATGCTTTACCCTGTGAGAGGTATATACGATATCATCATCTGTCTGTTACAGATAAAGAAATTGAGGACAGAGAAGGGTTTGCTTATGATCACACAGCCAATAACTGGAAAAGCTCAGATTTGAACCCAGGCAATGTGGCTCCAGAGTCTAGACTTTTAATCACCGCACTTGATGTGCTGCCTCTCAAGACAGAAAGGAGAAAGTACTCTTCACTCTTCTTGTTTCCGTGCTCATCCACTGGGAGTGGAGTCGCCTTCCTTCTGAGGTATCTCGTGACTTCCCTCCCAGACAGAGCTAAGCCCTCTCTTCAGTGCTCCTCGGAGGCCCAGCACTACGGGGTTCATCACAGCAGAGCTGACTTGCCTGTCTGGAGGCCTGCCTGTCTTGCGCCCAGACCACACACATGACTCAGGAGCAGGGCTGGTCCCCCAGTGCCCCTGATCCCAGCCTGCGGCCTGGCACAGAGCAGACACCGGCCGGCACTGGTGAAGTACACTCGCTGCTGGTTCACTTATGATCTCCATCTGCATGTCATAAATCAAAACGCAGTCTCACCCATCACCCAGATGACGGGCCTCACTTTGGAAAGAAATGTCAGCCCTCTAACATCAACTGACATAATGGCCACCATTCATCAATCATTTATTCCCTTAACTTTTTTCTTCTTCACAATAGCACTATTTTAAGATGACAGATGAAGGTTTAGTGAGTAAATGCAGCTGGAAAGTAGATGAGCTAGAATGAAACTTGCGCTCATCTACTGTGTCCTCTGTCTTCACTCCCAGAGATGGGCAAAAACTTTATGGAACTTCCCTCTCTCAGAACAGTGCACCTGCAGAGAGCAGAGTAAATCCTAGAGAACACGATCGATGAGAAAGCCTAGTGGACCTGAGCCGATTAGGAACCCCTTTCACATTTCAGCACTCAGGGTATGGAAGGGGGAGAAAGCCCAGAGGATGCAGGTTGACATCTATCTCTGTTAGTCCTCACGGCATCCATCAGGAAGCTGTGTTTGGCAGAAGAGAGAGACACCGAATGGCAGGGATGTTGAGAGTATGCCAAGTCCCCTAGCTGGTAAGCACGAAGTGGCAGTGCCAAGTCTAGGCTTCCTGACCGCAAAGCTGGAAAACCTTCCCCCCACCAGGACCCCTCAGTGAGACTGGATTGCAAGCCTCCTGCGGCTTGTCTGGGTGCTGTTCTCCTGTTTGTTCATCGCCAGCTAAACCTGACCCTGTGCCTGGCACTTCAGCAGGAGCTCTAGGAGCCAGGTTCTGCTTTTCCTGCCGCCCTTCCTTTGTCTAAGAAACTTGCTCTCTTCGCTTCAGGACAACGGATCACTTGGGAACAACAGACCCCATGTCCATCCTTCCTTGCACATGAGCTTTTGAGTCTGAAACACCTACATGCCCAGAGACACGGGAATTTGCAATGGGCCGATGCTTTTTCTTTCCTGGGGTCTGCTGTGGATCAGCTGTGGGATGCAGGAAGAAAGCAGGTGGGCTTTCCTGGTTACCTTTGTGGTCTGGCAGTGGGAAAGGAACGTGACCTTGGCAAATGGGTCAGAGAGTCCATTGCTGTCAGCTGCGATAAGGCCCCGGGCTTGGTACATGTGCGCTCTCAGCTGAAAGATATGCCGGTCTGTGGACAGACAGGGGAAAGTGCAGGCGTTAGCAGGCTTTTAGGAACAGTAAGTGCTTGTGGGTGTCTGTGGATGCAGTGAGTCTGTGGGTTTATCCTGAGACGGGCAAAGAAGACTGCAGCACCACCGGCTCCGGAGGCCGAAATGGACGCAGCGAAGAGGCCACATTGATGGGCACTTTGGAGCCTTGGTGCTTTCGCGGTGGGGTTCAATCTCCATAACAACCCTGTGAAGTAAATACAATGGTCTCCATTTTGTAGATGAGGGGAAAGGCTCACCAAAAGGCTAAAATACTTTTACAAGTACACAAAGCTAAAAAATGCCAGAGTCTGGATTTCATTTTTGTCAGATTCCAAAATCGGCTTCTCTTCCAAAAATACCACACTTTAATTCCTAGTAATTCTTCTGTTTCCACTGCTGTGTGTGTGTGTGTATAAGATAGGGGCTTCTCCACAAATGGATTTGTTTCAATAAACTCACTAAAGTCCTGAGTCGTCCATTCATCCCTTCTTCCATTCAGCCAGCCAAGGTCATTTTGAGCACCTACTGTGTGCCAGGTACAGTTCTGGTCTCTAAGGGTTCTGAGTAGTTAAGGCAGCTCCTGCCCTTGGGGAGCTCCAGGGAGAGAGCAGTAGATAACACAAACTCCACAATCACAGTAACGGGAAGCCAGGGCTGAATGTCTGAGAGAGACTCACAGGACTCGGGAGCCTACAGGCAGGAGCGAGCACACCTGTTTGATGGGATGGGAGGCAGAGAGAGGGCTGCAGGTGGCAGCAGACAGGGGTTCAGTGGGGGAAGCCCAGGTAAGAGTGGAAAAGCTCGCAGCAGAGGAATTCTCTCAGATCACCCCATGAAAACATGCTGCAGAGGATCAGAACACTTTTGGAAAACTCTTCTCTCCTCTGCATTGTTAGCGGCTGGGACAGAAATATGTCTGGCTACTTGGGTCTCTAGGGGTAGTGTCTATAGAAATAACCTGATGTGGGTGTTTTTCACCCCAAAATAAAACTCTAAAGACAGGATGGAAAACAGTGGGACAGTGGAAATAAAGCAAGGTTTGGAGATTGTTTGCCCTATCAGTTACTAACTGTGTGGTCTTGAGGAATTTCTAAGCATCTCTGATACATCCTGTGTCCATCTGTAAAATGAAGAAAACACCCAGGGTCCATGTGAGAAATAAATTAGATCTTATGTATAAAGTGTAGGGCAGCATGCTTGGCATATGGTAGGGGCTATCTCCAGAAGCTTGTCTTCTGTAACTGCTGGGCCCTTAGATTCCACTGGCAGTCAAGGTCATCCAACATCAGAGGAGCCTTGTGTGACACAGGAAGCCTGGGTGTGTACACAGGTCTCCCAGGTTTCCAACATCAGCTCAATTTAAAACTCAGCTTCAGGCAAAGTGAAGGTAAAACTGCTCCTACACTATCTGAACTCAGCAGCAAGAGATCCTGCAAATTGAAGCAATTTGGAAACAGAAGCCAAATGCAACTGTAAGCACTAACACTTATAACAAAATTTAAAATTATATGGAAAGGTAAGCATGATGGCATTCATAGAAAATATCTACAAAGGAGAAAGGATTACATAAAGCAATCTGAATTTCCAAAGCAGCCACGCCAAGCCCCGGCGGGTGGCTCAGTGGGTCGGAGCATCGCCCCGCACACCAAAGGTTGCAGGTCCTATCCCCAGGTGGGGCGTGTATAGGAGACAATGGTCAATGTTTCTCTCTCACATCGATGTTTCTCTCTCTCCCTTTCTCTCTCTCTCAAATTGATAAACATATCATTGGGTGAGGATTTAAAGAAATAAAAGTTTAAAGCAACCAAGCCAAGAAACAAGCTAGAGAAACATGAGAGGCCTCACTGATGCCAGTCTCCACTGGGTCCTCACTGGGAAACGCAAATGCCTGCTGTTGATAGATCAAACCCCCGGTGCCGCGAACAAAGAAAACTCTGCTTCAGTTCCACAGGTCCCATCAACACAGGAACTCACTGACATTTATAAAAACACACCTTTTGCTTAAAATTCAAATTGACCTATATGGTCTGCCTACAAAGAAACGCCAACTACTTTCTCTCCATTAACAGAAAAATATCAGTGTTCGTTTCAGATGTGTTTAATGACTTCACATTACTGTTTTAGATGAGACATTGGAAGGTGAGGAAGAAAACTTAGAAACTATGTTAAAAGAAGGCAAATCAGTTGACATTAAAATGAGGCACAAACAACACATGCATGTCGCCCTCCTCACTGTTTTCTCAGGAGCCCACCAGAGACACCTAATGACCCACTTTGCCTGTGGCCCTTGTACCTTGGTAGATCAGGCAGGCTGGAGGATGACTGGAGCTGGCCACTGTGGATGACATTTCTGCTTCATAGCCTGCTGGCAAGTTGTCCAGAATGGCACCAGAGTGTCTGGTGGAGCCCAGCCACAGGTACACGTCGACTTTCGCTTGCACGGACCAGCCAGCAGGCCGTTTTCCAGGAAGCTGCGGAAAGGTTGCAAGGAAGCCCACCTCATAAGTAAGAGCCAAGCATGGGCTTGGCTCTTTGGGAAATGAGGTCCTTCCTGGGTACCTAGGGACATACCCAGGGGCTATTCAGAGAGCAGTTCTTAGGAGCTCATCTTATAACAAAATGAGACCAATGACCCCAGTTGCCACAATGTACAGTTCCGGAGGCAGATTCAGGTGTAGTGGGGCCTGAAGCTTAAACAGGCATTGTGTTAAGCACTTCTGAGCCTTGGGTCATGTAAATCTAACCGGTAGGTATGGTTATTGCCCCAATTGCTCAGAGAGGTTAGGTAAGTTCCCAAAGAACACTCAGCTTTTAAGTGACAGAGTCAGGACTCAAACTTAAGAGAGATGACTTCAGACCTTGACCCTGGACTTTGAACCCCTACCACCTGCCTCTTTCTTTCCACACTGAGCTGGAATCTGTCTTCCCATACCTTCCAAGTGCCTGGAGCTCCAGCCACAATTCTACCTCTTTGCTTCACTCAGAAGAACTCAAATGGTTTTTTCATAGGTCAGACCTTCATGTACTTGAAGGAACCTACCTGCCCTTCCGTGTTCTTTCTTCCAGACTAAAACTTCTCATTCCTTCACCCCTTCCTCATGCAGTGGGGTTTCTAATTCCCTTCCGCATCCCCAGGATTAGGAGACTCCTCGTCCCCTCTAAGGAGCCCCAGGCCCAGGTCTGACTGCATTCAGGGTTGCTGGCAAGGCCTTCACTCTGAGGACGGCAACCTCTGCAGATTTAATTGACCCTTCTAAGTGCCTTTTCTTAGTGTTTTTAAGGATTTCCAATCAGTACTGTCCTCTTTCTTTTACATCACTGCTTTTCCGTAGAGAATCACAAAATCCTACGACAAGAGGCTACAACTTGCTCTGAGCTTTCCCAGGCACCCACGGAGAGCCCCTGAATCCAAACTTGAGCACAGTTGTTCACTTTCTTGTCTTGCTCTGTGCACGCCTTACGTGGATTTTGAGCAAATCAATTCAGCAAATACTGCAAGTGCCCCTAGGAACTGCCAAGGGAGTGGGGTCAGGAGGGCATCACAAAGACCAAGACACAGCCCTGGCCTCCCTCCAAGAGCTCGCATCTAGACAAGAAGGCCAGCTTGCATTCACTTACTCAAATGCAAAGTCAAGTGTCAGGCAGCAAATGCTACAGGAGCAGAAAAGTAGCAGTAGATGCTTCCATCTTTTCTTTAAGACTCATATATTTCACTGGGCTTGAATCAGTATTATGGAGCTGGACCAGTGGGGAAGGCACCCCAGGAAGAGGGAAGTGCGAAACAAAGATACGGGTCAGGAACTCACAGTGTAATACTGGCTGATGTTCAGTGAGTGCTTACTCTGTGCCAGGGATGGTTTTGCTAAGAGATTTCAGAAAAGAAAGAGCTGGGATGGACAATGACCCAGACGAGGCTGAGGAAACATGCTGGTTATGTGGAGGAGTTTGGACTCGATTCTTTAGGGAATGGGATGGGTTCCTTTTCCAGCTTACAAATAGCAAAAACAGTCATTTTGTTATTGGTAAAGACAACTACCCTGCAACTTATAATTCTAAAATGTATAAGACAAATAATTCCCAATTCATCATTTTAATAATAATAATAATAATAATAGCTAAGATGCATTGAGCACTTGTTTAATAAAACAAATATTTATTGAGGGCCTAAGGTTATTTCATTGTAATAAAAGCAACCCCTCTGCCATCTGTAGTTATGGGAATTTTGTTGGTTCACAGTGTTGTCCCCAATGCCTGAAACGGGGCGTGGCACCCAAGAAGCGCTCAGTAAATATTTGTTGAATTATCTATTTTTCTAATAATTATAATAGTAACAGTGTTTTTAACTTCACAGGCATCTCTAGACTGGGTGTGTCTTCCCCTGCCTCCCCTCTTCCCCTCTCTCCTCCCCCACTGAGCTGCTGTAGCCTGACTAACCCCAGCAACGTTTTTTGAGAATAGCCAGGTAAGGCAGGGGTGAAAAATGAGAAAAAAATGAAAGGATGCAAACGTGCATTGAAAAACTATGATCACGCATGTATAAAAATTGCCTGAGACAGAAGGCTGAAGTCCACCTCTCCCATGCCCCGCCCACCTCCTTTGGGGGGCTGGTGAAAGCCAGCTGGCTTAAAAGAAAGAGAAATCCTGGCCAGTCAGAAAAGGGAGAGAAAGATGTTGACGTTGCTCCATTAGTATTAGTAAGAGAAAGATTTGTCTGTCTTGTGGAGGTTTCACTTTCTGCCGCATCCAGGGGAGAGCTGGATGGAAAACTGAAGGCCTGAGAAGAAGAGACTGACTCAGGGATGTGGATCAGAAGACAGGAGAGGGATGGGGATGAGGATGAGAAGGGGGCTCTGGAGCTAATGTCAGGTAAGCTGGTGCAGAGAGGCGAAAAGGAAAGGAAGGCTGAGCATCACCTTCTGGCTGGGCTCTAAGCGCATAGGAAGAGTTTCCTGTCGTTAATGAATGTCCTTTCCTGCCCTTCGGCCACTAAGGGCACTGTGGGTATGAGACAGAATGGGTAGAACTCTGGGTTTTGGAGATGGTGCATTGGCTGAGCTCAACGATTTCTGTTCCAGCATTGTTAGTAGCATTGTGGGTATATTTAAATTAGAGAAAAAGAAAGACCATGGAACCAGGGACCATCGAACCCTGGTTGCCATTATGGATTTACCATTACTTAGCCATGCGCCTCCAGATGAGACACCTTCATTTCCTCTAGATTAATATTCCCCAAACCGGGCCCCTAAGAACGGTGGCTTCCTAAGATTCGTACATAGCTATCCTAGACGAATCAGATCGGCCAACCTGGGTTGTCAAAGCTGAAGATGCTTCCTGACTGCAGGACTTCTTGGAGCCTTCACTGAGGGACAGGCTCAACCGCAACCTCCCAGAGGTGCCTGAACAAGGCATGTTTATGGAGCCACTTGAAGGACAGTTGTCCCCTGGAATCAACTTTGAGAAACCTCTGGCCTGCGGGTTTTAGATTTACCTCCTTTGTCTGATTGCTCCTCCTGACTCCCAGCTAAGACACAGGGGTGAGTGGCAGGTGTGTGAAGACTTTGTCTCCCTGGCACAGCTCTTCCTTTCTTTCATATTTACCAGTTCAGTGAGGAGAAGAGCTTCCAGGGAGTCGGCGGGAAGGGAGTTAAAGGCATGGGGTGATGATTAAAACAGGACTAAAGACAGTTCTGCTGAGTCACCTTATTGAGACGCGTCCTCACATCCCTGCCTTTGAACTCAACACAATTTACAAAGCTATCACCGGAAACAATCCCGATGGTGAAAGCCAACTACAGATAAAGAAGTCAGTGATGTAGCCTCTGGCTTTACTCACACTTGTTCTCTGTTCTAATTTTAAATAATGCCAGGATACATCAAAATATTTAGGAGGCGAGCAACATGCCACTGATTTTCTAGTATTTTTAGCACAGGGCCTTCTAAAATGATTTGCTATTTTTAAGACAGATAAATGTTTTTTGTGACCTCAGAATTTCTTGGATGGAGCACGCTGAAGAAAAATCCTGATGTTTGTGGTGAGTAACTTGGGTAAAAATGCCCTTTTTCAGTTACAATCATGACAGGGGCAGAATCATTAAAGGTGTTTTACACACACGACGAGAAGCAACACGCTGAGCCCCAGACGCTTCACTGGGTACAGAATCCAGGAACGTCCTCTAGATGCAGGGTGCCCATTTGCCTGGACGCCCGTGGTCATTGGGTGATTACTCTGGGTGACGCGCTCTGTGCTAAGTGGCATGCACCCACTTAATTCCCAACACCACCTCCATTTCACTGAAGGACAGGAGACACAGAAATGCCAAGTGTAATAACTTACCCAAGGCCACACAGCTAATTAGGGTTAAGCCTGGCATTCTGTTAGGGATTAAATTGTATTCCTCAGACCGTTGAAAGTCTTGGGGAAGAGTCAGAGATAGGAACACACACTAAGAATGCTGAGCAAACCAGGAAAAACCCCCAGAGATTTCCCATCTTTGAGTCGAAAACAGTGCAGACTTACTTTGAGGAAATGAGTTTTGATGGTTCCACAGTATTTACCCATCTGCTCCCTGACGGGGGAGTAGAGCAGGTCTTTGGAGGCGATGCGGGCGTATGCTACCCTCTTGTTGTTGCTGAGCATCCAGAGGAAGACGTCGGGGATGGTGTGCTGTGGCTGTAGGGATGGAGGGGAATGGATCTGATCGGCTGGGGGTTAATAGGTGCCTGCCAGAGTTCTCTGATCCTAAAACATCTCTGCAATCAAGCAGAGAAATGTAGCTTCTTTGAAAAGAGAAAGCTTTAGGTCGTGAATTAGCAGTCTATGTAAACCACATTTGCCAAACTGCTCACTGTACTTTAACGATATGCAAATTGGACCAAAGGGTTGGCATCTTTAGTGGCATGCTTTTCTCCATCTGCAGAACAAACATTTCCTACACCTTCCCATGGATTTCCCCCGCCACAATCTTGTAATAGTAATTTAGCTTCAAGCATTGGACCTCCTAAGAACCAGGTAACATTTCCAGAACATTCAAATAAAAAAATTATAGTGGATCAAAAAACTATGGTACATTTACACAATGAATGTCTTTCCATTTTCTATTGGAAGGGAAAACAATTCCACATGGACTTTATACCTAAAATAGGATTGCAAGCATTTTAGCTCCATTTTAAGTGGTTATTCAGGAAAAACTGGACTACATTGCACAGAAAATGAGATTTTAGAATTGAGCTAGTCAACATAAGAATTGCAGAGATCCCTGCCAAGAGGCCTATTACGATATGAGAGTTTGAAATGCACATTTCTGAACCCACATAGCTACCGAAACAAAAGGGGAGTGCAACGTCCTAGACTAGGCTGCAGCGTTGCTGGGCTGGAAGCGGATGCTCTGCATTTTGAAATCCCTGACACCTGGTGTAACTGGCATCCTCCTAGGGTATCCCTTCTCCCCTGACATGGGAGCAAACACTTTCCTGGCCACACGGCTGGTCAGTCACAGACCTGAAGCCCTGAATTCTGCTTTGAGCCTTCTGGGCGATTATTAAAATCCCTGCATCTGCTGAAATGACTGCCTGTCTCACTGTTTATTATGCCTGCAGAGAATGGTTGATTTACAAGAAATAAAACTTTTGAGAAAAACGGAAGCAGTAAACCTGTACCTCTTCCTGCAACCTTCCCACACAAAACCCCATGTCTAACCGAAGCAAATATAAGGGCCTTTTTAGATCATTCTAGAAATCTCCAGAAGACACTGGCTACAAGTAACTTAAAAATGAGAAGCTGATTTAACCTTTACTGGCCATGAGTTTAAATCCTCTGTTGAAAACTTATCAAGGATCCTGCGCTAATTTTGACTTTTCTTGAGTCCATTAAGGAACATGCTTTTTATTTCTGCTGAGTATTCAAGCTTCATTTAAAAAAAAATCAATAAAGCTGTAGCTAGTTGGCTTGATTTTAAAATCTCCTTTCTCACCCCCAGACTAATGGTGCCTGATCAGCTCTGCAGGGTTCAGGAGACAACCCTGCTCCAGCTCTCATCCTCATCAAACATTCTAACCCCACCGGGAGACATCCAGTCCGATCTTCCAAATGAGGATTGCTGTTAGAGTTGATTACCTCATCCACAAGAAAGCGGATTTTTTCCACAAAGTTTTGGGCTTCGTGGATCATTTCATCGAGTGATAACTTTTTCTTCTGCTGCTGAATGATCCCCTTGGCCCTCTTGGCCATCACCTCCTAAAACAAGACAAGAATCAGTGCAGATCTTTCTAGAAATCTGGACAACAGGCACTGCCCTGTTGCTGGAGAATCCTGAAGGTGAACATGAGCTCCGCACCGAGCCGCTCATGGGGACTGTTTCAGGGCCCCCCACTGAGCATGCTGTCCCTTTAATAGAAATTTCATAGGAATGTAGAGGCCGTGAATATCATCTCACTTTCCTTAAGACAGATGAGAAGCTGAGGCCAAGAAAAGTCAGAAGTTTGTCCCATAGCTCTGGTAGACAAGGCCTGAATATAGGTTTTCTGATACTACCAACAACTATATTAATAGCAGCTAAAATGTATTGAGCTCTTATTCTGGGCTGGGCAATGTTCTAACTGCTTTATTAATCCTCATGGCAACCACAGCCACCTTAGCAACCAGAGTAGGTACTCTTATTTCCCTTCTACAGCTGGGGCAATAGAGTAATGCAGCTCTGAGAAGCGAGCTGGTGTTGACCTCCAGCTGAGCCCAGAGTCCAAGTCCTTAGTTACACTTCTCACCACCTCTTCCTAGAGGCCTGGTGGATGCTTCCAGACCAAGGCGGCATCATTTGAGAAATTCTGCCAAGTAGTTCAGTATGAGTGATTGAAACATCCGAAAGTATTTACTTTGATTCATTTGCTCAGCCCACATTTATGTACTTAGGGAAAAGCCCCAAACACTTAACAGGGATTTCAAAGGCCCTGTGTGAGCTGGCCCTGCCCGCTCCCTGCTTTCTCCCACAGTGCTTCACTCAGGGTGCCCCGGGCAGCCCCGAAACGTGCCGAGCGTGGTTTGTTCTTCCAGACCAGTGCGCTGCAGGTTTTCTCTCCCCCAAATGTTCTTCTGAGGCTCTGCACGGTTGGTTTCCTCTCTTGCCTCAACTTAAATGTCACCACAGCAGTATAGCCCCTTTAAAAATCTCCATCACTATCATAACCTCTAATCATCGTCTTTATCTATTACTTACCGGTTTATCTCTGTCTTCCCCACTAAATTGTAAACTTCACTAGGACAGGGACCTCCTCTGCCTTGTTCTTACCAGGCATTCTCAGTGTCTAGTGGGGCTCCTGGCACATGGTGGGTGATAAATAAATGTTTGTTAAATGAACCAACCAGTGAATAAATTGATAAGAAGAAAAAGGATGGATCGGACAAAGGGAACAATTACAAAAGACATCACCTAATAATTGAGGGTTCAGAATGGCGGGAGCTCAGATGTGTGGAAGGGGAGTAATGGGAGATGAGGCTGGGATGCTAGGTTAGAGCAAGAGAGTGAACAGCGCTGTCCCTCTGAGAAACATTGACATTGTCCTGTTTTTTTTAAAGTGTCAGTGACTGGTCAGGTTTGTGTTTTAGAAAGCAGTTGTGACTGTGGCTAGGAAGAGAGATTAAATCAAGACCATCGCAACAGTCCACGACGGAGACACAAAGGCGCTCACTTTGGCAGTGATTCTGGGGATGAGGAAGTGGGGTAAGTTCCAGAGCCCTTAAGGGGCAGGATCAAGAGGGCCTGGGGTCAAACAGGCTGTTCAGGGCGAGAGGAAAGGATTCGAAGTGGATTCTTAGGCTCCTATCTGGAGCAACAAGTGTAGCGGGCAGTGCCATACAGGACGAGGAGCCAGGTTAGGTGGGAAGGTGATGGGGCTTGGGTAGGACGTATGTACTTTTGAGTCTGAGGTGTTGTGAGATAAGCAGGGGGCGCGTCCACTGGGAGGCTGGAAATACAGGTCTGGAGATGAGGGGGTAGGGCTGGGCCACGACAGAGACAGTGAAACCGAGAACTTGCTCAGGCCGAGGACTGTCAGGAGCTGAGAAGACAACAGAGCTCTGTGGGCGATAGGCAGGGATGACGCTGCCTGACAGGGAGGGCAGTCAGGGTGCCGGAGAAGAACCGGCCGGGGCGCAGATCTCCTCCGCGGCTGGACGGGTCTCCCTGAGGCACAGAAAATGCGTGCACAAACCTCCACTTACTATTCTGGAAAGGAGGCTGGACCAGGAGTTTTGAGACTTGAGTTTGAGTGTCTAGACTATGATCAACTAGCTGTGACCTTTTAAAAAAATCACTGAATCTCTCTGGGTACAGCTCAAATCTTTAAACTACTCCTGGTGAGTCAGCCACTGAGTAATTTTTCTCTGCAGAATTACCATGACCTCCTGCAAACCTTCCCTTGGGGCCTTGCTGGACTGAAGCAGGGAGGTGAGGTAAGCCAGGGTCGGACTTGGTCCCGCATTTCTCAGTCATCCTTCATTCAGCAGGACTGAGCACCCACGAGGCACCCCGTGCCATGCAGAGTCTCCAGGACAGAGATGGGTACCAGCTACAGCCCTGTTCTCAAGAAGTCCTTACAACTTTTTAAAAAATACTTTTTATTTTTAAATTACAGCTGATGTACAATTTTATATTAGTTTCAGGTGTGCAACCCTGTGATTAGACATTTATATAACTTATGATTACCCTGATAAGTCCGGTACCCACCTGGCACCATGCATAGTTATCACAATACTGTTAACTACATTTCTTATGCTGTATGTTATAGCCCTGTGACTATTCTGACCAAGTGGTACTCCTTAATCCCTTCTCCTCTTTCATTCACCTCCCCGCCTGCCCCCTGTCGAAATACTCTCTGTATCTGTGCGCCTGTTTCTGTTCTGCCTGTTCATTTATTTATTTTGCTTCTTAGATTTCACATGTGAGTGCAATCATCTGGCATTTGTCTTTCTCTGTGTGACTTATTTCACTTAGCATAATACCCTCTGGGTCCATGTTGTTGCAGATGGCAAGATTTCATTCTTTTTTTATGGCTGAATCATATTTTACTGTAAATGTGCACCACTTCAAGAAATGCTTACAACTTTGTTCTTAATGGGAGGGAACCAAGAAGAGGAAGCACAGTTATTTGCTTTGTTGTTGTTTTTGTTCTATCAGCTTATGAGCCAGAAGGTCAAGTGAAAGAGTCTACAGCCTTTGACAAAATACAAATATGAAGAAAATGAACATGGGGAAATCCATCAGAATAGGACACAGGACGGGTGGGCTTCCAGCTCATTCTTGTAAACATTCAATAAATGCGAGGTCCTTTCCAGGCCACATTTCCTTCTCACTTATGCATCTGTGTCACGCAAATGTATACCCTTGAAAACCTTATCCTCAGGTAGCCTCTGACCTATGCCTTGTCCATGAGGGTTATTTTTAAAGCACGTTTCAATTCTCTTCAAAGTATAAATAGATTTTCACATACCAGCTCCTGCCAACAGAGCGTGAGTCGTTTCTTATCTAAAGTAGTTTGGTTCAACATCTTGGGCTTATTTTCTGCTTCAGAGATAAAGGCACTAGAAGAGAACAACAATTTTGAAACCTACTTAGGGAAAATTCATTTATATAATTCCTGAGATTTGTAAATATACTTTCTGCAATACAATGGCAAAGTTGATGAAGTCACAGAACCGAGATTTTTCATTTAAGATTAAGCAATGATGCATGAACTTTTCTAAGCAACAAAATGAGAATTTTTTCTTATCTGGGAAAAAATGATGCCTAGACCCCAATGAGGAACAGACGTCTGCCTTCCCAGGTTCTTTCAGTACATATCTATTGCGATTGCTGTTCAAGTTCATATCCACAAGCACAAAATAAAGCGGTTTCCCTTCATCTTAGAAATTTAACACACACCAAAAGGTGCCTGGAAATGTGTCTGTAAAGCAAATATCTTAGACTCGATACTGTCTAAGATATTGGGATATGTCTCCACATTTTTTTAAAACTGTAAAAAAAAACTGAATAGTCATTTTGAGGAATGGAGTTAAAAATGTGTTCAGTAGGAAAATGGTAAAGCTTATGAATGCAGTTGAAGAGATATAAATGGCTTTAGAACTTGGAGAAATGAGATATTGCCCTAATCAGAGATACCTTAAATGCAATACAATTTTCATCTATTAAAAATCTGTAAAGGACACATGGACAAAACCAAAGAAGGGTAGGCTCAAGGGTGGGAAGTGGGGATGGCTGGGGTGGGGGGAGTGATGGGGGGAAATGGAGACAACTGTACTTGAACAATAATAAAAAAAAAGTTAAAAAAGTGTGATGGTAGCCAAGGCTGGCGAAGATGTGGGAGGTGGTCACTCTCCTCTGTTCTTGAAGCAGATACATTGTTAGAACGTTTAAGAAGCGATTTTACAGCACCTGTCAACACTTCAATGTCTATATAATTTAATTCAAATTTTCACTAGAATTCTACCCTTCAAAAATAACTGAACAGTTTTGTAAGTATATGTTTACACAGCTCTGTTTACTGGGGCATTGTTTACAGGAGAAAAGAAATGGCAAGAACTTCAGTATCGGGGACTAGTCAAAAATCTGGCACACGTGACGGACCCCACAGTGAGGATGACTGTTACGGCTTGCTCTAGAAAGATGCCAGTGATGTGTCGCTGAGCAAGAAGGCAACCTGCTGAACAAAGTGTGTGCTATCTATCGTGAGGAAATAGAGCAAACACTTTGCACAGTTTTTATGGGTGTGTGTGTTTGCCAATGCTCAGGAAAAAATCAAGAGGAAAGAAAATTCAAACTCTAGAGAGTGAGGTTGGAGAAAGAATGGAGAAAACTTTCACTGGTTACATTCCTGCATTTTTCTTTTTTTGTAAGATGAGCATGTAAGATGTGCTTCCATGATGAAAAAAATCAATTATAAAAGAGACAAAAGGGGAAGTCCAAGATGCCACCCCGCCAATGAGGGTCCTGCACCAGAGCTCAGCCTGTGGCCAACGGAGGCCTCATTAGAAAGTCCCTTTGGGTTTCTAGTCAAGTGACATTTTCTCTTAATTTCTAAAAGGAATTAAAAGCATTATATTTTGAGGACGGAGTCTTGTTTTCACATGTCCACCTTTCCTAGAGGCACAAGGAATTTCAGTCCATTCCACTCCCAAGACGGACCAGCCTGGGGAGGTCTGACTTGTCTCTCCCCCTTCCTCACAGGGGAGAAAAGAACTTATTTCCTCATCAAAATCGGGCTAGATGACCACAGCACATGTTTCTGTTGACTGGCCTTTCAGACCCAGCCTGCTGCCAGCTGGGGGCGGCCTCCTTACCTCCATGCCACAAATGGTCTGTCCCTTCCTGGGGAAAGCCCCAAAGGCCAGCTGCCCTACCCCAAATGGGCTGGGGGGACCAGGAAGCCCCCCATGACCTCAGGTCCAAGCTGCTTCTCAACCCAGGTTTACCAAATATAAAACTAACATTTTCATCTCTGTCTAACCCCTGTGAATATTTTTAAGTTGATTATAAACTTGAAAGAGGAATGATCATTGCCCCAAGTAACCCCCAACATAGAAAAATTATTGAGCTATTAATTTGCCCAGAAACAGTTTCTAAAAATAAGAGCTCGTGAAGCTTTTTAAAGACGCTTAAAAGGAATCGCAGGTGGCATTTAGCTCACAGCAGGGGAAGCACTGACATATGTCTTGCTTCTACAATGTAAAACAAGAAAGAAACTCAAGTGAAAAAAATGACATTTATTTCTTTGCTTTCCTTTTTGTTTGTTTGTTTGTTTGTTAAGTAAAAATGCTTGGGTAGTTGAGATATTAGGAAAAGTAGAACTTATAAAACAGAACACCATAACAGCAGAAAGAAGGGGAAAGGCCAAGTCAAAGAACATGTATAAAGGACCCACGGACAAAGCCAACAGTTGGGGGGGGCAGGGATTGAATGTGGGAGGGGGTAGGCAGGGCCGGGGAGAGCAATGAGGGGAAAATGGGAACAACTGTAATTGAACAACAATAAAAATAAAATAAAATAAAATAAAAACTGAACACCAGAATTTTGCTATCCCCTATCTACTAGGCTTTGCCTTCCATCAACTGAATCACGTTGTGAGAGGTAGGTTGGAGAAGCCCTCTGGGCAAGGACTTGAGGCTGGTTCCTAACCATCCACTACAAAGGAACAAAGACCTTTCCCCGACAGTCTGGGAAGAGCTGAATTCTGCATGTAACAAAGTGAGTGCTGCTGGCAGCGGATCCTTCCTACTTGAGCCTTGAGAGAACTCAGTCAGGGCCTCAGCGGCTGTCTGTGAGAGGCTGGGAGCAAGGGACCCAGCTGCGCCCACAGAACCTGTGAGAGCATAAATACTGTGTGACGTCACTAAATTTGAGGGTTACTTGTGACTTGGTATTTAGTGACTGATAAGCTATTTTTGCATCTTTGATTGTACTGTGCACCTCCTGGGAAAAAAAAAAAAGAGTCATTAATTGCTTCTTATTAATGTGTTATATGACAAAGTCTATTAAATAGTATTTCATATAACTTATCCACCTCACTGTCAGTGTAATTATTGAGCATCTACCAAATGCAAAGAACCATGCTGGGCACTGCTGGCATTTTTCTTGTTTCATAAAGAGTCTCAGCAGTAAGTCTTGATCTTCTCTTTTCTTTTTCCCTTTGCTTTATGTTTTAGCTGTTAAAGTTTCAGGAAGCAACCATAATCCCTCCAGTGCCAGCTAAGTTCCTGAACAAAATAAAGATGGATGTAACCCATCTGAATCCATGGGAAAGGGACTATTCTCTAAGATAATTAAAAGCCGACTCCATATAAGCGCAACACCCTCACGCAGCTGGTACCTGCTCTGACTGATGAAGTCATAGAGCACCGTCTTCATTTTCTCCTCCGGCGCTTCCTCCGAAACCTTGACCAATGCTTTCACCTCTTCTATACTTTCTTCCTGAAAACAAACCACAGAGGTGGAGGGAGGAATGATGGGAATGAGACATTGTACTGGAGATACTGATGATAACATCCCAGAGATGATATTTAGCTATTTTTTGTTTGTTTTAGAAATGAAGATTTCCTCTGTTTTCTCATGTCTGAACTGGAAAACGTTACTGCATGCTGACTCTGAACCTTTCTTTTCTTAACTGGATTTGGGCCTGATCTTGTAGAAAATTGTCCACCACGTTAGGGACTCAAGATTTTATATTAGGTGAAGCCAGGCTCTATCAGGGTTGTGAGAAGACCGTCAACACCTGCCCTGTGGAGATTAGGAACACGGACTACCTTGGGTCCTACATCAGTAAGAAGCAGAGCAGGGATCTGAATTCAGATAGTCTGATTTAAAGTCCAGGCATTTTGCAAAATGTATTCTCATTCCCCTGGTCCATGTGGTAGAAGAGGCCTGTGTCGTCCAAATGCAACAACCTCAATGTATTTGTACTTAAACCGAGGTCAAGACCTTCTCCTGGGTGGATAAAAAACCTTTCTACCTCCAGCTTCCTAATGTTCAATCCCGTCGCCTGGCAGTCACCTACCAGCAAGTCTGCCGTTTTCTCCAGCATGTTGGACCAGTGCAGCCTAAACGTCTGGTCTCCCCAGGAACTGGTGAAGTAGACACAGGGCTTCTTGGCCTCAAATGGCAAGTAGTTGTAATTCCTGTGCAAACACGTTAGTTGGCAATCAGCATTTTTCAGGCAATTCTAGCTACCCGTTCATGTTTTGTATGCTCTATGTGGGGTGGACAAAGCTATCAAACTATTAATTCCACCCTTGGCCTCTACTTGGGGACCCATGAACAATAACCAAGGAACAGGTATGTGGCCACAATGGACAGGTGCTAACAGCTACTGTGAACAGACCCAGGGCAGAGCTTAGAAATCATCACCAGAGGGCAGGATTTATCAGGCAAGTCTTCTTCAAGGAAGTAGGTTGTTAATTGAGAGGAAAGTGGGGGTCGGGGGACTAACATCTCCCTTTAATGTCTATATACTAGGCAATGGGTGAGGATCACTTGAGATAACAGATGTATTCTGTAAGCTGAAATTTCTAGAGAAATGCAGGAGGGTAATAATAGTATTAATGAGGATTAAGGCATGTGCCCCAAACTTCAGTATTCCGTGGCTTGCCTGCCACCCTTTCACCCATCCATTCATCCATCCACCCACCCACCCATTCGTCCGTCTGTCCATCCATCCCTCCATCCAATATGTATCATTACAAGGCATTAGTGCTAATAATATAGGTGACTCACTTGGCTAAGAAGGGAGAAGAGAGATGTCAACATAGCTAGAAGGGGAAATGAAGAGCTAAAGAGGATTTTGAGGGTGACAGTTGGGTATGCGTAAATGTGGATGAGAAAAAGACAGGAGTTAACAGGAGGAGACTGAAGACAGGAAAGAGGGAACAAATTTGTAAATTTTACTTCCCAGGGAGGAGAAGAATGAGAATGAAGGCAGTTGGGGTAGGAGAGGTTGTAGCAAAAAAGGTAAAGTTCCCTGCCTCATGACAGCTACATTTTTAACTAGGTTTCCCCCCAACCCCCTGTAATTTTCCCACAAACACCCAGGTCTGTGTGAAAAAATGTGGAAGGAAGGCCAAAGCAAATTTCTAGGAATGGGTGTGGTGGGACAGACAGGTGGCCCTGATAAATATAGACAGTGTTTGCAGTCACATGTTTATGGGGGTGGGAAGAGAGAGAGAGGGAGGGAGAGTGAGAGAAACAAAGGAGGAGGCGGAGGAGGAAAAGAAGGAAGAGGAGGAGAAGTTGTTGCATTTACATTCCAAAAAGCTAAAGAGAACTTTAGCCTGAAAGAATGCATGATTGTTTTTTTAGCTCTCCAACCCAAATTTCTTTTGGAGATCACGCCCTGTGATCTGTTCTGCAGAAAATAAACCAGCAGGTGTCCATTCAGGAAAGAAGCCAAATAAATTCTTGGCAGAAACTGAGGTTGTTATTACAGCAAGAAAACAAAAAATAAAATAAAAGAGGTTAGACTCAAAAATGGTTTTATCTCTTTTTAAAATTACTTCACTGAGAACCCTGTGATGGAATAAATCCCCTCTCACGTTGTGCTTTGTTTCAAGTTTTCTTTGGTTTGGATTATTTTGTGCTAATGATGTTCAAGGCCTTTGTCTCTTTGGCTCCCAGGGTCCTCCCGGTCTCACTGCGTCTGATGGACCAGGATGCTGTGGGTTCTCAGGCAAATTACAGTGCAGATGGAGGGCAGCAGATGGGAGGGCACCACGTTGCCGGTGGAAAGAGAGGACTGCCAGTTTGAACAGCTGCCCTGACACACGACCAACCTTGTGACTTTGGGCAAGGGTAGGCCTGGAATCCTGAGAATCAAATGATCACCCATCATTAGGTGTCTTGTGCTCCAGTCTCATTCCTGAGCTGCAGCCCAACACGTAAATTATATGTGGATGCATGTTCTCTGCAACACTGGGAAGCCCCGAACAAACGCACAGTGGTATTTTAAGTGCCACATTAAACCACCCCTTACAAGGTGGTATTTTAATGGAGGCAACATATAAATTGTGTATATGTGTATGTAGAGTATAAAAATACTACATGCATGTGCATGCATGTTTGTGTGTGTGCACATATGCAGAGGTCTGTTATAGACATAGGCCTCTTCAATTCAGCTGCTGCTACCCTGGCTTGCCATTATGTGGACAGAACCTCAATGCAGTGACTGAGAAATACACAGAAAGCCCCCAAAATACCAACGTGACTTATTTTGGTCTCCTCGAGCCAGCTGGCCAGCACTAATATGAGGTGCACTCACGGGTGCCTGGAGACATCTCCTGTCCTCCCTAGCCCTTCCCACACTATGCACCCTGACACTGTCACCAATGGTCAACAATAGGCTGGTCCCACAGGCGGGGGAGGTTCTCACTGCCTGGCCCCAGTGAAAGGATGCAGAGTACTTTCGAGGAGTCTCAGAGGAGGGCTGCAGATCCTATTACAGGACCCACCATTGAAGCTCTCAGTTTTAAAAATGGACAGAGAAGCTGTTAAGGGACTGGGAAATTTGGGGTTCTTTGCGGTGTGTAAATGAGGATAGACAGCCAAGTATGGCTGCATGGGAGCCAGAAAGGCCCCAAAGAAGATGGCCCATGGAAAGGGGTGAGGTGGTCACTGGGAGGGGGAAGTGGTCCATGAGAGGGTCAGGACTTAGGAAACGTGGGGTATGCTCAAAAACAAGAGGACAACAGCTAAGATTATTTTTACTTACTCCTTCCTGCTTTGTCCCAAACACTCTCTCTCTATCCCTTCAGCTCCTTCTCTTCCTTTAGGACATCACCTTTTCTGTGACCTTTCCCAACTCGTCACCTCCTCCCAAGGCAGAGTTAGTCACCCACTCGCCCCTCTCTGCTTCCAGAGTACCCTGTGCCCAACCCAGTATAGCAACGCCTCGCCTCATTCGGAGACAGTTATGAGCTACTTTGTGTCAGAAGTGTGCACATGCGCAGAGATGCACAGATACACAGGAATCACGCAGGCCCTGCCCTCAGCGTGCTCCCAGTCTCACAGGGAGACAGACAGTGAACACGTCTTCTTGCAGCGTCATTGGCGCCTGGTGGAGGTCAATATAAAGTCCACAACAGACACGAGATTGAGATTCGGGAAAGGGAACTTGATCTTCCTCTTGAAGGTTACTGGGAGCCAGCAGTTCTGAGGAGGGGATCTGCTGCCTGGCAAAGGGAAGGGCAGGTTTAAAAGGACCAGAAGCAGCAGTTTGGGGAACGGCCAGGGCCACTGTGCAACTGGAGGAAAGATGGAGTTTGGGGAGGGGTGGCTGGAGATGAAGGTAGAAAAGTAGATGGGGATTGAAAACCCAAGTCACGGCCTCGGAAATCAATCCTGAAGCCACCAGCAGCCAAAGGATGGTGTCAGTTAGGGGAGCCACTGGTTCAGATAGACGGTTGGTTAATTTCTTGAAGAACATCCAAGGCAGGCAAAAGGTTTTAAAAATAATCCAGACGAAGATGCCGACTGCCAGGATGAAAGAAATAGCAACGGATATGAGCAATACTTAAGATCTAGAATCAGCCAGGCTTTGTCTCCGATTGGATGTGGGCAGGAAGGAAAAGGAAAACAACTGACAACTTTGCAGCTCGAAGGACTCGGAGGACGGCAGGGTCAGTCTATGAGCTGGGAAAGATGGGGAGAGAAGCAACGTTGTCTGTGCCGACAGAGAGCCTGGGAATGATGCGTGGGACCCCCAGTGTCCCATGGGGGTCTGGATCAGCGGCTCAGGAAAGAAGGCCGTCTGGGGAAAGGGATTGTGAGCCCGTGGCTTCCTAACAGTGGTCAGTAAGCCATGGGGCCGTGCCCAGAGCGAGAGTCTAGATGGAGTAGAGCAGAGGGTGAAGAACACGAGCGAGGTGGGTCCAATCGCCTGGCACGTCAGTGAGAAGCGCAATGTTCTCTTATGAGAATCCGTGCAGACAGCGACGTTTTTATTCATAGCACGAGGCTCAGACACAGAGGACCTCACTGTGTGTGGCCTTCCCTCCTCGTGAGTCACTTGGTTGGTGTTTGAATCCCCATCTTAAAACAGAATTCTGTCATTTTATTTCTCTTAGCATGTTGAAATTTTACATGGGTTCAAGGTCAGTGAGGATACACATAGGTGCTCCTGCTGTTTTCTGAAATAGTTTTTCCTGGCAGCTAGCAATTGCTTTTTTTTTTTTTTTTTTTTGAGTTCTTCAGTTGGACTGTGGCAAAATAAAATAGGAAATGATGTACTTAATAATGCCAGTAAATTGAGTTTACATAATAGCATAGAACTCAGATGATTATAATAACTGTTAACAGGATTTGGATTCAAATATTAAATTCTGACCTTCCCACCCTATTATGCATCATAGTTATCGAGTAAAGGGAGCTTCAGGCCTGACCATACTAATCATCGTCATTGCTCTGCCCTGGCCTGAATTACAGATGTGTCGTTTGGAGAGTTGTTGACAGGTAACTAAGGACTCGGTAAAGTGGTACTTACCATGTTGCCCAGATTTATGCTTACTCCCATAACCGAAATAAAAACTAGTAATGTTTCTGGTTTGGGGAAGAACTGAAACTAACACTGCCAGAAACTGGTGAGACTCCCACCATCAGAAACTGTTGCTTCTGCTGTGTCTCCTACCTGTTCCCTTCTGTCACAAGTGGCTTCTCTGGGCGAGTGGTGGAGACCATAGGGATGACCGCCTCACGGGCTCTTTCTCCTTCGTGCAGCAGCGGAAGGGTGTCTTCTTCAGCCGATTCCGCTGACTTCTTCTTACTCCCATGATGGGACCCTCCATCGATCAAGTTCCCAAAATTACCTGCAGAGGCAGTAGCGAGGGGAGAGGGGCCAGGTGTTAGTCAACAAGCAGAATCAGGCTGCTCGACATAAGAGATCCAAGTTCACGTCATCCCAGCGCATGGAAATTAGATCTCAGCGTGCAGATGGGAAGCACTTGGCCAGACCAAAAAATAAGATCGACAATGACAATGAGCCATCATCTATATCCATGCTATGTTCTCATTTGTTTAAAAAAAAAAACAAAACCCAAACAAAAAAACTTCAGTTACAAATTAATCGGGTTCCATCTCCCTTTCTTTCTTTGAAGCAGAGCTTCTCAAATGTGAATCAAGACCTTCTCTGACGGAATGCTCTTTCCTGCAATGGTTTTCCCAGAGGTGCATCAGCCCAGGAAGATTGCTGGAGTTATAATAACAGCTTCTACTATACACATGCCCTTTGCCTGCACTGACTCACCGAACCCTTGCAACAGCTCTATGAGAAGTTATCATCATTCCTATTTTACAGATGAAGAAACTGAGACCCAGAGGAATTAAGTGATCCTCACCCAAATCTGTCTGAATCCAAACTCTGTGTGTGTGTGTCTTTTAAATATTTTATTTATTTATTTTTAGAGAGGGAAAATGAGGGAGAAAGAGAGAGAGAAAAACATCAGTGTGTGGTCGCCTCTCATGCACCCCCTACCAGGGACCTGGCCTGCAACCCAGCCATGTGCCCTGACTGGGAATCGAACCAGTGACCCTTTGATTCGCAGGCTGGCACTCAATCCACTGCACCACACCAGCCAGGGCTCTAATATATTTTCTAAAGTATGAAAAGAAATCTATCCCTAATGCAGTGACACAAGAGTGGGCAGGAACAATTCATTGTTTTCCGAGTGCTCCCACTTGCAGGTAAGGCCCTCACTCACTCACTCGAGAAACGGTTGCAAAGCCCAGGCCGCGCGCCAGGCGCTGTGCTGGCCTGCACTTACCAATGGAAACTTCGAAGCTCATGGGTTTATCTCCAATCTTCCGGTCAATCATGGTAGCTTCAAAAAATGCTCCAAAGAGTAAAAATTCCTCATATTTTTCTGGTACAATCTACAGAAAGAGAAAATGGGTGTGAGACAGGCCTGGGTGTGTGTGTGTGTGTGTGCGCGCGCGTGCGTGTGTGTGCATGTGTGTTGACCACCAGGAGGCTGAGGCCAACCTGGTGCAGAGTAGTCTACAGGCATTTGCGTCTCAGAGTCAGCCTGAAATGGCACATAATTTCCGCACTACTCAGACAGGCAGGAGCCAGGACCTGCAAATCACACACTCAAAATTCAGCCATTTATCTAACACGATGTAGTCTCAACCTTCGGAGCTCCTACCTTACAATAAAAAATCTCTTTTTTGACACTTATGTTTTTAATGTTTCAATTACAGTTGACATTCAATATTATTACAGCATAGTGGTTAGACATTTATATAATTTACAAAGATCCCCCCGACCAGTCTAGTATCCCCCAGGCACCGTACACAGTTATTACAATACTCCTGACTATATTTCCTGTGCTGCAGCTGACATCCCACGACTGTTTTGTAACTGCCAATGTGTACTTCTTAATCCCTTCACTTCTTTTCACCCAGCCTTCCAGCCCCCTTCCTCTCTGGAAACAATCAGTTTGTTCTCTGTATCTATGAGTGTGTTTCAGTTTCGCTGGTTTGTTTGTTTTGTGCTTTGGATTCCACATAAAAGTGAAATTATATGGTATTTGTCTTTGTCTCTGTCTGACTTATTCTACTTAGCATGATACCCTCTAGGCCCATCCATGTTGTCACAAATAGTAACATTTCATTCCTTTTTATAACCAAGTAATATTCCGTTGTATACTTGACCACATCTTCTTTACCCAATGTCTATTGATGGGCATCCTTTTAATTTTAAAGGATAAGCTTGGCATATGAATGTTTCTAAAATGCTGTTATGAAAAAGAGACATGGAATCACCTTCTGGTGGGCAAGTATTTAGAAAATAGAAAACCAAACATGAGATACTCAGAGTTACAGGATTAAACCCTTACATTTGAGCATAGTTTTATGGATTATACAGAGGGTCACATGGGTAATGTGTGTTCCTCTTAACAACCTCGGGAGGTCAACATTTGGATCACTCCCATTGCACAGATAAGGAAACTGAGGATACTAAAGCTTGAGGTTGTAACCTTCCCAAGTATTCTGACCAGAGACCCAGTCCTCTTTGAATTCCGACATGTGTTAACTCAATGTGTTGGTGCTTGACTCAAAGTCAGACTTTACTCCCAGAAATGACAAAAAGCCCAGATTAAAGGGGTGGAGGGTTAGGCACTCGCACAAGTATCGGGCCAGTCGAGTGCGTCCAACGTGGGCTATATGTACTGTGGTTGCTGCTCTGAGGGGTGCAGGGCCCCCTGCACAACAATGTAAATTGCTTTTACACTGAAAAGGGCCTTAGAGTCCATCTGCTCCAACCTCCACCTTTCACCTGAATAAACTAGAGCTCAGAGAGAGCCTGGGGCTTGCCAAGATCACACAGCAGGTTAAAGACAGCCTTCTTTCCAACAGACTGGGCTGTGGCAGCTGTTAACCTAAGAATAAAAAGCCAAAGTGAGAGGCAACAAGAGCTTATTTGAGATCCAAAAGAATTGCAGCTTTGGGAAGCCTCGTTCAGGCAGAAACCCAAATAGTGTTCCAATTATAAGGGGGAAACCAACGGTTTTTAAGACAAAGGGAGGGGAAATAATTACATACGCAGAAGGAAGGAATTTCTATTGCTGTGAATAACCTAAGTTACGGTCTAGCTACACATGCTGGTGACCGAGCCTAAAGGACGTCTACCATTTTCCGTCCTTGTGATAGAAAGGTCTGCTCTCCTGTCAGCTCCCACACAGTCGTTTGGGAGATGGTGCTGCTCTGGCCCAGCCCAAAGGTTACTTTGCCCAGTTCAAACTTTCCTAAGGTTCAGGGAAGGATAAGACGTAGGAAGCTGTTCCCCTGACCCCATTTTAAAATGGCTCTGCCCATGCCAACATGTCACACAGGTCACAAGACAGGAGCCACCCCAAGACAATACACAATTATTTACAAATGACTCCTATTAACATGGAACAGGCTGGGACGTGGCAACATAGCATCACAATCCGAGCAGAGAGGCTGAATGAGCTGGAAGCCTACAGTCTGTCCGTCCTGGCTTTGTGGCTGGATTTATTATATTCCATGGAAAAAGCAGTAAGAGTCCTCTAAGGATTAAAGCAACTGTGGACTCAGAGGTTAAGAGCCCCATTCAATCAAGAGCCACAAACCCTGACGCTCAGAGAGCCAGAGGGTTTCCACACGTTAGGTGAAGGTCACCCCTTCCTTCCCACAGGAGCCTCCTGTGTTCTCGACATCAGGAAACATCTCTGTTGATCAGAAAACACCGGCAGGGTAGGGGCCCAGTGGGGGCCCTTAGTCACAGAGCACACACCCCTCCCACCTGCTGCCACTGTATCCACTGGCTGTAAACCGGACACTTATCTCACCTGCCCACGGCCAGGTTTACTCTCTGGGAGGAGGGTAAAAATTACCCAGAGACCTGGAGGGAATGTAGGCTCTGTGGCTGGGAAGTGCAAGAGCAGGCTCCATAGCCAGACAAACCCTCTTTCAATCCCAACTCTGCTGCTTCCCAGCGGGTGGACTTTGGGCAATGTCAGAGCGCCATCTCGGAAGTCGAGCAGCTCCAGCCAAGCCTTCCAATGACTGCAGCCCCTACTAACTGCAGCCCCTACCAATATATTTTTTAAAGATTTCATTTACTTAGTTTTAGAGAGAAGGGAAGGGAGAGAGAAAGATCAATGTACAAGAGAAACATCAATTGGCTGCCTCTTACACTCCCCCTATGGGGAACTGGCCTGCAACTCAGGCGTGTGCCCTGACTGGGAATCGAACCGGTGACCTTTTGGTTCACGGGCCAGCACTCAACCCACTGAGCCACAATAGCCAGGGCCCTACCAACACTTTGTTCGAAACCTCATAGAGATTCTGATCCAGAACTACCAAGCTAAGTTATTCCCAAATTCCTCACTACAAAGGAAATAAATGTGTGTTGTTATAAACTGCTAAATATTGTGGTAATTTGCAAAAACACTGACCACAAACATGAATCCAAGATGAGGAGAGGAGGGAGGAGAAAGAAGGGTTTGAATGATGCCTGAACTTCCCCCTCCCCATTACCTTCCACACAGTAGTGGACATGGCCCACCCTGGCCTTGAAGAAAAACGTACACCCTACTCTACATGAATTCCCAGCCACTCTTGCTTTCTGCTAGAATTTACTTTTTCAGATGACCTCAGCAAAGTAGCTTGGGGATACTGACTTGGGTTAAGGAAATCTTCTGCCAGCCCGTTTCTACTTGGCAATGCCTGTTCAGAAAAGAATGGCCAGTTCTGACAGCAGAGGGACTGACACACGGTCAGACACAGGGAATATGAGCTGGGTGGCTACTAAATTGCCCACAATGTCTGCCAAAGTCCAAAAAGTAAAGTTCCCAAAGTTGACATATTCTTTGAAGAAATGCACATAAACACAATCACATCAAGGCCATGTCAGTTTTAACAACAAACTGACAATACACATTTCCAGAGAATATCTCCCAACGTATAATTTCAGAGGGGAGAGCCGGGGAGGTGGGCAAAATACCCAAACTACGTCACAAACAAGTGGGTGAAGAGTTCTGACTAGCTGCCCCCTGGTGGCAGGAGCAAACCATAGCAACATGGGTAACAACAACAGCAAATGCATTGCCTGCTTACATATATGTGCTGAGAACTCTGCTGACCATTTTACAGGCGTTCCCTCACTTACCCTCAGGAGATGCCTATCACAGAGGGCCTACTACTACCCTGTTTTGTTGATGAGCAAACTGAAACAAGGAAGTTTATTAGTATCAGAGCCATGAATAGAAGCAACCCCCAAGATTTCCAGCCATGTACTCCAACCTTTCCCACACACTGTTTCTTAAGATTTATTAGATCCCAGCAGGAAGAATGAGAGGACCCTCTAAGGCTAAAGTAACCCACATGCTACAATCCACCGGTCTGTCTAGTCTTTCCTCGGAATGGGTAGAGCTCTGGGAGGCCAGCCATCACCTCCCTTCCCCACCTGAAATGACTGTCTGGTTGACCTGAGATACACACTCCCCGAGGCAGAACTATCCAAGCTGAGAACTGGAATCCACCCTCCCCTCCTGCTAGCAAAACATAAAGCTCTCCCTTTTGCTTAAAGTACAAAGTGCTGTTGCTAAACCAATCAGTTGAGAGGTTATTCACAGTTTGTGCTCATCTTGGAGCCCAGACTTGTTCCCATAACAGAACCAGGCTGGAAAGTACTAACGGGCTTGTTGCTGAGTAACAAGCAAAGATAAGCATTCCCTTGAGCTGATTTCCCCAGGGGCCTGGGGCAGAGGAATAGGTTTCTCAGTCTCCTGTGTCCCAGCTTGTCGCCCACTCTTCCTCCCTCCTCCCACATCACCTCGCATCCAGAGCATAACAAAGCTAAAACAAAACTGGGCCACAGATGTAGTTCAGTCGATCACCCCACCACCCACTCCCACCAGCTCCTTCAGAGAACTTCTCTTTCTCCTTTACTTTGGTTTCTATGGGAATTGTGTCTGGAGGGACGCTGAAGGGATGTATCAGCAGCAGATGGTTGTGCTGTGTGCAGGAAGAGGCAGAGGATCTGCCCCGGAAAACGGGGCTGAGTCAACCCACATTTGCAGGGGGAGTGAGACCTCCGCAGGCCTTTGGGAACCCGTGGCAGGTGCCGCTCTGCTTTGGGCTCCCCTCACAGGTGTGTGCGGTCAAGACGGGCCATGACTTACCTCTGGGGGTGCATCAAAGGGTTCCACCTCGACATCAGTTGAGTTGGTTTTGTCTGAAGCCTGCTGGGGTCTTGCATCATCGGTTTTGTCACCCTTGTCCTTACTCGAGCCTTTGGAAGATTTTGAGTCTTTGTCTTTCGAAGACAGCTTGAGCGCCTTGGAAAATTTAGACTCCTGTGCCCCTCCCGAGAGAATTTCCACAGCAATTTCTACCAAAATTCGGCCCCTGAATGACACGCCTTCTCCAAAGCCTTCGTTCAGCTCCTGGTAGTCGTCCATCAGACTGTGGTTCCTGGGTGAGCCGTACAGGTTAATCCAGGCAGGCCCAAAGGTAGGCAGGAAGCCTAGAAAGATCCCAGACTGTAGTTGCCTGCTTATGTTTAGGAGTTGATTATGTTTTGCTTTATGAAAGTTGTACACGTTCACTTAGAAATGTAGAATATACAGATAAGATGAGAAAATATTGACAGGGTATTTGTATCACCAGTAGACAACCGTAATCACCATTTTGCTATATTTCTTTCTAGTCTTTCTTCCATGCAAATGTTTATCCTTGTTCACAGTTGAAATAATATTATGAATATTGATATGCATCCTTATCTGTTCATTCATTCATCAAATGTTTACTGACTCCTAACATGCACAGGCACCATGCTAGACTCTAAACGCCAAGCTCAGTGGAGAACAAAGCAGATACAAACATTAAACAAATATTGACATTATAGACGCTATAAAGGAGATATCCCTGGTGCTGCAAGAACAAATAACAGGTTGATGTAGCATGGAGAGGAGTTAGGCAGGGAGAGAAAGGAGAGAAAAGAGAGATTTCTCGGCAGAGGGAACAGCATATGCCTCTGGAAAGGAGCTTGGAGACAGAAGAAGCTGAAAGAGAAAGCCACAGTGGCTGGCTGGGAGAGACGATGTGGAGAAATGAATGGGTCTGAAGGCCTTGATGAGGTCCTTATCCTAGAAATCATGGGAGCGTTTTAGAGGGTCTTAAGTACAGATAAAACGTAATCAGATGTGTGTTTTAAGATCAGTCTGGCTGCTGCGTGAATGGATATGGGAATGGATGTGGGCAAACTGGCTTGGGGACCACATCATCACCAAAATTGAAGACGTCGATGGCTCCTAAGGTGACGGTAGTGGAGACTGAGAGAAGGAAATGTTCTAGGATCCGCTCTAAACGTAAAACGTAAAAGACCTCATGATTGTAATTTACTATTAGCATAAGTATTTTCCTTTCTTAATACATAGCATCGGGGGAAATACACAGTATCTATGCAAACATCTTGGCAACAGAACGGTCTTTTTTGCTAGGCAGGTTTGGTAATTTCCTTATGGCTCCATTTCCCCATCTGTGAAATGAAGATGCTAGTGGCACTTAGCTTACCCATCAGAATAAAAGGGGATAATATCTATTAAGTGCTTCACGCAGGCCCTAAGGAAGAACTGAAGAATATTAGCCATTGCTCTTGGTGAATATACATATCACAATTTGCTTAACAAGCCCCCCATTGTTGACAAGTAAATATTTCCATTTGTTATCAATAGTTTTGTACCTAAATGTTTCCTCACCCTGAGCCCACAGCCCCAGGGTCTAGAGTATGTCCTTCTGTTGAGTCTGTTGTAAGAAGCAGAGGTATTGTATTAAAAGAACAGAAAGATTTTATGGCCCCTGGTGTCTACTTTTTAAACACTCTTATATATCTCCCTAAACGCCATCAAGATGTTCCTGGAAAGCTGTGGGTAAAACACGTTCACATGTAGTTGGGAAATCCCGTCGACAGGCAGAGTGCGCTTTCCGCATTGAGCAATCCTGTGCAAACCCTTCTGTGGTATGAAGAGTTAAGCCGCAGATATTTATGGAGGCCTTGCAGTGGTGCCACTCGGTGAGGGGCACGAAAATGCAATCTTGATCTCTGCTTATGCCAAGCCTTCAGCATGTATGTGTGTATTACACACACACGTACAAATATATACAGCAGTTAGCTCCAATTTGTTGTGCAGGGAAAGACTGCCTTGGATTTAAAGGAAGGGGGTGGTTGTTGGGATATTTAGAGAGTCATCACCTACTGATTTAGATTTTGCAAAGAAAGAGCTTTATCCTGGGTGGAAGCTCTTTCAGCTGGCTCAGTGGATGAGCTGGGACTCTATTCCCTCCCGGGCCCTCTGCGTGCACAGTAAGCAGTGCCTCCCTGCGTTTCTCATGCTCCCTGCTCCCATGAGTCAGTTGGGGACACACTTTTGGGGGATCATTTAAACATGTAAAAACCATTTTTAGCTTATGAGCCACGCAAAAGTACGTGGCAGGCCAGATGTGGCCCATGGTCCAAAGTTTGCTCACCTCCAATCTACTCCAAACACTTAGATTTCCTAAGAAACCTAAGGCCCAGAAAGAGGGAGGGACGGCCCCAAGGACACACAGGTATGCTCCTGGAAGACCTGGGATGGCAATCCAGCGTCCTGGCTCCCAGAGTCTGGATCTGCCCTGCCCTGATCCCACTGCCCTGATCCTACCCAAAGCAGAGGCCGCACAGAACAGGGAAGGGACCTAACATGGTGCCTGCTCCAAGCCTCCCGTTTTAAGGATGAGGGCTCCAAATCAACCATTCCAGGCCCTCTGTCCAAGTGAGGCATGTGAGGCTTCACCTTTATCTCCATCCTGTTCATTGGAGATTTTCTTCAGGTCTATGAAATGGGTTGCCAGTGCCACATCATTCACGCTGCCTTCGTCCCACACCTGGATTTTCACCCTCCGACACAAGGGAGGGAACATCTCCTTGAAGACCACCTGCTCATGCCACACGGGATCGGCACAGTTCTTCTGCACCGTGGTTCGTCCCTGAAAACAAAGCCAGGAGATGCGAAATGAATCAGGCCATCGACTGACCCAAGAAAACCCGTCAAATCCACTGGGAATATAAAGTGAGTTGTTTGAAAACAATGAACCTTCTGCCACCCGACACCCTGAAAATCAGCTACACCCAGCACACATTACTGATGTCCTACTCTGTGCCAGACACTAGGCCGGCCGGGGTGGGGGGGTTGGCGAGGGTGTAGGGGGAGCGGCAAAAGTGAGTACGTCTCAGGTTCTGCCCTCTGGAAATTCTCATCATCACACTGGGACGGGGGTGAAACTCACACCTCTGTTATGAACACGTGTACCATGCACCTCCAGGAATGCAGCAGATTAGAGTTAGACTCTAATCTAATTCATTGTTCCATAAAAGTTCCATCTATGCAAACCACTTCCCCCGTCTGGACCTCAGTTTCCTCATCGTGAAATGGAGGTGATGTCCTGTAGGACCGCCAAGGCAAGCCAACTCAAAAATACTCCAGGGTTCACCCTGCCAAGCAGAGGGGCCAGGGTAGACATATGTTTAAGGGCAGAGACAATGTGTGTGTCAGCTGAGGCTTCAAAGTCTAGCCACCCAGGACTGAGCCCCGGCCATGTGCCTAGGGCCTGGTACTTTCAATGGCTCTTGAGCAGGGAGGAGCTGGGAACAGGGATGCCCAGGCTCCCCGGGACAAAAACTACCTGGGCAGGCTGTGGAGCAGCCTGGGAGGAGGGTGGTAATTCTGCAGGGCCTGGGCTAAGGGCCTGGGCCCTAAACTGTGATCCCCCATGGCTCCTCTCTATGATCTCCAGGGCACAGTGAGTGAGTAACCCTCCCTTCTTTCTTGCCATGTGACTCCGCGCCTCTTCGTTGCCACCTTTGTTTCTCAAGGCACTTCCTCAGTTTGTTTTTCACTTAATTTCATTTGACTAGAAATGTCCTGGGCAAAGACCGGGGTTCTGGCCCAGGCCTATCGCTGTCCATGGCAACAGTTCCTCACCATCTGCCCAGCAAAGGAGACCTCCACGAAGGGATCCACGAGGTCCTTACTGTCACCCACAAATGCTTTGGTGACATTCGCCATGATGCTGGAGTTCATTTTGGGCAGCCCTTCTGCTCTGTACAGCCTCACGTAGAATCTGGCCCAGGGTCTCTCTGATGGAAACCCTTGAGGGATCAAAAGGTTCCTTCGAGGGGGACAAACACAAACAAACAAAAATTAAAAGGAGCTCTCATTTGAAAGAATAGAGAGAAAAGGTAGAATCGAATTAGAAGCATAAAGAAGGACCCTGATACATGATAAAAACCTGAAATGATTAGGATCTATTGCTAAAATGAGTTTTCTTCCTACTTCAGTGACAGCGAAGGGTATGATTAGAGTGAATGCAGACTCATTTACGTCTTACAGTGTAGAACAAACACTGCCTCCCACACTGCACCTTAAAAGAGGTCCATTGTCTTCCCATTTTACAAACCAGTGTTCGAAATTATAACTCTTTCAAAGGGAAATCAGCCAAATTCAAATAAATCAGATAAGCTCAGCAATAGCTTGTCATTATGGGTTATTATAGGAAGACAGGATTTTCTTGTCTTAGAAGCTGGTTGCCCAACGGATAGTTACGCCTTTGATAAGACACAGCTTGGTGCCTCCGATAGAGCAGAATCCCAGGTGGACAAGCGATTCTCTTGTACAGGTACCCGTAAGGAAAGGTGGGGGTGGGGCGGGGGGAGAAGAGATGTGGAAATTGGGATGTATCATTTCCATTGCAGAGTCCTGGAGGCATCTGTCTCACTTTTCTATTTGCTCCTCAGCGTCGGAGGTTTTCGGGTTGGTCTTTAAGACATTGCCCTTCCCGATCACGCTGATGTCACACTTCAGGTACCCCTTCGTGCCAGTCCTGATGTCACCAGGGTCTGTGAGCAGGGCCCACTTGTCACAGAACTGATGACCTGTAAAAGCATCCTGACAGCTCAGGTGTCCTGCACAGATGGACCCAATAGCTCCACCCAGTTCTCCCCCCTCCCACCTCCAAAGTCTCCCACACTCCACTGAGGGGGCAGCTCATCTGGGCTACTTCCAAGTCTCATGGTGCCTCCCTCTCCCCCTTTCCCTCCTCCTTTACTTCCCATCCTTCTCCATCTTTTTCTGCAACCAGCCTTCAGCCTGGTGGAAATCCCCTAGCCAGGATTCTAGCTTTGATGGGATGGCAGGACATTAATGGAGCATAGAAGTCACTTATTATTTCACAGGCTATAAATGTGGCTCATGGATTTTTTTTGTTTTTTGGTTTGGCTTACACTGTGTGTCCAAACATCTACATCTCATACAAAAATCTACACTTCTGGATTATCTAAAAAAAGAAATCGTTAGACCAGGTAATATAGACAGCAGGGGGTAAAGGAGCTGAGTAGATGCGAATCCCAATTGCATTAGTAGACCTATTTCAAACTCACACGACCTGAAGGGTCAAGTGAGTTTGAATCACAGTTGAAGAGAAGAGGACTTTCGTGAGAATACCCATGTTTGTTGTTGGCTTTATTACTTATTAGATCTTGACCTTGGACAAATTACCTAACTTCTCTGAGTTTCTTTTCTTACAAATCAGGGATGATAACGATTACTCTAACAGATCCTTACGTGGCACGCAGTATGCACAGTCATCATTCTCTACTGGGCCCCACACTAAGCACTTTACGTATGTTTACTAACTTAATCCCCCTGAAACCCTATGGGGAAAGTACTGTTTCATCCCCATCTTTTAAGATGGGGAAACTGAGGCACAGAGAATTCAAGTCACTTGCCCAAGGTTGCACATAGCTAGGAAAGAGCAGAGGAGAATTTGAACCCTGACAGTCTGGCTCCAGAGTCCATATTCTTAACTTCTATACCTTCCTGTCTTTACTCATGATGTCTCACAGCACTAAATGAGACAGAATTAGTGATAACACAAGCACTGCTCAGACATATGGGCATATTAGATAATTTACCATTGGCTCCTACATGGAAGAAAAGAGCCCTGTCGTTAGTCAGCTTCCTGTAACTGGTGCTCAGGTTTGCAGAGTGGATGGCTGCATGCGTGAGTGAACCACTGAGCTGACCTCCGGGCGGGGCCCACTGGAGAAGAGTGAGAGAGATTCTGGGAGGCCGTGCTTTCTTACCGGGTTGGTTGTACACAGTGCCCAGGTCCACTTTGAAGGTGCCAATCAGTATGCTTCCTAGGAGCTTGTGGTGAAAAACCTGCGGCGAGACGGAGCAGTGAGTCCAGCAGAGCTACGTTGCTTTTCGAGGAGAAACTTGTGAAATGGGTTTCTGACCCTTCAAAGCACATGCTAGGTCTGGAGCCTTGTCTGGCCTCCACTCTCCTCTGAAGCACAGTGACATTTGGTCACCAAAACTCAGAGCTGTAAAGGGTGTCCAGGAGTGCCTCTTTCTCCTAGCAGGTTTTTAGCTAATCCTCTGTTGAAGGGCACCTAACAAATCCCACTGTCTAAAAGGTTGTGGGTTTTTTTTTAACAAAAATGAACTTTTGTGCAGCCAACCCTTAAACACCCATCTTTGCCTATTGAAATTTTACCCATTCTTCAATGCATAGAACAAATGTTGCCTCCTCCAAGGAGTCCTCCCTGATCCCCCACAGCTAAAAATATTCCTTTTACCCCTAAACTCCCACAATATTTTGCTCACAACTTCCTCAGGCAATTCATCACATATTGCCTTGAGAAGTTTTGGACATGTACAAGAGTCAGAAAAAGGGAGATGGCCATCGTCAATATTTTGTTTAATCAGAAGACAGCAGCAGAGTGCCTGGCTGGTTACAGCAGTGCATTTTGATGCTAATGCTATAAGATGAGTTAAGTTCTAAAGGAAGGTATCAGAGCTGGCCCCGGATTCAGAAACAACATTGTATGATACACTACTAAAGAATCAGGAGGAGCGCAACCTTTAACCCAGAAAACAGAAAAGCAGGGATGTGGAGGAAGGGCAACGGTAACTTAAATGTCTTCAGATCTTGGAAATACTTCCATCTAGAAGAGGGGGTAGGTTTCCAGTGTGGCTCCTGAGCAACAGGAAGAGAGATTTCAGCTCACCATAAGCACGATTGTTATAAGGGAACTTCTCAGCGGTAGAATAGGCTTCCCAAGAGGTGGTGATTGCCTCACCACTGGATATAATGAAGCAAAGCCTGAGAACCTCGTGTCACGGAGGTTGTAGGTAAGAATTCCTGCACCGACTGGAAGTTAGACTAGATGATCTCTAAATCTCCTAATCATAAAATCCTATGAATCCCTTGAATCAAAGACAGTTTCCTTCTCTCTTCTACCCACTATATGGCCTTGTTCACAATAGAGATTTGATAAACATTGAGTGAACTAATGAATGATTGACCGATCCAATGATGAATGATTGACCGATCCTGTTGTAGCTGCTAAACAGCTCCTTCGGTAGAGGCACTAAGAAACAAATTCAATTGACTTCAAGTGATAGCCCTTCCCATCTCCCTTTCCACTCTTTCCCCTGCCTGAACTTTGCAAGGGTGTTAGAGAACTGAGGGGAAGCAAGGGCAGCTAGGCCTGAGCCAAGCAGTTATTTAAGGCCACACACACCCAGCTCAGTCCACCCCTCCAGGTGTGCAGTTGCTGATGTGGCTTCCCAAAGGCCCGAGCAAGAACACAAGGCTGACTCAAGCTATCCTCAGGTCAAAGGCATCTGGGTCCCAGTGGACATGATGGGGCATAGGAGCCCCAAACCGATCTTTAAGTAACACAGGAGGTCTCGTCAAATCGTCCACCTAGGGTGAGTGCCACACAACTGGGGTGGGCAAGCATGAGATGAGCAGAACTCTGGGCACCTGACACAGAATGTGGGGGACCCTGCGTGCCTGGGACCACTGTGGAGGGAAGACGGTCTTTGGCACCACCAGGGTCTGCTACAGCGGTCTGTCCCAATAGCACATGCTTACGGCACTCCCTCCTTCTTCTCCCATGTTGAATTTATTCTGGGCATGCTGACTGAACGAGCAGAAAATTTGTATTAAATACTCCCCCCTCAAGGGAAGTTCTCCCTTTAATGTCTTTGGTCTCTGGCCCAAAGAGTCATTTATGGAGACCAAACATTCTCTTCTTCTAAGTTAGAGGACCATAGATGGACACTACCAGCTTTGCCCTCTGTCTGAAACCCACTTGCCCCTCAGGGACTCAGGACCCTTGTCGATGACACAGTGTAAAAGTCCAGCTATTAACTGTTCATCTGCAAGCTAGCGAGTCCCTCAGGAGCCGCTGTAAAGCCAGTCTCACAAAGTGGCTGCCTGAGCTATGCAGTGTAACAAAGTCCTGGGCAACGTCCCAGGTCCCGAAATATCTTTTGCACCACTTGTCATCATGCCTGAACTTCAAACATGAAGAACTTAAACTTGGCTCTTGATGACTTTTCATTCTTCAAGAGTCATGTTCATCAAGAACCCTTGGGAAAGATAATGTCATAATTTCCACTATTGCCTAAGCCTCATACAAGACTGGTATTTAACATGTTGTATGTAAATACACACATATACACATATGTAACATAATATTAAAATAAAGATGACTGAACGATAAAGACAGGCAAGGAAGTCTTGAAGTTTTACCATCTTCACAATTCTCATTAGAGTTGGTGTCACTGTTAGAAAAACATTCTCTCGTTCTCCACACGTCTTACGTTGGTGTGTAAAGTAGAAATTCTGTCCTTTGAGAACTATCTGGAAGAGAGTGGCCGTCGGGGTTCTAACCTGCAACCCCCACCCCACCCTTTTCAGGCATGAACATCCTCACTACCATCTCCATGTGAGAAGCAGCGATTTCTCAAACTGGTGAGACAGATGCCATCTGTTGCCCACTGACCCCTGCCCTTTACACCGGTGTGGGGTTGGGAGTGATTCCGCTTGCATTCTCTCTTGTGGACTAGCCCAGCTCCAGCGTGGGCATTTGCCCTTCCCATTCTTGTCCTCCAGGTGTTGGGCCAACCTGGATAAGTCACCTGACTGGACCAGAAAGCTCTCTCTGTCTCTACTCTTCAGAGGTGACCTGTGGAGGTAGGAATTCACCTGCCAGGGCTGAGGAAGGGTCTATGCAGCCGACTCAGCCCCCCCCAGGGGTAGGTCTGGAAGTCTACACTCAAAGGCAACTACTATGAAGAAGCCAAATGATCACCACTTGCTCAAAATTATATACATCTTCTGACCCTCTGATATATTTGGTTCCTTCCTAATTCTTTCTTTCCATTTCTCTATGTATTACTAACTAGGAGAGGAATTAGTTATCATTAGTGTAGATATCAATCTAAGAGAGAAACATTACATTTGCTTCATAAAAAAGATAGAAACCAACTCAAAAAGGCAATCCATTGTCATTTGAAGCATATTTTTCACATTCCCCCATTAGCAAGCTACACAATTTAATTAATGATGGCCTGATAGTGGATTACATCTGGCTTCCAACAAGCATAGATTTTCTTGAAAAGGTTGTCCTTCCCAAACTCCTCTGTTCTGGTTATTTCAAGTTCTATCCTCTTGGTTTCAAACTCACCAGCTCATACTCCCCCTCCTGAATCTATTCTCCCTTAAGCAGGCTGAGCTGCCTTAGAAGGTTCCCAACGCTTAGAATCCCTCCCCCTTCCCCCCACCAGTGATATACTTACTGAGATTTTGATGATCTTGTCAAAAAGATGCACTTGGGACCCAATGAAGTCGAAGACAAAGTACTATAAAACATAAAGTTCATTCTGACCATAAATCCCAACCTTGCATTCAAGAACCCTGTTCCTGGAGTAGATTTCAATCTGGATTGTTCTAACCAGTTGCTGTGTGGTCCTCAATGGCATGAATTTATATCATCAATTGATTGGCCATCCCCTATGGAAAGTCATTTAACTTGTTTTCAATTTTTTTAAGTAAAAAAAATAATAATGCCACCACCTGCATCTTCACACAGGACATATGCGAGTTTTCCTCTAAAAAGGACATGAGAAGTGGGATTGTTGGGCCATGCTGTGCCTGCATGTGAATATTTAGTAGGCAGCATGAAATTTCTTTCCCAGGGAGCTAAACCACTTCACATTCCCACTGGCAGCACATAAGAACAGCCACCTCTCCACACCTTTGCCAAGCCTTGGTATTGTCGAATCTTTCATTTATTTATTGACCTGTATAGAATGATGGGTGAAAAGAGCATCTCAGTGTGGAATACTCCATATTTTGCCATGTATAATATGCACCCATGTTCAGGTGCTACCCATGTATAATGCACATCCTCATTTTTCCCTCAAAAATATGGGCAAAGAAGTGTGCATTATACACAGCAAGATGCAGTAGCTGGTAACACTGTAATAACCATGTCTGGTGTCAGGTGGGCACGAGGCTTGTTGAGGGGATCACTTTGTAAATTACACAAGTATCTAACCACCATGCTGTATACCTGAAACTAATATAAAATAATACTGAAGGTCAACTGTAATTGAAAAATAAAAATAAAGTAAAATAGTATTATTTTTTAAAAAGAGAGAGAGACATGCCTAGAGACATATAGCTAGTAATTGCTGGGCCAGGGACCAAAGCTGGGTCTTCCTGGAATTCTCCCACAAGGGGCTCAAGGACTAAATATTTCATTATCTAAACTTTATTGAGCACCTTTTACATGTGAGGGCACATGATATTCAGGCGCAGAAAACTGGAGAAGATTTTTTCTTTTTTTTATGGGTTTTTTGTTTTGAGAACTGATGGGTGTTGGGAGAGGTGGAACTACGAAGTTGTTCTGTTCACTATTTCTTCCTTCCTTCCTTCCTTCCTCCCTTCCTCCCTTTGATTTTTTATCTTATTTTATTTTATTTTATTTTATTTTATTTTATTTTATTTTATTTGAGCTGCAGGATGGAGGAACGACCCAAGGATGTCAGAGATGAACAGGACAGCACTAGAAGAGAGAGAAGGGACCACTAACACACTAACAGCCTGTTTTTAATATCAGAAAAATATCAGGGCAATATCAGGGCAAAACAGAAAAACCAAATCGTAGAAACTGAACGATGTCATCCTGTGTTACAATGAGACCTTCGAAACGGCCGTCCTTAGGTGCCGATGAAAGGCTACAGCATAGTCATTGTCGTCTTTTAAAAAAATAGAAAAACGTGTAACATTTTAGGGAATCTTTCATATACATGTGTTCAAACTTTTTTAAAGTTTTGTGTTCAGAATTTCTTTTATGTGCAAAATTCATTTACATGAAATTCTTCGCTCCCTAAAACATGAGGTGCTGCCAGTTCCTTTGGACCAATAAATTAGTTCCGATGGTTTTTGCCTTCTGCCGCATTTCACATTTCAGATTTAACTGCCTCACACAGGTTCCCGAGCCTGCACGCATTTTTCTAGCTGGGAAATACTCCCCGGCCCCTACTAACCAGCTCCTTCAACATCTAATGCACTTGGGGCTTGAAAATTAGGGTCAGAAGCTGTAACAAAGGTTTTTACGTCCACTTCTATGTTTTTATCTGATTTCCAACTGATTACACGTGGGCCAAAGTTGATGTCATTTAGACCCAGGACTTGTATGCATAAAGCAAATACTAGTTATAATAAATGAACAATCTGTAGAGTTTTGCATTAAATCATTCTCATGCACATTATTTCACATTGCATCTGCGCCAAGGATGTTCCGGAGGTGGAGGGAGGACCAGGAAGAGGACAGCTGCTGCTTTAACTCCTGGTAAATGCTCGGAGGCAGGAGTGACAGAGAGGAGGGGAGTTAACAGCTCTAATGGGATTTGGGTGTTTTCTGTGGATTTCATTATCCATGCTCTCCCTGCCTTCCTTTTCAATTTCCACTCCCTTCAGGAAAGTAATTAGAAGTTTACTGCATTTTTTGATAATTCACAGTGTCTAAGGGAGTACAAGCACTCCTGAACACAGAGTATAAATTGTCACCTCTTTGGAGAGCAGTTTGGAGATATCAAAATTTTACATGCATGTACTCTTTGTCCCCGTTACCCCATATAAATATTATTACAAGTAGTAGCCAAAGACGGAAAAAAATTTAATATCCATCGATGAGAAGTTGACTGGCTTCGGAAATTATGGCACATCAATGCAGCAGGAAACTCTACAGCAAAGAGCAGAAAGTGAGACCGAACGGCACACCCCGATGTAGACTCATGGCCAAGCCCCACTGTTTGGTGAAAACAGCAAGATCAGGCCAGTGAGTAGAATGCTCCCATTTGGTTACGATGTTTGTTTGTGTTGTACATGCCTGAAGTATCTCTGAAAGGACATTCAAACGCCTGCTGAGAATGGCTGCCCTGGGGCGCAGGGGAGGCCTCGGCGGTGAAGGACCAGCGATAAGTGGGACAGACATTTCTCACCAAGTATCACTTCAGGCTCTTTGTATCTTTTACCATTTCTGTGCTGTGTAAAATCTTTTAACTTTCAAAAGAGAATGTCTTTGTGTTTAGCATTTAGAAGCTTCATGTCCTTCTTTGATGTTGTCCTTTACAATTTTTACACTGCTTAGAAAAACATGACTGTTTTACTTTCCCACGCAGCATGCCTATTTCAAGAGCAATAGTTAAATTTCCAGTGTCTCTGTCCTGCAAAAGAATGTATAGCTTCTCATTACCAACACCCAACACATTTTTTGATATAAACCCAGAGCTTATAATGGATGAAGATGCTCTTGCAAGAAATATGAAAATGGGTCTTATTAAAAATATAGTAATGTATTTAAAATGTATAGGAATTTCTTACCTATCCTTTCCCTTATCTTTTCATTCAGCTTTATGGGGGTGTTTGTTAAGGAGGCTCAGAGAGTTTGCCGTCGGCTTAGGTGAGTGGTGGGAAGCAGACGCCAGGGGCATGGGTTTTCCTTTTGGCTCAGGAATACCAGAGGCAGTGGAGAGCGCGTGGAGAGGAGGCTGGCGACCTCCGTGACTTACTTCATTGTAAAATGGGCTGTTGGTTCCTTCCTTCACTGTGCTTTGCTTCTTCTCGTCCCCGATCTCAATGGTTACCACTGGGTCGATGTTCTCGCCCACCAGCTGGCGGGCCTCGATGACGGTTATGGCAATCTACAACACAAGGCAGCGCAGGCGCCGGGGTGGGGCCTGGCTCTCCCTTCACACAGGAAGCACTGCAGGGGGGAGGGGACAGGGGGGGGGGCGCAGGGGGGGGGCCACTGGTAGGAAGAGTCAATCACTTACTTGATAATTTTGGGATCTGACCTCCCCATCGTGGATCTTAGTCATCAGTTTTGATCTATTAAAAGAAAGTTTAACATATATATTTCATCAGGTTAGATCATATTTTAGATCCGTAAGCCATGATAATATTTCCCTAGGTATTTCTAAGTACTTTTATTTATATTGTATCACATATTCTCTTTACATAGTTACATCTCTGGGGGAGATAAGTATAAATGGACAAGTGACTTAACTGCTCCATAACTCAGTTTCCCCATCCTAAAAGCGGAGCTAATGATAGCACTTAACCACATGAGGTGATTGCTAGAATTTAATGATATAATGCGTGTAAACATTTAATCCAGGACCTGGCAGGAATAAGTGTCAGCTCTTATTGTGCGTATGGTTATCAGCACGCTTTATCTTTTATTTTACAGAAGGAGAAACCGAAACTCCTCAGCAAGGCGGCGGCGGCAGAGCAGGGTCTCAATAAGGATGTCCCTTGGCTCCTGTCTGATCCTTTCCACAGGACCACTTTGCCGTTTCCATTAGATATAACAATTCTGTTTCATGATTGCATTTGAAAAAATGGATAAAAGAGAAAATTGGAAAGAAGAATCAAGATGCTGTCTCAGTGGGATTTCACATCCCAGAAGATTCCCTGTATCTGGGCTGTCACAAGTAATAGAAAACAGATGTGCCACACCTGGGTTTAGAGACTGGCTAACAGCAGAAAGAGGAAGAACCCTGTCACAGAGGCGACCCGGCAGGAAATGAACTGCACCTGAATTCCTTTTAAATTCATTCTCTTGTCTTCTCACAATACCACCTTGCATCTGACTCCATTCCATTTCTCCTGATAATTGAGTCCAGCAGAGAACAGAGTAACGAGCAAAAATCTCAAGGCTTTGCAGTCAAACTGATTTGAATTACAATGCTTGTTCTCCCCAGCTTTCTCATCTGAGAGTGGAAATGATAATTCCTACTACTTAGAGATTCAAGGAGATAATGCGTGTAGGGAAGGGTAGATTTCAAAAGGTACGTGTTTGTTAATAAAATGGCAAATTTCTACCAGTCATTTGTTGTGAGGAAGCTCTCTGATTTCCTCAGAGGAAAAAACAACAAAGATGAAAACCATCATCTCAGCCCTGGCAAAGCTAGTGGTCTACTCAAGAGAGAGGACCAAAGCACATGAAGAGAGAGCCGGTAGGGATAAAATGTGTATAGAGAAAAACGCCACAGTTCAGAAAAGAGAGAAGTTCCTGAGAGCTGGGCCCGCAACAAAGATGCCCCTACAGGGGTTGGATGTGAACTGGGCATCAGTTGCTGGGTAGAATTTTAACTGACGGAGAATGTTCTCACCAAGGGGAAAGGAAAAGTCTACCACTCCTTGCTTCTCTTTGTCCTGCCTTCCTCCGTTCAGTGCTACTACCTGGTGAAATAGATGGCGAGTAAGCCCTTAAAAGCCACTTAAAAAGAATTGAAATTTCTCCCCATTCAGGGGTGGGGGGTTGGGCGTTGTCACAGGGCCGTGCAGGGGGAAGGGGATACTGCAGGGAGTGTGTTCATGCTGGTTTAACGTCTTCTGTTAGAGGTCAGCCTCTGCGATATCACCCACCCCTCCGCCCCTTACACACACACTGCCTTCCTGTCATGGCGTTGTGGTAACAACTCAGGGTCTGCCACACGGAGAGGCACTGATTTTCGCTGAGAAAGACGATGGGCGGAGTGAGGAACTGTCACAAGGCCGAAACCAGTGGAGACAACCACAGCAAACTGAGAGCGCTGGTGGCTCCGACCGCTGGCTTCCTTGTGTCCACGCCCTTTGCCGTGTGACCAGCATGGTGTGGGCTGGTCTTGTGACCTGCACTGGCCAATAGCCTGCAGCAGCCATGACTTGCCAATTCCATGACCTGTACACTTCCACTCTCTCTCGGAATGCTGCCATCACCACCACGGGAACAGACAGCCTGTCGGAGGGTCCGATACCATTGGGAGGACAGCCCCGTGGGCCCAGCTGAAGCAGACCTAGCCCAGCGCACCACCAGCCAGCCCTCGCACTAAAATCCATGGAGCTGCCAAATGACCACAGACACATAACCGACGTATCTGTGACTATCCGGCACTTGGAAAACTACCCAGCTAGTTTACAGACTCATGAGCAATCATACATGCTGGTTATGTGGAGCCACTGAATTTGGGGGTTATTTGCTGCACATCAATAGCTAACTGATAGCACACATTGCATGCAGAAAGCCAGTTTGCGCTGACTTTTTGTCGAGCCATGTAAGAAGCACCTTCTCATTTGGGACAAACACAGAGCTAAGATATCTGGGGTGTTGATGAATTAAAGAGCAGGTAAGGGACAGCTCCCGAGTCTGTCTCCTGTTGCTGCTGCCATTCCCACACTTCAAGGGACACGCAGACCTAAATTCGGGGGATTTAAGACTGGAAGTGGGTAGAGCCAGGACCCGGCCTGCCAAAGGCTGCCCCAGATCAAGAGACCGGCACTGCCACAGACAAAGCTGGACATGAGGACACACTGCGTCTCCCTTAGACTGTTGGCTACTTGCAGACAGTGCCAAGGCGCTAGTCTCCGCCCCCAGAGCCTGCAGGCGCACCTGGCACAGAGGCGGTGCTCAGCAAATGTGTGCCTAGTGCCAGCGCCAACACCGTACCTTCTCTTTGGAGGAGCTGAGGGGACAGGAGGGATAGACGCGTCATCATACATCAAATCTCCTTCTGGTCCTTCCTGGTGAGAAGGGCCCTCCTCTGGTGCTTCAGCTTCACCTTGACCATCTAGAGAAGCCAGAAAAGGAAGAAAACCCTGTTAAATACACACGAGGTGGTGACCTGAGTCTCCACTCTGTGTCCAGCGCTGTGTCGTAAGGGTACAAGGCAACCAGAAGATGGTCCTTGCTAGCATGAAACTTAACATATTACTGACAGAAAGCCAGGCACATATCTTAATTCTCTAAAAGACTATGCATCTTCTGTTCCCCAAATAAAAGAGTATATTTAAATGCATAGTATTATGGAAAGAAAACTTCAGTATGAATTAAAAGACATGTTTTCAAGTCATAAGCTTGCCACAATGAGATGTAGACAAGTAATTTATTCCCTCTGAATCTCATTGGCAACATTTAATGTGCATAAGGAGCTCCTGGAAAACTGTTAAAATACAGACTCTGGTTCAGCAGCTCTGGGGTTTCTAACAGCGAGGTCATCTGGGAGCCAATTTTGAGTAGCAAGGTGATGTAGGTTGAATAATGTTCCCCAAAGATATCAGGTCTTGGTCCCTGGAACTTGTAGATGTGACATTATTTGGAAAAAGGGTCTTTGCAGGTGTGATAAGATTAAGGGTTTGAGATAAGGCGATTATCCTGCATAACACAGGTGGGTCCTACTGCAATCACAGGCATCCTGAGAGGAGTAAGGCAGCAGAAAAGAAAAATTTGATGTGACCGTGAGTTGGAGATTGGGCTGATGTCACCACCAACCGAGGAATGCTACTGCCACCGGAAGCTGGAAGGAGTAAGAAACAGATTCTCCTAAAGCAGAGGGGCCCTGCAACACCTTGATTTGTCCCAGTGACACTGATGGTGGACTTATTTTTTTCTTTTTTTTTAGATTATATTTATTTATTCTTAGAGAGAGGGAAAGGGAAGGAGAAAGAAGGAGAGAAACATCATTGCGTGGTTGCCTCTCATGCACCCCCTACTAGGGACCTGTCCCACAACCCAGGCATGTGCTCTGACTGGGAATCGAACCAGTGACCTTTTGGTTCACAGGCCAGCGCTCAATCTACTGAGCCACACCAGCAGGGGCTGATGGTCGACTTCTGGTCTCCGTTTCCACTGGAGCATAAAGCCACCCAGTTTGTGGTATTTGTTACAGCAACCATAGAACACTAATACACACACATTAAGAAAATTTCCAAACATATTCTTTACACGTCCCCCTCCCCCAACAAGCGGATTCTGATTTAATGTATCTGGAATGTTACCTAGATATCAATTTTTTTTTAATTCTCCAGCTTGTTCTATTGTGTAGCAAATCTTGAGAACCACATCTCAACCAGGTTTTTGGCAAAAACTAAAAAGGGGATGGAACACTCTCCGACACGAAGAGATTCTGCATGGTGTAGTTCAAAGACCTGACTCCAAAAGGTTTGGGTTCAAATCCCAGCCCTGTCACTTTCTGGCTCGAAGATTTGGAACAAGTTACTTAACTTCTTTCAGCCCTGTTTCCCTCACCCCTAAAGCAAAGCAACACTAGCCTGCAGAGCTGTTAGGAAAAGTCAACAAAGTGTGGACAGCCCCTGGCACCACACTGGCCAGATACATGGTGAGTGTGCACTGTGGGGATTTCAAGTTGGGGGACCGAGGGAGTCACTCAAACTTTCTTGGCATTTTCCTCCCTTGCCTATAAAATGAAAGGATTAGATAAGAAAAGTGGTTTTAAACCTCTTAAAAGCGACATAACCCTCTCACAACTGTAATTTTATACCAAACTTCAATAAATGACGCAAGTCCATGCATACCGAACTGTTCTATGTGCCAGGGGGTGAAATTCCAGGCAGGGAGCCTCCCATGGGCCTCCCCACCACCCTCTGCAGACGCCCTGAAGCTCTTTCCCAGAACTCCGGGCTCCACGGACCTGCCAACCCATCAATTTAACAATCTCTAAACACCTTCCAGTTTTAAAGTCTTTTGCTCTCCTACTTTAATCAGCAGCGAGGAAAACAGAGCCAAGCCAGGCAGCAGGAGGAATAATGCGTCCCACGTGCCAGAGGAGCTCAGGGACACGGGCCTTTGCAGGTGGTCAGCAGTCACAGAAAGGACGACCGAATGAACGCAGCCACCTCGGACTCTTCTCTCGCCAGGGAAACAAAAGACAAGCCAGCCAGCAGAGATGCCAGACAAAATGCCAGCACCTGGCTGCTGTCCGGTAGCAGCAAGAGAAAATTAAGTCTTTCTCCTCCACTTGGCAACAAAGGCCTCAAGGATGGGAACCAAACGTTAGCAGTGAACTTGCTCACGTGCCAGAAACTGTGCTTGGTTAGATGCCAAGGATGGGAGACGTAACAAAGCGTGGACCCCTCCCCCTACATCACATGCTGGAGGGTGACACAGACCGGGGATGGAAAGGCGGTCACTGCTAGGGCTGGCACACATGCATTCATTCATTTACTGAGTTACTACCATCTTCTCTCCAATCCACTCGCCACAGAGCATGCAGAGAGCCCGTCTGGAGAAAACCCACCTCAGGTGGCTTTTCTTCTTAAAACCCCTCCGTGGCTTTCCATTGAACTCAGAACAAAGCTGAAGTTCACTGCTCTGTCTGGCTTCCGTTTGGTCCTCCTAGCCCTCCTGTCCTTTTGTTCTGCTATCACTGCGTTCTAGCCTCGCAGGCCTGGTTGGGTTCCTGTGAGGCTAGACAGGAACTGAAAACAAACTCTCTCGTGTTTGGAATCTGTCTTCACAGGCATCCCTCTGTCTGAGTCTCACCTGCACTCCCTGCCTACCCCTGGTGGGCAGTTTCTGTCCCTTGAAGTTTCAGCCTAAATGGCACCTCCCCAGAGAACCTGACCGCTCTCTGACCGCCCTGAAAGAGCTTGTCTGTAGTCTCTGGTGCAGCGCACTGTCTATTTTCTCGGCGCTACTGTTCTCAACTTCTAATGCAGTTCCCTTATCAGGACCCCGACAGATAAGGGATGGCCCATCCAGAACAGGACCACCTGAGGGCTCGTTTTGGAAAGGCGTGGCGGTGGGAAAACCACAGGGGGTTGTGCAGCTCGCTGGGGCTCACAGCAGCAAGTTGTTACCCCTTGCAGGTCCCCCAAAGTGAGGAGAGAGAGCAGCTACCAAAACCTAGATGTTTCGGTAAGCTTCCCTACGAGGAAAGCAACCAGCCTTCAGCTGAGGGACCCCAATCGTGACCTCACGCTCCTCCCTCTCTCAGACCACCTCCTGGGGCACCCCACGGGGAAGGGACCTGGGCGGAGCATCCACAGAAGTTAGCCTCCTGGGACAGAGAACAGGTGGAGAAGGGTGCAGAATAGATCTGGAGGGGCAAACGGAAGAGTCCTACACAGAGCTGTCCCCCCTCTAGACTACCCTGTGCTCACCATTATACACCCAGAACATAGCATAGCACCCAGCCCTCAGCGAACATTCCATCACTGTCTGTGGAGCAGATGAATGAATGGGTGATTGTGGGAGGTACCAAACAAGTCTTTGTTGGGTAACCAATTAACAGAGGAGTTAAGGTAACTGGAATTCTAGACAATTAAGGCATAGCCAGTATGCCTCAAAAAACACAAATATAGAGCCACAGACTTTGCGAATCTCAAAACGTTTCACCCAGAAAAGTCTTAACTTCCCAGGCCAGCCCCACAAGGAAAGACCAAGTGCACTCAGTTCTATGGACTTTGTTTTGTCAGCCTCCTGCAGGGCGGCCCCTGGCCAGCTGGATGGGTGCTGTTTACTTTCCAGGAGGGGGCTGATTCTCTCTGCCCTGTTTGCTTTGTGGGCTGAAGACTATTAGAGTGAGCCACAGGAGCCAGCTCCTCCGAAACACCTGTGGTTGGCTGCCCTAAATCTCAGCCAGCATGCTCCTTCCTCCCCTGCGCAGTGAGGGCTCCTAGCTGGAGGGGGTGGGAAAGCCCAGGCTCTGGTGTGAGACCAACCCAGGCTCAGGAGCCAGCTTCTCCACTTACTAGCTGTGTGGCTTTGGGCAATCCACTCACCCTCTCTGAACCTCTGTTGTAAACCAGGGGCAGAGGAATCTACATTTTAGAGTAATGAATGGTGCATGTCAAGTAGAAAGCATCGGGATCTTATTAAATGTGTCATAGTTATTATTTTTCATAATGTCCTCAAAGGAAGAGACTGTGCCTTATTCAAGTATGTGTCCCCAGGACCTATCACAGTGTCATATTTCAAGGACACCAGGAAAGACCCCACGCCTTTCCTACCCACCCAAAGGTATCTCCTCCTGATACCTTTAATTTGAGTAAATAAGTACTCTGTCTGGCTGCGTGAGGCCAACCCAGCAACCCACGTCATGTCCCTTTGACAAAGGAAGACTGAGACTCAGAGCCGCTGAGTGACGCATCCTGGGCCACAGAGCGTATCAGAGCAGACCCAGGAGCTCGAGTCCAGCTGCCGCTTCTTCCTGGGTCCCTTCCACCCGGGTCCCTTCCACCCATTTGGTCCCATGACCAGGTGAGCGGCCATCCCGGGGCAGGTTGCCTTGGCCCACACCTGCAATTGGCAGGGTCTGAAGACCCAGCAGGCAGCACGTTTCCCGCCTCACCCCCAAGGAGAGTGACCCGCATTCTCAGCCAAGGAGGGATCCGTCCACTTGGCGAGGCCCACAGACCCCAGGGTAGTGGTCAGGTCTCCCTGCCCCCACAAAAGCCTCACCTTGGGCAGCCTTGTTGGCTAGGATTAACCCCTTCTCTGCTTTATTCTTCTTCTTCTTCAGCTTCCCAAACATCCCCTTTCTGAAAAGAAGAAGAAAAACATAAACACGGTCATAGTAACATTGAGTCATGGAGATATGTTAGGAGAAAATGCACACCCGTGCACACGCACGCGCACACATGTGCACATGCACACACAGTTCTCCTGGAAGCCGGCCAGCCTCCCCATCTGCCCAGGACGGAGATCGAAAGACGGGTGTCAGGACGACCTACCCAGGGATCCAGGCAGTTCCACTCGTCTAGAAACCAGGAAAACCCCACAGGAACAGAAATCGTTGAAAGAAAGAAAGAGAGAGAGAGAGAGAGAGAGAGAGAGAGAGAGAGAGAGAGAGAGAGAGAAAGAGAGAGAGAGAGAGAGAGAGAGAGAAAAGAAATTGCACTTAAATGAGGCCTAACCCTAACACTAACAGCACTAGCCAGTACTTCTCCAACTCTCTTCACTCTCCTGTGCACGCAAAACAAATGACAACATTTAATCACGATGCTGATCAGACAGTTGCCCTCTCCTATCCATCTAATCCATAAGGAGCCAAGGCCCAGAGAGGCTAAGTACTGTTTCTAAGGTCACACAGTGTCAAGTGTCAGAGCTACCACTGGAACCCAGGTCTGTCTGATTTCACAGCCCAACCTCTAACCTGGTGGCCTTGAGCCTGCTGGTTCCACTGAGCAGCATGAACACCCTCTCTAGCACCAGGCTCTCAGACCATTTCCAAGGTCAAGAGGCCCTGAAACTCACAGAGGTCACACCACAAGTACACATAAGCTGACACAGGGTATGCGACCTGAAGGTCAGCTACTACCATTATTGTTATCATTAGCCCTGAGCGAGAAGCCGTTTGGGAGCCTCCTTCCCATCTCTGGAAAAGGCCCTAGTACACTGTCTCTAACAGACAATAAAAGCATCCCGACACTCTGGACTCTGGCCTCCTGAGAGAATCCCTTTCTGGGGCTGAGAGACTGAATGAAGAGCATCCGGCTCTGCGTGGAGGGGCAGAAAGTCACAGTTCAGAGGAAAAGTCCTGGCCTTGAGTTGGGCTGGCTGGTGGGCAGCCGCAGAGGTAGGGAGTGGAAGAGCAGGGAAGGCCTGGAGGAGGGGTGGGGAGAGAGCAGCAAAGGCTCCGACCCTGTCCACCTCCATCTCTGCCATCCTGGAGCAATGCAAGGAGAGGGCCCGGACCGACCGACCGACCAGCAGAGTTTTGCACTCTGCTTACATGTTTAGGACGAGGAGGGCAGAGTGCAGAGGCCAGGGTCAGGAACCCCACAGCCAGACTGCCTGGGCTCCAACCCAGCACCATCTTTGCAACCTTGTGCAGGTCACTTAACAGCCCTCAACTTACCATTCTCTGAAGTTTCTTAAAGGAAACTTCCAATAATAGTTCTCGCCACCCTGTTTTCCGAGGACAGTTGCCAGGCCAAGGGCCCACAGCCAGTACCTTCCAAACCCTGAATCGCCCACGGGGCCCCCAAGGGCTCACTACCGTGACCATTTCACAGGGGCAGAAGCTGATGTTCCTGGGCACTTGGCCAATGGTCCCTGCAGACTACTTGGAAGGGCTGAGTTACTTCCATCCTCAAATAGGAAATTGCTTCTAACAAATGGCAGTATCTACCAGAGGGAGACATTAGGTTTCTTTGGGAACATCTTTGCCATCAATGGCCTCAGCATTCTGAGTCTCCCGCTGGGCAGCTGGCGGCTGAGGCACTGAGGCATGCCGGAAACTGCTGCCCGAAACTGCTGCCCGGCAGGAAGGCCGGGAGGCGTCCCACCTCTTACAGACAGGCGCTCCCGAGTGTCCGAAACCAAGAGCCCTTAGCCCTGCTGCCCACCAGAGGCCACAAGGAAGCTTAAAAGACCCTGATGCCTGGAGTCACTTTGAGAGATTTGTAATTGTTTTGGAGGAGACCAGCACCAAGAAGGCCTGGTCCCAGCACAGCTCGGACCCCCTGCAGGGGAACCGGAGAAATGCATCAGAACTGCCCGAAGGATTTACAACCAGCCCGGCTGTCTTGGGTGGGCTGACGTTTGTTTCACAAATACACAGGGTTGTCTGCCCGATCCTGAGTCAGTCGTCAGGAGCACTCCCAGCCTGACTCCCAGCGTGAAAAGCCCACTTGATAAAACTTGATTTCTCCTCCTCGGCCCCATGACATCCACCGTAGAGAGGACACAGAGCTCACCAGCCCAGAACGATCATGCCACTGACATGCTGGGTAAGTCGGTGACAAGACTCAGCTCAGGGGCCACTTTAATCCGCTAGAATGTGGGTGCTGGATGAGCACGTTCGTTCACATGTGGCACAAGGGCATTTCTCCCCTGGTTCACAGGGTGACATTAAAATAGGAAACAGTGCTTGTAAGATGCTACAAATTAGTGCAATGTTGATGACAAGGAAATGGGTTGGAATAGTTCCCTGAATGCATGTAAAATGTTTTAACAAACATATTGAGATTCACTACGTGCCAGGAACACCATTTCACATATGTTGTCTCCTAGGCTTCCCACAACGTATCACCAGGCAGATTTTGTCATTACCCATTTTCACAAACGAGAGGTCATCAGGGGTTCCCAGCGCGTTTGTTGGCATCGGCCAGTAAATCAGGAACACTCTCCTGCAAGTCTCCGGGGCAGGCGCCATCACAACCCCGCCTCTAGTCTGCCCAGGATCCCAGCATGGGAACCCTCCCCCTTCCCCAAATGACGGAGGCTCTGACTTAGGATCTCCTGAATCTCCTCTCTGGGCCACCCCAGGGTAAGTCGAGAGACACACAGAAACCCCCATACCAACCTGGTCTCCTCAGGGCGAATCCCAACACTAAGAATATCAAACGGCGCCCGTGTTAGACTTGCTTCAGCACATCTGGTGGAGGTGGCGGCGCTCTGTGGCGAAACCCAGGGCCCTCACTGCCTGGCACACGGAAAGCAGAGCTGGACAACTGGGGTTTGGGTCTCATCTACACTTTCTTACTCTGTCACGGGCTGGCCACAGGGCTTCTCTCCACTCCAGGCTCCTCTACTCCCTGGGATGTTATTTATGTGACTTAATTAACCCCCATGCTGAATCGTAAAGAGCCCTACTAAGAACTAATGTAATGTTATGTTCATAGCTCAGCGGGGCTGGGTATAGAAAATAGCTTGCAAGCGGGGTCTCCTGTGGTTTCCCACTGTGTCACCAAATTCCCCTACTGGGCTCACCTTTTCTACCTTCAGTGGGGAATAGAAGCTGCTCAGGCCAAAGGACAAAATACTAAGTTAATTGTGTCCATGGGTGTGACCAGTTCTGGCCCCTGCTGCTCTCCTCCCCGCCTCAGAGGACGCAGGATACAGGTGGCCTGTGTACCTCACCCTCGAAACCCAGAGTCACAGCCCCCAGAACTTTAAAAAAAATTTTTTTGGACAGTTTGTGAATTTATTCATGTGAAAACTCTTACAAACTTACAAAAATAAATTATGTCTAATTATATATTTAACAATATTTCTTTATCTGAAAAATGAATTTGCATATAACAGGTCTATTCTAGGAGCCCAACAAAACCAAGGTTTAGCACCATTCTAAGGTATCTGAAGAGCCTTGAGTAAGTTCCCAAATGCCTTCTGGGAAATAGTTCTTGGAAATATCCCATCCGTGTACTTACCTTACTTCTAAGACTAGGATATACTCATTAAGGGCAAACCACGAAACACAGAAACAGCTCCAGTGCGGGCTGTGACAGAGAATGTTAAAATGAACATCTGTGCGACTTCTTGCCTGTGTGCGACTCTGAAACTTGTCTCCCTCGCTCCCTGTGAGCCTCCTATCACAGCTTACCTGTTCGGGACCCCATTTCTTTAGACCACTGATGCTCCACCTTGCCTGCACATCGGGCTTACACAGGGCAGCTTTCTCAGCTGTCCCCACACCACGGCGGGGCCCCACCCCGGGGAGTCTGGTTTCATTGTTCAGCCACAGGGCTAAGGCTCCATGCTTTCGAAAGTCCCTGAGGTGATTCTAATATGCAAAAGGGCTGCAAACCCCTGAGGTTAAGCCATCAGTAACAGTGAGCTGCCTTCTCAAAGAGAAGGTTTATATTTTTTAAAGAAAGCTCAAAAAATAACTTTATAACCTAAAGGAAAACTGGCGTTTAGGAAATTCAGAATACTTGGTGGATATACTTTAGTAGGCTGAATGAACTTCATTGTCTAACCCCAACTTCTCTTCCATTTAAAATCTGCATCCCAGAAAAGAGGCCAGAGAATTGGTTGCCTTTGTTGCTGTGCACAGGATCAGCCCAGTCCTGGAGGCACTGAGCACACAGTGTCCCAGGCAGTGGCTTCAATAAATGGCTCTCAATCTCATGCAACCAGTTTGCTCCTGCTCACTGCAAGTTGGAATCTGCTACCTCACTGAGGTAAGTGAATGTTTCTCTGTTAGGTCTCCATTTTGTGCGCTGGCCATCATAAGAAGATTCAAATGTCACCAGCTCAACAGACTATCACCGAGAGCCTTGATATTCACCTGAGACAGTCGGCTGAATGCACCTCCAAGGATGCCAAGGAACCCCCCTACCTGGGGTTTTCCTACATCCGGGATAACTCAGTAATAATTCAGAGCCAAGTCGTGGAAAGCCAGCCCAGGGCAAGCCTGTCCTTCGAGATCTTTGCCAAACGTCCAAGGGCAAGGCAGTAGGATGGTGCTGCTGTGGGACTGTCCTGGAAAATGGGGGCTTTCCCCTCACATGCATCTCTCTTGCCCTGTGGCCCAGTGAACGTGCCCACTCTTGACCCCACCTTCCAAGGGTGAGGGTCCCTTCTCAACCTCTGGCCACTGGCCTCCCTCCTGTCCCATGCCTCCTCCTCTACGGCTAAGGTGAGCACATGACCAGGTTGGTTGGGGGCAAGGAAAATAGAGAAACAATATTGGCAGATGGTACCAAAGGCTCCACACAATTAGGGCTGCTGGATCCTCCCCAGCCCAAAACGTTCCCTTGCCTGGGCCCCTAAGAAAATGTCTGTTTCCCTCTCCATCCTCTTTGTAGCCAGGCTGGTTGGAGTCCTGATCGCTGTCTCCCAAAGACAAAAGAATCAGCCTTTACGCCCAAAACAGACACAGGCAGCTTTCCAACGTTTGGAACAAGCAGCTCTCTCTCCCTGTATCTCAGCATAAACAGGTCTGCAAACTCCCACCCTTTTTAAGCCTCCTGCTTTTCTTTACTCCCCAAACCTTTCTCTTCCCATTATATTTTGGCAGAGTACGAAACCCACTGATTGACACTCCACTTGGCTAAGGTTCCTATTCCCATGTCACCTTCTCTTCTTCAGGTCTACCTTCCCACAGAGCATCCATATTGTACTGTGGGTCCCTACTTCCGAGTGGGAGTAAGTCACAGAGAAAGGGCTTCTCCTCCCTGCTGCTGGGTGGTCTAGCCTCCTCCCATCTAGCTGTGCCAGCCTTAAAGGTGATGCCTTGCTCTCAACTTCTCAGTGGGTTTGGAACACATGGGGGAAGAGGAGGTTATGGTCATAGCCCTAGGAGCACCAGCACACTGATATGTAGCACATTTTGTCACAAGTGAGAATCATTCGACTCCAAAATGGATAAAAAGAAGGTCTAATGCAATTGCTTCCAAACCTCATTGTTTGGTGCCATGGATATTGAAGACAGACCTCGTGTGAAATTAAACTTCGTACCCACCCGTCCTATAATACGTTCTCTGAGCCTTTAATAGGCTGATGTTCACTGTGACTCTCTAAGAGGATAATACAGTATTCACATTTTTCCAAATTAATGTGATCACATCTTTATCACAGAACACCAAATAGCCTGACACTTTTCGCGGTACCCAGAGAAAGAGAACCTTGGCAACCTATTGTACTCTTCTCTCTTTTAAGACGCTCGTGAGGTGAGCAGTGATAAGTAAGAAGCACTGGGGAAACAGAAATCCCTGGACACGTCTCCCGCGTTCCAGTTTGATTCTACCTCTGCCTCCACCCGGCTCCTGTTCCAGTTCAGTGCCTAGCCGGCCTTTCTGCATCCATCCTCCCTCCTTCCGGCAAGCTAGTCTCCAGTCCGCAGACATTTGCAAACCAGGAGAGGCGAGAACTTCCTTAATATGATAAAGAATATCTATGAAAGCCCCAGAGTTAATATGATACCAATAGTAAATATTGAAAGACTTCCCTCTAAGATTAAAAAAGTGAGACAAGGATGTGCGTTATTGCTCCTTCTATTCAACACAGTATCAGTTCAATACAGTTTGACTATTTGAATGAATAAATGAATTCAGCAGGGCAGCAAGACACAAGGCAATATACAAAATTCAACTGTACGTCTCTATACCAAAAAATTATAAATTAAAATTGTAAATAAAGGTATTATAATAGCATCAAAAAGTTCAAGAATTTAAGAATAAATCTAAGAAATATGAGCAAGACCTCTACACTGGAAATTAGAAAACAAGATAAATGGAGTGATACTCTGCGCTCACGAATGAGAAAGTAATGTTGGGAAGATGTCAAACTTCCCTGATTTGACTTAGAGATTACTATTTCTACTTTGTGCACATTTTCAAGTCATACATTTATGATTGTGTGTGTTGTGTGTGTATGTCATGATTCGGCAAAATGTTCAATTTTTTTAAAGCAGAGGTTTTGGGATCCAAAGCCCTGGCTTGGAATATCAACTCAGCCACCTGCTAATTAGGTACTCTTGAGCAGATCCTCATCCTTTCTGTGCCTCAGTTTCTTCATCTGTAAAATGGAGGATAAGCTCTGTCCCCCTTAGAAGGCTGTCGTGAAGATCAAATGAGATGAGAGATGTAACATTCTGTTTGTAAACACTAAAGTGCTATATCCTACACACATTAATTAAAGGGAAAAACAGGATCAACATCCTGTAAATGTCCCTTGGGGCTCCCCACAACCCGGCCTCAGCCCTCCAGTCCAGCCCTGGACTCCCCAAACACTGTGCTCCAGCCCCTGGGGAGCTCCTCCTGAGGTCACTGCAGTCTTTCACCCATGAACCCTTTCTCCCTCCAGGCCCTCCACTGAAGGTGACTTCTCCCTTCTCCACCTGTCAATACCTAAATCTATATTCTAGGCCCAGCTCAGCTACCTTCTTTTATGTGATGGGTTCTCCAGTTTTGCAAAGAGGAACAAGCCACTCATTCTTCTGGATTTCACTAGCATTTGGTCCTTATCTCTATGATAGCATTTATCACATGGATTGTAACCATATGAAATGGTCATTCTCCTTTATTAGATGCTGAACTTTTGACGGCAGTAAGAATGCCCGGTACACGGCACGGTTCAATGACTATTGGACGCATGGGTAGATAGATGGACAGATAGGACATTCACAGAAAAAGCTCCACAAGAACTCACTGCAAGTACTTTGTCTCTCTTTAACAATATATCATAGCAGACAGAAAAGAGCTAAGGCCATTCTAAGACTGAGAGCATAATGAGAGAAGAGAATAACTCAAAACATCTGTTGATAAGCCTTGCCCTAATAGTTACCGTGGAGCTGTGAAGAAAGTGGAAATCATTCTCTCTGGGGCCTGATAAACCATTTCTTCTCTGTTAAGTGGTGCATTAGATCTGGCTGTCATCCAGACTTCCTCTCCATCCATTTCTTAAAATCACTCCCTTTTCTAATGTATCCTCCTTTTTCTTTCTCTTTATCATGTCTAAATACCTTTTATTGGTCGGCTCTTTCTCTACCACCAGTCCCTTGGGTGGTGATTCAGCAAAAGTACGTGGACCCTATTTGTGTCCCAGCACAAACAGTCCTGGGGTACAGAGATAAGTCTAACCTTATCTCTGGTTAAGTCTTGACCCTCAGCCTTGGAGGGGCTCACAGCACGGTTAGAGGCACAGGAGAGCAGTGCTCTCATGGGTAGGTGCCAAGTGCCTTGGAGAATGGAGGGAGGAATGCCTGACATGGGTCAAGAAGAGCCAAAGAAAGCATCCAGAGTAAGTGATGCTCTGGTTTGATCTTTGCAAAGGAATAAGATCCTGGGAGGCAGAGAAGAGATGGTGGAAAGGATGAACGTGGCTTTAATGCCACTCTGTGTTCAATCCCTTTACATGTGATAATTTATTGAAGGACCACAACAACCTTGAGGGAAGACAATATTCATTTCAGTTTAAAGAGGAGAAATTGAATTAGAGAGATTAGGTCATGCTATGGACTTAATGTCTGCATCCCCCAAAATCCATATGTTGAAGCCCTAAATCCCCCAGTGTGTTGATACTTGAAAGTGAAACCTTTGGGAGGAAATTGGGTTTGGATGAGGTCATGGAGGTACAGCCCTCACATTGGGATAGGTGCCTTTGTAAGAGAATGAAAGGATTGGTTCTCTCTCTCTCTCTCTCTCTCTCTCTCTCTGCCATATACTCTCATCAGATTCTCATTACATAGTCATCACACTGTCCCCAGACACCTCTCTCATCAAACACTGGGTCTGCAGGCGCCTTGGACTTCCCAGCCTCCTGAACTATGAGAGATAGGCATTTATTGTTTAAGCCACCCAGGCTACTTTTTGTCATAGCAGCGCAAATTGACTAAGATGGGCCACTCACGGGTATAGACAGAGTTCAGACTGGATAAGCAGATGAGGGGAACAGCACATACATAGACACTCAAGAAAGCTCCCTCTGAATACCTGGTGGTATTAAGGGTCTTTCCAAGAACTGAAAATCCCAACAAACCTTCTATACTGAGAGATGCAAAGTCATATCTGAGGAAATAACCCCTCTAGCTTCAATAGATACCTTAGGGCCCTATGGGTAGCGGGTGTTTTTCCATATTTGTGAGGCTTCTCTGAGGTGCCAAACAAGACAGCAAGATAAATTACATTGTAAAAGTCCATGCATTCTGCCTAATCTTCTGGAAATACAAAACATCTCAGAGCTGAAAAGTTTCTTTAAAATCATCCATTGCTCCATTTGATGTTTGAATTCCTTTACATCCATCTCCATTAACCCCCACCTATTATTATTGCTTGACTATCTCTGGAGATGAGGAATTCACTACCTTTCTAACTATCCAGTTACTTTAGTCACATTTTTAAAAAGTAGATAGAGCCCTGGCTGGTGTGGCTCAGTGGATTGAGTGCTGACCTGTGAACCAAAGGGTCACCGGTTCAATTCCCAGTCAGGGAACATGCCTGGGTTGCAGGCCAGGGCCCCAGTGGGGGGTGCATGAGGGGCAACCACACATTGATTTTTCTCTCCCTCTCTTTCTTCCTCCCTTCTTCTCTCTGAAAATATTTTTTTTTAAGTAGATAACGGTTCAGTTATAACTTCAGTTGGATGTTTGATATTCAATCAAGAGAAAGCCCTAATGTTTCAGCAGCTACCTGACTTTGTAAGGGAATAAAATAGAGGGCATTTCTTCAGCAAAAGGCCAACAGTAGGACATAGAGGGACAGGAAGCCTTGGAACAGCAGTGCGTAGCAGGCTTGGAAAGGGCTTGGTGAAACTTGGGATTGACAGCATTTCAAGTGGCACTTGGCTCTGTTCTGGAAGGTCTCTGCCATGTGGCACCAGTCTCGGGCACAAGGGTCACACGGGCCTTTCACCATTCTGTTCTCTCCACCAGGCCTGGAGAACGCCTTCTACTGCCCAGCCCCTGAGATGGCATTTACACACATCCCTCTCTGTCAGAGTTCTAGAAAGATGGAAGAACAACTGTGAAATCCAGAGGCATTCAGTATAAAACATGCTCTCTGCACAGCCAGAGCAAAGAGTGGAGGGAAAGAGAGGAGACCAATGGGGCCAGGGAGGTGGGCAGCAGGCAGATTATGCAAGCACTCAAGTCACTGGGAGGGACTTAATTTTGCCTTAAGAACAATAGGAAGTCACTGAAGGGTTCAACAGGGGTACTTTATTCTCTCCCTGTCTAGGGATCCAATCTCCTTCTCTCCACAATCCCACCACTCTCCCCTAACAGTCTCTCCTGGGACCCTCTCTCATAGTTTGACCTGAGTACCTAGCCAGGTGGAACATCACTAAGCTCTCAGTTATAAGTTGCCAGTTGCTTCTCTGACTGGACAGGCCCAGCAAGCCCCCCTGCAGCAGATGCTCCCCAAGGACCTGTGGATGCTCCCTAAGAACTAGTACTTCCTAGTGCTGCGGCTATAAGGTGAGAGGTCTCAGGGGAACAAGGTCTTTTTTGTGTCTTGACAAAGATCCTGCCTCCACATGCCCTCGGGTACTTAGATTTCAGAGGCTGCTTGGGAGGAACAGATGAATTTGGATGGATGCCTGGGCATTACCTGGAGGAAAGGGATAGAGACGCTTTTGGGGTGCAGTGTTATTAGAAATATTCTGATAGATGATGTTTGTCTCTGACTGAGGTTCATTGGCTGGAAAGAAAACAAAGAACCCCAGAATGGTGATGGAGGGATAGGGGGATTCACCTTGAAAATCAATGAGTCTGGATTGGTGGCCGGTGCCCAATACCAAGCCTAGATAGTCATGGAGAAGACCAGCCCTGGTCCAGGGTATGGCCGAGGTTGGGAGCCCCTCCCAACTCTATAGCCTTGATACTGAAAGGGCTGAGCATCCAAGTGCAAACCAGGGGGTTATAGCCTGTGGAAGCCCTAGGACCAGTCTTCATCAAAGATGGACTCTTTTCAATAGGAATATTATTTTTGAGTGACAGAAGCAAAATCTGTGACTACGAATGGATGATTTTGTCTCTTTGTCTACTGCTCTTTGTGCTTCCAGAAAAGCTGGAGAGTAGGAAGGTATACCTTCACGAAAGACAAGATGAGCATTCTTCTAACTCGCTTAAGCAATTACTCGGAATGGTTAAAGACAATGTGACTTGTCTGTCACCTAAGCTAATGAAGCAGGTCATGCCCCCCCCCACGTATTGTTTGTGTCTGTCTCTCCCCCATTAGGCAAGGTGTGGCATATACTGCACTGTTTTGCACATGCTGCATATTCAAGAGGTATTTATTTAAGAAAATACATAAAACTCCGTCAACCAACAAGACAGCCCTGTCCCTTTAGCTTCCAGTGATGAGGAGCTCACTACCTGACACCTCCATAGACTGATGACTACAAACACTCCCCAAACATGCACCAAGGGGAAATGAGAATTCATATTAGTTCCTCCAAGACAAAAGAGTTCAGAGTGAATCATAGTAGATTGATGCCATTTGGGTTAAAAGGAGATGAAATTAGAAATACGAAATTATTTCCATATCTATTTTTGGCAGAATGACTTTAGAAAAGAGGTTGAACAGAAATAGGGGCTAGAAGAAGAATTTCAGATACTTGATGGGAGGGATTATCAATGATCTCAAGCCCAGGTGTCTGCTCAAGGGTTCAGGGGTGACAGGAAGTAAGAGAAGACCAAGTAAATAACGAGGTAGCCCAACATGACCGCCATCCTTCCCCCAACCCCTCCGACCCAAGGGGATCCATTTCCATCAGTTTTATATATTGAGGAGTTCAAGTAATAAATGAACTTTTCAAGCTTGAAAGCCACTAATCAAGATCAACCTATTCATTCAACAGATAGGGAAACTGAGACCCAGGGAAACATAGGAACCAGATCAAGTACTAAGGTCAGATATCTGTTTATTGACATTGCTGTGACATCTGGATGCCCGTTGATCCTGTGCTCACCCTGTAGGCTGCTAAGGCCTCAGCAAGGATGAGCTCCTACAACCCAGGTCAGGCTTGCTGGTAACAGGCACCTAAATCCCATTCATCTAAAAGTTCACTTCCTCCTTCAACAGAGCTTTCATTCAGAACTCTTGGGCATTACATAAAATGCTCCAAGGGCTTAAATATGATAGCCAAGTCACTTTTCTCTGTATACTTAAAAACGGAGTGGGGGGGAGGGATAAAAGGAAAGTCACATCTATTAAGAACAAAAGTAATTCAATCCTGACAGGAAAAAAAAAAAAAAACAACTATGGTATTTCAAATATGATCCACAAAGGATTTTATCTCCGTTCCATGCTTGAGTTCCTTAATGGCTTCTGCAACCCAGAGGAGGAAAAATCTACTTCGTTCGAGTTGATTACTTCCAAGAGTAAAAACTTTAACTAGTGAAATCAAACAAAGCTCTCTAACCAGTCAAAACCTGAACTGTGATGAGGTAGCTCGGTCCAATTACACACAGCTTCCAGTCAGCCATCCCCCAGGCATGATCTCAATTAAAAAAAAAAATCCCCACCAGAAACACATTCCTCCAGATTTCACTGACGTCCGTCATAGAAGGAATAAGCCTAAAGGCTCCTCTCTCACTCACGTAGTCAAACCTGACTCACAAGGCATTGTGGAGGGGCTTGACAGACAGCTTGTCTTGAGGAAGCCTTTTGTGTGAGACTTGCAGGGTCTCAGAAACAACAGAATCCCATCAAACTCTCTCTCCCTCACGCAACCAAGAGGTTCTTGAGGCCTCTGCTCAGTTTCCTCTGAAATTACTTTTGCAAAAGCTAGAGTTGGAGTCTGTCAGAAGGGAGGAGGAAGCTCACCCAGTCCTGCCGAATTCCTCAGAGGCAACTCTCCATGGAGTTTCAGCCTCTGCTCAGGGCCCAGATGTGTGGAGTCCCAAATAAGCAGAGGCGCCCCAGTCCAGTCCTGTCCTTCCCTCACCTTGGAAACACCGAAGAGAAGGGCTCTAAAGCCAGGCCTTTTCCTGGGCCTGCGACGCAGGAGACTCTCAGGAAAGACTACTCTACACAAACAATGAGGACACCCTCACTGACCCCCAGTCTGCTATAGCAACACCAGAGCTGGAGAAGTCTCTGTGTTGAACTTACATGTAACCACGATGTGTCTATAACTATACCTGCTTAAAGCCCCAATTTACACACTGACGAACGCCACCCACATTGAACAAAACCAGGGATGCAGCCAAGACCTGAGGAGGTAAACTGCGTGTTCTATCTGTGAGATATTTCACCCTCCCCCGAGCACTTAACCATACGTGGGACCCTAACAGAAACCCCATGAGGGAAGGAAGACGGTGGTATTTCTGAAGTACACTGGGTAAGACATAGGCTCGGGTCTAACTTCGGCCTCGTAATACTACTTACACTCTGCGTGCCCGGGAGCAAACTGTACAACCTCTCTGTGCCTCCATTTTTCCTTTGTAAGATGGGTATCGAATAATACCTACTTCATAGAGTATCAAGGATTAAGTGAGCTTATATATGTAAAGCACTTAGAGCAGCTCCTGGCAAGTGAGAGAAAATAGCTACTATTATTCTTAAGACAAGAAAATCGAGGCTCACAAAAGTTAGGCAACTTGCTCAGAGTCACCCGCTAAAAAGCAGCCACACTGGGGCAGGGCCAGGTCTCCTCACGGTTTGCTGAATGCTTTTCCATCCAAATCACACTGGGATTGAGCCAGCAAAGAGGTATTCATTGTATGATGTATAATTTATTCACTATATTCATCCACTTAATTATTTAATTATCAGTCTTCAAAGTGCTCCGGGACAGTCATAACAGCTACTGTTCATTATGCATGCAGGATGAGACAGGCATTGGGCTAAAGGTTCCACAGACATTTTTTTTTCATTTAATCATCCCAATAACCGTTGACATTTCCATCTCTTTTGCAGATGTGGGAGCTGAAGTCTAAAAGGTTAGTAACCTGCCTAAGACCCCCCAGCCGCGAGCTGCAGTCGAGCTCTGGCCTGACAGGCCTGCACTCTGTGCTACCTCGCAGATGTCGGTCAGGGCCACAGATTTCAAGCACCTACCAAGAGTCAGGTCCTGTGCAGCCCCCACTTTCCCAGCTGCTGAACACTGCAGTTCAGAGAGGCTGGGGAACTTGCCTACAGCCACAGAGCACCCTGTGTTCTGGGCTCTGCGCACTGTCTGGGACCTCACCCATGACGGCCCAGGTCTCTAAGCACAGGAGGAGCAGCTCCCCCTTCCCCCCCACCCCCTTCTCCCTACTCCCTTTGGGCATCTAGGAACCCAGACTGTAGCCAGAGAGAGTGCAGACAGAACTCAGTAATAAGAAGCAGAGCAATGGGCCTCACCTTGACCAGCAAGGGCTCCCAACCGTGTCCAGAAGTACTCGCACTCACTGATTTCCAGGACCCGAGGCAGGTCAGCAGGGCAGGAGGCACAGCGCCCAGCACTAGTCTCCGGAGGAGAAAGGCTCCTGCCTAGAACACTGGTGCCCAGCGGGGTGGATACAAGGCTGCCCCATCCCAAGGGACAGCACCTCCCAGGAAATGCCCTTTCTGCATGTTCGCCCAGCAGCGCCCTATCTCTGTTTGAAATTCTGCGCCCTCTGTGTGGCCTGGCCGCCAGAGCCCAAGACTCTGATTGGTAAACACAGCAGCTCAGAGCAGGTCCGGAGAGGAGGGGCCCCCAGTGCGTTTTATTCCAAGTCAGGGGGCCACAGGTTGGTCAAGGCACAAAGAACCTTCACTCCAGACAATGCCCCAACCCATTCGTGATGCATTTGTGCTGTTCACTTTAAAAATAATAACAGTTAACATGTATAAAGCATTTTACTTGGGTCCAGTTCTAGATCCTTCTATAAGTACTATTCTCTTTAAGCCCCACAGCAACCCCAGAGGTAGGTATAGTCCTGGAGCCTCAGAAGGGTTTGAACTGAGGCCACGTGACCTCAGAGCCTGTGATCTCAGGCCCTCCGTGCTGTGACATTTCTTTAGGACTTAGGTTTTGATGTTACTTCAAAAATATCAAGTTTACAAAGAACAAATGTAAATAAAATGAAAAGAAGGTATTTTTGTAGGTCAAATGCCTCAGAAACCACGACCTGTAGGGGGCTGAATGGTGTCTCCCTCCCCCGCAAAAAGATATATCCAAATTCTGGAAACTGTGAATGTTCCCTTAATTTGGGGGCGGGGGAAGGCTTTGCAAATGTAATTAAGTTAAAGATCTGAAGATGAGATGGTTCTGGGTTACCCGAGTGGGCCCTCAACCCAGGAACACGTGTCCTTACAAGGAAGAAGAAAGGAGAAGTCACAGGGTGGAGTGATGTGAAGACAGAGGCAGAGCTTGGAGCGATGTGGCCACAGCCAAGGAGACCTGGAGCTACCAGACGCCTGGAAGAGGCAGGAAGGACCCTCCCCTGGAGCCTTCGGAGGGAGCTTTGATTTCAGATTGCTGGCCCCCAGAACCATACATTTTTATTGCTTTAAGCTGCCAAGTTCACGGTCATTGGTTATGACAGCCCTAGGAATTAATATACTGTCCTGTGTCACTTCCTTGCCCTTCTTGATAACACTGTAGGAAAGGAAAGCGTATTGGGCACCTCGAGGGGAAGGCCGGGAGGTCACCGACAGCAGGCCAGGCGGAGGTGTAAGAGCCTCTGAGGTGCAGACGCTGAGGGAGGGAGGCAGTCTCCCGGCCAGGGCAGGGGTTCAGGGGGAAGGCTGGGCAGGTGAGGACTGAGTGGGCTAAATAGTGCTTCACCGGGCAGCCTCCTTCAAGATCCCCAACCTCCAAAGTACTGACCACTACCAGCCTTCTTTCTTCCCTACCACTTCCTCCATATTTCAACTTACTATCATCCTATCTTTGTTGTTGACTTTATTGGGGTGACATTGGTTAATAAAATTATACAGGGATCAGGTAAACAATTCTAAAATACACCATCTGTTCACTGTATTGTGTGTTCACCACCCTAAGTGAAGTCTCCTTCCATCACCAGTTATCCCCCTTTACCCTCTTCTACCTATCCGCACCCTACTTTCCCTCCAGTAACCACCATTCTGTTGTCTCTGTCTATGAGTGTTGTTTTGTTTTTTGCTTAAACCCTTCACCCTTTTTCACCCTCTCCCCTCTGACAACTGTCTGTCTGTTCTCTGTATCTATGAGTCTGTTTCTAGTTTGTTTGTTAGCTTATTTTGCTCATTAGATTCCACATATAAGTGAAATCATCTGTTACTTGTCTTTCTCTGACTGGCTTATTTCACTTAGCATAACACTTTCCAGGTCCACCCATGCTGTTGAAAGGGTAAGATTCCCTTCTTTTTACGGCTAAGTAGTATTCCATTGTGTAGATGTACCACAGCTTTTTTTATCCACTCATCTACTGATGGGTAGTTGAGGGGTTTCCATAGCTTGGCAATCGTAAATAACACTGGAATGAACACAGGGGTGTATATGTTCTCTCAAATCAGTGTCTTGGGGTTTTTCAGATACATTTTTGTGGCAAAGCCTTGCTGAAGAATTTGTTCTGGAGTGAATGAGAAGGTGAGAAATTACAATTGCCTCTTACATTCGATGCATTCACATGCTTTTATTCTCTTATTCAATTCTAGATATCCCCAGAGTAAAATTTCCAAGGGTCTAGCAGGGAGTCAGGAGAACCAGTTCCTATTTTTGTTTTTGTTTTTTTACTTGCTATTTTATTTGCCTGGACTAACTCCTTCATGCTCTTTAATTTTTGTAAGAAAATGAAAATAGCTTCTACCCCTTACCTTTGAAAATAGGTAAATTGATAAATTGGTACTGTTCTCTGTAACAAAGTTCTAATGGGAACACAAGATGCTCTTCCGGCTGAGGGATCTGTCCTGAGCTTTTGAATTGCATCAGACTGTAGCATGTGTCTTTGCCCTTCACAGTGGTGATGACTAACTGGCTCTTCTGTGAGTGAGTTATATTTTAGACAAAGGAGGAAACACAAAATCATTCTTGGCTTTGGGCAATTAATATCATTTTATTGACTCATAGCTACATAAACCACAAATGAGTGTGCAGAGGACTGGCTTTAAGGAGAACTTTTTACATCAAAAGAATGCTCCGTCTCCTTGATTTTTTGGTGCCTTTGTTAAGACAGGGTTTCCTCTTGTTTTCAGATTTGACTCATGCCACAGATAAGAAGCTCAAAGGTGCCTGTGAGGATATCGGTTCATTGTTACAAGGTGTCAGTCACTTTGAGGCCCTGGAGGCCACGGAATTAAACATTAAGTACACTAGAAAGAAAAGTAGAATTACAATTCACACTTTCTTATATAAAGACTTTGAGATGCAAAATCATTTATTCAAGATTGCAGACAAACTTTAGTAATTTCTTAAATAACTGGGAGTTGCAATTTTATTCTCAGAAAGTAAATCCCTTCTTCAAAAAAAAAAACAAAGAAAAAAACAACTAAGAAAACAAAACTAAGAAAAATCCTGTGTGGTTGGAAAACCTTATCTTCTACAATCTCTATCCCCAAATTTATATATTTTTCATATATTTTACATAGTTCATTCAGGAGGGATGCTCTTATACTTTTCCTTAAGGCTAGTCTGAATTTTGCTATGTTGTAAGTCTTATGACATACATTCTTAAAGCTGGTATTTAAGACCTTATGTCTCTAATAATGACCAGTCGATATTAGAGCAAGATGCATGGCTGTTTATACAACTGATCATTAGTCTGTTAAAAGAAGACATTTCTATGTCTCTTTGGTCTCATAACCATTTCTATAAATAAACAAATCTACAGTACAAAAAAAGATCCCCAACTAAGTCCTGGTTATCCCCAGAGCATTGGGCCTTGGCTCAGGGTTCACAGGTAGAGGGTAGGCCTCCTAGGGAGTGCATCCCTCCTCCCATTCTTGATCATGGTAGATTTGATCTCGATAAGAACAAACATCATCAGAGATCGTTGAGTCCCAGCTTTACACGTCACAAATGGGAAAAGTGATTACTAAAGTGGGGAAGAGGTTTAAGGTCACACAGCTGGTCCTGGCTCTGTCAGATCTGGAACCTTACATCCTGTCCCCTAAGCTGATGCCCTTTCAAGAGAACCAAACCTCCTCCCCTTGTCTGATCTATTTTTCACAAAAGAAGAGCCTGTGGGACTTGTGTTCTGTGCTGTTTTAAAGACGCCAGCCCCAGGGGACCCAAAGCATTCTGTAGCTAAAGCGCAAATCCATCCTCTTAGAATTTAAGTTTAATCTCAATTAACTTCATATAAGTTAACTTCTTCTTGCTTACACAATGATGCCCTTATCATGAGGCTATGCTTGATTCAGATACAAGCACACATCATAACTACAGCAGATGTTCAGTAATAAATGTTTGTTGATTGCTCATTACATGGGAATACCGAATGCACAACACCACAGCCCTACTGAGACTGTATTCTCTGTTCCAGCCAGCTCTTCATACCTCTCAAGCCAAGAACATGGAATCTCCCGGAAGATCTCTATCCAGGACCTCTTCAGGACTCATCTTTTAACCCCCTTTCCTAAAACCACTGATGAACTCACAACTGTCATTGCACCTATTATTAAGTCACCCTCCATTTTCCTTAGAAATGCCCTGCCTGGGTGTGTATCACTCTTTGGAGATTGCTGTTCTAAACCATGAGTCAGCTTAAGTAAATGGTGACTGCTCTAAGAGTGACCTGGCAAGTGATCTTGCTCTACTGATATCGTTCAATAGCTGGAAGGAGAAACATAGGGAGGTGTCTTATTTCCTTGTCATTATCCTCATACTCCAGTGGTATCAATTGGATTTCTTAGTGGTAAACTACAGAAACCCTCCCTGGCTAGATTAAATAGAAAAGGACTGTTAAAGGATATCAGGTTGTTTTCTGTTTTTGAGGGGGCCCAGAGAACCAGGCTTGAGGACTACAAAGCTAGGAGCAACGACAGTTTCACACTACAGACAGCCACTGGGTTGACCCCATCGCTGGTCAGAGGGTGCTGCTGGAATCTCTGACACTGCCCTTTCTCAGAAAGCAGGACTATTTGCCTTTCTCCTCACCAGGATGGTTCTATGCTGCACTTGGTTATTTGTGTCACTAGCTTTCAATTTAGAATCTCAAAAGCAAGCATGTGATTGGTGCAGCCTAGTCACATGTCTGCATCCTAGCTGCAAGGGAAGCTGGGAAAGCAAGTTTATGGCTTTTACCTTGGGAAGAATTTATAACAGAAGTCAGAAGGTGCAGAGCAGTCAAAAAGAAAAACAAAGATCCTTTCTACAAGCAAAACAACTTCACCACCAGACTGCTGTGATATTAGTTAATCTAAATATTCTCTCTTCAAAGTTGAACATGTTGGAATATTCATCTGTGATATTTTTGTGTGCAAAGGTAAGCATTTATTAAGAATTTGTAGAGAAGACATGAGAAAATTTATTCCAAATTGCATTAGTGGGTAATTTACAAATCAACAAAATTCCTGATTCATATTCAAGTGTTAATAGAGAAATTAATACTCTTGTCTAACTTTTATCATCATTTGCAGCAATTATATAAAGCCACCCATTATGCATTACATCAATTTCCAGAAAGAAAAAAAAACAGTGAAAAGAAGTCATCCTGAAACACCAATTCAAAAGAACCTATGCACCCCAATGTTCATAGCAGCGTTATTTACAATAGCCAAGTGCCCATCAGTAAATGAGTGAATCAAAAAACTGTGGTACATTTATGCAATGGAATACTATGCAGCAGAAAGAAAGAAGGAACTCCTACCCTTTGCAACAGCATGGATGGAACTGGGGATCATTATGCTAAATGAAATAAGCCATGAGGTGAAAGACAAATACCATATGATCTCACCTATAAGTGGAATCTAATGAACAAAACAAACAAGTGAGCAAAACAGAACCAGAGACATGGAAATAAAGAACAAACTGACAGTGACCAGAGGGGAGGGGGAGGAGGATCATGGGCAAGAAGGGGAACATGTACAAAGGACCCATGGACAAGGACAGTGGGGAGGGGATTGTCTTTGGGAGCAGGGGTTGGACAGGGCAGGGGAGAGCAGGGGTGGGGGGGGATGGGGACAACTGTAACTGAACAACAAAAAAATAGAAGTCATCAGACAACTTTAGAAACACAGTGACACAGGGAGGAACACGGTAGCAGTCAGTAAAGCTCCAAAAGAACAGCAACTACTCTGATCCAGCTCTCTAACCAAGGCAAGTGCAGAGCATTGAGAAGAGACAATAAATGTAATCTAGTTTTCTTTTGTCAGGGCTTTGAATCCTGTCTTGAACAATGTAGGCATCAATAAAGGAAGATAATACCAGGTAGCCTACCAGTGATTAACCAGAAGTACAAATTTTGGGAAAAGCATTAAAGGAAGATTTCTGCAAAGACAAATGGTGCTTCCACAAAAGATGGTGTGAAGATTTTCAAAATATAATATATTTACTATAATCAAAGCCAAAAACTAACTTAATAAATGAAAATTGGGTTGCCCTTGGATATGTAAGCAAAGCAGTGTGACTTCTATCAAGGAATCCTTACCACTCAAAGGCTGCTGGGTTTACTGTTGCTGCAGAGTTTCACCAGAGACATCAATGGTAGGAAGAAAATTTTTTTCATTGAGCCTCTTACCTCACCCAACAACTGGATTCTAGGTTCATTATTAGGACAGACTTGCCCAATTATTTCAGACAAACCATGAGTTTGAATAAATTTTTTTGCCCTCAAATGGGATTGGTTGTAGATGCCTCTTGAGCTATTGACTCACTTCCATGATACAAAAGCAGGCTCCTGCTATTGACTGGTTTTTCTATAACCCTAGACAAATTACAAAATTTCTCTGGGCTCCAGTTTTCTTACCAATCAAATGATGACAACACTGAAACCTGTCTCCTAGGGTATCACGAGTAGTAAACTCATGCATGTCAAGTGCTTCCTCCAGACTAGTGCCTGACACATAACAAATGTTGTATATTACAAGCCCCAAGTCTTTGGGGTCCAATGTGTATACAATTCAAAACCTTTCTGATTTTAAGGAGATAGAGAATTAAATAATCTCCCATTAGAGTCTGAGCCCCCATTCCATAATCAACTGTATTAATATTTGTATGAAACATGTGACCATTCACATTAACTGGGATAAAGACAATAAGTAGCTTCATATCAGGTTCTACAGCAAAACAGTCTGTGTTAGAGAAAGTGTTCAGTTTTCAGAGCTGTATGGACTTAGGAATTGTGAATAAGGGGTTGTGGTCCAAACCGTGGCTATTCACAGCTTAAACTCTGTGCCGTTTGCCTTATTCTCTATCTCTTTGGCTCCCTGAAGTCTTCCACATCTCCTGGGTTTCTGATCCATCATTGTATTGCCTTTTTACAGCCTTGCCCTAATACCTGATAAGACTTTCCTCTTCAGCCATAACCTAAACTTACATCCTGCCCAGTTCAGCCCTCTCTGTGATGACCTCCAGAGCTGCCCCTCAATATTCCTTCCACGCACGCTCCAGTCACCTGCACAGAACAGGACGATTTGACCTGTTGGCCTGGCAAACTGAGTATGCCAGCTCTTTCCAGGGCATATGGGCATCACCTTTGTCCCGGAATCCAGAGGAAAGAAGGCCATCTGGATTACTAAACACAGTACTAACCTACCCTCCCAGGGCAGTCATGCAAAGAACGCTCAGTGAAGTCGCAACAGAGTCTCTCTAACTTCCAGGGATGTATGACGATCACCCCAAGCCTGAGAAACATTCCTGAAGCATCCATCTGGGAATCACCCCCACCTCTCCACGAAACTCTAATGCTTAGCTGTTCAAGTTCTACTCTGGGTGTTGATTTACACTGCCATTGGCAACCATGAGAAGTCAGTGGGGACTTAAACACCTTCTCTGTCATCCCCCAGTGAGAGCTGAGCAGGGCCAGCTTCATCCTGGATATGCAACCTCTGTAGCTGCATGGGCACCATGTTCAGACAAGCGTTATACTTTCTTCAAGGTTCTGCTATAGCCATCTTGAAATTTCTAATAATAATTGAACAAAGGCTCTTATATTTTCTTTTGCACTGGGCCCCACATATAATGTACCTGTTCCTGGAGCTAATGTTTCTAAGCAAAGCATTCTATTACTTTCAGAGGGGCCATTCAAATGTGTCAGGGAAAGACCAGACCACCCTGTAGGGCAACTATCTCTAAGGAAGGGTTGATACCCTCTGGAGCCTGGGCAAGGCCATGCATTGTGGTACAGGAAAGAAATACTGAAGCTTCTATTTATATATATTTACTTCATCATTGTTCATCTCTATTTTTGAATGTTGTCCCTGCTTCCTTTTTTTCCTTCTATCACATAGTAATAGAAACACCAGTTTTTAGCTGGACACATAGCCATGAACATTACAAAATTACATTTGCCAGCATCCCTTGCAGCTTGGTGCCTTGCATTTGGATGTGGCTATGTACTAAATTTTAGCCAATAGGATGTTGGTTATTGTGATGTTGTAACTTCCAGCTCTCTCCTTAAATATAGGGGTCCAGCTTTAGAACTCTTTGTGGGGAACAAAAATATGTGCTTGAGTTTCTGTCTCTGATAACTTTTCCTCCATCTCCATTCTGCATACCAGCTCATAGGATAGAAACACACTAAGCAGTAACCCCTCCACAGGACAGGAAAAGACGTGGCCAAACAGAGAACAAAGAGGTCAAGACAAAATGGTGGAGTCCGTAGAAATCTCAGATGTTGTGTTTTGGAAACCAGGACCAGTCAATGGGATTTAGTGGAAAGGAGGTAAAGGGAAGTTTGAATAAGTCAGTGTGGGTTTGAATCCTAGCTCCACCACTTATTAGCTACAGACTCTTGACCAATGTCTGAGAGCATCTACCTCGCTGGCTGCTGTGAGGGCCAACGGGATCAAGCAGGAAACAGAAAGACGTACCACCAATATTCAGAGATCCTGGCGTGTTTCCCACCAAGATCAGGAGGGAAGCACAGCCCACCAGCAGCACTCACTACAGCCAGAAGGTTACTTTCTTAGAGGTTTTCCCCTTTTTCCATTTCCTTCAAGCCCATCTGCCCTCCAGTGACTCAGACAGAAACCCTGCTGTTCTCTCCAGCTACAGATGTTATCTTCTGGCATGTGGAACAAACGTCCCCTGCCCCCAGCTGGCAGCCAGCCCCAACAGAAATCATCCCATAGCTTCCCATACCTACGGGGGATGTAGTGTGAGCCACCAGCCTGTACACAGGTGGCAACTGCTGGGATCAAAGTCCAACAAGGTGGCGAGGCCACGGGAAGGGGTGGGAAGGAGGTGGCTTGTTTCAGGTCAGCCTTGAAAAAGCCTCCATGCAAGGGGCCTGGAGGCACCAGGTAGGACACAAGTCCTTACTGGCACCAGCCCCTGGATTGCCTGGTCTGTCATCCACTCTGGTACTTTGAATGATGGGTCTAAGGAATAAGCTCTGATGTATAGGTACTCAGGGCTGGGTAGGGAGTGGAAATGACACCTGTGGACCCCAGGAATGGGACCTGCAACCAGCACAGTCACACAGGGCCCCAGGCTCAGAAAGGAACCAGCACGTGGGGTTAATTCTCTGTGATCACCATCTTGATTTCTTCATAATTTTGTCTTTGAATTTGTGTTTTGTAAGTAAAGTCCGATGGAACAATATCACATATGCCAGGGACTGAGCGCCTCAGTTCACGTGTGTCTCTCCCACTGCATCCTTGCAAGACAGACATTTGACCACCTGCTCCCCCTCCAGGGGGCAGACAAAGCCTCAGGCCCCTGTGAGGGCCTTCTTTATCTCCATGACTGAGAGAACATGATATTAAATGACAAATTTTAAAAACAACATGACAGGTTGAGAGAGAGACAACAAAAGACAGAAGGTGCATTTTCCCCCTGCCCTTTGAGCAAAAGGCCCTCCATTTTCATTTCGCACTGGGCCCCACACATTGTGTAGTTGGCCCGGCCCAAGGACATGGGGTTTCGTGTTGCCCAGGCCCTGGGCCTTGAGCAGAGGTGGCTCCTCCAGGCATGGCCTTGCCACGGCAGTCCCCTGAGAGCGGTGATCTGCACGGCACTGGAGGTGCTGGTTACCCTGCAGGGCACTTGGCAAGTAGATCCTGCTCAGCCGCACTAGAAGCAGATTCCAGGTTCTACAACTGACCTTCATCACATGCCTCCTGGACAGTTCTACTTTACATAAAGGGTGGCTGCAGAGCAAGCCCTCTGCTTGAGGAGGCCCAGCCTGGACCAGTACAGAAAAGAGGAGGTCCAGGGGAAATAGCCTCTGAGGACCGGCCTCCCTCTCTCTGCCTTGAGCTCCAGCCACTCTGGTCCACAGTGCCCCCGGAGCTCTCCCAGCCTCCAGCCTCTTCTGGGGAGATCTTCAGGACCCCTCCCTGACTGCGCAAGCAGTTCCTGCCCACCCTCGAACCCCCAGCTCAAGTGAGAAGCGTCCTCTCCACCGGCTAGCACTCTCCGCCCACCCTGAGAGTCATCTGCCCCTGCAGCAGGGCTCCCCTGGAGCAAGTTCCTTTGAACTGCAACTCCTGTTGGCTGCTGTGGGTCCGCCTGGGGCCCCAGCCTGGCCCCAAGCCTCCCACCGAAGCTGAGCGGAAAAGAATCTAGTCCCTCCCTCTGCCTTAGGCAGGTCTAAGAGGCAGCTTCGCTGCTGAGAGTCCAGACTTTTTTTTTTAAGTTTTCAGTCCAGGTTATTTTTAAGGCTCCAAAGCCAGGTCACTTCACCCACTTTCCCTGAAACTTGTCCCAACACTCAGTGACCCTCTCACCCAAGAGCAGTCCCTCATCAGCTCTCTCCCAAACTCTTCCTGCACTGTCCTACCATTGTTCCCTGAGTTTTAAGTCCTGTTTGCAGCTGAACCTCGACCTCCCAGACCTTCTCTTGTCTTTGAATGGCCCCTGATTCAAATACGAATTAAACTGTGGACAATTTTGACCTCAGCCTTCTCATTGCTAGGAATTTATCCCGAGGGTGTGATTGCACAAATTTTTAAACAGGCAAAGTAGAATATACAAGGATTTTTATTATGGAATTATTACATTAACCAAAAATGGGAAACAATTCAAGTATCCGTCCATGCAGGACTAATTAAATAAACATGTTTTGTATAGACAGCGGAATTCCATGCACTCATTAACAAAGGCCGTGCGGGTGTGTGTTTATGGAATTGAAAGCGCGCCACCATACCAGCCCTCTGCACACGCTTGATTAGTTCACGGGGAAAACGCGAGAAAAGGATTCAATACTCACGGAATGCTGTGATGAAAGAAACCACAGAGGCCGCGGCCCCTTTTTAATGTTAAACTGTTCTCTTCCATCACCCAGCTGGTAACAGAACTTTCAGGGTAGGCTGATAATGTTCAGAGGAAAAGTGGATTGCAGAAAAGCATGGATGATGTGACGCAGTTAATATTTTGAAAATGTGTATGTAAATGCCTATAATAAGATGCCTGAAGGGATGTTTAATCAAAAAAAAGATGAGTATTAATCTCTGAGACATTGGATTTGGGATTCATTTTACTTTCACCTATATGCCTTTGTCTGTATTGCTTTACACTTTTATAAAAGCTGTGTAGTATTTTTACATTTAGCAAAAGCTGTAAACCTCTTACTGTTTGGGGGAAAACAGCATCTGGAACAGGAAGCCTCCATCGAAGACTAGTTAGATGAAAACTTGCACAGAGCCCTTCGGCACTCTGCAGGACTCAGGCAAACGCGTACTCACAGAGCCCACGGGCCTCACAGGGTGTTACGTTGCACAAAAGGCCCCAGCTGCTCCCTGAGCAAACAAACATCCAGATTTTTTTTTGACGCTGCCACTGCTGGGGGGACGGCTCCGACAGAGTGAAGTCCTGTACGGTTTTGAAAAGGCTTTTGCTTCCAATATCTCACTTAACCTTCAAAACTAGATTGTAACTAGACCCCCCAAGTGAACTCCCTGAACGTTTCTCTGGTTGGCATCAGGCAACCTGTCTAGGTTGGTGTTGGCATGGTAGTTTGTTGGATATGGATAAATGGGTGGGTGGAAGGATGGATGGATGGATGGAGAAATAAATTATTTTTCCTCTTTTATAGGCAAAAACAAACAAACAAACAAAAAACCCAACAGGGATGCAGAGATGAAGCAACACGCCCAAGGCGATGCAGTCAGGGAACAAGAAGATCGAAGGTTGGACGCATGACTGTACATGGTTCCCTGGTCAGCTCTCTTTGATCCAAAAGGCCCCCCAAACCCATTTTCTTTAGTAAGAAATACTTCAACATCACTGGCACATACTTAGATAATCAGAGGTGATAAGCTAATACCAATAGCATGGGTATTAACCTATCAAAGTGCCACCTCCTGCTACGTGTGGCATTAACCCACTAATCGCTGGATGTGAGTGGGTCCTGGGTGCCAGAAAGGCACTCAGCGCTCAAGACAGGACCCAGTCACCCACTGGTCTGGAACTATGTCCCGATTTTAACGAGAACAGCCCTACGGATGCGTCGTGGTGGGCACAAGCCCTGCCAAAACCCCCGCAGCACCGAGACGGTTGCCCGTCACGTGAGCTGGGCTGCTCCCTCTCCACTCAGAGCAGAGCCCTTAATCCAGAAACTATTTATAATGCCACTTAAAACTCTTATCCTAATGAATCCAGTCTGCATGAATAAATGAAACCAAATGCATTCTCCTCTCCTGATAATTATCCTGAGCCTGATTGTGTCAGGGTATCAGGGAAAAACTAATTGCAATAGAGAGAGAATACACTAGATTATAACAAAAATACGGCAGCAGAAAAGGCCAGTTCTTGTGATGAAGCCAGTGCTCTCTGAACACACCTGTGCTAAGTGCATCGTCATCCTCGCTGGCACTGGCTGGGACCCCGGAAGGCAGTAAGACTGCCCGGGACCTCAGTCTTCTCATAGTCCAGACAGGCAGGAGAGACAACCATAAATAACTGCCATATAAAGTGTGAAGTTCAGAGAGGACAGGAGCACTGTGTGAATCGAAGGGAGGAGAGTTTATTCCCATCAGAGGAAACCTAGGAAGGCTGCCTGAGAAGGGTGGCCTTGACTGGGGTCTGCTTTACAAACAGTAGCATTTACCTTGGGGCTGTCAGAGATCAACATAGGCCAGTGTCGAAGCAAACATCATTGTCCAAGGCATTTACCAGCAAAATGTGCAAAAGAGGTAACGTATATACTTTACTGAACTTGTCATTCTCCAAGACGTTGTGCTTTCTTACCTCCCAGCCTTCACTCAGGCTGTACCTTCTGCCTGGAACATTCTCCCTCACCCCACTTCCACTTCAAGAATGTTACTTCCTATTCATTCTTCTCAGTTTAGATGCACTTTTCTAAGAAGCCATTCTTGATCCCCCAAGATGGATGGGATGTCTCTCTTCACCCAGTCTCCCACAGGCCCCTGAGCTTATCCTGACCATAACACAACACCCGCACCATAATCGTCTGCTTTACCATGGAGCAACACCACTTGTCTGTTCGCACTCTGAGAGAGGATCTAGTCTGATTCATTCTTGTGGACCCAGTGCCCAGCAAAGTATTGTACTCAAAACAGAAATATTTCTTAAGTAATTAAACTTTTTAAATGATTCAGCAGCCCGGTTCTGTACCAGAACCCCAGTCCTGTGCCCAGTCTGAGCGGATGATGCACCCATGTAATTCTACCGAGTCGCTTTGCAGATGTAAGGATGCACATGTGCCCAGACCCTATTTATTCAGCCCCAAACAAAAGGAAACCCCAGGGCCTGTTCTGAGCCACACGACTAACCCACCCAAGGCCATCGTGGCCGCGAGGGTACAGCGTGAGCCCCGCGGAGCTCCCTCAGCAAGCCTGTGAGTGAGGCCAGTGAACGCCATTCTTGGAAAAGGACTGGAAAGACCTCACCTGTCTTTACAAATGGAGAGAGGAGACCTTGAGGTAGGAGATGGCCAGAGGGAGAAAAGAAACCACAGGTTAGGACCATTAAATAAGAAAAAGCCCTGGCTTCAGAAAATGAAAGCATTAAATACTAACTCTTTATAGCCCAGTTCAAGGGATTAAAAGAAAAAAATTTAAATGTTCATAATATTAACAGTAGTTATTTCCAGTGATATTATGAGTGATTTTTAAAATCCTTCTAGCTTCTATATGTTCCAAATCTTCTACAATAAATGTTACTTTTCTTCATCAGAAAGAGCGAAGTGTTTTAAGTGCATGATCAGACCCAGTGGTCCCTCCTGACCCATGACCTTTCCCTACTAAGCCTTAGGCCTTAGTTAACCTGTGAGGATTTTGAAGGGAGCCCCTCACCCCCAGCTCCCAGCCCCTTGGCTCTAGCCACACCCAGAAGACTTTCTGGTAGGAGAAGGAAATACATTACTTGGCTTTGGCTGGCTTCTCCATTCTCCTCTTAGTGGCTCCTCTGGGCTGGGAACCAGCGAAATACTGGTCTCTGGCTTTATCCAGACTCTGAGCACAGGCCTGAGTCTCAGGGTGATCTGCAGGGTGAGGCTATTTGGGGTGTGGCTGAAATGCACTCACTAGTGTGTGTGCCCACCCTCAAGCATCCTGTTTCCCAGAGCGAAAGCAAACTGTCCCACCAGCAGCGGATCAATCTGTCAGGCTTCCTAACCACTCCCCCCAGTGGTGTGTATCTTTACTTTCTGCAACAACAGAATTAAAACCTAAATGCCTTCAAGCCCCAAACTCCTGTTCTTCTGAGAATTATGTGATAAGACCCTCTCATCCGAAGGATGTCACATCACTAAGATCAATCAATTCTCTTAGAATGGGCTGCCTAATCAAACTTTCTGTGACGATAAAAATGGTGTATTACCTATACTTGACCAATATGGGATCCACTAGCCCATGTGACTACTGAGCATTAGGAATGTAGCTAGTGCAACTGATTAATTTTTTTTAATTAATTTAATTTTAAATGACCACATGTGGCTAATGGCTACTGTTTTGAACACTGCAGTTTAGAATCCAAAATGCTAGACCTAGAAAGGACCCAATAAATCACCTGGACCTGTGATTCTCAGCCTTTGCAATCGTGAAACCCATTGTTACATCAAAGATGTATTTGATTAAACATCATCATGCCTAAATTTAGGAAAAATTCAATAATGTTTTAAATTACATTTTAATTAAGAAAATTGTGATTATCAAAATTCAAAAAAATTAGTAAGTTTTAATTGCATTTTAATTAAGAAAAGCATAATGACCAAAATTGGTAAAAATTCAGTAACACCTTGATTTGTATTGAATTACTTAAACAGTATGTTCACACACATATATAATAGCCTCTTGTGAGCATATTAATGTGTCATTTCAGCTCCCACCTGATATGAATGTACCAGGTAACATTCCTACTAGAAGCGGCTGATAAACAAGGATCTAGGGGTTGCTTTTCAGGGAACTCCCTTATTTGTCCACTTTGTGCCAAAAGGCTTCCCACGGTCAATAGCAGCCAGAGACAAGTCACCATAAACCCAGGGTGTGTGCTAACAGAGGCCACAGCTGCTTACATGCCAGCTGTTCCCTCGGAAAGGTAAATTTGTCCTGTAATTATCTGGAACGAGCTCCACAACCTGTTTGCAGGAGTGCATGGAAACTAACACAGCTAGCTGTGTGCCAGAGATGCAGCCTAATGCAGAGGCCAGTCACGGCTCTGAGACGCGGAGCCCTGGGTTTGAGAGTTCAATCTCACCAGGACCTAGCTGTGTGCCTGGGGCAGACCACTTCCTGCTCTAGGCCTTAGTTTCCTTTTTTCTCAAAAGTAGGGACTAGGCAATTGTCACCCATCATTGCAGCCCCTCCGATTCAGCATCCTAGGTGAGCTAATTAGACCAACAGGAAGATGGGCACAGAAGGCAGAACCAGAAAGACCTGGGTTCGAATCCCTAGCTGTTCGACTTTGATCAAGCTTCTTAATCTCTCTGGGCCTTGGTTTCTCACGAGCAAAATGGACATCATAACCTGACTGCTGAAAGATGTGAGATAGCGAATAGCAAGGACCACATTGTGCCTCACTCACTGGAGATGTTCAGTGATTGGCAGCTGCTGCGATCATTATTAGCATCATTACCGTTACCATCATTACAATTATTTATATTGTTACATTTCTTTAAAAAAATGTAAGCCCCAAACCATTTTATTGTATAACTATCACACAGTCCACAGGAATATCAACTCTTCACTAGTAATTTGTATGAGATTAATCAATTTCCTTCTCTTGTGTATAATTGCTATTGCTTTTCGAATTTTCACCTTAAACCTTTTAATTTCTGACACTTCAGTTCCTTAGTAATAATAAACAATATAAACAAGTTTGACCTGTGAAGAATTTCACATGGATTCCTGCACTTTTGGAAATAGGAACTTCCTTTTATTCAGACAGTAACACGTGAATCTATGCTCAGAGTCCTGAAGGAAAAATCGAACTAGTTGATTAGTAAGATCAAAATACAGAGAACATGTTCCTGTTCTTTGCCATAAGTGCATCAGGCTTATCCTACATTCCTGCCTTCTGTCCTCAACTCCCTAGCGGCACCCCCCACCCCACCTTCCCATCCCACCATCCGAGAGAGTCAGCAAGAATATGATGGCAGAGAGAAAAGGCTCTACAGGAGGTGGTATCCTTTTTTTCTTATTCACAATTTTTTATTTTTAATTTTAATAAAAATTCATAAAAATAGTAATATTCTACTAGGGAAAAAGATGTTCTTTATATTTCTTAAAAGTGAACTATAAGAAAATGACCCAGAAAGTAAATAAGCAAAAAATAATTCTCTGAAATGACTCCCAAAGTGACTGTTCCCCATTTCAAAGGACTTGTCACTGCAACTTAGACATGGTGACTTATGAGATCATTCCCAAAGGGAGGGCCATGGGAATCAAGTTGCAAATGACAAGCACTGAAGCCAGCTCCCAGGCATGAAGCAAGAGTTTGGGGGAGATGCTAGTCCCCTGACTTGGTCCTGTTATATGTGTTGGGCGAAGCACCCAGAACTGCCCAGAATTCGTTAATCATTGGATTTGTCAGGCAAGAAATGTGAGGCCCTTATTTCAATAGTGGGAGCAGAACCATCATCTTGCTTTTAAAGAAACCAGGACACAGAAACAGAGAGTACTATGTCTTTGCCATTCCATTTCCTCTTTCTGAGTACCATGAAGGTGGCTTCCCAGCCTCCTCTGCGGTTGAGTTGGGGCTCTGTAACGGAGCTTCTGGCCAGTGCCAGAGGGACATGGGTTGAAGTGACGGAAGCCACTTGCAGGCTATCTGGCCACAACCCCCCAGGTCAGCTTGCCTGATTTACCTTTCCTTACCCCAACATTCAATGGGCAATGGGTGCTGGGACCACTCAGTGAGAATTAGAACAGCAAAGTCCTCTACTCTGTAAAACGTGGAGAACAATCCACCACTGAGTGTCCTGCTGAAGCCCCCAAAATGTTAACCTCGATTAAATAACTTAGACTTGAAAACAATGGCTGCCGTGGGCCGAGGACATAAACAGAGCCTGGGATAAAACCACTCCCTATGGATAGTTGGTTAAACGCCATGACAAGAGGGAGGAGTTTCATACAGTGCAAGTTAGAATGAGGGGGTTAATCGATTAGTTGGTGGGTGGGTTGTTTGGTTGGTTGGTTGGTTGGTTGGTTGGTTTGATGGAGAGGATCTGAGGTCAGCAGAGCCAAGTTAGGAACTGGGAGTCTCTGGGGGAAGAGGAAATGCCCACAGAGACAGCTCTTATAAAGAAAATTAATTTTGGGGGTGGGGTGGAGGGATGGAGAGAAAATGCAGATGACTGTAATTGAATAACAATAAAAATTTTAAAAAAAGAACAGATCAAAGCTCCAGAAAAAATACAACTAAAAAAAATAAAAGAAAATTAATTTTGTGGATACTTTCTCCCGGGACCTTGGAGAGAACCATAGTTTCCCCACACCTTTAAAGCTATGTGATCTAATTTGATGTTGTGATTCCCTTAAATTACCTCTAGCCCCTCAGTAGGGTCTGATATTCATTCCCCAGTCTTGGTGGCATTGTAGTGGGGACCAGAGGGCCAGCACAGTAAAGAGAAGTATAATCTGCCCCAGCATGACCTTTGACTTCTCCTCCTGGTGCCCATGGAGAGGCAGAGGCCTCCACATGAGAGCGTCTGGGACCCCCAAGTGATGGCCATCAACCTGTGCTTCCAGCAGAGATGTGAGGTTAAACCTCCATTGTCCCCTAATACGTGTATGTGTGTGTGTGTGTGTGTGTGTGAGAGAGTGCTTGAGTGTTCCCCATAGTAGGGGGCACATGTCCAAATGACATTGGTGGTCCTGAGATTATTTTAGGGGACATTAAGTATTGTCGCAGCCTATACTAATACAGTTATCACACTCTCTCTTCCTCGATCCTTGTGATTACAACCAAGAGCCACTTTAGTTTCAGTACAACTGTGTCTTTAGTGCTTAAGCACTGGCTGATCTCACTGTTCAACAGACGGAAGGAGGCCTCAGGCCCAGAGCCTGGCACAGAACACAAGAAACAGCTGGAATTTAATAACACTGCTTTGTTTTCATGGGGGCTTTTGTTACCTTTTTTTATAACAGTTTTCCATTCTCAATAATGTCGTAAAGTTTCCTTTTAAAATAAATATAGTTAAACATAAAAGTTTATAGAAACAGAATAGGAAAAATAGTATTTAATTTCATGTACACATAGTTTTTGCTATGTGCCAAGCACTATCCCGTATGCTTTGGAAATATGAACTCATTTATCCTCAGGATCAGCCTGATGAAGGAGGAACCTTACTCAAGGTCCCATAGCTAGTGCTGGGCAGCGGGTGGAACTGAGCACTCAGGGGTGGGCTCCTGAGACACGGCTCCCACCCCCAGCCTCGCACGGAACCTCTGTCCCAGCGACAGAGTTGGGAAACGCTGAAGGGGAGGGTGGTGGCTCTCTGGGCCGTGGTGGGTAGAGGCTTGGGCTGTAATAATGACGTCCAGGTCTTAATCAGTTCCCTTATATTTAACTTACTCCCATCCAAACACTGCTCCGAGTGTTTCTTATAACCTTGCTGTGTGGGCTTCAGCTTGTTCTTGGTCACTGAAGAGTGAAAAAGCACATTTGGAAGCAAAATGCTTCCGGCGAGTTTCCTGAGCACCCTGCTCTCCTCAGCAGGCTTCCAGCACAGCCTGCTCCTCACCCTTCCAGTCCTAGAGCTTATAATCTCACTGCCTGCGGGGTTCGGGAGGGGGCGCCCCCTGCTTCTCTCAGCTGTTTTCAATCATCTCTAAGACTTCTGCTTTCTGGGAGAGTGGCACGAGATGGATCAACAATTTTAAGCCTGAATTCTTAAAGGAGACCCTCCATTTTATCAAAAATAATAATAACATATGTTAAAACAATTAAAGCTTTGAAGTCTTCACAATACCAAAAAGATTTCTCTAGAGTGAGCAATCTCCCTACCCCCTACTTTTATTTTCCTTAGAATGATACATCTTCTTAAGCAAAGAACCAGAAATAATTGTCAACCTCTATTGTGGCTGGTAATTCTTTTTCATAATGGTAAAAGCTTTTTCAGGAAAGAATCAATCCCATTAAAGATAATTTCATTTTCTTTGCAGGAGCAAGTATAGAAAACAATGCTAAAGGAAGCTTATTGTACATGCATATTCTACTGAATTTTCTTGCCTAATATGTGATGAAGTCTCCTGTCATTGGAGCAATCTTATAAAAATGTTAATGCAAATTTTAAGAGATGTAGGTTCAAACAAGATGAGGCCACCAGTGAGGACACTCACAGAACAGGTCCAGAAACTGCCTGTCACAGCAACAGAGTGACAAGTGGCCCTTTCATGCCAACAGTTGTAAAGTGCTTTGTCATTTCTCTCGCTTCCTCTCATCTGATGCCAAGCACATCCAGCTACTGGAGGCTGAACCCCCAAGCATCCTTCTAAGCCCCACCTGAGCCCAGAGAACTCAGGTGTGTGAGCCCAGGACCTTTGCCATTTTATACAGAGAAATATCAATCAGAGAAAATTACATTGCTATTTTGGGAGTACAGAGGAAATAGGATATGTGAAAAATATGCTAAATAGACAAGGGTTGGATAAAAAATGTCAGCGAACAAAAAGAAGGCTAGCAATTCCAGGCAAGTTCAATAAATAAAATATAATTAAAAATACAAGTAAAAGAATAACTCTTGGGTGGATGTACACCAAGTGCTTTTACATAAATTGTATCACTTTGTCCCATTTCTTGTGCCAAGTGTTGTGGTGTGCACCAGGACAAGGAGGAGGAGCAGGGAGCCTTGGTCTGTGCCTGGGAAAGTCTTACAGACAAGCACGGGGAGGGGGTGGACAGGGGCTGGAACAGAGGAACCAACATACAAAGTAACGAGCACAGGGGAGCAGAGAGGAGGCGATGGCCAGCCCATCCCAGGGACCTAAGGGACACAGGACCACTGGATGAGACGAGGTTCCTCTTAGGGAGCAACATATGAATTGCCTTGATGGAGACACAACTTTTATCCGTACGAATATGGGCAAGGACTGTTCTATTGTGGATTCTGAGGCTACATCAGTGAACAGGACAAAGTCCCTCCTCTCCTGCAGCTCATATTTAGTTGGGGGAGAGATGTGGGACACACACAAATACCTCGTACATCGTATGTCAGGTGCTGATAAGCACTGTGGGAAAAATCAGGGTGAAGGGAATAGAGTTCTGGAGAGAAACTATAGATGGGGTTACTATTTTCTGTAAGGTGGTTAAGGAAAGATATTTGAGAAGATACCATGAAAAAAATGATATTTGAATAAACCAGAGGAAGGGGGGAACAAGGTCACACAGATATCCAGGAAATAGGAATGAAGACACCCCAGGAGGAGGAACCAGCAAGTGCAAAGGCCCTGAGGTGGAGGCTTGCGGGGGTGTTCAGTAAAGCGGAAGGAGGGGAGTGTGGCTGGGATGTAGAGAGAAGGTGGCATGAGGTGGAGTCAGAGAGCTGACAGGGTCCAGACCGTGGACGCCCTTGTAGGACACCGAACAGGTTTTGGTGCTTACACTGAGTGACGCAGAGAGCCAAGGGGGTCTTTGGGAAGCAGAATGACATGATTCGATCAACATTTTTCAAAGACCACTCTAGATTCTGAATGGAGAATAGACTACAGAGGAGAAAGTGCGAGAACACCGGTGAGACCTGTTACAGGTCTTAATACGGACAAGAGACAATTGTGGCTTGGGACAGAAGGGTGGTAGTGGCAGAGGTGTTGGACATGGGTAGCTTCAGGATATATTCTGAAGGCAGAGCCCGCAGGATCTGCAGATTGGCTACAGTTCACGAGAAAGGGAGGAGTCAAGGATGACCAAGGCTGTTGGCCTGAGAAATTTAAGAAATGGAGTTGCTATTTATTAGTATGGGGAAGACATTTAGAAGAGCAGATTTGGGTGAAACAGGAATCTGGAGGCTGTAATGAAGGTATTAAAGTGTGAGATGCCTTTTGGCTACTACATGGAGACTTGGGGGTAGGCAGCTGTATTTACACCCATGAGCTCAGGAGAGAGATCCAGGCTGCAAGTGTAAAACTGGGAGACAGTATTTAAAGTCATGAAACCAGAGAAGGCCCTTCAAGGACACATGTTAAGAAGTAGGAGAGAGGGGAGGAGGAAGAATGTAACTGAAGTCCTGGATGTTCCCACATTTTGAGTTTAAAAAGAAAATGAGAAATAAGCAAAGGAGGTTGAGCAAAAGTGATACTGAGCGAGAAGGAAAACAGGTCCAGGTTTGTCCCAGAAGCCAGGTGAAGAGTGAAATGAGAATCGCTGTCAGAACTTAGCAATGTGGAGACCCCTGGGGACCTGCTTCAGCCGAGTGGATGCAAGAAAAAATTGGAAAATGGAAAGTGATGGTAGTGAGCATAGAAAATATTTGAGCTTTGTTGTAAAAGGAAGCAGAGAAATAGGACAGTAACTGGAGGAGCACACAGTGTCAGAAGAAAGTCTTTTAAGATGGAAAATATTATTGCATGTTTGTGTGTTTGGGGAACAATCCACTAAAGGGGGAACATCTGATGATGCAGGAGAGAGAAGGTAAAATCACAAGCATTTGACCTTAGGTGGGTGAGGGAGCACAGCATCTGACACTCAAGTGAAGGTGTCCGCTTAGAAAAGAACATGTGCCAGTCATTTGGTTTGCACATAGACACAGGAGACAAGGAAGTGTCTATGGCATTATTAGAGAGGTATTGGTATTTGAGGTGGCAGAAGCATGTGAAAGTTCCTTTCTGATTCTGACTACTCTCTTCGTTCAACAGGAAGCTAACTACCATTTCTTTAGCACTTGCTATAAGCCAAGACTGTTTTAAGTAGTGCACATGCATGGTCCACTTAATCACAACTGCATGAAGTAGTTATCAGCATTCCCATTTTGCAGATGAGTAAACTGGGGCATGAAGAGGGTAAGGAACATGTCACAGCTAGTATGTGGCAAAGCCTGGATGCCATCCTGGTCAGTCTGATTCTAAATTCAAAGATTTGAGAAGAGAAAGCATGAGAGAGACTTCTAGGAGAGTGGAAGAGTCAGTGGACTAGGAAAATACAGCAGTAAGGGCTCACTTGACATCAGCAGTCATGGAGATACAGTAAAACCAATCAGTGTGTTTGGGTACTTTTATCTAGCTTCATTTAACAGACTGGAAGCAAGCAAAGGGTACATGGAAAGTTGTGATTAACCTCATAGAATTTGGCTACGTTAATACAATAAAGGGATGTAAGAGCAAAAAGAGCCAAGTGTATATGCAAGGTAGTGATTATAAGATGGTCTACAAAATCAAAACTGGTAAAAAGAGGACCCCAACAATCTGAGGGGCATGAAGAGCAGTGAAAAGGTGACCAGACCAAGGTGTTGTAGGTCCCAGTGTGCTGAACAGTCGTTGGGTTCTGGGCACTCGATGATCAGAGACTGGTCAGAATGGAATGAGATACAGAATGGATGCAATTACCGATATTGACAAGATCGGGGTATGACCTTGGAAGTGGAAAGCTGAGGCAGAGCAGAGGACAAGATTGTTGGAGAGGAGGGCAAGGGACTGAGAGGTCAGGAGTTGCAAATCATCCACTGGACACTGAAACCACCAGGCATTATGGGAAGTAGGGTTGGAGAGAGTAACGGTAAGCCAGGACCTACATCTTTGAGGAATGAAGGGAAGTGTCCCGGCTAGGGACAGGTGTCCAATCTCTCACCATTAAGCATGTTAGCTGTAGGCTTTTCGAAGGTGTTCTGTATCAAGTTGAGGATGCTCCCCTTCATACCTAGCGTTCAGAGTTTTTATCATGAATGGGTGTTAGATTTTGTCAGACATTTGTTCTGTATCAATCTGATGGGATGACATAACTCTTCTTCTTTAGCCTGTTGAAATGGCGAATTACCCTGAGTGATGTTTGATTCATGAATCAGTTGTTCATACCTGGAATAAATACCACCCAGTCGTTGTGTATAATTCTCTTTATACATCGTCAGACTTGGCTCCATGCTCTTGATGTTCATCATTAGGGCGTCAGTGTTCGGGACAGACAGACGAGCTGGCAGACTGCAAACCAGATGATTGCGTAGAAGACTATTGGAGTACTGGTAATTTAGTTAAGACGCAGAAAGGAATCTTCAGTGGTTGTGAGAAGTGAATGGACGAAGGGTGGACTTAAGAGGCATTTAGGAGGTAGAATTGGCAAGCTTTGGCAATACAGAATATCTGAGAAGAAAGAACAAGATGGCTTCCAAATCTGTAGCTTGAGTAAGTGAGTAGCGCCATTTATCAATTCAGATAATACAGAATGAAATGCGTGACAGAGGTAGAAATGATGAGCTCACCTTTGGACATGTTACCTGTGCGATGATGGCAGGACACCCAGAGGACGTGCCCAGCCAGCATCTGGCTATGCAGGTACAGAGCACAGGGGGTAAATTGTACTCAAGATACAGATTTGGGAGTCACCTGTGCAAGGTGATGGCTGAAGACACAGGTGTGTGTGAGGAAACAAAGGAGACCATACGTGGGCAACAATCAAGTCATCTCATTGGTTAACTCCACAATGAGATAGGACAGTAAAAAGTTAATTCTTGCAAAGGCAAAACAGATATTAGTCCAATCCTTTGCTTCATCTACATTTAGACCTTATCCAACCGCAACTTTCTCCATTGTTTCTTTAGGAAAACTATTCTCACCTGTGATTCTATCGTAGTCACCGTCAAGAACCACTCAGTCTCACCTAGCAGCAACCCCCAGCTCAGACACGAACTGTGCCCCACTGTAGCTGCAGGACTGGAGCTACCTGGACAAGACACCTCTCCCTCCCTGTCTGAGTCGTTGGTGAAATCACTTACGACTCTCTCTGTGGAGCTGGGCTCTATTTATTTTTATATTATACCTCTCTTGAAAAGGCTGGCAACTCTTCAGTGACTTCCTGCCTTGTTGAACCATGAGCTCAGAATTTGTTTTGCAGCTATGGTGAAAGACAGAAAAATTATTACCTCTATGTTGTGAAATTAAGCAGACAATGACTCCTACTGAACTATTAAAAAAAGGATAAAGACCAGTTGAGGCCAACAGACATTTATTTTTCGCGCAAACATGTCAACAGGCCCACAGGAAGGTGTGCTGGGGGAAGGAAGCTGTGGGGTCACTCGGGGCCACCTCATCACACGTGTGCAGGGAGCAGAGAGCGCTTTTCTGAAATGTAAAACATCTTGCACTTAGAGGATGTTTTCATTATATAAAGAAATGAACCTGAGTTATGACAAATAAAATTACCAGGAAAAAACTGTAGAGGGAGATGAAAGAGCTCCGTTGAACTGACAGCGCACCCAACCCCAGGACTGCTTTGGGCCGTTGCCCCAGCAAAGATGCAGTTATGACTTTTATTCATCATATGCTCTCTCTCTTTGATCCCTTCCTCAAAGCCCAAACCACTAATTTAAAACTTCCTACCACACTTGGGATTCTTAAGTATCAGGATTTTAATAAGGCAGAATAAGTTCACCAAGTCCTAAATTATTCTAAATAACATGTATTCCTTTTTATAATTTTAAGTTTTCCACCCATATATACTCTCTTTGTACTGATGCTTTATTCCCTTCCAATAAACAGGAGGGGGGGAGGGAGGAGGACAGAGTAGGGGTAGAACTCATAAATGTGATGTTGACTAAAAGAAGCCAGACACCCCAAAAAGTACATATTATACGAATCCATAACTTTTGTATATTAAGTACAAAAATGGGCCTGAGAGTCTATGCTGTGAAAATTTAGAATAATGGTTTTCTCTTTGGGGGGAATAGTGATTGGCAGGGAGCACAGGGGGGCTTTGTGGGTGCTGGTGGGGGTTAGTCCATTTGGCAGAAATTCATTATTTCGAACACTTATGATGTGTGACTTTTTCCATAAGCACTTATAGAAGTTTTTAAAAAATAAGGAAGAGAAAAAGGACTCAGACAAGGCCAACAGTGTGGTGATTGCTGGGGGAGAGCAGGGTATAAGGGGACTAAATGGTAATGGGAAAAATACAATAAAGTTTATATAAAAATAAAAAGTAAAAAGTAAGTAAAAATACCATCCCTCCTCATGAAAACAACCACATGCAAATATAGAGGGAAATAGTAACACCCCACCTTTAAGGAACACTCCCCATGTACCAGGCACTGTTTGGAACACTGTGCAAATAAATTAACTCATTTTTTGTCTCAAAAAAAAAAACCTATTCTGCAAACAAGTACTAAGTGTGTCCCCTTTTTACAAGTGAAGAAACTGAAGCTTAGGTAAGTCATTTGCCCCGCATCACACAGACAGAAGATACTGGAGTCAGGATTTGAACCCAGGTTCTCTGACTCCAGAGCTGGCACCCTTAACCACTGCACTTATGCTGGAGAAGTGAGGACACCGGAGCCAAAGCAGGGCCCTTGAATTCTTGTCCCAGGTCACACTGTGTGATCACAGACAAACATGCTTCCACCTTGAACTCCCCTGTAGAACAAACACGTTGAGTTGGTTGTTCCCTGAGTGGGTTGGCACTGCACCCAGTAGGACGTTTACCACTCCCAGTCCCTGGCCACTGCATGACAGAAGTGACCCATGATGGTCACAGTTATGACAGCACCACATACTTCCTGTGGCAGAGACGGACATGCTGCTTTGCAGCCCGTCCCTCCTTCTCCCCCAATGTGCACGGGACTGTACTTCTCGTCCTCTCCTGTGGTTGACTGTAATCACGTAACAGAGTTGTGGCCAAAGTACGTGACAACAAGTAACATTTGCCAGCTCCATGCCTGCACGATAAAATCCTCACTCTTGATCCTCCGCTTTTTCTCTGTCGTTCCTCATCTGCCAGCAGGTGTCGCAGATGGCACAGTCTCTATCAACTTGGGACCCAACCTCCCCCCCCTGGCGACTGAACTGTAAGTCAACGAGAAATAAGCATCTGGCGCATGAAGCCACTGAAATTGCTAAGTGGATCTGTTACGGCAGCTAGCACTGCCCTAAGCAACCCCACAGATGAAGAGTCGGCAATGGGCCTGTCATCACGCAATTCCCTGGCCTCGCCCTTTGAAGACTAAGTAATAGTGACAGTTAGGTAGTCATCATACCTTGCAGGCTGGAGCAAGGTTCTGCTGGGGGCTACATATACTCGGCATCAGCACCCAACGCATGGGGCTGCCTCTCCCACAGCCAAGATTCACTGGTACAGGAATGAAGGGGAGTGATGTCAGCACATTGTCATCAGCAAAGAAATAAATTCTCAGGCCAGCTGATAATACAAGAATGTTCACAGCAACTGTACTCAAAACTGCAAAAACTGGCAACAGCCTAAATGTTCATCAGCAGTACAAACAAAGAGTGAACTGTGCACTCGAGCTCCTTGGTATTTACTCAAAGGAGCTGAATACAGATGCCCACATAAAAACCTGCACCAAAAGCTGTTTATAGCAGCTTTTTCATTATTGCCAAAACATGGAAGCAACCAAGATACCCTTCAGTGGGTGAAAGGAAGAGGAAATGTGGTCTATCCAGACAATGGAATGTTATTCAGCACTTAAAAAAAAAAAAAGCTATCGATCTATGAATAGACATGGAAGAGATGTAAATGCACATTAGGGAGTGGAAGAAGCCAACCTGTAAAGACTACATACCCAACCATGATCCCAAGTATGTGGCATTCTGGAAAAGGCAAAACTATGGAAACGGTAAAACGTTTAGTGGTTCCTGGGGTTGCAGGAAGAGAGGGAGGAATAAAAGGACCACAGAGGATTGTGAGGCAGTGAAAACTCTCCAGATGACATACATAATCAGTGATACCATAGAACGTTCAGCACCCAGAGTGAACCCTAATGCGAACTGTGAACTTCGGGTGGTAATGGTGTGTCGGTGTGCGTTCAGCGATTGTACCGAGTACACCACTCTGGCGGGGGGAGCTGAAAATGGGGAGGCTGAGCGCGTGTGGGGGCAGGGGTAGATCTACTCAATTTTGCTGGAAAAAAATAAATTCCACCTCAAATACTATGACGAGCAACAACATGGATCAGTGTAACATATACTGATGAGCAAAAGCAGCCACATACAAAAGAATGCAAACTTGCATGATTCCGTGTGAATGCAGTTCGAAGACACAGGAAACTAAGGCGAGAGAGGTCAGGGTAGCAGTTACCTTGGGAGGGGGCATGAGCTCAGGAGCTCGGGGGAGTTTTCTGGGGTGTGGAAATGTTCGTTTCAGATATCTGCACGCACACACACGCATGCACACACAGAGTACTGGAGTCTTCCGGTTTCGTGGAGGGGTCTGAGAGAGGAAAGGGCTGGGGTCTGTTCCCGAAACACAGCCCCCTGGATCAGTGCTTTCAGGGAGCTGCACGCACACCGTGGGACTAGCCAGGGTCCTTTCAGCCTCTCTTCTCTGCAACGTCTCATTAGAAACACATTTTATTTTGATTCGAAGAGAAACTGAATTTATTTCATTACTTTTCCTGCCCTCTGAATCGCACTGACTGGTCTCAGTTGGCACAAGTTAATTTAGAGAGCTGTCTTGGAGGGAACATAATTATCCGCCCAGGTTTGCAGTTACTCAAACCCCGAACAGGAGCCTCTGAGAGTCCCTCAGGTTTCCTGATTATAATCAAACAGAGATAGTGGGGAGGCACCGGCTGAGGTTCTGACTGACCGGGAACCGATTTGTGTCCCCTGCAGGACACACTTGCTCCGGAAACTTGATTGCTGCTCTGTCTCCAAAGGGAAATGATGCGTGACTGAAGGGCTGGAGCCCTTCATCATGAATCTATTTCTTTTTCATAAGAGGGAACATTTTGGTAGGCGACTCTGCGCCTGCAGGGGATATTAACAGGATGCTGAGCTGCATTTGGCAGGACTTACCGAAGGTGATGATGTTCTTTTAACCTTCTGGTGTTCTTTAATCAGATGCTCTCGCTTTACTTTATTTAATCTTCACATCGATCCGCAAGGTAAGTCTTGTTATCCCCATTTTCCTGATAGGAAAACTGAAGCTCAGAATGATTAAGAAACCTGTCCAAGGTCACTTAGCCAGCATCCTCAAAACTGACGTCCCTGCCTCTGTTTTTAGAAAGCATGGCTCTGAGAACCGTTGCACCTAGGCTGCTGGTGAGGGCTATTCCCCACTGGGATTGTCATCCATGGGTGAAAACTAGAATGGGTGCCAGCGAGGCTGAAGAATGGTAGCGAGGCGGATGGAAACACTCCAGCACGTAGACATGACAGTGAGTGATCCCCATAGCCTGAGGAGCTCACTGAATCGACGAGCTTCACGAAGTCGGATAAACAGTGAGATACTCGTGGATCTGACTAATTCCGTAGAACAAGGAACTTTACTTATCTCTTGTAAGTGCTTATAATATACCAGCCCTTTTAAGACGAGAGGACTGGTCATCTTTCACAGCAAAGAGTAAATGAAAATCCCTAAGAAAAAGAAGCCCAAAGACAAGAAAGGAGGAAACTTACTAGACATCTCCATGCTGACCTTTCTGTCCAACCTATTTCTTTAAATCTTTAATACGTCATGGAGAGGAAGAGGTACATGCCCACGTTACAAATAAAAGAGTCAAAGTCCAGAGAAGTGGTAGAACTATACCATACTACAAGATAATGGTTGAACTAACAGAGAGAACATTGAAATCAGAGAGACCTGAGTGCAAATCAACCTCAGAAATTCCTTATTCGGTGACACTGGACCACTTATCTTACCAACCAGACCTTTAGTTTTCTGGTCTAACAAATAATTTATCATTTAGGATGCTTTGGGTTACATGTAACAGAAAACTCAAATCAAGATGGCTGAAGCAATAAGGAACTTTTATTATCTCACCATGTAAGAAGGTCCAAGGTCAGTTAGTGTCAGGCTGAATTAATTCAGTGGATCAATGACATCATTAGACAACCAGGCTCTTCCTAATTCCCTGCTCTGCCAACCTCGGAATGTCAGTTTTGTCCCACAGTCTAGCTGCCCTCATGGTCCCAAGATGGCTGCCACAGATCCAGGTATCACATTCAAACAGGAAAACATTCAGAGGAATAACAGTGACCAGTTCTTCTTATACGTTCCTTTCAATTAGCAAAGAAGCCTTTCCCAGAGTCCCGACACCAGTAGATTTGTTCTCAAATCCCATTTTCAAGAATTGAGTCACATACCCATGTCTAAACCAATCACTGCCAAGGAGAATGGGACCCCTATGGTTCTTGTAGACCAATCAGGATTTAATTCCAAAGGAAATCCACATAAGGAGTGGTAGATTCCCAAACAAAATCAAGTCATTTACTCCCAGCACAGAAGCAGCCTATTGGGTATGATAACATGAGGGTCTTCTAGAAAGACTTGCCAGGTAACACACAGGTTACCCAGTTAAACCTGAGTTTCAGATACATTTGAGTTTCAGGTAAATGGAACGTATTTAAACAATATGCTATTTATTTAAAATTCAAATTTAACTGGACTCCTTGTATTTCTGTTTGCTAAATCTGAAAAACCTACTTGGAGAGTTACCAAGAAGATTAAAGAGGAGAAAAATGTATGGGGAGTAAAATTCCATGTTGGGTGAGAAGTGGTCCTGGGTCGGTGTTTAAACTTGTTGAAAAGGACCACAGGGCTTTTGTACAGATGCGGGGCAGAAATGTGGGGTGTGGGGCAGGCCTGGTGCCCAACCGGTGTCTCTTCTACACCATTATCTCTGCTCTTAACTCTGATCTCAATTCAGAGATCAACTTCTTTATTTCACCAACGACGACAGCTTTCTTTGGAATGAATTTAGACATTTCACTTGAAATATGACATTTTAAAGAACAATACCCAAGGATGCGATTCTTTCAAAATATGATGTGTAAAATAAAACCTTTTATTTTTCTTATTCCGAATTGATTACAAAGGCAACCGTTTAAAGAAATCATAGAAAGAACGTGGTGGGAGACTTATGGACATGTGAAATAAACGCCAGCAAAGTCATCAAGGACAGGGAGGAGGAAGAATTGGGGATGCTCTGTTAGGAGGGGCCTGAACTACACGTGAAGTGGTCTAGTTTGACTTGAAAGTACATTTATATTAGTTAAAAATATAAATACTCTAGTGCAAGCACCAAAAAAAATTTTAAGAAGTATAATTGATGTGTTAAGAGAGGAGAAAAAATGGAGTCACATAAAATGCTCCGAGAAAGCTCAATAAACTAAGAAAAAAAATACCTCCCCAAAACCCCAAATGTAACGAATAGAAAATAGTTTCAAATGTAATATATAGTAACCCAACTATAACAAAAATCATCTTAAATGTGAATGATCTAAAAAACACCAGTTAAAAAACAGAAATCATTAGAGGATTAAAAACGAAAAACAAGGCCTACCTGTTGTCTACAAGAAATTCACTTTAAACATAAAAACTCAGGTAGGTCAGAAGGGATGGAGAAAGATACCAGGCCAACAACACGCATCAAAGGAAAGTTGGATAACTGTATTGATTTAAAATAAAGGAAACTTCAGGACAATCATCAGGAACAAAAGGAAATTATCGGGAAGAGAAAGAGTGACATTATATAATAGTGAAAGAGTTAATCCTCCAAGAAGACATAGCAATCCGAAATTTGTATGCAAAGGGGCACCAAATGCAGGAGGCGAAAACTGATAGAACTGAAAGGGAAAAGAAACAAACCCACTATTCCAGGCGGAGACGTCACCACTCACGTTTCAGTAACCGATGGGTCAAGCGGGCAGAAAATCAGTCAAGATACAGAGGGCCTGAATGGCTCTACGCCCTTGATCTAATTGACATTTCTAGACTACCCCCTTGGAAAGCAGGGTGCACATTTGCCTCGAGCTCACATGGAACATTCACTAAGACTGACCACCTTCTGGGGCATAAAACACATCTTTTAAAACAATTTTAGTAGAAATTATACAAAGTATGTTCTCAGCTCACAGTGGGATTGAGCTGGGAACAAATCAATAACAAAAGATAGCTGGAAAATCCCAAATATTTGGAGATTAACACATTTCTAAATAACCATGAATCAAAGAATAATTCTCAACATAAATTTTAAAAAATATTTTGAACTAAATAAAATGAAAATATAACATCAAAATTTGGATACAGTGAAAGAGGATAATTTATAGCTTTGAATGCTATAGTATAAGAGAAGAGAGACTTAACATACATAACCTAAACTTCCACCTTAGGGAACTAAAGAAATAAGAGCGAACTAAGCCTGAAGGAAGCAGAAGACAAGAAATAAAAATACTACATGTGTTTTAATTCTTACCAGGTGGTCAAAGGTGCAGGAATTTTCTCAGAGGTATATCCCAGGGGCACCTGGCATGAGACCATAGCCCTGTCTGCCAACCAGACTGCAATGCACTGAATGTTTGAGTCTGTGTGTGGAAATCCTAACCTCCAGTATGATGACTTTGGGAGGCGGGGCCCTGGAGGTAGTTAGGTCCTTACACTGGAGCCCTCAGGAATGGAATTAGTGTCCCTCTAAAAGAGACCCTAGGGCGCTCTCTCACCATCTTTCTGCCCTCCGAGGATACGAGAAGAAGGCCCTCACCAGGCCCCGACCACGGTGACTCCAGGATCTCAGACTTCCAGCCTCTAGAACTGTGAGAAACAAATTCCTGTGTTGGTAAGCCCCCCAGTCTGTGGTACTGTGTTATAACTAAGACACACATTCACCTCTCAAAGTGCCCCACACACTTCTCTCCAGCGCCCCTCATTCAGGAGCTCAGCCCGAGAACATTGTGCTCCTACTTCTCTTGCACCCAACCTGCAGGTGCCAGGCCAAGGGTGCTTGGGTGCTTTTGTACCAGAGCACCCAAGCTGCCTGTCTCTACTCCACAGCTCTGTCCACCAGTGGCAACTGCCTCCCTCCTCTTTCTGCCAAAAAAAAAAAAAAGCCCTTCCCCTGCCTACTCTTCAACTCCCCTGGACCTTCTAGCTCATCAAACATGTCCTGACATGTTTAAATGTCATTTTAGGTTTGTGCTGTTGTGACTTACAGCAAGAAATACCCATTTGCTCTTCATCCTGTTCCTGACACAGAGCTCCTAAAACCTTAGGGATTTCCAGTGAGATGAGAACAATAAAGGTGTCTTTTGTTTGTTCACAAGGTGGCTCTGGGAAAGCTCCTAGGTCCCCTAGGGAGGGCAGCTGGTTGCCAGGGGAAGGAACCACTTGATCAGAGGTTTGAAACTTTCGGTCCCACCCCCATCACCAGGGAGGGGGAGGGCTGGTGGTTGAGTTCCTTCACCAAGGCCAATGATGTAATCAGCCACACGTGCCTAAGGAAGCCTCCGCAAAAAGCCAGCAGGATGGGCTTCTGGGAGGTGAACCCACGGAAATCTGGGGAGAGTGGTGCACACAGAAACAAGGCTTGAACTGACATGCCTAACCACGAATTTCACTGCCTCAGTGTGGCGTTTCTTGGATCTTGTGTCTAATGAAGCACTTACTATGCTCCTCTAAGTTTTAGATGTGAAGATTGTCAATATCATCACCACGACAACCAGAATCGGTACCGGTGCTCTGCTTTGTTTTCTCTCTGAGAAACGCGTTAGGAGAACACTGAATGCCTGACTTTTTTTTTTTTTCTTCCTTTGGCTGCTTTCTATCATTCTGGTCAGCTCTGGGCTTTTTATTTTCTTCCTCACAGCTCTTCTGATAGAGTGCAGACCAATAAAAAAATCAGAAGAATTTTTTGAGTGCTGTAGGTAATGACACTTGGCAATATGCAACTGTCCAAAATACTTTATCATCTAAATTTCTTGAAAACCTCAGCAGTATGAGGCAGCAATTATAAACATCCCTCTTAAATGCCAGAAGCTATATTAAGCTACAAAAACAAATGGCTTAACTCTAAACAGGAAGAAAAATGCAAAAAAACAAAGTTTGGATTTTGTTTAGATACAGCTGAAGTGATTAACAGTGGTAGAACACAACACTATCATTATATCTTACACTAGGCATGTTTTATGACTTAATATCTAAATTATTTTTTACAAACCCAGACATGCAGCAAGCTTAGAACTTTACATTTTAGAGGGATAGGAGATCAACTCTGAAGGAAAACAATTTCACAAGAGACTCCTTATCTCTTTATATAAAAAGTCAGGAAATATAAGAAGAAAATGATGAAAAACAGACCATGGTTGAGTTTAATTATAAGAACTTTGTCAACCAGATTCATTACTAAGCAGGTTCTTCATGTAGCTCCCTGAGTCCTTCCAGGGATGTGAAAGCCCAGAGAAGAGACATACAACCCGGAACCTCAAGAAACAAAGTACTGGGAGATCCAAGTGATTTGCTTTTTTTCCCTTTAAAGGTAGTTGATTCCCTTCTCTACGAGACTTATCCTTCCAATCTCATATGTTCCCTTTTCAAAGATGGCATTTATCATCTCTTTTGCTTTCATAGCACTGAAGTGTAGTATTCAAATGAACTCAACAAATATATGAGGTCTTGTAACAGGTTGCTAGAGATCCCCCCAAATCCCAAAGCCCCACAGCTATGGCTTGGGAGAAGAGGGAGGCGAGCAGGGCCATTGAGAGCTATTTGCATATCTAAAGAACTTGCCGCATGTTTTAGTAATGTTCAAAGCTGTGCCTGCTGGCAGCCAGGAAGATGGGCGGGACTCTAACCCATGATGTGATGTAGATGGTAGGGCTTCCTGCAAGAGCAGCTTGGGGGAAGCTCCTACATCAGGGGCCACGCTTGCCCGGGCTAACAATGGCAATGGAGAAAAGCAGAAGAGACCAGATAACCCAGTGTGGGAGAGTCGGAAATGGGGTTATGGAGGAAGATCCGTGTGGGGATTTACACCTGGGGCAGCAGCCATGCTGGGGGTTAACCATGCGGTTTAGGAGTGGAGGGGGAGCTCTCTCTCTCAGCCATGCTTGAGCTCTGGACTGTGGGGGAAGGAGAGTAGGAGAGCCACGAGAGGCTCTCTCTCGTGCGTGCTCTTGACCATGAGTCTGGGGAAGGAGAAGCCTCTTGACCACGTAGCAGCAGTGCAGGGCATGGGCCATGCAGTTTGAAAGAATGCAGAAGGTCCCCCACTGGCCTGCCATGAGGAAGTGCCTTGTGGTTTCGGATTAAGAGCGTGAGCCTAGCCCAGCTACAGACCTCTGTTTTCCTTACCTGAGATACGGTACCCCTGACTGGCACCTAAGGGAAGGAGGTGTTTCATTGGGCTTGACTCTCCCTGATTTCTTGGGTCTCACATTCAGGCCAGCAGGAGGCTGACCTGTCAGTCATTTCTGCAGAGACCTTTTCTGTAAGACAATGACCTTCATAAACTTGGCTGCAGGGGACCCTGCGGCAGAACTGCTGACTGATTCCAAAGAGAAGCACCCGTGACAACACTGCCCCAGGAGACGGGATAATGGCTTTCTGTTGCCAAAGAAAGTTTGCAAAGACGGGCAGGCATGTTCAAACCTCACCCCATCCCACCCTTTACCTCATCCCTGAGCCCCTCTCTGCCCAGCACCATGCCTGGGTAAGTATATCAGCTAAAGCCTAGGTTTGGCTGCTGCAACAAAACCCCCAAATAATAGTGGCTTAAACCAGAAGAAAGTCTTCTTTTCCCTTTCTCTGTTTTATGTAACTACCCAAATGACAGCAATCTAGATTTGAGCCAATAAAACCAGAAGAAAGTTTTTTTTTCCCTTTCTCTGTTTTATGTAACTACCCAAATGACCAATATTTTATCATTTTATTTTATCATATAGATCCATGAAGAACCATCTACAGTTCTCCAATGTCCCCCAAATAAAGTATAAGTCAAGTGGCTATCGATACATATCTTCCTCCAGCCATAACTAATCAATAAATACAAAAGAACGAGAGTGACTCACAACAGCTCACTCTTGGGAAGGGAACCCAGATGAGCCAGGGGAGGGTGTATTTGGCCAGAGAAGACTAACTGCTCTGACAAACAACCGCATCGTCTCAGTGGCGGTCACCGCCCAGGGCAGGTGACGAGGAGACTCTGCCCAGTGACTCAGGCTCCTTCCATCTAGTGGCTCTGTGTTCCCTAGGGACTGGCTGGCAGTGGAGGGGAGGGAGGAGGAACATGGAGGAGGCTTTCCGGCCTTTGCTGTCTTGGCTGGGAGGTGACAGCTGTCATTTTTGCTCACACTTCAGCGAGATGGCCCCACCCAGATGCAGAAGTGCTGGGATATTTAGTCTAGTGATTTTCCCAGAATGAAGTGGGTTTAGGGGTCATTTATCCAGCCTCTGCCAAAGAAGGCTGGAGGAGAGTTTAGGGTAACCATATAGAAATTAAATTCACGGGCTTGTGAAAATGTCCTCACTCGAGGGGAAGAGTCCGGTAGTGTTTCGTGTAGGGTTATCTTGGAGTTTTCTGGAGAAAGAACCGTGTACGAGACGAGTCCTGGTGAGCGGAGCTTAATACACTCATTCCCCAAACATTTATTGAGTGCCTGCTGCATACTGGGCACTGGGTAAACACCGAGGCACTACACACAGTTCCCACCCTCATGGAGGTTACCCTCTAGCTAAGGACATCGATGACCAAAGTAATGGACGTAACGTCCAGCACAGGGAATGTAGTTAATAACACTAATAACTACAGGGTCCAGCACAAATAACGCCCCTTTTTAATTACAAAATCATAGGCATGTAATTCTGCAACATAACAATGTCATGCTCAAGCACATCATGTTACATTTTAGGTGAAATGTTCAAATGAAAACTATAAACGATCACACCCATGTTATCACCCTCCCAACCACACTCACGCAGGCGTGAGTTCGGCTGGACCCTACCTGTGCGGAGCCAGGTGGGCGCTGACTCAGCGGGGGTCACGTAAATGTCTAATCACAGTGCTGAGCACCTCAAACCAACACAATATTCAATGTCAGCTGTAAGTGAAAGGAATCTAATTCGATTTAATAAATAGAACTGATAGCCTATTTTCTCGAATAATGATGAACCTAAGTTTGAGTTAAATTAAATTATACTAATATAAATAATTGTATTTATAATTTTAATTATATTTAGAATTAAGTTACTGTATATTAAATGATGAACCTAAATGAAGTGAAGTTTAACTTTTTAAAAAGAATTTTAAATGTTTATGTACTAGAATTCTTTATTTCCTAATCTGTATCTTTTAGGAATACTTTTAAAGCAAATAACAGACAATTTAGAATGACTCAAATGGGGGTAGTTTTTGTTACATAATGAGGCATTCAGAGGTTGTTGACGTTGGGTCAGCCTCTAACAAGAACATCAAGGACCCAGGCTCTGCTTTCTGCACTACTATCTTTGCTATTGTTTTTTTATCGTATGCTTGACACACGTGGCCATGAAATGGCTCCTGCACCTCCGTACATCACATCCAAGTTCCAGGCAGGAAGAAGGGGGAGGGAATAAAAAAATCTCTGTCCTCACAAGGCTTAGTCTGTTCCTTTGGGAAGGAAAGCTCTCCCCTAGATCTCATCAGCCAGAACTGGATCACGTGGCCACCCTCAGACCAGTTAAAGATGGGGATGAGATCACCAAGCAACTGACATCAATTATGCGGAGATTCCTCCCCCAAGTGCCCCCACAAAACATCGGCATTCTGTTGTAAAAGAGCGGGACTGCCGGAGGGGCAGACCACGGGGCACAGACAGGCTTGGCCACTGTAGGCCTGGGTTGATTTAACCAAGGGTCTGGTCCGGGAATACTGTGTAGAGAGGCCTGGCCGCCAGCCCTGTGGCAGGTCGGAGAGGTGCCGGGAGTTGCCCAGGAACAGGGACGTCACCAGGTGGCAGTCTGCAGGAGTGAGCGAGCCTGCTCAATTTGCACACACACACACACACACACACTCACACGATGGTGCAGGCAGAGTGCTAGGACCTCGCAAATCCCCAAGGGCAGAGTGAGGCAGGGCAGGCTCACTCTGGTGGACCTTCCTCCACATGGCTTGAGAGGGGGCATCTTATCCCCGGCGGGTGCCTAAAAGCACAGATAGAAGCAAACCCTATGTTTTTTCTTCTATACACAAACCCCTGTGATAAAGTTGAATTTATAAATTAGGCACAGTAAGAGATTCACAACAATAACTAATAATAAAGTAGAACAATAATAACAGTATGCTGTAACAAGAGTTAGGTGAATGTGGCCTCTGTCTGTGAAAGGGTACTCACCCTTCCTCTTGTGACGTGTGAGGTGGTGAATGCCCCCGTGGTGAGGGGAAGTCAGGTAACAGAGGTGGGCGTTGTGATGCAGCGTCGGGCCCCTATCGACCTTCTGACGATGGGTAACAAGCACTTCCTAGCTTCTCTCTGGCATATCTGAATTGCCAGCATCACTTTGGGGCCATTATCAAGTAAAATAAGGGCGACGAGAACCCACAACAGTCAATCTCATAACCGAGATGGCTACTCAAAAGGGCAGGCAGCATCCACAGCGTGGAGACGCTGGGTAAAGGGCTGGCTCCCCATCCGGGGAGGCGCAAGTGAGGCAGCACGAGATTTCGCCATGCTACTCAGATGGACACGCAATTTAAAACTAATGAATCGTTTATTTCCAGAATTTTCCACTTAATACGTTTGGCCTTGGTGGGCTACGGATCATTGAAAGTGTGGAAAGTGAAGCTGCAGATAACTGGGACACTGCTGTAGTGAGAAATCTCCAGATGAGATCGTTCTGGGTTAGGATGGGCCCTAATTCCAGCCATACGTGTCCTTGAAAGAGAAGAGAAAGAATGGAAGCAGAGGCTGGACTAATGCAGCCCCAAGGCAAGGAACACCTGGAGCCACCAGAATCTAGTAGATGCAAGAAGGGACTCTCCCCTAGAGACCCGGGAGGGAGGGAGCACAGCCCTGCCGACCCCTCGACCCCTCGGTTTCTGACCTCCAGCCTTCTGTACCTGGAGGGAACACATTTCTGTTGCTTTCAGCCACCCAGTATGTGCTAATTTGTCACAGCAGCCCCAGGAAACGAATACAGGGACAACATTCCTCTAAGAGGCAATTTAGGCTGAAACGATAGTTTCTGACCTCTGACTGGGACAAGAACCATCACACTCTCCAAGCAAGCGATGAAAGGAAAAGCTGTGAGATGACAGGGTGGCCCGAACTGTGACAGGGACACGAGGGACAGAGGAGGCTGGTCGCCCCTGTGTGATCCTGCCAGAAGCAGAGCTGAGTTTCTTAATGACTTTTCCCAACAGCATTCAGAAAGGAGCCAGCCTGCAGCTTCTCTGTTTCCTGCATGATTTCCATTTAGGGAGACTTGGGATGCACCAGGACCTGTGCTAGGACGCAGGGCACAAGGGTGAACACACAAACCTATCTTCAAGGACTCGTGATCTGGTGAGGACACTAGACAGGGACACAGGCAAAGGGACTGCAGTGTGGTGGGTGTTACGAGAGCCCAGAGGTGGAGTCCCTGTCCTGGACAGGGCAGCCTGGAGGCATAAGCTGGGTAGTGGGAGCGCAAGGCTTCAAACCACATGTGCAAAAGTGCACAGTCCAGAGATCACAGTGCACAGGTAACCGCAATGCGTTCAGAATGTCTGCAGACAAGCAAGCAGGACTTCGCAGGTGGTGGAATACAAGGGCTAGATCTCCGCTGTGTGGAAGGGAGAAATAGAGAGAGAGAAGGAGCGAGAAAGAGAGAGAGGAGGAAAGGAAAGCCCACCATATGAGGCAGAGCTCCTCCATAGGAAGGGATGGAAGGAAAGAACAAGGACCACATTTTGAGGGGTGGAGGCCCAGGCAGGAGAAACCAAGAAATGAGAGGCTGAGCACTTGCTGCCCAGGGCCCCATGGTGAGTCCGTCAGGGTAGACTAGGGTACAGTCTACGCACTGCTGACAAGCAAGTCCCAGATCTCAGTGGTTAGAACAGCAAAGGCTTCTCACTCCTGCTACCTTCCATCCATCCAAGCTGGCAGCGGCTGTGCTCCACAGCGCCCTCACCCGAGACCAGGCTGAGGCCTTGTGCCATTGCAGCCTCATTTGTGACGTGAGGGAGGGAAGGAAACAGCAAACTGTGCGCTGGCTCTGGGATGTCTCCCCAGAAACAACAGGCATCACTTCTGCGCTCATCTCCTGGGCCAGCGCAATCCGTGAGGCTGGGGCTAACTGTACGGAGGTGGGAAGTACAATCAGCCATGGGCCGGAAGAGGAAATGGGACACGGTGAGGGGCAGGGGCAACCCCAAAGTCTACCACTTAGGTGGAGCCGCAGTTTGAACCCAGGCCTCCCAAACCCTCAGCCCACGCTCCCTGCTTATTCTCACTTCCTTTTTGTCGATTAATCCTTTTGGAGACAAAAGAAATAGAGAAGACGGAAGATTTTACTATTGGGCCCTCCATTCCACACTACACGCCAACTAGCTTACCTAAATGACTTGCAAATTTGGACTTAGACATCGGCTGCGAGGGTCTCTAACGTGCTGCCCCAAATAGCTGGCTGCCACTCGGGCTCTGGTTCCAAAGCAGCCTGTTTTCCAAAGCCAACCCCTCCGGGTGTGTTGCGTGAGTCTTTATAAAATGATCCTCCAAATCCATCAACACATAGAAAGTCATTTTTGGTCATTTTTTTCCTTTATCCATTAGCTTGGATTTTCACTTGGATTTATAAAAAAGAAACAATGGTGATTCAGAATATATTTATTTGGTGCATTTGTTCCCAAGCAAAATGAATTCATCTGTTTGAAACATAGTTCCTTATTGGGGGTAGGGGGAGGGGAGAAGAACACCTTAATTTTAATAACAAAATTAACCCAACACAGTTAAAAATGTATGAGATAACACCCTCAGGAGCATGCGCATCTCCCACACACACATTCCCACGGGGAATTTCGAGCCCTTTAATAACCCTCCTCTCCAGGCGACGACATTTGTGACTAAGGCTCCTGGGACGTGTTTACCTACTGTCTAGCTTCTCAGGGACCGGTCACCACAGTGCCTTTCTCGGCCTTCTTCGGATGGGGACTTTGTGATGGTGCATTTCCAGCGCTACGTCCCTCACTGAGAGGGGAATGCAGCCCCACTGTGGTCTGCAGCCCCAGCCTGAAGCCCTGGTCCCACACGTCAGGGGGGCCTGTGGGTGCAGCCTGGCTTTGGCGGTCACACAGATCAGGTTGGGCGTCATAGCAGCTGTCACCTTCGGCACCTCACTGACCCACTTGGACAAGGGTTTCTCCTTTGTGATATGAGGATACCACCATCACGGGGCTGTTGCACGGAATGCATTTGGTAATCCGAGCACAGTCCGTACAGTGGGGATGCCAAGTATGTTTCGGCTACTGTGGACTCCAAGCGTCTGGAGCCGTGTGCTAAGGATGCTAATGGCAGTACTCCCGGGGCCAAGGAAAGGGTGCTGAATTAGGCTGGTGGCAGGGATGGGGCAGGTGTCGGGGAAAGTCTCTGTTCTCTCTTTTCCTTTCATACCTCAGGGTATTAAAGAGAACCCTCTCAGTTATAAGAGGCTTCGACCCAATTCAAAAGTTTAGGCCAAAACGGGGCTGCTTTGGAAGGATGCAGGAGCATCGCAGAGAACTGAAGACTGCAGGAGCCAGGAGGGTAAGTCCAGTGACCTCGGGGACGGGAACCAGGAACCAAACCATCGTCAGGATGTCAGGATGCTCCATACCTCCCTCTCCTCTCCCCTTCCCTCTGGAAATGTATTCATAATCAGCCTACAGTCGTTAAGTCCTGATGTTCTCAAAGTAGCTTTCCAAGCGAACTTGACCGAAATTAGCAGGACTGGAGGTGGTGGGTGAAGAGGGGGGAACACTATAAACGAATTCTGTTCTTTTTTTAAAGTGTTTTTTATTTTTCAATTACAGCTGAAGTACAATATTAGTTTCAGGTGTACAAGCCAGTGATTAGACGCTTACATAACTCAGAGAGTGGCCCTCCTGGTATTTCAAGTGCCCATCTGACACCACGCATAATTATTGCAGTATTATTGACTGCATTCCCTGTGCTGTGCTTTACATCCCCGTGACTGTTCTGCAACCACGAACTTGTTCTATTCTTTCGAAAAGAAAATTTGTGCTGCTTTCAAGCAAGTGGAGGAAGCTGCGAGAAAGGAGGGTTACGAAGTGAAATACTGCCACCTGCAGGAAGAGCAGAGCCTCAGCAGCTGGACCCAGAGCTTGAAGCGTAAACATCAGGGCCTGGCCCGAGTCCCAGCGCGACACTCCAGGGACTTGGATGGTGACTTTTTGACCCTGGCTTTGTGTAGTAAAAGTAGCAGGCGCAGAGATGCAGCCCTCAGATCCTGCTTCGAGAATGGACTTGCTTTCTAGCTGCAAAGAGGGTGGTAATCTGGCAGCCCCCAGCTGTTAGTTCCTACGGGGTGGGCCTCACTTTCCGGCCTGGGCCAGTGTTCCCAGGGCAGCTGCCAGCCCGTCTGGGAAGAACGTGCGCGCGCGCGCGCGCGCGTGTGTGTGTGTGTGTGTGTGTAAGAGAGAGAGCCACTCTCGTGAAGTGGAAGAGACAGAGAGGGATAAGCCCACATGAATACCAACTTTTTAAACTGCAGCACCTTCGTGCCCTAACACCTACCACCACGGGGGCTTCTTTTGAGGGTGGCATTCTTTGTCACCTAAGGTAAAAAAGAAAATGAATGGAGAAGCTGGGAGGATTTTTTATTTTAAAGGATCAGATTCCACCCTTCTCTTGGCAACCGCCCATTACCACCACAAGGAGGCGGCGAAACAAACAATCAGGGCTGACACTAAGTTTGTAATCAAACCGCAGCACAGGAGGATGGAAGGCTGATGGGTGGGGCACACAGAGGCCTTTGCAGAGCAGACAAAAGGGATTCAGCAGAAAATAGAGTTCATTACAAAGTGCACCGAAAATGAAACTGGGCCGCTTTCTTACACCACGTACAAAAGACAAAAACAACGAAAATCTCGAAATGGATGAAAGACATTGAAGGATGTAAGACCTGAAACCTAAGACTTCTAGAAGAAAATAAAGGCAGTAAACACTTCGCCATTAGTCTTAGAAATCTCTTTCTGGGTATGTCTCCTTGGGCAGAGGCAACAAAAGGCAAAAATGAACAAGTGGGACTACACCAAACTAAGATTTTGCAAAGTGAAGGAAACCATCAACAAAGTAAAAAGACAACCTACTGAATGGGAGAATATATTTGCAAGTGATATTCCAATAAAGGGTTAATATCCAAAATATACACGGAACTCATGACTTAACACCAAAACAAAGCAAAACAAAACAATCCAATTAGAAATGGGTGGAAGACCTAAAGAGACACTCCCCCAAAGAGGACATCCAGAGGGCAAAGACATATGAAAAGATGCTCAATGTCACTAATTATCAGGGAAATGGAAATTAAAACCATGAGATACCACCTCACACCAGTCAGAATGGCTACCACCAAAAAAACCCAACAAGTAACAAATGTGAGAACGTGGAGAAAAAGGAACCCTCGTGCACTGCTGGCGGGACTGTAGATTGGTACAGCCACCATGGAAAACAGTATGGAGATTCCTCAAAAAATTAAAAATAGCCATAAAAGCCAGCAGTGCCACTTGTGGATATTTACCTGAAGAAAACAAAAACGCTAACTTGAAAAGACATATGCACCCCTACAGTCACTGCAAGTTTTGCAGTCGCCAAGATATGAAAGCAACCTACGTGTCCCTCAATAGATGAGTGGATAAAAAAGATGTGGTTCAGATACATACACTGGGCTATTATTTAGCCATAAAAAGAATGAAATCCGGCCATTTACAACATGGATGGACCTACAGGGTAGTATGCTAAATAAAATCAATCATAAAAAAGGCAAAATACCATATGATTTCACTTTACATGCAATCTGAAAAACAAATGAATTATCAAAACAGAAACAGAATCATAGACAGGCAGCAGCTGATGGTTGCCAAAGGGGAGGAGTTTGGGAAGATGCATGAAAGAAAAAAAAAAAACACTAATATGATTACATCAAAAGAGAAAAAAAGGAGCATTGAATCCCCTAATCCCCCCTCTCCCTCACTCAGCGAGGATACTAAAAGGGAGACCGACTCTGAAAGGCTGAGGTGGAATGAGGCACAGGATATGAGAGAACGGCTAGGTGAAAGCTTGACCCCACCTTCTTCTGTCCCAGCTCCCAGAACTTGGTAGCCACACCTCCAAGGCCTGGGCAGGAAATGCAAGGCTCCTTCTCTGGAGCCTCTCCTGAGTCAGGGACAGCCTAAGTATCGCCCCTGTACCGTTGTACGGACACTAAACATTACAGACCCAGAGAAAACTCCGATACAATCCGAGGAGATCATAAATAATGGAGATGCTTATTAGAGTATCAGTTCTCCTCTATTTGATCTACAGATTCAACATAATTCTGACTAAAATCCCCGCAAGCTTGTGTGTAGATATTGACAAGCTAGTTTTAAAATACATATGGAAAGGCAAAGGAACTAAGAGGCAAAATAAACTCTAAAAAAAGAGTTAGAACACTCACACTATCCAAATTCAGTTGGGTATTAGGACACATTAATCAATGGAACAGAGAGCCCAGAAACAGACCCATACGAATACTGTCAACTGAGTTTTTAAAACAGCTTTATTGAAGTATAATTTACACAGGATAAATTTAAGTATACAATCAATATATATATATTTTAAACTGAAGAGTTGTACAATCATCACCACAGTCCAATTTTGGAACATTTCTAAAACATGCTTTGTGGCCACTGGAGTCACTCCTTGCTTCCGCCTCAGGCAACCTCCCATCTACTCTGTCATCAGGGGATTTTTGGTAAAAGTGCACTGGCAATCCAATGAAGAAAGTTCAGCTTTTTCCAGAAAGGTGCTTTATCAGCTGGATGTCCACATGCAAAAACAAACCTGGACACGTATCTCATAACATGTATTAAAATAAGCTCAAAATGGATGAAAGACCTAAACATAAAACTAACACTTTCAGATGAAAACAGGGAGAATCTGCATGACCCCGGGTTCGGTGATGCACTTTTAGACCACAGCATCAAAAGCACAATTCGTTCGAGAAGAAAACTAATAAACGAAACTTCATTAAAATTAAAATCTTTTGTTCTGGGAGAAAAAAAATCTGCAAAACACATATACGATAAAGATCTTGTATTCAGAAGCTATACTGAACTTTTTAAAAAATACTTACCTAAGGACATGCTTATTAATTTTTTTGAGAGAGGGGAAGGAAGAGAGAGGAGAAACATCAATCAGTTGCCTCTCATACATGCCCTGAACAGGGACCTCTTGTACACCCCCCAACCAAGGGACCAAATCCACAACCTAGGCATGTGCCCTGAGTGGGAATGGAACCCGCGATGTTTTGGTTTACCGGACGATGCCCCAACCAAGTGACCTACATCATCCAGGGCAGAACCTATACTGAACTCTTAAAACTCAACAATAAAACGCATTGTTTTCCTATAGAGGCAACAAATCTGAACAGAGATTGTACGAAAGAAGGTATATGGATGGCAAATAAGCATGTGGAAAAATGGTCAAAATCATTTTCATTGCAGACAGGAATATTCCAGCCACATGATACCACTGCAACAGGAACTCTCGTTCAGTGCTGGTGGGAATGCGAAACGGCAGTCGTTTTGGAAGACAGTTTGGCGGTTCCTTGTACAATATACCCCTACCAAAAGACTCAGCAACCCCACTCACTCCTGGGTATTTACAGTTGCCAGGGGTGGGGAGCTGAGTACAAAGGGAAATGTTGAGGGGGATGGAACAGTTCTGCAGCGTACTGACATGGTGGGCACATAACTATGCATTAGTCAAAGCCCAGAGTGAATTTTGCTGTGTGAAAAAATCAACTGGATGTCACGAGATCACAGATGGAAAGCAGAGTTTGACAAATGAATGTTTTGCAAATGTGTCACATAACCTCAAGGAAGGGAGTGGGGAATAAAAGAAGCTGAACTAAGTTACTTGGAAAAGTATTTGGGGTAGATAGTATAGGGCTAAAGATACAAAAATATACTTAAACACTGCACTCTAGTTAGTCACTTTATCACAGGGGCACTTAACTATTCCGAAGCCAATTTATAAGTATTCCAGGGCTGAACAAATAAGCAAACAAGTTGCAGCTACAAGGAGCCAGGTTTCTGTCAGAGAAAGAATGAGGTTACAAACAAGCAAAGAGGCAAACTAGAATGAGCCTTGTGGTGCTGGATGAGAGTCAGTTTAACTTTAGATAGATCGATCGATCTAGAAATAATATAGAGATGTACCTACATATTGGTTAGTATACACATTTACATCTCTCAGTTCATTTCACTGAAGAGGAGTAAAAGCAGTAGCAACCAGCACACCCAATGCCCAGATTCTGGTTTCTAAATACCATTCCCCAATAAAAGGAACCAGGGCTTCTGGAAGAAATAGCTCGTTCCTGGGTGGATGGCCAGATAATACTTGAAGTGCTACAAAGTAATAATAATGGTCTTAAACACAACAGATGAGGGCATGTTGAAAGAAATCAGGAGAGGATCAAAAAGTGTTTACAATAACCAAAGCTAAAACAATTTGCACAACAAAATAACAATAATATTGGATTTTAACCTAAAGTCTAAAATAAACAGCCAGGATCACAAACTAATATAAATAAATGCTCAAATAGGAGAAACAAACTTTCAAGAAAAAATCTAAATTCCTGAGGAGTAGCACCACCAGCAATGCCCGTTGACATCACATAGCCCGAGATGAGCCCCATGACGTGCTACCGTGGGGAAGGGCACACACACCACACCTCGGGGCTATTCTTCCTTGCAGAGAGCATCACCTCAAATGTAATCACAAGAAAACATCAGACAAGCCCACATGGAGGGACATCCTACAAAATAACCAAGCAGTACCCTTCACAGTGTCAAGGTCATGGAAGACGGAGAAACTGTCACAAATTGGAGGAGACTAAGAGGCACCAGTGACTAAATAAACGCAACATGGTATCCTGGACTGGATCCCGGAACAGGAGAACATTAGTGGAAAAACAAGTGAAAACCAAATCAAGCCTGTAGTTCAGTAAACAGTGTTGCATCAGTGTTAATTTCTGAGTTTTGACAGATGTGCCACTGCTCACATAAGGTGTTAACATGCTGGGAGGCTCAGGGAACATCTCTCGACTGCACAGCATGGTGTACTTAAAATTAAGAAAGGAACTTGCAGAAGATTATACACATTCAATAACTTGATCAACACCACAGTTTATTTGTAAACATATTATGAGTCAATAATCAAATTGACAACACTTTATACATTTCATTGTATAATATTAACATCATACCAGGAAACAATCCACTGTATGTAGTTACAGTTTTGGTACTTTGACGTCTTTAAATACAAATGTATTTGAAACACTGAACATAAAAGAGGAAGATGAATGGCAGAGAAAAGTGAAACATCAAATAAAAGAAACTAATACTTGAAAAAATACAAAATCATCTGATTACATATTTAAGGAGAAAGAAATCAAGGAAACCAGATGATAATTTTTTTTTAATGACATGAAGTTGCAGTTCTTTAGGCCCACGTGAGAGGTGAAGTTGTATTACACTAAATTCTAATCCATGTCCTTTTTCATATCTTTTTTTCTCTTGGTTTTTAAGGAATGTTTTCTATGGTTTAAGCTACATTAAGGGGGAAAAGAAATGGGAGGTACCAAGAGCTAATGAAACTAAACATTTGCAGAAAAATTAGATAAAAATTATTTCACAAATCATCTTTGGCAAATAATAAAGGCTATGTTTTAAATTTACTTTTTTGTTGAAATGGATCAACACTTAAGATTTAAGGGATGCACCTTTACATGAGTTGACGTATGAAAGAAACAAAGCCAAATTCACAAACAGAGCACAAAGCAGCCTTCGGATCTTGCCACGAGCCTACAAATGCAGACTGACCCCCTCAATCGTGAGGGGTCCTCAGCTGAGACTCAGGAGCTCTCTTCATCCACAGGAGAGACCAGAGCAGGCCGCGCACTTTGTCAATACTTTCCCTAAATTCCATGATCGTTACTAGGTTCTACTTTCTTCCTCCGTCATCTCTCAAGGACAATGCAGCAGCAAATCACATCCACATTGAAGTTTACAATTCACCAGTAACTGGGTTCACGGCCAACAACTACAAATGTCTGGCTCATCATTAGTGTATATGTCACTAAAGGAAGCTGAGATCCGTAATGCAGGAATAAAGAAAATGACTAGTTAATTCAAACAAAGCAAATGAATATGAGATTAAAGAGCCCTGATCAAATAAAATACAGCTTCCAGCTGACAGTCACATACATACCTAACAGCACTAGGAATGTACAATGTCAATTATTGGAAAAATAAATGAGTAATTCACAGTCATAGAAACTATTTTAATATTAGTAGGTATTCTTCCTTTTATAGATAGACATTTATAACATACTCTGGTTTCTACCACATATAAGAGAAAGTAGAAAACTAAGCGTTAACTGCATTCACCTCAAACACAGCACTGCCTGTGCCCCAGCTAACCTGCTCCGGAGCACCCAGCTCCACAGGGGGCCATGACACTGAACGCACGGCTACGTTAATATGTCCTTAAAAGGCATATATTTCCAGAAGTATGTTAAAATCCACAAATATTGGCTCTATAAATATCAAAAACTATCAGCAAAAAATGTTTAGGTTGAACATTCCCAAATTTTCTAATGCTTTAAGTGTTTTAGATATAAGTTGTTTGACCAGTTAGATTGGTTACAGTTTTAAACTAGCAAACCATTATCCTATGAGAATAGCTAAACTAATCTGCAACACTGCACACACTTCCCAAGGTAACTTGAAAAATCTAAAAAGTGATTCCAATTATTCTAATTAACATTTGAGACACTAAAAGAATCAATAATTCCAGAAACATTTTGAAATTACTCATTTTTTCTTTATCATTTCTCCCAAACTATTCACATAAATCTAAGATCCAAATTGCCTAAGAATATGTCTTCGAAGTAGGCTTTTCACTAAAGCAGTTTGATCAGAAGACATAGTTCAAAAGAATCATAGTTGGATGGTCTCTAACCAATTAGAGACCATCAAATTCAATTTCATACCCATTCATTGGTAAAATTAACTAAACAAAAAATAAATCACAGTGAAAATGTGCAGCAGCCACAGCTACAAGAATGGAAAATAAATTCTATTTACCCAGAAAGACTCTATCAAAATATAAAGCCCAAAGTGAGTGACGACAGAAGTCCACATATAAACATTGTTTAAAAATAGAATGTTTTCCAAAGCTTCTCATGAGATGCAGCGTGGAGCCAGAGTTAAGTCCTTATAAATCAAGGTTGGGTCGTACACGACTGTGCTGCTTTACACACCTTCAACAAAGTCCACTGTACCCACAATTTACAGACAGCCACAGGAACCCTTAGTGACCCATCGCGTCATCGCTCAAGGTCAGCTGTTCAGTTTTATAGTTTTGCTACTTTAAGTACCATGAAGCCTTTGAAAAGGAAGAGTTCCACCTCTTCCCATGATCCCCTAAAGAGTAGGTAACAAAATATAAAATTAAACAAGATTATGTTTGATAAACTAACATATAAAATTACCGTTGCAATATTCATAGTGACTGCTTATAAACGTAACAGTCATCATAAAGCCTATAAAGTATATCCTCAGTTTTATAAAAGAAATGTCGATTGTCTCAGGTAAAAAATACAGTGCAGGCTGCTGAAAAGGTTTTCGTTGCCCCAGGAGGTGCGAGGAGGAAAACCTCGGAGAGCAGGACCGCGTCCCCCGAACGGACACCACGTAAGCAGGAAGCGCACCGCGGCACAGGGCGCTTTTCGGCGGCTGGCACTACGAAGCTAACGTCGGGAAAGAAAAAAGGCAGAAAGTGGGAGCGACAAACGGTGCGACCAAATCACTGCAAATGGAGACCAGCAACACGAGGTGAGGAAGGTGGCCGTCCGCTCCATTCTGATAAGGTGCCATCTTTAAATATTAAGTTCTTTGCGGGAAGTGGAACTCCCGAATCGGCGTAGGATGACTGGGAGAGCACATTCGGGAGGCTGGCCTCCGCGTGAATGTCCAGCGTTGAAGCACCTTCCTAACAGATCAAGAAACAAGAGAGAGAGTCTGCTCAACACTTGACCGAACCACTTAGCACAGCTAATGAGAAAAACAGACCCCGGCTACCCGAGGAGTGTTTACGGAATGCAGAGCCCTAACGGAGATGGCAAAGACCTACCTCACAAAACCAAAATAACTACTGACAGGTATGAACACATGCAGAAATGACTAATACAAGTTAGACCACGGTAAGTGCTTCGATATGGACAGAAATAGCAGGCTATGAGACTATGGCATTAAAACAGTTAGTTCTTAGACAATCTCTAAAAACCCTCACACAGCACTAGGCACCGAACCAACCCCTCCGCTCCCAGGGTTCTCGAACTCACGTGTTCAGCATAGCCTTCTCCCCAGAACTCCAGGCTCAAACACACACCTGACATTTGCTCGTGGATGTGGCACACACATGCCATACTTACCATGTCCCTAACAGAACACTCAAATCCTCCACCTGTGCCTCCCCAGCCTGCCCACTCCCCGCATCAAGCTAGTCAGAAATACGAGACTCACTCATTTTTCTCCTTGTTGCCACAAACTCAACCTGTTCCTCACCTTTAACTAACCACCAGGGTCTGTCAACGCACTGCCAACAGGGATCCTGAATCAGTTTACCTTACGTACTCACCACGGCCACCACCACAGTCTAGGCCAGGGCTCCCCGAAGTGGGGTACTCCCTCCAAAGTGGCGTGGTGCTACAAAAATTTTAAAAGCTTGTATCTATTTACTGCACCCTTTAAAAATTTCTGTTTCTGTCTGTTCTATTATACACATAACTTATTGGTGTAACAGTATATATGTGTAATAAACAAACTTTCTTGTGGATACATGCAACATTGTTTGTTTTGTTTTAATGAAAAAGGGTGCTCAGTTTACCAACATGTCTCACTTGGACTATTACAGTAGTCTCCAAACTGATCCTACTTCTCTGCTTGTTCATTTTTAATCTATTCTCTAAACATCAACTAATTTTTTAAAACTAATGAGAAGTAACCTCATCCCCTGTTTAAAATTCTTTAATAGTTCCCTTTGCATGCAGCATAAACTCCAAATTCTTTAATATACTCTGGAAGGCCCTCCCCTCCCCCTCTGGCCACTACCTGCTTTCATGAGGCTTCTGCCTTCTTACACACCCAGTGCTTTCCTGACACAGGACCTTTGTACCTGCTGAGCTCTGCCTAGAATACAGATTATATATCGTCTCTACCTATTTAAAATAGGTCTACCTTTGGATTCCATCAGATTGGAAGGAGTCTGGCTCCTTCAAAGTACTTACTGAAATCTGTAATCATTCACGTATTTCAGTATTTACTTTATAGTGTCTCATACAACACTATAAGCTCCATTAGCGTCGCAGACATCACTGTTTCCCCAGCACCTGCTAAAGGGTCTGGCATAGCGTAGATGCAAGTATTTATTGAAATAATTGAAACAAACTCCAAAGCGTGATTTCATAATGTTGGATCAGATATTCTGAACAGAAATATTCCACCCTAGAAGTTTATCTACAAATCAAGTCTAGTCTTTCCCTTGAGGGGGAGAGGTGGGCTGGGGGTGAGGGGGACACAGGGCACGAAGGTCTGGAGCACTGGCTTCCACCACAGACAGTGAAGACTCACTGCAGTCATTAAGGGGGCCAGACTCGTGAACCAGCACCTCGTATGATGCCCGGCCTGTAGCAGACGCCCAGCACACTTGTGCTGAATGAAGCTCCGGCACAGAACAGAGTTCAAGCTCAGGCCTTCCAGACCTGGCCAGTGAAACCAGGTGCAAGTCGGTTAGCGTCCTGAATCTCAGTGTCTTCATTCATAAACTAATGCTTATTTCATGTCTTACTGCTGTGAAGACTCAAAACAGACATGGGGTGTTTTGCATAAAAAGCTCTACACAAACTCCGCTTAGACCTGTAGGTGGTTGTTACCTGGAATGAGTGAACAAAGTTAAGGACGTGCAGAGCGAGTTTCCTACTGGAATGTAAGAGGTTCTGAAGGCTGAAAAAAAGGGTGGAGGGAGTTTAGAACAAATGTAAGGACGAGGACTAATATCCAACGAGAGTTTAATTTTAGTAATTTAAATGCTTTTATATATGCACACACATCATGATTAACCACATTAAAATTTTAAAGAAACAATTTCAATGGTTCTCGTCAATGAAATTTCTCCTCCTCTTAATATTAAGGCATAACAGTAAGTAAAGACCATTTTGAAATAAAACATCATATATAACCAAAATTAAAATTTATTGCTGAAAAAGCTTAAACTGTTAGCAAATATGTTAATTTAAACCTTTTGAATTAAAAATGCATGTACTTTGAAAAATAGCAATTATGAAGTCTAACATATTTAACATAACATCAACCCAAGAAATTAAATATTTTTCAAATATGTAAATAGGTAATAATTGAAGAAAATTTCAAAAATCAGCCATAATTCTACCACAAGACATAATCACTATGAACATAACCTGAGTGGGTATGTTAAGAGCAAGAGAACTCCCCCCAAAATTCTCCACAGACATTTATATATTTTAAAAAACTAGGTTCACACTCTCATATAAGCATTCCCAGCTCACCATCCCCTCACCCAACCTGGGTAACTCAGTAAATATAATTATAATTAACCAAAACATGCCCAAAATGTTTCCAAGTAACTAATTTCTGAGGTGCCAAAGTTTAATTTTGAAAATATAGCAAAACCCTCAAACTAGCAACCATTATTCAATCGACATATGTATACAGGCAGTTACTACGTCCATGTGTGAAGTAAAAGAAGATGTTGCAACTGTTGCTGACTTCAAAGTCTCATAGATGAAAATATGACAATGAATATGAACCCTCACCTCTCTTTCCTGCAAAGGCCATGGGTAGCAATTTTTCTACAAACTTTCCGGTTTAATTCAGAACTAAACAGTGGAATTCCAAAGCACAGCTCGAGAGGAACCCAATCTGCTTCTATTGTGGCAACTACGAAAGACATATAAACTTATTAATCATATCTATATTTACATATCATGACTGGCCAGGGTTTCTTAACCAAAGTCCATGGATTTTCACTGAATCCCCCCACGCACCAATGATTAATTAGCGGGGGGCGAACTCGGGTGGGTGGGGGCTGGCAGTGAATCTCTGAAGCAGACGAAGATGTTTCTGAGTACGCACGTGCTTCTGAGGGGAGGGCACTGTTTTCATCAGATGCTCAGAGTGGTCTTTTACCCAAATTGCAAGACAGCCACAAGACGAGAGGAATTAATCAAAATTTTACCAGGAAAAATGAAACTTCAGGCAAAATGAAACACATACATAAAAGTGGTTCCTAGAAAATTCTTACTAAAAGGTCCATTATGGATAATAACAGCAAACAAATGACTTAACAAAAGAGTTAAACCTTAGAAATTAGTCTAAGATTGCAAATAATTTTTAAAACCTTACCAGAGTTTTGTTTAGTAGCTGAATCTAAAGTTGCTTCCTCAATGACCATTTCAAAAGACTCTGTGCTCCCATTCACATCCGAGCCAGAAGCCAAGTCAGGTTCACCTTATAATTGGAGGACAGGCACAACATTACAATCCTGGTAGTTGGTTTAAGTTGTCAATAAATCAGTTCCAACATAAAAGAGGATTCAGGCAATGGAAATGGCAATGGGAAACAATAAACAGTCCTGAGCTTTAAAGCAGTGGTTCTCAACTGGGGGGCAGTTTTGTCCCCCAAGAGGCATTAGGCAATGTTTGGAGACAGGTCCGCTTGTCATGAATGGGAACAGGGATGCTACATGCCACAATGCACAGGGCGGCCTCCACAACACAGCGCAAAACAGAAACAGTGCCGAGGCTGTCAAAGCCCAGCCTAAAGAAACAAGGATTCAAAAGGCAGAGGAGAGGTTCAGACTTTCAGATGGATCATTACTGAAGCCATCTCTATCCCCATGGAGATATGCAGTCCGATCACACCATTCCTCTTCAAAATTCCTTCTGACTTCCCATATCTTTCAGCACATAAGATGCTCCTAGATCTCACCCATTCTCCACTCTCATCTTCAGCTGCTGCCCTTTCTTTGGGCCAACAAAAGGGGCTCTAGTCCCTGATTTCCTCTACCTGAAAGGCTGCTCTCCTCCAAATAAACGACAACCATCTTTTGTGTAGGTAACGCCTCGGTTTTCAAAATTCAGTTGAGACTTCACACTCTCTGAGAGGCCTGCTCTGACAGCCCTGCTGGGCTGCGATGTGCCTTCTCTGTCCTACGTAGTGCTGTGAGCTAAGACAGACCCTGTCACAGTCTTGTAACACTGCCCGGTAGGCAGATTCCCTTGCTTGTCTCCCTTTCCAGGGTATTACTCCCTAGGTCTTACAAATTTAAATGTCTCCAGCATCCACACAGATATTCCACAGATGTCTGTGGAAGGAACGAGATAAAACACAGCAGCTGGAGCAGACAAGCTTTGCAATGCCTGCCTAACACATAGCCAACTTCTCTGGAAAAGGCCCCTGTGACACTTGGCAGTCAGCTGTTGAAATTACCTACTGCACAACAAGAAATACGAAAACCTGTTATGTTATTAAAAAATAGAAAGTTATCCAAATTCTCTGACCAAAGGTAAGTGGACCAGGAATGAATGCCTAGCTCAAAGGGAGCCAATCCAATCCACTGGATGGCTAGCAATACTTCTCAGGAATTCAAACTAAGAGGCGCAAGAAACAGAGACAATGATGAGAGACAGCTGAACTGGGGGGTTTGCTAGACTCATGGATCAGAGCTGGCACCCTGGCAACCACAGTCACATACAAGCTAAAATTATGCCAGAGCAGAAACAATGAGTAAGCATGAAAAGGTGAAGGGAAGATAAAACTTTAAGTCAAAAAGAAAAATGTCTCTAAGGAAAAGTGGCCATCATCAATGTGCAGGAGACACTGGAGATGGAAAGCAGGAGGAGGAGGCTGGGGAGACTGAGCAGACAGACTGCTTACAGAGCCAGGGCGCGGAACAGATGGAGCTGTGGAGAACTGGAACGGAGAGACGGGAGAAGCGGGTGTGAGAGACCCTTCTAAAGCCTGTCTCCCAGAACTAGGCAACAAGTGGACAGAGCCGGAAAGGAGAAGGACAACACACAGACAGGGTGGGTACTGAGACAGAGGCGCCTTTGACAGAAAGAGAAGGGCTGAAAGAAGAGCTGTTCATTCTATTTTGGAAACATCTTTACAAAAAGACCAAAATTTGGAAACCGTCACCCCACAGAGGAACCCAGTTTAAAATAAACACGGATACGACGGCCGAGGGCTGAAATCGAATGACCATGCTGTGTGCCCGGGCCCAGGACATCACTTCCTCAGTTATGCACTTAGTATTCTCTCCACCTGAACAACTGACACCTGTTCAATGATGCCACAGGATATTTTCTCACACTTCAGTGAGAAAACGTTAAGTATTAAAGAATTCAACATCCCTACAAACGTCTCTCTTAAATATTAAGATTGTGATCAACTCAATACCAATTACCTTAACTCAAAGAACCCAACTATTGGCTAACCTCTCTCATCAGAAGCATCACTGAGTTTTCTGTTTGCAAGTTGGCTCGAAGCGTTCAACATGGTGATATATCCACAAAAATGCTGCACGTCCACTTTGTTCCTTAGTATCTGCAACGCTTTATGCACACCCATATTGGCACGCGTAAACTCTAGGAGCAAAGAGTGACATCAAATTGTAAGTGACCACAACTCTTAAACTACTTTTATAGTTCAATCTATCAAGACTGCTTCCAACGAAAAAGGATCTGTGAACATAAAAGGATGCTACACACATGTAGCACATTCACAGCCTTCAGGAGGCCCTTGTTGTATCAGAACAAATGACCTGCTAAGTAAGCAAGTACAGCCAGCTAGTGGCAAATTCTCTAGTCTTCCTCTAGTCTTCTCTTTGTGGTTCTATTCTGCCTCAAATGCTTCTTTGGTGGGCTTCTACCAAGAAATTTATTAAATACACATCCTTTTTAAAAATTTAAGAAAAGTAAAATGACCCTTATTGAAAATGAAGCTTATATACTTGAAACTATATCCCTAATAAATTAAATATTAGCTCAAGTTCTTATAAATATGTGAACTCAAAAAAGAGGAAGATGTTGTATACCCAAATATGAAGATTTCTCTTTTTTAATAATTCACAGTAACCTCCCAAGGCAGGAGATCTGTCAATGAGTTATTGACATTTTATAAATTTTGAGTTCCTACTATTACTCTGCATCTTCAGGTAAACAACTATTTTTTCCCACAGAATTTATAAAGTATCTATCAGAGGATTAAACAGCAAAGTTTAGTTGCAGACAAGTACTCATGTCTGAAAAGTGGCTATTTTTTGGAAGAGAAAAGTTTCTTCTCTAAATTGTGTACACATTTACTCACAACAGCCAAAGGAGAGCACTTAATGTCAAACGTGAGACTCCCGCAGTTTAGCCGTGTGAAAAGGAGAGAGAGATCTATAAAAATCTTCTGCCCTTCCCTACTTTGGGAGTGGGGCAGTGGTGATTAACATTTTGAAAGAACAGTAAGTTTTTATATAAATCAACATAGGTTAAATTATTCAAACCATTCCTTGCTCTCTTGAAATCCAGGCAATATGGCTCTAAAATCCAGAAAAATAGATTATAGAATAGCAGTTTTTCATGGAGTAGGTAACAAGTGCTATATAAAGGTATGTTAAGTTTTAATGGTAGTATTTTTCTTTTGAATATGTTTTCTTGGTATTCAACAGAAAAAAGGTATCTTCTACATTAGACAAAAGACTGAATTCACTTTTACAGAAATTCTCTGCATGTTTATCAAATACTACACTGCACATCCAATTCTAGAAAGAGGTAACCTTGGACAGGGCTTTTCCTCCCTTGGGTCTAACCAGCTTAATGTAGCTCAAACTGCAACCCACTCAATCTTCTCAAACAGCAAAAATAAAATCTAACAGCAATAAATAAATAAATAAAAAGTTGACACAAGAAATCCAGCAAGTGCCCTGTAAGCCGTGAAACAGGTTACAGATGTTTGTTAGCACCCATTTCTATGTAACTAAAACAGCCCCTGAGACAAAACCCGTGTGTAACATTGTAGGGAAAAAACTCAATTTTCTAAGCATAAAATCTTCCCGATGACTTGCTTTAAATAAACCAACAATAAAAGGAAACTAAAAGACTAAACATAAAGAAAACCTAGTCTTCCATTGAGGCAGATACCTACTTACTCTCTTCATCTCCAAAACAGAATAGTGTTCCTTCAAAGGTCCTAAGTGAGTCTCATTCTATTAACTCTTTGTGGGAAAAGGCAAGTGACAGAAAATTACTTTTTCCAATACTCTTTAAAACAGAATGTAAGTAAGACGCTAGAACTTCAAATGTTTGTCGAACTGGCGACAAAGATTAACAATAAAGAAGTCAAATGGACACAAATCAGAAGTGAGATACCTCCTTGGAGTTCTGTGTCATCAAACGGGAACGGTATGTGGACAGTCTCTCCTGTCCCGTGCAAACCATGTCCCTAAACATGAAGAAACACAAGTTGACCAGTATGTAAAAAGCCTTCATTTTCAGCAATAGATATTTAAACACTAACTTAAGACTGTGCCATGAGGTGGTATATTACACATTAATACTCTATCCAAGTGCTTTTGACAATTTTCTATTTTTCTCCAGCAAGCAGAGACAATCTCAAGTACATATGAACCTATAAGGCAATGGGTCTCAAATTGAGTATATGGACTAAATTTTAAACAGGAGGCTAATTTAGCAGGTAAATCAGGTGCTAGCCAGGGACACTGAATGAGATCAAGTGCACTAGTTCTGAAACAAAAGTGGTGAAAGGTCCCCATAACCCCTTGGCATACCATGACTAGGAGCGTGAAACTCAAAACGCCACACTGAATGACAGGTACTCAAAATTACTTGCTGCAATACCATAATTATACACAATTGGAAGCGAATGAAATGCCCATCAATGGGGGGCTGATTAAATAAATTCATGTATGTATTTTCAGCTGCCCAAAAAAAAGGGAAGCAGCAGCTCTCTAAAGACTGAAAGGAAAGCTCTCCAGCGGCTGAATGGAAAAAGCATGCAGTGTGCTCGTGTGTAAGTGCCCGCACATGCGTAAAGAACTCCAGAAGGTACAGCAGGCACTAACACAGGGGGATCCGATGTGGAGAGAGATGGGGCGTGAGAGTTGGGTGGATGGTGTTAGATGAGCCATGATACTTTTCTCTGTGCATCTTTCAATAGTGTTTCATTTTTGAATCAAGTGAATATACTATCAATTCAAAAATCAAATTTAAAAAAGTACTGAGTATAACCACCTCACTCCAATGTTACAAATAATTTAGTCTCATCCATTACATTCACGTTCATTTGAATTTTGTTAGTTTTAAAGTTTTTTTGTATTTAACCTCTAAGTTTGGTTTCAGTTATACAAGGATAATAAACAAAGAATTTAATTTTATGTTTATGTGTAGTTTCATTATAATAAAAAATTTAAGTTAACATTGGCGATCTACACTTTTTCCCTTTGAAGAAGACCCATCATACATCCTTCAAATTCAAGATACTGTGATATAAAAGAAAAATAGTAGTTCCAGAGAAAAATCACTCGTTTAATTTGTTCATATAATAACTTGAATATATTTGTCACCCTGCTTCTATTTCATTGATATACTTATGATTTAAATACTTTTATAATAAAAGCATAGTTTTAATCAAAATCTTAGTTTTGTTATGTTTTAAGTTCCAGTGAGATTATTTTTCCATAGAATTTAATAAAGGAAACCCTCTTTTTTAGCAAAAGCAAAACTCCTGAACAAACACTTTAAAAAACTCTCTCCCTACTTATATTCCCATACGAGCAGAGCTAAGATTTTTTGAGATCTTATGTGCTAAACACAGGGCTAAGCATTTTATGTAGATTTTCCATCTCATTCTTTTCAGCAACCTTATAAGTTTTTATCATCTCCATTTTGAAGGTGAAGGCACTAAAGTTCAAGGAGGTCACCTAACTTGCCCAAGATTACTAGTAAGTGGTGGAATCAAGGTCGGAACTTGGGCAGTCTGACTAGAGCCCGTGTCTAACCCATTCCATTATGATACCGCCCACCACTGCTCCTACTCCACGTTTTCCCTGGGGGGCTAACGCACTCTCCCTCATGGTTTCATCTACCACCTGCATCCTGATGCTGGCCCTCAAGTCAATCCTTCCTGTTCAACCTCTCATTAGGATTTCACAGTATTTTCAATTACCCAGCTATCTCTACCACTAGAACGTCCCACAGACGCCTTGTACTCAACATGCCCAGGACATGCACCGTCTGCAGTGAGGCAGCACTAAACACTCACTGGGGCCACTACAGTAAAAGGACTCGGTTAATGCCAAGTGCTGGCGGGAATGTAAAATGATGCAGTCACTTTGGAAAACAGCCGGGAAGTTCCTTAAACAATTAAACACAGAGTTATCATTTGACCTAGCATTTCCACTCACAGCCATATACCCAAGAAATTGACATGTCCACACAAAAACTTGTATATGAATGTTTACAATGGAGAGTATTAGTATTCATCACAGCTAAAAGGTGGAAACAACCCATATATCCATCAATGATAAACGGACAAACAAAACATGGTATATTCATAGAAGGGACTATTTATTATTTGGCCATAAAAAGGAATGCAGTACTGATATATGCTAAAACACGACGAACTGTGAAAACATTCTGCTAAGTAAAAGAGGCCCGTCACAGAAGACCACAAGTTACATAACTTCATGTAAACGAAGTGCCCAGAATAGGCATTATAAAGAGAGAGCAAGTATTAGTATTGTTGAGGGTTGGGAGGTTGGGAGAACAGGGGAGTAAGAACTAAAGGAGTAGGATTTCTTTCTGAGGGATGAACATGTTCTAACACTGAGCACGGCGATGGCCGCAGATCTCTGTGACTACGGCAGTCTGCCCACCCAGGGAGGACACGTTCCAAGACCACCAGTGGATGACTGAAACCAAGGATACTACCAAACCCTACATATACAAGGCCTGTCTGGAGAAAGTCCAGACATTGTAACATACCAAGAACAGTTTGTGTGACATCCACGTAGCCTGCCAGCTAAGGAGAACAGCCTGGAATGCACATGCATGAAATGTGACGACTTCACTGCACTAGTCAGTGGGGGCAGTAGACGTCATTGAGCATGTGCACTGTGTGGCCGTCACATTCAAAATGACTGAGTGAGTAGAGCAATGAATCTGCATCAAATTTTGCATTAAGCTTGAACATTCCTCCACAGAAACTATTTGAATGATTCAGAAGGCCACAGCTATGGGCAGCTGGTGATTGGCAGCTTCATCACAACAATACGCCCACTCATGCATCATGTCTTGTGCAGAGTTTTCCTGGAAAAACATCAAATCACCCAGGTGACTCAGCTCCCACCATAGCCCAGATTTGGCGCCCTGCAACTTCTGGCTTCTCCCAAAACTAAAATCACCTTTGAAAGGGAATAGACGTCAGACCATCAATGAGATTCAGGAAAATATGACAGGGCAGCTGAAGGAGATTGGGAAAACTGTGTGAGGTCCCAAGGTGCCTACTTTGAAGGGGACTGGGGTGTCCTTGTCCTATGTACAATGTTTCTTGTATCTTGTACCTTCTTCAATAAATGCCTCTATTTTTCACATTAAATGGCTGGATACTTTCAGACAGACCTTATATACTGTTTTTTCCTATACATACACACATACCTATGATGTAGTTTAGTTTATAAATTAGTCCCAGTAAGAGATCAATGACAATAACTAATAAAAAAAATAGGACAATTATAACAATATAGTGTGACAAAGTTAGGTGAATGCTCTCTCCCCTGGCACCTACCCCCCATAACCAAGACAGCTTCTCTGTGACTAGTGGGTGGGGAGCATGCACAAGTGCGGACACGCTGGACTGGGGTGATTCACACCCCACGAGGGACGGAGCAGGACGGCTCGCGATTTCAACATTCTACTCAGAATGGCGTGTAATTTAAATCCGTAAGTTACTTATTTCTGGAGTTTTCCATTTAATATTTTCAGACCATGGTGGACCATGGGTAACTGAAACCACAGAAAGTGAAAACATGAATAGGGGGACTAATTATACTAAAAAAATAACTACACAGTTAAAATTGGTGAATTGTATGCTATATGAACTATATCAATAAAGCTATTTTTAGAAGAAAGAATAGCCACATGGGTTACAAAAGGTGAGGCTGGAATCGGAAGTCCATGCTGCTTCTACCACCCGCACACGGCCGAAGACCATGACTGAAACCCAGGTCTGACTCCCTGTATCTCAGCTTTACACATTTCATTGACGTCCGACTGCAGCGCAGCAGAATGATACACAAGTTACAAGCCTTAAAATAAAAATCCAAAATGGGTTGTTTCAAATAAAGTAACTGTACCTGAATCAAAACCGCCGAATGCGTTAAAGCATCATTCAACATCGTGAGCACATTGGATGTAGGAACTACCCCAGGGTCATGGCCCCAAGACGTTATTAGTAATCGATCATAGCCCTGTGGGAAAGAAATGAATGAAAGACAAAATGGCATTTAGAAATGTGGGGGGAAAATTAAGAAAGTTATCTCTAAAACCGCCTACCAATTTTTACCTTACTCAAAAATAATTAAAACAAGCAAATCTCATACAACATACCTGGAATATATCTGGCAGTTTTCGGAGTCTTGTACCTTTGGACAGTAAAAGAGATGGTGGTCCCTGCCCGGTGATGTGGTAAATGTACAGTTTAAACCAGACAGAACTGACTTCTGGGATAGCTGGTCCAATATGCTATAATCAGAAAGCGGGTAAGGTAAAGCATTAACACTTATCTAAGGAAGCCAAATTTCACAAGTTGACCAAGTAGAGTCTTAATAACAGCTAATGGTGCATATAAATGTTAACTGCTATTATCCTTATGAAAATAACTTTTAAATGCTCTGTCCAAACAGTTTCAGTTTTATGCTATAACTGAGCAAGTACGTCTTATCACTGCAATTAAGAGAATGGACTCTGAAGCAGACGACCAAGGCCTGAATCTGGGCTGTATCCCCTCAGCCGTATCACCTTCAAAAAGGTTACCTCAGTGCTCTGTGCCCTCCTTTTGCTCTTTTGTAAGGAAACAATAAAATATCTACCCCATACGGATGTTGTCAGGTTATTCAAAAAAGTTTAAAACAGTACCTGGTATATGGTAAGCTCTGTATCAAAGTGTTCATTATTACTATTATTAATCACATGCAATTTCTCCCAAAAGGGACTCTCCTCCCCTTCATTTACAGTTCATGCACTCCTACTATGCCTAGAGGTTGTGTTAAAGAATAGGAGGAAGTGTGTAGGGGGTGGGCTTGGAGGGGGCACATGGAGAATTATAAAAAGAGGCTGGTAAAGGCAAACCTACAACCACAGTCCAGTTGAGTAGAGAACAGATGTGGGGGGGGCAGGGGGGGTGCTCACTAGGCCAACTAGATCAGCACAAGCAACAAAATCAACCTTGTACAAGAATCCCTTCCTTTCTTCTGTACCACTGACCCTTGTGCATCTAGGAAACCAGGCAGGACGTAACACTGAAACAGAGCAACATAATCCCTACTCTGAAAATGGTACAAACCACAATGTCCTTGCTAAGTAAAAACCAGAAGTCATTTTCACAAGTATATTTTAAAGATAACCAGAGTTCTACCTTTCTAGTACTATCTTTTCTTTTCAGTTTATTTAGTATCATAGCCCCATTTCTAAAACATTTCATTTTTCCTAATTAAAGTACTCTTATCCCTCAAGGCAATCAGACTCCCTTCTTAGAGCATCTGAAAACATTCTCTTTAAGAGACTGCATTCAAGAAGAAAATTTTAATCTCCTATGTTACAAGGCACTGCATAATACACAAATAAAATGTACCAATTATGCCTCACAAATTGAGTATAACATCTTACAACAGCATAAAACACAAAACTGCTTTGTGAGCCAGTGGTCTGAATATGGTGTCTGCCAACGAGAATTAACCCCATAGGACGGTTAGCGCTCTTCTTCAAGCCGCCACAAGGAAGAATGAAATGGCGGTGGCAGCCTCCATCCACGCGCGCTTTACCTGAGGGGTGCAGCTGCTGACAGGCCGGATCTCATTGGTGAGAGGAGCCATGGAAACGAGCAGTGTGTAATTCTTGTTTAGAACTCTGCTGCAAGTTGCAGGGTCCAAACCAAGAAGGCTTTCACAGCGTAGGAGATCCAGAGGAAAACCTGAATTATGACCAAGCACACACAGGGAATGAAAGACTGACAATATGAAACAAAAAAATCCAAGACAAAATACTGATTATCTACCTTTAGATTTAAAAAATGTTTTTAAGACAGAATATTAAAACCACCAAATTTCGGTGGGGAAGATGGCGGCAACATAGGTGGGAGCGGAGTCCACTTCCCCTCAACGCCAGGGAAATACCTAGCTGATCTGAGGAGCAGAGCGAACAGCCAACAGTATTCCAGCATATACGAAGATCAGAGACCAAAGATAGAGGACACTGAAAGATCTGACGGTAAGAAGAGTGCTCAAGGACAATAAGGTCCACGGGACCCAGGACCGCGCGGTACAAGGGCGGCAGAAGCGCCAGCCCTGGCGCAGGGGCTGCGGCAGGAGTCTTGGGAGAGGGCCAGGCTGCGCTGTGAGCAGCCAGGTGCTTGATTAGACCAGGGGGGCTTGAAAAGGAGGAATTTCTCAAAAAGAAAAAGAAAATAGAGACACTCAGGGGCTAATTAGAGAACTCTCGGTAGTAGCCGAGGCCCCTGGCGCCCCTCCCCCTCCACCCCTGGACTGCTACGCTCACCTGAGGTCCGGTCGCGCGCGCGAGCAGATTAGCCAACGGGACCCACACTTGAAACCCCGGAGGGGCGCCCACACCTGAAACCTCCGAGATAATTTGGAGCAGAGACTAGCTGCTCTACCCACAGGCCCAAAACCTCGGAACCGAGTGCCGCGTGATTCAGTCCCAGGGCGGCCCCGCCCGCCCGAGAGACTCAAGCCCAGGGCGGCTGGATCGGGCCCCCAAGCACAGAGCCTGTGGCTCAGCGGGCTGCGCGCGCTCACCAAGCACAGGGCCGGCTGGGTGCCTGTTTTCTAAATACAAAGCTGCTGGCGAGTGTCCTAACCCCAAGGCGGCTGAATCCGCCACCTGCGCGCCAGCGTTCCAAGCCCTGGCGGCTCTATCGGTCCGCCGGCTGCGCGCTCAGGGCACAAAATAACGTCACAGACCCAAAGCGGCTGGATTCCCCTGCTGCGCGCGCACGCGTCATGAGCCAAAGCAGCTGGATTGGCTGATCAACGGACTGATTGACTGCCAGGGACCACACTTACAAAACAGCGAAGAGTGTGACCCAGGAAGAGAGAAAAGTGAAACCAATCCTTCCAAACACCCCCTCCCGTTGCACAGACAGGACACCAGCAGAAATAACCTGACCGGTTTAAAGCCAACAGAAGGTTTTTTGTTTTGTTTTGTTTTGTTTTTTTATCCTTTTTCTTTTTTTTCCCTTTCCCCCTGAATTCCTTCTTCCTCTCTCTTTTTTTCTTTTTTTTCATTCCTTCTTCCTCCCATCCTTTACCATTTTTATGTCTTCTTCCTGCCTTCTTTTATCTATTTCTATGTTTTAATTTTTGCTAAAATTCCTTCTTATCTTGCCTCCGATCTTTCTTTATTCTTCCCTCCTTCCTTCCTTTCCTCCTTTCCTATTTCCTTTTTCCCTCCTTCCCATCTTTCTTTTGGTTTGTTTTGTGTGTGTGTGTGTGTGTTTTTTTTTTTTCTTTTCTTTCGCCCCCCCTTTCTCTTTTTCCCACAGGTGAGACAACAAAACCTGGAGTGCTGAAAAGACTAGAGTTAGACCGTGTTAAACACACAAACGTCAGCTCAAGACCAGTGAGCACAGGAGAGTAAGGAGACAGCACCACCGAATCCCATTGGCATTCTACCATAGAAGTTTATATCATAAATCCAGGGAGTCAGAACAAAGCAATTTAAGACGCAGAGGCCAACAAGAAGAACCTCACACACAATGGGAAGACAAAGAAACAATTCCCAAATGAAAGGAAAGGAGGAAGTCTCAGAAAGAATACTAACCGAAAAAGAGGCAAGTCAACTATCAGATACTGAGTTCAAAGCAATGGTCATCAGGAAACTCACTGAGCTCTCTGAGCTCAAAGAGAACTACCAGAAACTACAAGGAAACTACAATGAACTCACTGCAAACTATATCAACATGAAAAAGGAAATAGAAAATATCAACAAGAGCCAAGCGGAAATGAAGAATACAATTTCTGAATTGAAGAACACAGTAGAAGGAATTAAAAGCAGACTTGATGAAGCAGAGGATCGGATCAGTGAGCTGGAGGATAAAGTAGAAAAAAACACCCAGAAGGAGCAAGAAAAGGAAAAGAGGCTCAGAAAGAATGAAGAGGCAATAAGGGAAATGCAGGACAACATGAAACGTAACAATATCCGTATAATAGGAATACCAGAAGGAGAAGAAGAAGAGCAAGGGATAGAAAACCTGTTTGAAAAAGTAATGATGGAAAATTTCCCTAATCTGAGGAGAGAAAAAGTCACCCAAATCCAGGAAACACAGAGAGTCCCAAGCAAGAGGAACCCAAAGAGACCCACTGCAAGACACATCATAATTAAAATGGCAAATTTCCAAGACAAAGAGAGGATCTTAAAGGCAGCAAGGGAGAAAAAGGAAGTAACATACAAGGGAGCCCCGATAAGGTTAGCAACTGACTTCTCAATGGAAACGCTCCAAGCCAGAAGAGAATGGCAAAAAATATTCCAAGTAATGAGAACCAGAGGCCTCCAACCAAGACTACTTTACCCAGCAAGGCTCTCAATCAAGATAGAAGACCAAATAAAGAGCTTCCCAGACAAAAGAAGTCTAAAAGAATACAGCTCCACCAAACCAGCTCTGCAAGAGATGCTAAAGGGACTGCTTTAAGGAAAGGAAGGAAAAGAGAAAGACAGAGGAACACAGGTAGGAAATAATGGCAATGAATAACTACCTATCGATAATAACCTTAAATGTAAATGGATTAAATGCTCCAATCAAAAGACATAGAACAGCTGAATGGATAAGAAAACATGACCCACACATATGCTGCCTACAAGAAACCCATCTCAGGACAAAAGACTTACACAGACTGAAAGTGAAGGGCTGGAAACAAATTTTCCAAGCAAACGGACAGGAAAAAAAAGCAGGGGTAGCAATACTCATATCAGACAAAATAGACTTCCAAAGAAGGGCCATAAAGAGAGACCCAGAAGGTCACTTCATAATACTCAAAGGAAGAATCCACCAAGAAGACATAAACATTGTAAATATATATGCACCCAACATAGGAGCACCCAAATACATAAAGAAAATATTGGAGGATTTCAAGAAAGATATTGACAGCAACACAATTATAGTAGGGGATTTTAACACCCCACTATCAAAAATGGACAGGTCTGCCAAACAAAAGATCAACAAAGATATTGTGTCACTTAACAATACCTTAGAGGAAATGGACTTAACTGATATATACAGAGCTTTTCATCCCAAAGAAGCAAAATACACGTTCTTTTCAAGTGTCCATGGAACTTTTTCAAAGATAGACCACATGATAGGACACAAAGCAAGCCTCAACAAATTCAAGAAAATTGAAATCATATCAAGCATCTTCTCTGACCACAAGGGTCTGAAACTAGAAACCAACGCCAAGGGTAAAAACCCAAAACACTCAAAAGCATGGAGACTGAATAGCATGCTATTAAACAATGAATGGGTCAAGAACGAGATTAGAGAAGAAATCAAAAACTTCCTGGAAACAAATGAAAACGAACTCACAACAACCCAAAACCTATGGGACACAGCAAAGGCAGTCCTGAGAGGGAAGTTCATAGCAATACAGGCCTACCTTAAGAAGTTAGAAACAGTTCAAACAAACAACCTAAACCTACGCCTACAAGAACTGGAGGAACAACAACAAAAACAGCCCAGAGCAAGCAGAAGGAAGGAAATAACCAAGATCAGAGCAGAACTAAATGACATAGAGACTAAAAGCACAATTGTAAGGATCAATGAATCCAGGAGCTGGTTCTTTGAAAAGATAAACAAAATTGACAAGCCTTTAAGTAGGCTCATCAAAAAGAAAAGAGAGAGGATCCAAATAAACAGAATTAGAAATGAAAGTGGAGAGATTACAACTGATACCACAGAAATACAAAGGATCGTAAGAAATTACTATGAAGACCTGTATGCTAAGAAATTTGAAAACCTAGATGAAATGGACACATTTCTAGAAAAATATAATCTTCCAAAACTGAATGAAGAAGAAGCAGAAAACCTGAACAGACCAATATCAGCAAAAGAAATTGAAGCAGTCATCAAGAAACTCCCATCACACAAAAGCCCTGGACCAGATGGTTTCACAGGAGATTTCTACAAAGCATTTAAGGAAGAACTAACCCCTATCCTTCACAGACTATTCAAAAAAATCCAAACTGATGGAAGACTCCCAAACTCTTTTTATGAAGCCAACATCATCCTAATCCCAAAACCAGATAAAGACACAACGAAGAAAGAAAACTTCAGGCCAATATCGCTGATGAACATAGACGCTAAAATTCTCAACAAAATATTAGCAAACCGCATCCAGCAATATATTAAAAAGATCATCCACCATGACCAAGTGGGATTCATCCCAGGGATGCAAGGATGGTATAATATTCGCAAATCAATAAACATAATACATCACATCAACAACAGCAAAGACAAAAATCACATGATCATATCAATAGATGCGGAAAAAGCATTTGATAAGATACAGCACCCATTTCTGATAAAAACACTCAGCAAAGTGGGAATAAAGGGAGCAGTCCTCAACATAATTAAGGCCATATATGAGAGACCTACAGCCAACATCACACTCAATGGACAAAAACTTAGAGCTTTCCCACTAAGATCAGGAACTAGACAAGGATGCCCTCTCTCACCACTCCTATTCAACATAGTATTGGAAGTCCTAGCCACAGCAATCAGACAAGAAAAAGCAATAAAAGGCATCCAAATTGGAAAGGAGGAAATGAAACTGTCACTGTTTGCAGACGACATGATAGTGTACATGGAAAACCCTATAGACTCCACTCAAAAACTACTCGACCTAATAAATGAATTTGGCAAAACAGCTGGATACAGAGTCAATACCCAGAAATCAAAGGCATTCCTGTACACCAGCAACGAAACTGCAGAAACAGAAATCAGGAAAAAAATCCCATTCGATATAGCAACAAGAAAAATAAAGTACCTAGGAATAAACCTAACCAAGGAGGTAAAAGACCTGTACTCAGAAAACTACACAACACTGAAGAAAGAAATTAAGGAAGATACAAACAAATGGAAGCATGTACCATGTTCATGGATTGGAAGAATCAACATTATCAAAATGGCCATACTACCCAAAGCAATTTATAGATTCAATGCAATCCCTATTAGAGTACCCATGACATATTTCACAGATATAGAACAAACATTGCAGAAATTCATATGGAACCATAAACGACCTCGAATAGCTGCAGCAATTTTGAGAAAGAAAAACAAAGCAGGAGGGATCACAATACCTGATATCAAACTGTATTACAAGGCCACTGTAATCAAAACAGCCTGGTACTGGCATAAAAACAGGCACATAGACCAATGGAACAGAATAGAGAGCCCAGAAATAAACTCAAGTCTATACGATCAATTAATATTTGACAAAGGAGGCAGGAGCATAAAATGGAGCAAAAACAGCCTCTTCAACAGATGGTGTTGGGAGATCTGGACAGCTACGTGCAAAAAAATGAAACTCGATCACCAACTTACGCCATACACGAAAATAAACTCAAGATGGATAAAAGACTTAAATATAAGCCGTAACACCATAAAAGTCCTTGAGGAAAACATTGGCAGGAAAATCTCAGACATTCCACGCAGCAACATCCTCACAGACACATCCCCTAAAGCAAGGGACATAAAGGAAAGAATAAACAAATGGGACCTCATCAAAATAAAAAGCTTCTGCATGGCTAAAGAAAACAGCACCAAATTACAAAGAGTACCAACAGTATGGGAAAACATATTTGCCAACGATACCTCAGACAAGGGCCTGATCTCCAAAATATATAAAGAACTCACTCGACTCCACTCCAGGAAGACAAACAACCCAATTAAAAAATGGGCAAAGGACTTGAACAGACACTTCTCCAAGGAAGACATACAGAGGGCCCAGAGACATATGAAAAGATGCTCAGCATCACTAGCCATCAGAGAGATGCAAATTAAAACCACAATGAGGTATCATCTCACACCAGTCAGAATGGCCAACATAAACAAATCCACAAACAAATGTTGGAGAGGATGTGGAGAAAAGGGAACCCTTGTGCACTGTTGGTGGGAATGCAGACTGGTGAGGCCACTGTGGAAAACAATATGGAATTTCCTCAGAAAACTAAAAATGGAACTGCCCTTTGACCCAGTAATTCCGCTGCTGGGATTATACCCTAAGAACACTGAAACACCAATCCAAAAGAATCTGTGCACCCCAATGTTCATAGCAGCACAATTTACAATAGCCAAGTACTGGAAGCAACCGAAGTGCCCATCAGCAAACGAGTGGATCCAAAAACTATGGTATATTTACACAATGGAATTCTACGCAGCAGAGAGAAAGAAGGAGCTTATACCCTTTGCAACAGCATGGATGAAACTGGAGAGCATTATGCTAAGTGAAATAAGCCAGGAAGTGAGGGACAAGTACCATATGATCTCACCTTTAACTGGAACATAAGCAATAGAAGAAAAAAGCAAACAAAATATAACCAGAGACATTGAAGTTAAGAACAATCTAACAATAGCCAGGGCGGGGGTGGGGGGTGGGGGCGGGGATAGTGGGAAGAGGGTATTACAGGAACTACTATAAAGGACACATGGACAAAACCAAGGGGGAGGGTGGAGAGGGGGGAAGGAGGTGGGTTCACCTGGGGTGGGGTAGAGGGATGGGGAGAAAAGGCATACAACTGTAATTGCATAACAATAAAAAAAATTTAAAAAAAAAAAAAAAAAAAAAAAAAAAAAAAAATAAAACCACCAAATTTCCTAAGGGACCACTAAGAAGATACTTTTAAGGTTTAAAGTCTAAAAAGATAACTGTCTGCTGGTATTCCTTTAGGCTACCTTTTACTTTAAAAAAGTGCTTGCTTCGCCCGTCTTCCTGTCCAGCCACTGCAGGGCAGCAGCAAAGTCGGAGCGCCTGGGTGCCACAGGAGTGCTGTGGGCTTCCCTCCCTCGACTTCCAGTCTCTACGAAGAGCAGCACAGCCAGGCTCTGAGTTCAACTGCGGCCGGTCCAACAAGCGTGAATTTACTCGATATGTACCAGATTTGAAGGGTTCCAGCGTTTAACCCTCAAGCAGGATGCATCTAACATAACGTATGGCCTGCTGAAAAAGCTGAGAAGCCTTGAGCGCAGCTAGGGCCAGATTCTTACGGTAACGCCATGCCTTCAGTAAAAGGAAAGGCTGGTTCAAGGCTGGGCACAAGTACAAGGTAAGATTATTTTGCTGGAAAAGTAAAATATTGCTCAAAACAATTTTTTAAGATGGAGGCATGGCACAAGGAGACACGAGCCAGCTTGAAGGAAATCCCACTGGCAAAATCTGAGACACCCATAGCACAGAATAATTAAGAGACAGGAATGACTAAATATAAACCACTGGAGAAAATAAGAATTCACAAGTCCATACTATGAATATAAAAGACTGCCTAGTCCCAACTGTCACATATGGAAAAACTGTTAGAGTTAGAAAAAAAAATAAAGAATGGTCCAGGCAAGAATCATTAATGGATGCCGAATCTAGAAGAAACACTGATGACGTGTAGGATATTTACATCATCTTAAGTATCTGCCCACAGACTGCTTACTAGTTGCAGGGTGGGGTAGGGGGAGAATAGTTAAGTATACAGCACAGAAACCAGAAAACACGTTAACTGTATGATCAAAATTAACATCACGATGGGGGGGGGGGGTGGAAATCGGTGCCTCCCAATGTCATTCCCCTAGAAGGACATATTACTTACCCAATATTCCAGACATGAATGCATAACCTAAATCTAATCACAAGGAACCACCACATACACCCAAAGTGAGAAACTTTCAGTAAGACCAACAAAAAGATACTATATTCTCAAAAAAAAAAGTCATAAAAGCCAAAAAAGAAGGTTACGAACTTGAAAGCATGTGTGAGATTAAATGTCACAGTGGCGCTAAGAATTCAAAGTCCGAGATGCAACGCTTGCGAACGTATAAGGACTTGAGCCAAACGCTCTTACACTGGCGCTCAGGCCATCACGCCTCTTCAAAGACGCGAGTCCTGGGTGCCACCCACAACTCAGACCCCACCAAACCAGAACCTGAAATTCTGACTCCCTCAGCTCGCTCAAGTCTGGGAACTTCCAGTCTATCACAAAGCTGAGACTGCACCCTAAGGCAACAGCCACACTGGAGATCACCAGCTGGTTAAAATTGCTGCTACTTTCTTTCACTCTTTAAAAAGAGGCTACTGTTCTCTTGCCTAGTTTTTAAAGTAAAATACTTTAGTCAATAAATATTCCAGTAGTATCTGAATAGGAAACTCTTGTTTATTATTTTTATACAATGGAATCTTTTATTCTTGATATTTTATGCTTCCTACATTAATTTTGGCATCTGTTCAGCCCTCAGAAGAGATGCCTGTTCTAAATTCCATCCAGCTACTTAAACAGATTAACACATCACTCATTTCTGTAGGTACTAATAAGATTTAAATACTACAAATGTCAGTGGCACATAACAGGAGAAAGAATAAAATAAGGTAAGAAACAGTGACAAGTGAAGCAATTCACAAAACAAGCCCCTGGCTATAAATCCAATATGCTTACACAAAATGTACTAAATAAATGAGGATTAAATAAGTGAGCATGACCTATTCTCAGAAGTTCCATAGGCCATGTCTTCAGAATCAAGTACAACTCTCATACCGTAATTGGGCTGGTCTGACTGTACCGTCTGTGCAACCAAGTCTTTGTTGTGACGAAGAAACAGAATCGTGTTTCTCAGAGTGAGTGCGTGGTCAAAGTATCTCTGTGCTTCTCCTTCACCAGTGCTCTGAACCTAAACCAAGAGAAATTAAGTTTTTCAACAAATGCCACTCTTACGCCATTCATTCTAATACATAGCCAAATAGCAGAGATATTAGGACATTAAAATCATTAAATCAAAAATTTCCCCAAGCAATACTGAATCAAATATTAACCTCAATCTCTATTGATTTTCCATTTGACCGTATCTTTGAAGATGACAGAAATTACCCCAACAAGTAAAACTAACATTTTTAGAAACCAAATAACGCCAAATCATACCATTGTATAAATTATATGTCCCACATATGACTCAAATAGGGTGGCTACAAAACCCTAAGATCTATATTCTGCTTCACCCAGGAAAGTACTCCAATGTGTGGTCACCAACTGTGCCTCTAATTCTCATCACCCTGGTCACAATTTTGTATCACTGGTTACAAGGGACAATAGAGTATGTGACTCAACAAAGCTGTTTGCCACTGCTGAGTACACAGCTTAACTTCACTCGACGAGGGATTACTGAGCCCCTCTTTTGTGCCATGTACGAGGACTTGTCCGGGCCGTGAGGACAGAGCACGGAACAAAACCCCTGCCTTCTCTGGGCTTACGTTCTCACACATGCTCTCCTGACTCTGAGTCAGTCACCTGTTTCATATGCAGAGACACATACATCCCAGAAACAACACAGAACACGGAAGGACAGGTCTACGGGGGAAATAACTAAATTAGATTTGCATTAAATAAGACCAACCAATTAAGTTTAATCAAGGTGAGGATCCTTAAAAGATCGCTAGGAAACTATTTTAAAAGCTAAACTTCACACTAATAGGCTTTCCCAAGGAAGACTGTGTGACAAAAAAGAATTTAGATCAAGTGTAAAAGTGATGTTCCAATTTGCTATCTTAATAGAAGACTAGTTGAGGTAAGAAAAATAAGAATCAGGAAAACAGAACGTAAATGTGCAAGAATACAGTAAAAATGTATTGGCGAAAGGTAATACACAGTAAGAAACAGGGCTAACAAGATGTTAAAAGTATTGAGGGAATAATGGAAATTTAAGGTAAAAGAGACCAATTAATAAGAAGGATTATCTCAAATCTATGTCTACACTAAAAAAGCAAAAATCCTACGGAGAAGGGGCAATGCAAATGTTATAGAAGTCTTTTTTTTTAATAGATAATTTTTAAAAATCATCAAAAATTCTCTAAACAGCCCATTTGATACGCAGAGTCCATCACTGAAGCACAAACGGTGCCACAACTATCAGTCAGGAAACAGATGAGGTACACGAACCATCTGCACCAACAGCAGAGGACGGAGTAAAATACCCAGGGGATGAAAAACACCGGAAGCGCAGGCCAGATTTAGGGCAAAGGGAAGCTAGGCCTGTCCTCTCTGGACAACAGGTGGTTAAGAGCAAGAAATATGGCCGAATCCCCAAGAGGCTAAAAGGGGTAGCGGGAGTGGACATAAATATGATACCCAGGGATGCTGTTTTAGATTCCAGATAAGTGGAACAAAAACTTTAAATGAAAATGTTAAAGAGGAAATCATAGTTACACCAAAATAAATAAGTAGATTAAAAAAATAAAATTTAAAGGCTATCTTAGAAAAATACAACTTAAAAAACTTCACTGAGACTGAGATTTCTATAACCCTATTTCTTCACTACATCAAATTATGCTATTAGATGAGATTAAAAAATCATTTTTAAAGTCACAGAATTCATTCATCCACTCAATATGTTTAAAGCTAGATGACTACCACAGTATTCAGGTGGGGAATGAGGTGGGAACGAGCAAGAATACACCAAAACCCGACATAAATCATTCACTGATGTTTTATCAAGCAAGAAAAGGTTCCAAATGCGCTGGCAGCCCCTACCAGCAACGCAGCTCTACCTTTTCTAGTTCTACAAGGAAGCTGTCCAGAGACTCATCTGAGAGTTTGCCAACCTCGAACATTGTGACTGCGTGGCTTTTCAGGTTCTGCGATAAAGAAGCAAGAACAAAAAAAAATTAAAATATATTGTAGTGTCTTACACGAGTAATTTCAAGTTCTAGGTCTCCTTTTATGCTGAGCATAGCATCTTATATTCACATTATGCTTTCCAACATATTTCAACTTAAGGGTGTGTGAGGAGAGGGGCTTATTCGTCTAATTACAAAAGTATCCGTCACATAAAAGTTACTGTCCTCCTCTGAGGAATATAAATCGAAAGCAGTCATGTTTTCAAGACCGAATCTAGTAACATATTTGAAAAAAGATATAGAAGCACGGAATTATTTTACATCTAATCTTTGTTTTAAACATTTTCATATTTAAACAAGAATCTGACTTACTGGTGAAAGATTTCCCATCATTAAAAAGGCAGTGAGAGTTGAATCAAACAGAAACGCTATCCGTTTTGTGTATCCTGTAGACAAACTCAAACTGCTTACACTGGCTGTGTCAGCTGGAAAAAATTGTAATTTAACATCAAGTAAATGAAAAGTATTCTTTGCTTATCATTTGGAATGAGAAACTATTTCATTTCAGCTTCACTTAATAACAAGAAAGCACATAATTAAGTATAAGCCATACTGTCAAAGTATAGGTCCCAGTACTAATCGCCAACATAAAGGTTTTTTAAAAATGTATTTTAAAGGCACTCACTTTTGTAGTCAAGTTCTTGAAAAGCAGTAATTAACCAAGTCTTGGTATCTGTCAGCTCAACAGTACTAAGTAGCCTAACCTCTTCAGACAAGTCACCTGGCCCAGGTGACAGAGCTACTCGGGGGAGAACTGGGAGCCCATGCTCTACTCCTCTTGCCCTCGACATCAACCAGGTGCAGCCTCCTTATCCCCTAGGCTTTGCCTCCCTTTGTGCTTAGCCCGTGCTATGGCTTTCTTTCTCACCAGCTAGCTAGCCAGCTCTCATTCATCCTTAGCCCAAATACCATCTCTTCCCTGAAGGCTTCCCAAACCTCCCTAGGCAGTGAGGGGGCCCTTCCTCTTTGCTCCCCACAAACACTGTAACATTTCTCACATTGCTGGGGTTTCTGCAGCTACACTGCCTTCTCTCCATAGACCTAATTCTTAGAACAAAGGCACCATATTCTTGTCAATCTTATACCCTTAAGACCTAGCGCAGTGCCCAACATACTGGTAAGTACTCAAAAACTGCATATGGAAGGAGTGAAATCTACAACAAACTGTAAGATAACTAAGTCTACAGAGTTCACCCTGTGAGTGTGTGTGCAGACACATGCCTTATCTGTAGAGAAACTCCAAATCAAACTGAGTCACTGCTAACCTGGGTCTTCTTGACTATTTGTGTCAGTGTCAGTAGCAGATGAAGCTTCTTGTATAGGACTCCTGCTTTCCCCGCCATCCCATGATAGGAGCATCTTTTGTGGATCTAAAGTACTCCTAGTAACGAAGAAACCATTCACTTTTAAAAAATCTTATACACGATGTTACATAAAGGTAGTTAGTGAAGTCAGAACTTAAATTATACACATCTATCTAAACCAGTCATACTCAAGCCTGAAACTGAAATGTAGCCCCAAACGCCGTGCCCTCATAGGACAGCATTCTTAACCAAGACCTACAGACAGTCTTCGGGGAATTTGAGAGCCCTTTAAAATTACCGTATGTGTGAAATTTTGCATATGCTTTTTTCTGGGGTTCGTAGTTTCCCTCAGATTCTAAAAAAGACTCATCACACATAAAACTGTAGAAGAACACTAATGTACAGGGTTCACTTCAAATGACAGTAAATAAGTAAAATTTTTGTATGAGAAACTATTTTTTAAAAAGATAACTGTAATATCTCATACTAAATAAATGAGTTACTTTAATCTGTTTATGGATGGAACATTTCTCCATGATGAATGAAGTTGATCCAAATTTATTACTTGTCCCTTCTTATGGGCAAAGCCCAATCGGCAATACATTGAAACAGCATTCTGAAAGAAATACATATAGGAAATGAGCATTTCATATACACCAGACATCAGAATCTTCGTAGACAAAAATATTATCACAGACTATGCCTACAGATCTTCAAACACTTTCACCCTGTTAAGTAGGAAAACAATGTTCTGTATGCCGATTCTTCCCCTTAGGCGTCCCCACATGTAGAAGAGGGAATGCATCCAATTCTCCGGCCTGGCCCTCCCTAGATCCATCCCCAGAGGAGGAGCTGCTGCCCTCATCACTCATCACAAGACACCCGGCAGCCTGCTTCCTGCTCTGCAGAGAAGTGTGGGCGCGCCCCTTCACTCCGCAGGTGGAATACTGACGGCGGCCCGTATCTTGCTCTTTCCTATCTCGTAAGCACCCCTTTACTGTGCGCACTTCCCCGACAGCTAAAAAGAAACTCACTGCCTCCATTTCTCAGTAGCTTATCAAGACAAACACCTAAAATAAAATCCATTCGGTATTTACATTGTAAGTAAAAAGTATAAAAATTACATACCTTAACAAGAGATAAGTCTATCTCAAGCACATTTGCAAGCTGGAAAATGAAATTAAAAATTGTGTGACATTCTTAGAATTATCAGCATGTTAACACAGTTGCAGCAGACACTTTAACCATAATTAACACAATTTTTAACTATGAATAATTGAAAGATTGAATGAATTTTGAAATCAGAATTTTCTTCTTTCCATATCTTTAAGATGCTTAGAGCAGTACTAATCCAGGCAGTGAACTTAAGATTCTTTCCTCTTTAATTCTCATTTAAAATAAGAAAACTCCTGGAACAATTCTTTTACTGAACAGTCACGCAGTGCTTAAAGGCAGGGCTACATCGCCACGGGAGTCGAGTCCCTGCAGTGTGAACATCACAGAGCGCACTGCACGGGCCTAGGGCACCACCCACCACTGTAACTGCCGGTGCTGTGCTTTCACACTGCTGGCAGCATGGGGGGCCTGTTTACACACGCGTCGCCACAAACATGTGAGTAACTGACTCACTGCAGTTTACACCCTCCAGCTGGCTTTGCAAGTGCCTGACTTAAGCTCTGACTGCAGAGGCCTCCCCTTCAAGAAAGACTATTTGGAATAAACACACTGTGAGCCACAGGACTGAAGAGCCAGGTGTCACCTCCCCCTGCCCCCGAGACTCCAGAGTTCTAGACCTTGATTTCCATAACTGACCATTTGGGCTACATGTCATGTTTTGGAGATCTAATGTCAATAACTAGCACTGGGGTTGGTTGTTTTTTTTTCCTGGACATCCCTTCCCCTCCCCCTGCCTTGTACACTCCAAGGCCTGTAAGGAGGAAACTTGTTTTCTTCAAAGTTTCCTAATGGTTATTGCTGAAGGGCATCTATAATTTTGACAAGAACCACGAGGGTGGATCCAGTGGTAACACTGGTTTAGAAAGGGGAACAGTCTGTGGGAAGTGCACCAGACCCAGGTCCCCCACAAACAGGAACTCACTGTGCTGTGTATGACCTTAGGGAGGCTACCATGTCACTAGACCATGGGAATTTTCCAGCTCTACTATAATCTTATGGGACCACTGTCAGAAATGCGGCCCCTCTCTCACGGTGTTACACAGTGCAAGACTGTAAAGCCTAACAAAAAGTTATTTACCACATTTTATAAATGCAGAAAACAAGAATAGTGACTTAAATATACTAACAGTTCATGATCTACCCAGGCATAGATTTTTAAAACATTCTGACTGTATCATTAAATAATTTTAACTACTTCACACAAACTTAACTTAAAATCTTGAGGTTAAATTCTTTCACAAGCCCTGGCTGGCGTGGCTCAGTGGATTGAGTGCCAGTCTTCAAACCTAAGGGTGGCCGGTTCAATTACCAGTCAGGGCACATGCCTGGGGGTGCAGGCCAGGTCCCCACTAAGGGGTGTGCAAGAGACAACTACACATTGATGTTTCTCTCCCTCTCTTTCTCCCTCCCTCCCCCTCTGTCTAAAAATAAATAAATACAATCTTTAAAGAAAATTCTTTCACAAGACATTGATACACTTACCTCTGCAACATTAGTATGCTCATCTATTGAAACAAATATCTTATAGAGTAGAGTTTCAAAATAATCACCTTGCACTCGATTCATTACAAAACCTTCAAGAGGAGGAACTAAAATAAACAAAATAGACTTTTCTCAGTATCATAATTTTATAAAACAAGTATAACTCAAATATCTATTCAAAAAGAGAAACCTCTAACTTAAAATACTGAATTCAACTTTTGATTTATTTTATTCACTCGATAGTAAGTGCTCTAAAGCTACCAAAGTTAAGGTCACATCAACCCTGCCTATGGGGAGAAGACTCCAGTGTCAGAGCATAAATCCTACAGAGAGGAATTTAATCCCCAAGGACCTCTCCACACTACAGAGGCAGAGGAAGTGCTGAGGACATGGCTTGGTAGGAAGGCAAGGGGATCGGGCTGCTTCAGAATGGGGAAGGCAGCAGCAGGGACTGGGCTGAGGCAGAACAGCAAAGGACCAACTCACTGGGCCACACAAGCCAGGTGCATGGAAAGTACTGGCTCTCTGCCTTTCTCCCATCATCCCCACTCCATGCAGAGAAGAGGGAAATTCACCTGTGTGACTGCCACCCATCATTTACTAGCAATCTTGGTATAATCTGCTCCCTGGGGCTTTCTATTCTGTATCCTCCTCAGCAGGAAGGTCAAGGCCTTCTGTAGCACAAGAGACTGTCCAATCTTTGCTCTCCACCTGGAAGTTTATTTGTACTTGTTTCCATCTCTTTGGTCCAGGTGCTCTAATCCAATTTAATAGAGCGCTCTGCCCAGATGAAAATAGAGGCACTACGCTTTCCTCTGCCTTGTGCACTGTGGGCATACTTCCCTTGAACAAATTCTGAGAAGGAAGAGTGTTTGGGCATACTACCCACGGCCTGCGGGCCGCATGCATCCCAGAATGGCTATGAATATAGTCCAACACAAAATTGTAAATTTTCTTTAATCCTTTTTTTGCTCATCAGTTTTCGTTACTGTTTGTGTATTTAATGTGTGACCCAAGACAACTCTTCTTCTTCCAGCGAGTCCCAGAGACACCAAAAGGTTGGATACCCTTGGTAGCCATAGTAGAATTTGGGTATCCCTGTGTCCTTTGACCCTAATACCATCTAACTGCACCCCAAACCTGTATCGTTCCCAATAGAGAGAAGTAAGATAAAATCGTAAACAGGAAGATACCATGGAAAACCATAACGTACACTCAGGACAGGTTATTCGCTTCATATCCGGATCACATCATTCTCTAAGTTTGTGTTACCCATATTTCCAGTCATCCACACACTTTTAATGATCAAAGGTTTCTTTTTAGAAATATTTTACAATTCCCATATTTGATGTATTTAATTCTTTTCCTACACTATCAGTTGTGTAATAATTAGTAATAACAAACATTTACTGAATCCTTACCAAGTGACAGACTACTGCCAGGTACTTTACATCCACAATCCCATTCAATCCTCTCAACCCCAGGAGTTGTTCAACACCACACCCCTATCTTAGAGAGGTTAGAGACAGACAGCTCACATCTAGGCTAAAGGAAGGAGGCACCTCTACATGAACAGATACAGCACAGTCTCCAAAGTATATTAACTTTAAAAAAGAAGTACAAACTAGGTCACACAGTCTGTATAAAAATAAGACCACAGAATCTGTATGAAAAGAAAAGATATATACACATATGCCCATGTGCTTAGTATACTTTTGGAAGAATATACAAAAATCTTAACAGTAGCTGCTGAGAGAAAAATCAGTTGGCTAGGGACAGGGGTGGGAGGCAGGTGTTTTTATACTCTTTTGTAAATTTTCAATTCTATATCAAAATTATTGCCTACTCAAGAAATCTTAATAAAAATAAATAAATATAAAGAAAAAAACAGCTAGGAACAGCCAGGAAAGTTATGAAAAACAGACACAAGGAAGGCCTGGCTACAACCACTATTAAAGGGTACTCTAAGTCACTGTAATAACGATGACATGGTCTAAGAATAAATGCACGTGAAGAAAGGGTATGAGAACTAATCCAAATGGAGGGAAATTGCACGCAGGACAAAAGTTGTGCTTCTGTTCAGCAGAAATGAGTTACCGTGTTTTTCAGACTATAAGACGCACCCCCCCCCCAGCATTTGGTAGGAAAATGGGGGTGCATCTTATGTCCAAATGTTGCTTACCTGGCTTGCAGGGGAGAGGGGGGATATTTATGTTATTAAATTTTTTATACGGTACTGGGAAAACATGCTAGCATTTATCCAAATGCTGCTGGTTATTCAAACTGGACCCTTATTTCACATCAAATATGAAAATAAGTTCAAGACCACTGGTTTAAATATGTATGACGAAAGTTTTAAAGAATTTTTAGACTACTTGTATGTCCTAGAAGGACTCTATCCGAGCATAATAGCAATCTAGAAGCTATAAAAAAGGATACATAAAAAGTAAAGTGTCAACTATGATGACGATGGACTAACTGTATTTTATTTAGTAACAGACCCTCCCGTGATTACGCTCTCCGAAGTATTTCTCTCCCCACATTTACTTGTTCCACCACCCACAGTGCTTGTTTTTTGCTGAAACACATCGGGACTGCTTCCCTTCAAATCACCGTCAGGTGGCTTTTGTGCTGAATTTGACAGCTTCCATGTTATTAAACTGCTTTCCTTTCAGGAGTTATTCCAATTTGGGGGACAGCCAACATGGAGACCGCAGTTATAATACCATGGGTCTTGTCTGTACCACCAAAACTTGCCAGGCTGAGGCGTGGAGGAACAGGACACTGTAATAAAAAGCCATCCGTTCGGCCCTTCTCTGGTGCTTCCTTCAAAACTTAGTACTAATGTGACCCAGTGTTCAAACTATCAAAATGGGCTGAAATGAATACTCAAACACCAGTCTTTGCAGGCGGATCTCGATGAGTCACTGTGAGTTTATAAATGAGAGTAGGGACCAGAGTAATGCTTTCATATTTTCTAGGGATGACAGGAGACCTCTGCCACCTGTCTGCCAGAAATCAATTCCTTATCAAAAACTTTCAAATTTTAGAACTAGTATGCCCAAGCTTCAAACAGAATCCACGTCTACACATGGTTCCAAATGCCCTTCTGAAGCACCATAAACACACGCTAACAGGAAGATCAGGACGCACGAAGGTATGATAACGGGTCGAGATGCAACACTGATATGGAGGAGTGTTTCTATAATAAGCCTGACCACCGGTCAGTTGTTAATAGGAAGGTCTTTCCCTAGAACTTTTTGACACTTTATATTTGATTACACAAATATTAAATATCTTAGTATGGTAAAAGATACCACAGACAAGAAAAACAGCTAAAAGATATGCTGGAATACATACTTCCACATAACCTAACACGTAACAATTGTTATGTGTTAATAATTGTTAGGTAACACATAACCTAAATATAACAATTGCTTCTACAAATTAGTAAGAAATCTAACGTACAGAAAAAAGCTCCACTCTGTGTTCAAAAATGTTAATGGCATCACTATTGTAGCAAAACACTGGAAATAATCTAAATGACCAGCAACAGGGTGATGAGTTAATGAACTAATATACCCCCAAGTGTAGAAGGAAATATACAAGGGCCTTAATATTGATTTAATTGGAGGGTTCAGTAGGAAGGAAGAGATGAAGACAAAAGACAGCAGTGACATGAAATGTAAGGCACAGATCAGTGGAAATGGAGAACACACAATTCTATGATATTACTGAATATATGTAAAAACTGTGATGTGCTAAATAGGACATAAACTTACAATAACTGGATTTAGGATTGTGAGGAATTTGCTCAGGTTTCTATTATTTTAATATAATGTGTACACCAAATAATATAAAAATGAAAATAAGGAATTTAGGTAAAACCACCATAAATAAATATATTACAGAGTAATGAGAATAAGAATGTCTTTCCTTCTTTGGAAAATTCTAACATCAAAGATCCTAGAATGATTTGTGTCTAACTTACTAGAGTGATAATAGTACCCAGAACCATTCAAAAAACACTAAAAAATATTAGCACATTCTTACCTGCTATACAACTGTCATCGGATATTGGTACATCCAGATAAATAAATCCTTTGTTATATAAACCTATAAAGGAAAAGTAACTTCTTTAGATGGCATACTAAATTTTTTTTTTAACTGATTCCTGATTTTCTGTAGTAAACAGGAGTAAAGAAAGGATCAAGTCAACATGTATAAAGGACCCAAGGTCAAGGACAAGAGGGGAAAGGATTAATGAGGAAGTGAGGGGTGAGAGTAGGGCAAGGGAGAGAAATGGGGAAAAACGGGGACAACTGTAATTGAACAACAATAAAAAATTTTTTTTAAATAAAAAGATTCATACAACTGAATGCCATGTGAAAAACAAAGAAGTAAAATAGAAGAATTAGTTTTCAAATCTAAGCTTCCTTCATACACTCAAAATTACAATATTTTTCTTATGATTCATTTGTATAAATTTCTAGTGGATGTGACTAATTATAGCCACAGCAGAAAACAATGGACTATAGTCACATTTCACACAATAACATGCCTCTAGGAAACATTACTATTTTTGCCTAATTAATAAATAATTGCTACTAATTGTTTTAATGGCTTAAAACATGTATTTACGTTGAAAGAGACCAGTTCTACTAACCACTTACTATGGACTACATTGTACTCTAGTGATCCAGCGAGCTGAGGGCCTGCATCGATGATCTTGTCGATAGCGCATTTCTCAGACAAAGTGCATATCTAAGAAGAGCAAAATATTTTTGATTAAGTTCTGTCCAAATTCACTGATTCATGTCTCTTCAAATCTATTCATGTTTAAACCAGAACTACATTATTTTTTTCATTTATTATTCCAGAATTCTAACAAAGAAGCTCTACACATAACCATCTATGAAGGTGCCAAAAGATGCTACCAACAGAACTTAGAGAACAAAGTAACTATAAATAACAACACTTGTGGTAAGTAATAAATGTTCCCTAATAAACACCAATATTTATTCATCTCCTTTGAAATGGAATCTGATCCATTTGTGATTCTGAACCTTTCAAAAATAAAGCTGATTCAAACTCCACGTGATTATCACGAGTAAGAAGTTCACTACCGGAGGACACAGTCTGACGGCTCTGTTAGGAAGTGCTTACACAGAAGCAAAATTTCTAAGCCTCCCACGCATGTATCTTTTCTCTGGGGTAAAATAAAACACAAACAAAAAGTCCACATGCTCACTTACATTTCTGCAGCCACCCAGACATAGGTGCTGGTCTCTGAGGCCCTTGTCTATCACCCCACCCTGCTCCCGGACATCAACATCTCTTCTACAATGTACAAGGTGCATATGAAATGCGGCCCGACCACCGGGAATACTATTGACGTTCACTTTGGCACGATCACCTTGTCAGAGCACCTTCCACTTCAGTACAGCAGTTCATTTAGCACAGAAATTAAGAACTCAGGCTCCACAGCAACCCACGTGGGTTAAAATCCTGGCCCTTTACCACCACTGCGACTTGAGCTACCACGTCATTTCTCTGGGCCCACTTTCCTCATATGTGAAATGGGGCACAAATCCTGCACACCTCAGGGGTTGTTCTGAGCATCAAGTGAGACCGTGTAACAGCACCGGAACAGTGCCAGGCACACCTCGCACACAGCAGGTGCTTACAGGTGCTGGCCAGTCCGACTGTCGGTAGCTGCAGCATCACACCAATCTACCTGAAAGTGCTGTCTAGTTATCCCCGGACGCCTGCACATGAACCAAGTCAAGTCTCCCTCATTATTAAAGAGCATCTTGGGAACCAATATTCTAGCCTAGTATGGTCACCTTGTATTTTGAATTTGTTTAATTTTCTTCAAGAAAACCAAATAGTGTTACTTTTTAAATAAAAATTAGAGAACTATAATTTACAATAACTTTTAAAATAAAAACCCTTCTTAAGATAACTACCTTTATGTCATCTTCCATGATATATCCAGCCTGCACCACCCACCACGCCTCCATGGCAATTTCCACCGGCTTTACTGGAAGAAGATCACGGGCCGTTTTCCTTCTGAAAAATTTCTGCAACGGTACAATTTGCCATCAGTCTAAATTTGCTACTTTCTTTCCTCTCAATCCTATAAGAAGATTGTTTCTAACAGGCTAATACCTTTTTAAATTTGAGTATGGAGAAAACCAGACTCGAATTATTTCCAAATAAATTACGTAAAAAGACTAATCATTAAATTTGGATCTAAATCCAAAAACTAAAATCAAACCCAGGATGTGAAAGCGCTTTTGGAAAAGTGAACTCATTTCACTCCCTAACGAACCCAGGGAGCAGAATGAGCAAGAAAAAAGACCAGCAGAACAAAATTAATTTTTAAAAATAAGCTACATGTTTTATGCCTTCACCTGTTTTAATTAATCACTTAAGCTATAACCTAGAGAACACTGAGGAGTTTTTGTACTGTTTCTGTATTAAGCATATTTTATGTGATCAGAGAAATTACAATTCATTATTTCTAACACTTGAAAGTTCAGTCAGCCTGTGCCGAGGAGGACAAGACGTTGAGAAAGAGAGGGGGGCGGCTGACTTACTTTTGACGACCTGCACTGATTCATCAGGTCAATGTACTGGTTCCTTCCTATGCCAAGGAGCCTTAGACCTGAAAGAAAGAGACTTTCCTTTAAAAACTTTTAATACCTCCTGAAAGGTCAGCACACCTGGAGTCTTTTAGGAAAAAAAAAAACATTGGCTTTTGTTCATCTTTCGATTATTGGTTGGCAACATCAAATTTAAAAGAATTCTTCCAACAAAATATACAAGATATGAAACAGAGAGATGAATTCAGGCTAATACTTCATTTTTGAAAAGCAGAAGTCCTCCCAATTTCAGGAAGTCAAAGTGTACTTCTCAGCAAAAGTTTCTTCTTATACAACAGAACTATGTCACATTTCAAATAAGCATAAAATAAGCATAATATAACACTAGCAAATTATGTTAGTCACAAGTCTATATCATGCTGTAAAAATATTGCATACAGTTTTCTTCCCTCATTTGGTACACAACATAGCCCAAGTATCAGAAAAACCTTCATTTTCTAGAAATACATAAACTAGTTTCATTTTTCTGACTCTAACACTCGAAAACCTTCCTCTGGGACATTCAGACTAAATCTTCCACTTGATTTGTACCACCTGACAGAACTCCCACCAACGGTGACGCTTGCGGCTCTCATCTGCCACGTGTTCCAGGCACAAGCACACATTACAGTACTGACACAACAGCTCGCAGGTGCAAAGATACACCAAGCGCCACCTCCACCAGCATAACTAAATACTTACAGTCAGCAGCAGTGAAATTCGGCAACGAATCATAACTTTTCTCACTGTTCATAATGTCCTTTTTAAAAGAAAAAAAAAAGTAAGAACTTTTTAGTGCAAGATGTCCTTAGATAAACATATGTATAAATACATATTTCTAAGCCAAACAGAGGAACAGTAATTAGTACGTGAAGCACTGAGATCAGTTTAGCGACCTAAAGCACGTGTGCCACATCGTGGCACTTAACACGTGGTCTCAGCCTTGTAACTGAAGCGCAGACGGTCAGGGCTCGGTTGCTCCTCGCACTCTCCACGAGTCCCAGGCTGTTGCCCGGTAACTGCTGCCCTGTGGAAACTGTAAGGAATGCCTCCCGGAGAGCTCAGGATCCCAGCCTCTCCATACTTCATGCCTGACCCTAGACTCTCACCCTGCGGAAAGGCCCACTAATGCGTCACAACTCCACCAGTACACACCTAAGACATGCGCCACCAACAAAGTGTGTAACCATTCAGTCATCTTTGCTCCTAGGAGTCCCAATCAGCTGCAGAGTCAAACTCAGTATCCGGCTTCTTCCAATTCCCATCTGTTTTTTTCCAATAGTAAACCAACTGTTTACTGGGGAGATAAGACCCATTTTAACCCAAAAGCTACACCCAGTGGTGTAAGAACGGAAACCAGATAGCGGCAAGCATGTGGACATAGTTGAAAGCTGGCAAATGGGACACAACCTCCTTCTATTATTTCCCCAAACCTGTGGACACCACCAGAAAAACAGTCAAAGAGACAGCAACAACTCTTCTACTCACTGGTCAGCAGCACCTGCATCGTGCTACTCTGGCTCTCAGGAAAGAGACTGACAGAAGCCCAGGCTTTCTGTCAGGTCTCATGCTTACTTTGTATTTCCTCCAAAATAGGGACACGGGAGACAGAGGACTGCAGAAGTGCCTATGAGTAAGGGGCTTGAGGAGATAAGCAAAGGGAACTCTTGTAAAGGAAGCCACATCATAAAGGGAGCTAACCTCACTGTTACTACAGGTCCCCAACTCCTTTATTTCTAGGCTTCTCACTGTTCTTACAGTGGCCAGTGAGCACAAAACAGTAGCACTCAAATATAATTTAAGCAGCAAATGAATATTAGATAAATATTGCCAATCTTTACATAAAGCCCTGCTTTGAAAAGTATATAACTGGTATTTACACGTATTTGACAAAGGCCAAAACACTGCCTTTGGCAAAGGCTAACATCTGGAAGTTAATAATTACAGAAAGGTTAGCAGCCAGGGCGTCTAGAACAGTTCTCTTTTTTGACACATGTACTATACAATGCTAGGTCTATGTCATCTTTTATTGCCGCTATTGTTAGTAAACAACTAAGTACATTAAGTTTCTGAGCTTGCTGTTCAGTTCTGTAACCCACAATTTTAACCTTAATCACGTATTAAAAGCAATAAATGTTATACAAACTCTGCTAATATAAATGATTAATGTGATAATAACATAGAGTAAACAAGGCTTTCAAGAACACAGAATAAAAAGATATGTTTCCACTGTGAAAATGTTGACAATGACAACTATTTGTACAAGTGTGGCTAGAACAGATAGCTTGTAACCACCGGACCTTTTTCCACTGTAAACTCAGAAACAATGTTGCTGAGAGTGGCAGAGCTGGCCACCATCTGCAAAGTGTCCCTGACATGTAGTCCCATCCCATTCCTACTGGTTCAGGTGCACTGTAAACTCACCTCCATAATCCCGGTATAATATGAAAATGGTGTTATCCTCAGGCCCTTGACCATAATATCCGATAAATGGTAAGGGTACAGCATGAGATGGTCTCGACTATACTTTAGTAGTTCCTCATAGTATTTGCGTTCATCTCTCTTGACATGTTTAACTGGGGGAAAGAAGGAAATTCACCAGGTTTTTTTTCAGGTGTCTTATACTTACATGTAGTTATAAATGCAATGAGAAACACTTTACAAACCAATAATCAATTAAAAAGTAAGTAAATTGGAAGAGAATTAATAAAATAATCTAAGTTGGAAAAAAGAAACAATTATACCACAAGGAACAGACTTAAAATATATTATTTTGGACAGATAAATAGAGAAATAATTCTTACCAAATCAAAAGCAAAGAAAGTGAGCATAAAATGTATCCCAAAAAGTTATAAAACATTAAATCCCTTACATTGTCATTTTGCAAGATAGCCAAACTAAACAGCAGTTCTCTATAAAATCAAGTCTATTTTTAAAAATTATCTGTTGGTTTTTGTGGTTTAAATGTAAAAAGACAACTGACTTCCATGGAATAAATTTAAAAAGAACGCCTACCTCAGAAATACTATATTTAAAAAAAGAGTAGCACATGGGAGGGAAGACTAGAAGGACAAGAGAATCAACTAACCAAAGTAACCTGACCAAAAAAAGCAAACATTAAAACATGAACCCAACTATGTTTAAAAACTGTTCCAATTATTATAGAAAGAGTTTTCACTAAAGTTATATTATTTGGAAAAATCTGTGGAGACAAAAACAAAACTCAAAGTCAAAAATTATTAAGAACCAATGTACTTCTTTTCTGGCATAGTTTCTTATCTAAAGTAAAAAGAGGGCGTTTGAATCAAGATGAATGTTCTATAAGTAAAACAAATCTATTCACAATACTCTAAAAAGAAAATGCTACTTGCTGATGCAACTGTTAGGTGGGGTGGGTCGGTATAGTTTGTCAAAGTCCGTACATGGAATAATTTCAGAAGTAGTAAATATGGACTGAAGAGAGAGTTATGGAAATGGCAATTCAGCAACAGTCAATTCCACCTCAGTGTAAAACTGGTCCTACTCACCCAAGTTATTTCTGTACCGTAGCTGATTGCGGATACTGTACAGGACAACCTGCTTTTCATATTCTCTCTGCGCATTTCCAAGACTCTAGAAAAAAATTCCAAATAGATTTAAAATAGCTTCTAAACTATAGTAGTCCCCTCCATAAAATTACAAGACCACGCCCCCAATTTATCCTGAATTCTCTGATTTCCAGAACTGAATAACGAAGACTTTCTTAAATATTATACTACTCTCTGCTATAGTTTTAGAGCAAAATTTCAATGTGTTTATTTTCAGTCTACCTTTTTAAAAGGACTTACTAAAATTACCTAAAGTATTTAATATCAAATACAAGAGCCGTTTCAGGGCATACTTTCATGTAAGTTAACAAAGGGCTAAGTCCTGCTTATAAAGACCTTCTTCTTGACTGTCCCCAATCTATGAGTATTGGCTGAATGGATGGGTGGATGGATGGTTTCTTGCACCTACATTTATTTAAATTTAAAGATGGCAACTGAGGACAGAGCCGTGTCTGCGAATTATTTATAGCTGAAGGATATGATTAAGATTTCTGGAGAGCGAATGCACATTTCAAATGTACATCTCTAAACTTAAGATGACTTCTTTAAAATATCATCTTATGGTCTCATTAGAAAGCATTTAGACAATTTCAGGATTCCAATACATTTTAATAATCAAAACACTTTCTAGCTGTGTACTTAATGTTTTAAGCTCAAAGGTGGGTTCTCATGAAAGCAAAGAATATGTTTGCCTGATTACAGTCAACATTATACTCAATGTGTTACCATAAACTTAATTTAGTATGTGACTGCTATCCCCCCTCTAATTACTAGAAATGATCTTTCCAACATGCTATAAAATAAAATTAGACATCTTAGGAGAATAATGACATAAAGATCAGAGGTTTCAATTATTACACTTCTTACTCATAGGCTTTTGAAAGCCAAGGGAAATGCCCGTACACACACTCTCCCCAAGGCACTCTTCACAAAACAGATGAAACGCCCATCTACTTAAACTGGCAAATGACTGGAACCACTGGTGGGTAGTGTTTTAAGAAAAAAGAGATGATGTGAGAAAACTAAAAATCTTCCTTCCTGCAACTAGGTTATTTAGCAAAGGTTAAACCAACTCACACTACTGTCGAAATGTATGTGCTTCTGTTATTTTCATCCATTTTAACAATACAAGTAGTTAGGACTAAAATTCATCGCAGAGAAGCTATTCTACCAATCCCTACGTAGCACCACTGCTCGGGTAAGTAGTGAAGATATTTAGGGGATTCGAAATCTTAAGGCTTTCTGTGAAACTTTTAAAGGGTTTCCGCTAGCTCTAATGCTATTTCTTTAAGTGATCTTACCAATATTTTTTTAATTTAATGGCACATTTGTACCTAATTTTAACAGCTCTGTGATTATTTTTAATACTCACGACTAAGATTTAGAAGTAGTCCTACTACTAATAACAGTCAGTTATTCACGCTGGACACAGTCGGATCATCCGGCTTTCTTCCATTATGCTACACCTATTTTTGTGCCAGGAGGAGCAGAGAAAAAAAATGGAACAAAGAAAAGGACCGTGGTTCTTCCAACTGGGTTCAGATATGCCACAATGCGGTGAAGAACAGAAGTGTCTGCCAAAGCCTCCATTCGCGCTTCACAAGAGAAACTTATTCCCTCAGGTGTAGACCTTTCCTTTTTCCAGGTCAAGATAAAATGCCACATGGGCAGCCACTGACAACCAAGACTTCTGAGTTTCTTAAATTTATCTTTCTCCTTTCCTGTTTTCTCGAAATCCTAAAGCGAAGACATTTTCTCTGCTACACGATGCATCGCCAAACTTTAAATTTTTCATTTCCTAGAACTAAGTCCCCAAGCTGGGAGAGGAGGCAAGAGTAATATCCTTACACCATCACCTCCACCACCCCAAATTTCCCAAATACAACTGCCCAGCACCAGTGGAAAACGGAATTTCACTCTCAGCCAAGCAGATTGGGAGGAACCTGAACGTCAGTCTGTGAGCAGAGAAACGGTGCCTCCCCGGAGAAACGGTACTGGTGAAGGTGCCGGTACCACCGCCTTCACATGCTTCTCCACCACCTGCCATGCCCCCCCCCCCGGACATATTTACTTCACTAAAAGGCAGGCTCCATGAAGGCAGGGTCTGTCTTGCACAAGACATCGCACACAGTAAGTGTTCAACAACTATGTTAAACAATTGCGTAAAATTAAACTCAAGCATTTGAGAATTAACTCCCCCAAACCGCAAATCCCTTCTGTTGAAACGTCTGATAAACCTATCTCGTCATGAGGATAAAGTCCAATAAAACCAAGCACAAAGCCCCTTCAAAACCTGGCTCTGACTGCTTTTTCAGCCTCCCCTGCTGCCAACCCCCACGCGCCCACGAAGCCCCAGCCCCAAACCGATCGCTGTGTCCACACCTCCCCACTCCAGTGCCCTTAAGTCGCTGACTCCTCTCGAAACGCGCTGCCACTCGTCCGAGCCTTTTCCTACGACTTTCCCTCCCCCTGGAAAATCGTTATCCCCTCTTATCTCTCATTAGCCCGTAAGACCCAGTGTAAAGGCCTCCCGGTGTAAAGACACATCCTCGCGACATCCCCCGGACGACGTCTTACTTCCTCCTCTGTGCGCCCACACAAACGACAGCCCAGGGCCGTAAGAGCTGCCATCACCTGTAACATTCATTTGCTTCTCGTCCCTCTCCCATCGCGCCGAAGTTCCGGAGGTCAGTGCGCTACACCCCGGTTTCGCAGGCGCCTAGCCCCGCGTAGGGTTGAACGGAGGCTTCGGGCAAAGGCGCCAGGAGAGTCCAGTGTATGACAACATCCCATCCCTTTTAGCCACGACCCCATCCTGCCTCGGAGGCCCCAGAGCCGTCCCCTCCTCACCCCTGAGCTGCGGGTCGGGCTTCCCGAGACCCCAGGTAGGGGAAGGGCGGGAGACAGCGGAGAGGAACCGGCCCCGGCCCCGCGGGCGCAGCCGGCGGGTGACGGCGGGAGGCGGGGACGGGGCCCCGGCCCCAGGTTGCGGCTTTACCTGCCTCACGTTGGCTGGCAACTTGCTCCAGGGGTAGTTGTGCCGGATGTGGAACTCCACGTCTATGTTCATGATGCCGGGAGCCCGGGCCGGCAGCGGCGCCCACGACCGCGGCTGGAACGACGCCTCCCGCCTGCCCGCCCTCGGCCTGTCAGGGGAGCCCACGGGAGGCCCCGCGCCTCACGCTGCCGACGGGCCGGGCAGCCCCATGGCCAGGGCTCCCGACGGCTCGGCGCGGGCCGGGCCACGGGGCACTGGAGCTGCGAACACGGGCTGCAGAGAAGCCACAACAGCTTCAAGTTTCTTCCTAGTTTCGCCCCGCCGGAAATGGCTCTGGGCGCACGTCACTTCCGCCCGCTGGCGCGAAGCCGGAGGGGCGGGGCGCCGGGTTAGCCTCCTGCCCCGCCTCCTACACTCCGGGGGGCGGGGCAACGAGGTAGAGCCCCGGGGTACCAGAGTAGCCGGCCCCCGCCCAAGCCCTTCGTCTCCCGTCGTCACTCTTTGGATGAATTAAAATAGGCTCGTGGGTTTGCATTGTCATCGTTGGACAACCCACTTTCCCCAAAATGTGACCTTAGGAGGCCCAAGAGCAGGCGATGACAGGAGTGACTTGAGAAGGGGCCACAGCTGGCTTCAAAGAGCGCAAGAGCTTGAGCCCCTAGCGGGCTTCCGCACAGCCAACCCCACGGCCTCTGACACCACCTCCTTGTGAGTTCCTAAGTCAGAGCTTTCACCCCAGTTGAGCGAGAAGCTGGTGGGTAGCAGGGCAGAGGTCTGGTGATCTTTTATCTCTTCCAGGTAGTAGCTGAATCTTGTGGAAGAGAAACTTTGGGATCTACTTCAAACAAAGATTCAAATTCTTAAAATACAGAGAGATTCGGGAAGCTGAAATTTTAAACAAGCTGGTGCTGACAAGCCGGGGAGGCCCACAGGGAATCTAGGAGATAAAGACCCTAGAATCTAGAAGATAAAGAGGCTTGCATGCAGCCTCTTGGTTACTGCTTTCTTCTACTCTCTCCAGACAAATGCCTCCAAAGTCACTTTTCAAGGCAGAAGCCAGCCTATGTTAGTTCCAGTTCTAGTGAGATGTTTGGGAACAATTTCTTCCCACAATTTGTTACGCTGGCTTAGCAAACCCATGACCCTTGTTACTGACAGCAAGGAGAGACAAGTTCAGTATTTTTGCAATGATTTTTCAGTTTCAAACGATGTGGGTTTTTTTTTATACACCAACACTTGTATACTCAGGAATTTTTATAACATGCCTACCCCACATCTCAGCAGCTGGCCAGTCAGCTGGAAAGCAGGAGCTCAACTGCGTCTGAGTCTGAACAAATGTGGCCCACACCGCCCTGCATAGGTGCATTGGTCTTAGGTTATCCAACTAGAAGAGCCCACAGCTAGGTGCGTTCAATCCTGCGGTTTACAGACCCTCACCAGCAGAGCTACAGGTAACAGAACTCTGACCATGAGACACTTACTCAACATATATCCATTACCTGCCTCCTGGGTATAAAGCCCTTGACTTGCAAATATTGTTACTCCTCACATCCTTATGAAGGAATACCACCATTTCTATTCTGATTTAACAGAGAGGAAACAGGCTCGGCAGGGCTGCCCGACTTGCTCCCCCGATCACACAGGTGGTAGTGACGGAGCCAAACTGAAGCTCAAAGCTCTCTGATGCCAGAGCTATCCTTTTAATGCCTCGATTCAGGCTTCACGGAGCTTTTCTGACACCTACCACAATTCAGGCAATTTTATCCATTTAAAGCCAATGAGATAAATGTCCTCCAAAAATAATTTTTTAATAATTTTAAGTATAGAAGCCATATTCTTCCCAAGTCTAACTTTGACTTAATACAATGTAAGTAAAAATGAAAGTAAAAGTCAACATTTAAGTCCCTATAAATAATTATTTTACCTTATTATAACAGTTGAACGGGTGAACACCTGCTAAATTAATTTCTTTCATCAACAAATAATGAATATACTGTGGACACATCAAAAACTACAGAAGTAGATGGCAGATGATGGAGATGAACGCCTGCTGAATCAATAAGACCAGGAAAAGATTCTGACTCAGTAGGTAGAATAAAAAAAGTTGGAATAGAAAAGACTCTACCTTAGTGAGCTGCTGAGAAGGGCAGAATTTGGAGGAAGAAATGGTAATGGGTCAGAGCTACGTATGAGAAGATTCCAAATGAGGAACCCTTCAGAGTGGGCTATGGTGACAGTTTGGCTTATGAAGTACAGGGTGCTGACTAAAGTACTGATCGGCCTCATTTCCCCCAAGGTGACATGTCTTTGAGAGGCTGGACACAAAGCAGTTCAGAGAGGCCGCAGGTTAACCAGGGCTCTGTTGGAGAGTTCAGGAACGGGACGGCTCCCCCCCACACCGGGACTAGCCCCGGCTGGCTGCTGGGCCCCACCTGCAGCGCTCACTGTCACTGCACCTCCTGGGTAAACAGCAATGACTGCCCTTCTAGGTCCTTGACTCAGGTCCCTGCTATTTCTGCTTCGTTAGACCTTTGCTTTTCAAATTCCAGAGGGGTCACAAACTGCAGAGTATCAGAAGGCTTTTCCCAGAAGCCTCCATGCAAATGAACTTTGTGGGTAAACAATGTGATCAAAAATGCAAGGGCAGTGAGATACAATCTTATCTGACTTTACCAACTCGGACTACGGAAAATTACCCAAATGGCTTGGGCAAGGTGCCCTTCAAAAAGACTACAGAACTGTTTCATTCCTGAAATTCCAAAAAAAAAACCCCCAAAAAGTCAAAAAACAAAAAAACCCAAACCCCCAGTGAGCAGAAACAACCTGAAAGTAGGGAGCTTTCTGGTGATTTAATTTCACAGGCTCCAGAATATCACTTTGTGTGGTATACAGGATAATGACCCCCTAGATGTCAATGCCTCAACCCCTGGAACCCACGTCTATGTTACCTCACAGGGTAAAAGGAACTTTTCGGATGTGATTAAGTTAATGCTCTTGAGAGGGAGATTATCCTGGATTCTCCGACTGGGCTCAATGGAATCACAGGGTCCTTCTGAAAGGGAGGCTGGAGGGCCAGAATCAAAGATGGACATGTGACAAGGAAGCAGAGGTCAGAGTGACTTATGGCCACAGGTAAGGAATGTGGGTAGCTTCTTGGAGCTGGTAAAGGGAAGAGATTCACCCCCAGAGCCTCCAAAAGGATCACAGTCCTGCCAACTCATTTTGGACTTCTGATCTCCAGAACTCTAAGATAATAAATTTGTACTGTTTTAAGCCACTAAGTTTGCAGTAATTTGTTACAGCAGCCATAGGAAATTAATATACTCCCCCAGCAATAAAATACTCCCAACACCTCAATGGCTGCTGTGTTACATTTCATAATTAAATCGTTGTGATTTAAATGTAAATGCCCCTAGGAAGAACAATAGCTTTTCAGCCTTATCCGGTTTTTGCTTTTGGGGTTTTTTTTTAGTACACATGAACTATCGCATTCTTTTCTGAGAGTAAGTTTGAAAGAGAAAGAGCTCGAGGACTAAATGAGGCCAGATAAGCACCTGTATAGGAGAAAATGGCATCTAGAGAAAAGAAAGGGGAGGAAGCCACTGGAAACATTTTCTATTTCATGATTTTGCCTGGCTTGACCTTGGCCTTGGGTTCCCCTAATGTACATGCATTGCTCTGTCTTAGGAACCAATTCATCGTCCCTTGATGCTCAATAGTGTGGCCTACCTTGTTCCCACCTAATGGCTTTTGCACTTGCTGTTCCTTTGGCCTTGAATGCAGGCTTTTTCCCGGACCTTTGAGAAGCAGGCTTCCTCCATTCCGCCCACTGTCATTTCAAGTGGCCTTCTCCAGCAACTCTGTCCAGCCTATCCACTTCTCTTCCTCCTCCCTAACACATTACCTTTGTTAATTGCCTTTGTTGCAAGGAGTCGCTTTGTGACATTATCCTATTTGGCTTCTTGTTTACTGCCTAAGAATATAGTCTCCGTGGAGGAGAGGACCTCATCTGCCTCATTCATCAGTCTATCTCCAGTACTCAGAGCCGTGCCTGGCACACAGTAAGTGCTCGATAAATACCACTGAATGTATTGAATGGGTGAATCATTATGTGACACCTGAGCTCTCAAATGTCACCTTCTCAGTTAAGTCTTCTCCGACAACCTTATTCAAAACTGTAACACATCTCCAGCCCTCCTCAGTTGCCTCCCGTGTGTTATTTTTCATAGCACTTATTGCCATCTTATGTATTTAGTAATTTGCATAGTTTTTAGAATTATTTCTCTCTCCCATTACACTGGAAGTGCCCCGAAGGTAGGGGCGTTTGTCTGTTTTGTTCTCTGCTTTGTCCCCAGGCTTAGCACAAGACAGTAGTCACTTGATAAATACTGAATGAATGAATGGATGGAGCATACGGAGCAGAATTCTCCTAAAAATCCAGATTTGAGGATTCTCTTGAACATGTGGAAAACCCCACAGCATCAGACCCCCTTTCACAGAGGACAGGAGCTGACACAGGCTGCCTGCCTAAGCCCCAACAGGGACCTTCTCAGGGGCCACGTGCTCCATGACTCCCACCGCCCATATGGACACTGTCTGTTGTGAAACCATCCTACCTGTGTCGGGTGGGATAGGTAGTAAACTGAAGCAGGGGGGAGAAGGGAGACTTGCCTCACCCACTGACTCAGCAGCCCTGAGCCTGTCCAATAATATCGCCAGGTGCTCCAGCATTACAAGAAACACCGTCCTAACACAGGAAGAGGGAAGTCCTTGAAATTCTATGTATCATTTCCATCTCTGGGAAAGAAAGCCTTGAAACTGTGTATTCATCCCAAGGCCTAGAAGGGGGGAAGAAGAGGGAGTCCACAGTGCCCAAAGAAGAAGCCCATAAAACAACTTTGGTTAATTGCCTACCTCTAGTCACTGTCTGTTTTATGAGGGAGTCCCCTAGTGCTTACAGGAAGAGCCCATAAATAACTTTGAGTAACTCGCTCAACTTTAATTAACTAACTGCCTCTTCTCATGTACCTGTCTCACTACAAGATGAACAAATAGGGTCTGGAGCAAGATAAGGATTCGAGCTAACAGACCCCCCACACATACCTATGTTTGGGTAGTCATGTCCCCCCGGAAAGCTGGTACTATCTCTATCTGTCAATCAATATGTAACCTCACCTCATCCTGACAACTACGTTAAGTCCTCAGGACAAAGGACCTGATGCTCTTGCCACCCCTGCTCTTGATGCCCTTGCTTTTTGTCACCTAGGCCCTTGCCTTCCACCCCCACCTTGGCAAGGCCCGTCTCTTCCCTAAGAACGGATCACCAATAAACCCTGCTTACACGCCAATAGACTTGACCTGTAATTCTTTGCTGCATCAGCAAGAAGAACTTGGTTTCTCCTGTAACACTTGCTCTTTGTTTAGTTTGGAGTGGAGAAATATTTCCGTACCCTAATCTCTGTTGAAAGTAAAGGAAATGAAAGCCAGACTAAAAGACTGAGCTGCCCTTCCAATCTTGCATTATACTCTTCAGAAATATGTTTACAATTCCCTAAAGACACCATACTTTTTAAGCTCTTTGGGGTTTTGCATACAGAATACCTCCCTGAAGTGCCTTTTCCTCCTTCTCTACCTGGAAAACTTCTCATCCTGAATCTGTGATGGAATAGTGAAGAATCAGGAGGTGAGGATGAAGAGGTGAGGAGGGGAAAGGTCATGTGGGATCATATTTTCTCCATTAATGAGTTTCCAGAATTTTTTTTCCTGCAAATTGTGGAAAACAACTGAAAAGGTACAAGTCTGTTTTAGAGAGACGTTGAGAGATCCTCTTGCCATAGAGCCTATGAAAGATTATTATTATACACTTATGTATAATGTAAAATGTTTTGTTTCTGCCATCTGAAGCCAGTCTGTGTTTAGAATATTCGTAGTCTGATGTGGAAATGAACTTTCCAATATTAAGCCACAGGTCATCTCTACTCAAAAGCTGAACAACTGTAATACTCAGGGTTCCCACTAGGGGCTGATCTCACACAACATTTCTTTACCTAAAACCTGCAAGCTCTACTTTTTCCTCATTTCTGACCATGGGACTTTTATCCAAACCATTCTCTCAGGCCTTAAAGTCCTTGAAATTCTTTCTCTAGTTTGTCTCCAGTATCTGATAGTGCCAAGTGTAGTCGATTCTTCCTTGGAAATGGAAGCATTTAGGACTGCTGGGTAGTGGTCCAGCTGAGGTCTGTACAATCTCAGGGTCATCACCGAGCTTGAAGTTCTGTGCCCCTTGGTAGCTCAGGTAGGCAGGATAAGTCAGCCAGGTACAAAGCATGAGTTATCCTTACTTGAATATGCAGGGTCTGGCAGAAGTAATGCCTGCTTGAGTGTGGTGGTTGGTAGGGTACGTCAATGTCTCGCACGAGATGGAAAGCAATTTGAACATTTCACCTAAAATGTCATATGGTGTGTTTGAGTGTGTTATTGTTATGTTACAGAACTACGTGCTTGTGATTTTGTAATTAAAAAGGGGCATTGTTTGTGCCGGACTCTGTAGTTTCACAGTACCCGTGAGAAGAGGTAAAATCACATTTTGAGTGAATGGGACTTGTTAATTCTACAGTTAGGTATTTAATTTTAATTTTTTAAATGAGGTTGGACTAGCTGAAAAAATAAACAGGTGAAAGGAACGACGTATGAAAACCAACAGAAGTGAGAAGGCAGCTGGAGAGTTCCTGTATTTTCTCTCCATTACTTATGAGTTAATTTAAGTAAGTGGGTAAGATACACAATAAAAATCTTAATGCCAATGTTTTTGAAAAATTGGGGAGTGGGTAGTCCTAAGAGCATGAGAATCCCCTGAGAAGGTTTTTAAACTACCAACATCCAGGCCTCACACCAGAGCAATGATATCAGAATCCCTCAGTCAGAGCCCAGGTATGCATATTTTAAAAATATCCCTAGGTGACTCAAGGTACACCAACCATTGAGCTGGCAACCAATGGGCTGGCAACCATTTATCAGACTTCTTTGGGCTTCAGGTACTCAATAGGATTTGTGGAAATGAATCTGTAAAATGAGGAGTTTGAACAAAGATGAATTCTAATGTGCATTCCAATTCTACGATGATAATTAAACAGCCAACTCTAATACTTTTTTGCACAGGCAAAACAGTTCCCCCAATCTAGGCTTTTTCATACAAGAATTAAGCAGGCATCTGTTCAATATTCATGCCAGGGGTGTCCAGCCTTTTGGCATCTCTGGGCCACACTGGAAGAAGAGTGGTTTTGGGCCTCACATTAAATACACTGTGACAGGTAATCACAAAAACATCTCATAATGTTTTAAGTAAATTCACGATTTTGTGCTGGGCCACATTCACAGCCGTCCTGAGCCGCATGTGGCCCACAGGCCGCAGGTTGGACACCCCTGAAGGAAGTAATTTCTCCACCCCTGGATAACCGCTGGGAGAGCCATGAGGTAAATAAACAAAGAATGACACACCACTGGACAAATATGGAAATTACCTGAGTTTGTGTGGTACACGTGGCATTGGGCCATCTCAGATCTTTTTAGCTTATTTGGGTGGATTGTCACAGCGGCTTAGAACTTAGCTGGAATGAAATCTTTTTGTTTTCTTCTACCTTATGTCATTCGAACTTTATGCCTTTAACAACACATAATCTCTTAACTGTCTAACAAGAAAAACCAGTTTGTCTGCTCGTGCAAACGTGACCCAGAATTCGACCCTTTTCACTGAGATCTCAGTGAGAGAGAGGGTACTTTCTTGGCAACGTTACAGCTCCTTCTGGGAAAAGGGTAAATTGGCCTTTTCTTGGCCCAGGTCTGTGTAAGCATTTGTTCCCTTGCTTTATAGAAATGTGAAATTCTCTTTTTTTAGAATTTGGGAAGATTAAGTCAAATGTCATTAGGGGCCATATCTTTTTAGAATTTGTATAGCTTTAATGCATAGTAATTTTTTGTTGTTGCCATCGTTTTCTTTCAAAGTATATAAAAAGCCAACTGAATTGTGCAGCCAACTGAATTGCATACATGGTAAAAGGCCCAGGAAAGCAAAGTGAGGAAAAAATTCACCAAAAAGCCAGCATCACCCATTTGCCTTTGAGAAAATAATTATTAAAAAGAAAGGCGAAGAGTCCTGTCTGGTGTGGCTCAGTGGATTGAGTGCCAGCCTGTGAACCAAAGGGTCACCACTTCGCTTCCCAGTCAGAGCACAGGCTGGGTTGCAGACCAGGTCCCCAGTTGGGGGTGCACGAGAGGCAACCACATGTTGTTTCTTTCTGTCTCTTTCTCCCTCCCTTCCCCTCTCTCTGGAAAAAAATAAATGAAATCTTTTTAAAAAGAAGAAAGAAAGAAAGAGAGGGAGGCAAAGAGAAAGTCAAGGTTCACCTTTTGAAATAAAAAGTAGGGTCTTTTTAGTCTGAATAAAACATAGTCTTGAAAGCCAGGCTTTGTTGAGAATGGGTTTTCTGAATTATTTTAGTTTCCATTGGCACATCTTAAGGAGAAACGGGAGGAAGATGGAATCTTCAAGGTGGGGCATTTGCCACATAGAAACTATTGACCTGATGAGATGACTGTATTTAAATAGGAAGAGCCAAATTAAGAGTACCTTGATTGATAAATGTAAGGCCCCATTCCCCACCCCACCCCCTACACACACACACACACACACACACACACACACACACACAGCCCAGAGGGGGATCAAAAACAAAGTAGCTACAATTTTCTTGGTCTCTCTAAATAGTCATGTGTGAACGTTTTCAACCCCAAACAACTGCCTGCGTTACTCTGAGCTAAGACTTATTTTCTGCACATGGGAGGTAAGGAGCAGTACTGAGGTGGAGGGACAGTCCCACTATGCTCCTTCGGAGAGAGCATGAGTACCCACAGAGTACCCTCCTCGGGCAGCATGCCTTGGGCAGCAGGGCCTGTCCAGAGGGGAAGGCTGACAGCTTCCATGGGCTGCTCAGAAAGAAGAATCACTAAGGGGACCCACATTGTGGCTTACCAAAGGGCCTTATCTAAAGGGAACTGTGAATCCGTCAAACAGTTGAAGTTCCTGTGGGATTGTTTTAGGCAGATATCCCTGACCCCAGCTACAGAGGGTGTAGGGTGCAAAATTGTTTCATGGACTCCATCGATGAAATTAACATGAAAGCTTGCAATTAATTCCCAAATGGGAAAGAAGCTCAAAGCAGGTAACATTTTGGATTCCAGAAAAACCCAGAGGAAATTCTCCCCCTCTGGGGAAGAGGCTGGAGGACTCGACACCTGGATCCTCCATGCTCCCAATTCTTACAGCCCAACAACAGAAACTGAGTTAGCACCCGATTTTGTCCTGCTGCCAAATATTGATTTCTGATTCTAGAGAGGATTAATTTAACAAAATTATATATTCTTTCAACAAAAATGTGCTAAGTGGCTTTTGTGTGCAAGGTCCTAGGCTAAATAGTTGGCGACACAGAGATGAAGCATGATCTTTGTCCTTCAGTAATTTACAGTCTAGTGGAGTCGAGAACCCAGGTACTTACCTCAATGAAACACTGAATATAATGACAGGTACAAGATGATAGCTGGGTCAGGTGGAGGGAAGGGACTCTTCTGATTAAGGATTCTGGAAGCAATCGTGGAGCAGGAGGGGTTTTCATGGGGTGTTAGCACTTGGATAGATGTGAAGGGATTGGAGGGGAAGGTGCTTTGACTGGCAGAGAATGGTATGAGAGGCGCCATCGAGGCCAGGGCATACAAAACTAAAAAGGATAAGCTAACACTCTTGCTAGAGTCTGATGTCAGCAATTTAATGACCAAAAGTCCCACCTGAGAGGTGACTTGTCCTTCTGTAGCTCTTCAATGTCTTATATATATCATGGTCATAATACTGATCTTTGTAATTCAAAGATACTTAAGTATATCAAACATATTTAAATATAGAGAATGGACTTAGTTTATTTGATATAGAACCCCAATAAAAATCATTGATATGACTAATACACCAAGTCAAGGAAAAAAATGGGGACTGTTTAAATATTTAAAGGGATTGAGGTCACTTGTAGTTTCTTGCCAAGTGTAAGGCCACTGGAGTCTTGAAAAAAAATAAGAAGCTGGTTGTTCACTTTATAGACCACAAAGTTAAAGATTTACCACACAGTGCATTAAAAACCAATAGCTGGTACAAGCTGGTACCATGTATTTACTTCTGAAATGAGAAACTAGACACACCTGCTATTAGCAAATAATGACATGACATTGTGGAAGAACAGCCTGGAACACATACCAGAGACGCTTAGTCACGTCATTGCGTCATGCTGGAATGATGTTGGGGCTCCTCTGAGAATTCTGAGATACTTCAGAATTCTCTAGACCAGGTACTCTCGACAGGGGGCAATTTTGCCCCCAGAGGACATTTAGCAACGTCTGAAGACATTTTGGGTTGTCACAACTGGAGAAGGTTGTGAAGGCCACTAGCATCTTGTGAACAGAGGCCAGGAATGCTGTCCTAAAATGCATAGGACAGCCCCCCTTAGCCCCCAAAAGACTTACCTGGCCCAAAATGTCAATAGTAGTACCGAGGTTGAGATCTCCCCTCAAAATGAAAACCACCTGACATAAAAATAGGTTCTCTAAGAGCATTCATCTCCAAATTTCTGACTCCAACTCCCAAATCAGTTCTGAAGGCTTTCTGTACAATCGCTGTACAGAAACCCACATCCACCCTAATTATGCAACTGCCAGGTAGAGAGCAGCAGCCTGAATTAAAGTCCCCACTCAACTATTTACTAAGGGACCTCTGGTTGTTTAGCCACTTTGTGCCTTACCCCCACCTGTGGAACTGGGAAGACAATAGTAACTCTCTCACAAAGGTGATGAGCTATTTGCGCAAATAAACATGTGTGAAGTGCTTAGAATATGGCCCATAGAATTAAATAAATGTAAATGTATGACTATTACTCAGCATCAAGAGAAATGTAACAATTTGCATTTATCTAGATTGACTTCCAAAAGTTCAGGAATTTAAATAATTTTATTTCCAAGTATCATCTAAAGTATTATTTACTCAAGATTTTTCTTAAAATTGTTATGCTTCATATAAACTTTTCATATAAAAAAGTTTCATATAAACTTTTTGTGTACACAGATTTTTTTTTATCTTTATCTAAGGACAGGCCTATTGATTCTAAAGAGAGGAGAAGGGAGGGGGAGAAACATCAATGTGAGAAAGAAACATTGATCAGTTATCTCTCGTGTGTGTCCTGCTGGGAAACAAACCCCCAACCTAGGTGTGTGCCCTGACCAGGAATTGAACCCACAACCTTTTGGTTTATGGGTTGATGTTCCAACCAGCTGAGCCACACTGGACAGCAATTTCCTTTATAGATTTGATACCTTATTAGTATTTTTCTAATATGCATAAAATGATGCAATGCTATCAAAGCAAGGTTGAAATCATCTCATGTGCCCCATTGGTAGATGTGCCAGTGAGAGAGCCAACCACTTTCTAGTGGATTTTTGTCACTCACTTGGCTATTCAACATCTAAACATTGTATTAACCCAGCTGGAGGCAGAGTCCCTATCCAATCAAAGAAGCTATAAATGCCAAATACACTCTTTCCCAGCTGCCTTTGAAGCTAAGCCATTAGCATGTGACCTCAGCTTCACCAATGCTCATGCCTGAGCCTGACTCAGGAGCTGGTGACCAAGAGAAGCAGGCACTGTGTCAATCTCCTCATTCTCCACAAGGTGAGCTCCTATGGCTACAGAGTCATCCAGCCTTGGGAGGCTGAGGGGGCAGAGATTTTCTCACTGGTCCAAGATTGCCCTTTATCAAGTAAATCCTCATAATTGCCAACTCAAATGCTAGAGGGACTAGGCAAGTCATGTAAATAAGCAACTCAACTCAGGTCAGTGGGTAGTGGTGACTGGGGGAACACGAGCACTCGCCCTTCATCTAAAGTGTACCCTGTGCGGCCGCTGTGGAAAACAATATGGAATTTCCTCAGAAAACTAAAAATGGAACTGCCTTTTGACCCAGCAATTCCACTGCTGGGATTATACCCTAAGAATCCTGAAACACCAATTGGAAAGAACCTGTGCACCCCACAGCATAGCACAGTATTCACAGCAGCACAATTTGCAATAGCCAAGTGCTGGAAGCAACAACTAAATGCCCGTCAGTAAATGAGTGGATCAAAAAACTATGGTGCATTTACACAATGGAATTCTACACAGCAGCGAGAAAGAAGGAGCTCCTACCCTTTGCAACAGCATGGATGGAACTGGAGAGCATTATGCTAAGTGAAATAAGCCAGGTGGTAAGGGACAAATACCATATGATCTCACCTTTACCTGGAACATAATCAACAAAAGAAAAAAAGCAAACAAAATATAACCAGAGACATTGAAATCAAGAATAATCTAATAGTAACCAGAGGGGCAGGGGGAGGGGACAGTGGGGAGAAGGGTTTTCAGGAACTACTATAAGGGACACATGGACAAAACTGAGGGGGAGGGTGGAAGCAAGGACGGGAGGTGGGTTTGGCTGGGGTCGGGGGAATGGTGGGGAGAAAATGCAGACAACTGTAACTGAACAACAACAAAATAGTTAAAAAAGGAAAAAAAAAGTGTGCCCAGTTCCCTCCATTTGTTTTCATTGGTGGGGCGGGGAGGGGGGGTGCCCCTAAGCCCTGTACTACCAGTTCTGATTTTTCAAGGGAAACAGGAATTCCAAGTTTTACATGGAATTGATGCATAACCAACTCAAATAAACAAGTGAAAATCCACTGTGTGGGGCGACATTGATGGGCAGGTGCCTTCAGCCCTGAGGCCACCTATGTGCAAAGGCAGGGTGCTCCTAAACCCTCACACATCTTACCTACTCCTCAGCAGAAGGTTTAATTGAGAGAAAAGTTAAAGCTGCCTTCTTACTAATATTCAACTAAGAATACTGAGTAATAATATCATTAGTAATTTTAATATTAAGTAATAATAGGTAACTGAAATAGGTAAGACTTCAAGACTTCCACATTTCCTACTAGCCTTCCAAGCAGAAGCCTTACTCCCTGATTAAGTTTCATGTCTCTGTACTTTTGCTCCTGTTGCTTCATCTTCCTTTACTGACCCCCCTTTTGCCCAACTACTGTTCCTTCTAAACCCTATTCAAGGGTCACCTCCTTCTGGAAGCCCTTCATGATTTCCTCTCCCTCTTCCTCCTTCCCACTCATCCACCTTGGGTTAAGGTACCACATAGCACCCAAACATTAAAAAAAACCAATGTCTTTGCCCCAATTCTCTAGAAAACAGATGGATAAAGCTTGCATGCTAACACTTTATCGGGGGATACAATCCCAGGGCAGCAAGAGTGAAGGGGAAACAGTATGATTCAGGAAAGGATAAAAAGTGAATAAGAGATACTGAGCTCCTGAGCAGGCCACAGCTTCTCATGAAAACACAGCTCATTGCTTAGTCGGTGTGACCCCGCTCAAGAGGCAGTGTGGGACTGCTGCTGTTCAAACCAGTTCTGCGGGGTAAGAGGAGTGAGCCATCTGTCGGCCCCTTCCTGTCTTCAACCTGAAAATCACAGCCATGTGAGAGTGACCTCCCACCACCAGGCACACACGGGCCTGATGGCAGGCCGGCCTCCACCTTCCACCATGTACAAGACGGTGTGAGCCTGACTTCTGGGCAATGACACCATTGATGACACCAGTAACACTGTCACCACTTACATCTTTAGCGTTTTCATGGTGCTCAGCACAGAGTGGTGAGGTAGGTGAGTTTGGTTTAGCTCAGCAGGTTTTATAAAATATTTAGGGTGGTCAAGTGGAATGAAGCACAGAGGTACGTGATAATAACCTTGAAATAGCAAACCCATCTTTCAACTCAGTCCTGCAGCTTTGACAAAACTGTGTGTATTAGGGTTCTCTGGAGAAAGAGAACCGATGCGTGTGCAGGTTTACATTATAGGAATTCGGTCACGCGGTCTGGAGGCCACAATGTCCCCAACCTGCCCTTTGCAAGCCCGAGAACCAGGAAAGCTGGTGGTATGATTCAGTCCAAGTCTGAAGGCCTGAGAACCAGAACTCCAACGTCCAAGAGCAGGAGGTGCACATCCCAGCTCAAGTACAGGGAGCTGGACTGGCCCTCCCTTCTGCTCTTTTGCTCTATTCGGACCCTCAACAGACTGGATGATGCCCCCTGCCCCTATCAGTGAGGGCGCACCTTCTCTTACTCATGTGTACTGATCAAAGGCTAATCTCTTCTGGAAACACCCTCACAGGCACACCCAGAAATAATGTTTTACCAGCTTCTGGGCCCAGTCAAGTTTACACATAAAATTAATGAGCACACTCACCAACCCGAGGTACACTGATTTCTGGCTTCCTCTCCATTCTCACCCCCCTCTCTCTTCGGCACCACAGGACAAAGTCTTGGGTGTTTGCTCTAGACAAAATTCCACCAAACTAAAAATCCTGCAGTGTACAAAATACCTGTAATTAGGCACGCGGTGTTTTACTATGGTTGATGGTGAGCCATGCTCACACGCCTATGCAAGGCAGTTGATTTTTCTACAAGAAGGTTTTTGTATATCTTGTCAACCAAATAAAAATGTTCCTTTTAATGATCTTTGTTGTGTTAATTAGTTTTAAACACTCACTTTCAGTAGGGTTCCCCTACATGCCCAGAATTCCCTTGATGACCTAAATTAACAAGAAATGAATATTTTTATATAGAAAAGGAAACTCCCATCTATACGGGAGTTTTATGTTTGCTACCGGGGAAAAAGTACCGTCTGCAGTTCTTATCATTGTTTATTTTGTGTGTCTACTTAGCACGTAATTACTTGTTGTCTGTGTGTGTGGTTTCTCAGCGGCCTACTGAACATCTTCAGGGTGCATAGCACCCAGGCTTCATGTCATTCTAGCCACTTAACATGTACCCCCCAAAAACTGCAAAACGTTGAATTCGCTCTCCTCAGAGGGCTGAGAAACATAAGAATGGGACTAAAATAGGATTTTAAAAAATAAATTATGAAAAATAAATTGTCAGTGTATCTAAATTATTAATTAAATTCCTGGTAATGCTTGATTGCATCGGTTACTTTAAGAATTCTCTCTCTAAAAGTAATCTTAACTATCAGGAAAGGTCAGGAAGACTTAGTTATCTGTTAAAATGTGAATGTGTGACCTTCACGTTACCTTTTGTCATTTCCTGTGGCATACTGGTCAGCAGGTGATTCATTAGCTTCCTGCTCTATTAATGATTTATCTGTTATCACTATGGATGACTTACATTACAGTTTTCTACAGTCTTTAAAGAGAGTTCAGGAATGTTCATGGATCTGACATGCAGGCTGAAAAAAGGTTTTTACGGAACAGCATTCCTTGGCTACCTTTCGCCATCTGAAGATCATCAAATAAAGCTTATCAGCCTCCTGAGTGGAGCCCACACACACTGGGCCTTGGGAGAGCAAAGGGCCTCAAAAGAAAGAACTTTCAACATGTGCTTCTCCTTTATAGAAAGTTCAAGGCTTGAAATCAGCCAGTAACACAGACCCAAAATGTGGGGGGTGGGGGGAGCTCACAAGGCAAGGAACTCATCTGAGGCACCTTAGTTTAGTCCTAGTGTGCTCTTGTAAAGTAAAATTTACAACACAGAACAGGCTCTCAGATGTCATGAAAGTAACCAGAGTCTGAAAATGGGGGTCTTGCATCTTGCTACTGCTTAGCCCAGAATCATGAAAAGTCGGAAATGAAAAGATTCTTTTTGCACATTCACCCTGGCAATGCTAACCTTAGACAAATTTTTGGAAAGACAAAAATGTTTTTTTTTAATTCATGTTAATAATTTAATTAAAAAGGGCTGGAAAAATGGTCCTAGTTGGAATCTTAGTATGAAAGTAGTCCCGAGATGGAAGCGACTTTACAGATGCTGGTCTAACTAACCCCATGCTTTAGAGTTATAGGAATGGAAGCCCTCAAAAACTAAGGGACAGCTCCGGGTCCCCAGCTAAGTGCAGAGAAGCAGGATGGGGTACCCCCTGTATGTCCTTGAAGTGACATTGTAAGCAGCCACCTGCTTTCCTGCATCCTGATCAACCTGACTCTGATTATCATCACAACTCTTTACACAAATAATTAAGTTTACTAATTAAAAAAATTAAATGAATTAAATAAACATTTATTATTATTTAGTAATGAAAAAAATTGTCCTGGCTTGTGTGGCTCAGTGGATTGAGCACGGGCTGCAAATCAAAGGGTCGCTGGTTCAATTCCTGGTCAGGGCACATGCCTGGGTTGCAGGCCAGGTCCCCAGTGGGGGCCACGTGGGAGATGACCACACATTGATGTTTCCCTCTCTCTAAAAGTAAATAAATAAGAAATCTTTAAAAACAAACAAATAAATAAAACCACCTGAGAAAATATTGCTTCATTCATGTGACATGTATATTCCTAAAAGCCTGTAAGGTTAATTTTTACAAACAAAATACATTTTAGACACTTTGCTCACCTCGGAGATTGCATTCAGCATAGCTCACTGCTAACCTTCTTGAAACACTGGCCTTTCTAGACGTGGCATTCTTCCTGTGTCCCCCAGTTATTGCTCACTGCTCCTTCCCTGCCCCGTTGCTGTCTCCCTGCTTCCTCTGCCTTGAAGCTAAGAGCTGGCCTCCCTAAGGCTCAGCCCTGAGCCCTCCTCTTCTCTCTCCTCTCCTCTATCTTCACACTCTCCATCCACCTGACTTAGGACTTACAGCTAGGCTGAAGACTCCCAGAGGTACCTCTTACCCAGGCATCCTTCATACCCCAGAGTCCCTGCGATAGCACCATCTGGCCTCTGATGAACATCTCACACTTAACAGGACTCAAAGCCAAATATCGGTCCCCCATCAGATCCGTGACCTCTGCCCTGCCCCCAGAATTCCTCACCTCAGTTAGTGGCACCATCTTCTATTCAGGGGCTTGGAGCCTCAAGTCTGGGAGAGACATCCTTAATTTTCCTTTGTCCTCTGTTCTCATATCCAATCCATCTGCTAGTCCTCTTGGCTCCACTCCCAAATCTGTGCCCACCTCTAAAGGCCACCTCTGCGCCCAAGCCACCTGCATCTCTCACCTGCTCCACCGCAGGAGCTTCCTTACCTGTGTCTTTCCTTCTGCCCTGCCACCGTGAAGTCCATCCCGCACACACACCTCGGGCGATCTTTTAAACACTGAATCAGACGGTGCAGCTCTCCTGCCTAAAATCCCTTAGTGATTTCACAATTCTCTACAAATGAACTCCCAGCTCCTTGCCTTGGCCTGGAAAGCGCTCCTGATGGCTTCTGCCTTCTCTCCACTCACACCCCACTCTCCCCCTCCAGCTTCCAGGCTGACACCTTTTCTGTTATTCAAATGCACAAAGCCCTTTGACCTCAGGGCCTCCTTCTTCTGGCCTGAAGTTCCCTTCCCCAGCTCTTCAAAGGCTGAGTCTCCTCTTCAGGTCTCAGCCCCCAGCCTCCTCCTTCCTGCCCCTACAGCTGACCTCCCCAATTACTCACCTTCTCATCCCCCTGTTGATCTCCGTCACAGCCTTGCACTTTTCAAAATCGGCACTTAAGTCGGTCATGTCTTTGTCTACACCTTCACCTTGCCCCCAATACGATGTGAGCTCCACAGGCTCAGACTTGGTCCTGTGACTAAGCAGAGCACCTAGCACACAGTAGACACTCACTCCACTAGCTGTTTAATTGATTATGCACTTAGTGGATGAGAATGCAGTAAGGAATCAATCTCCTTTAAAACAATGCTAATGGGAACCAGTTTAAGAATCACAGGATCACGCCCAGACTCATTCGTCTTTGGGTGCGTAAGTGGCAATCCCAGTCTTCCTAACCTGCATTGGTTCAAAGTGAGAAAAAACTGTGTATGTCTCTCTCTCTCTCTCTCTCTCTCTCTCTCTCTCTCTCTCTCACACACACACACACACACACAAACACACTTTTTCCAGCCAAATTATCCACTCATTTAAAGAATTTTTGCATGAATTAAACTGCTGTTCAAGAAATTTGTATATCCCTTGGAGTTCTTCATAACATAATCTGGCCAATGGGAGGCAGCTTTCTAAAGAATTCATCACTCTCAGTCACTCACTCAACAAATACCTGTTGTAAGGCAGCTGCCATTATTTCCACGTGACAAGTGCCATCCAAGCCTATGGATATAGAGAGGTGAAGAGGAGACAGTCACTGTCCCTGGGAAGTCCTGTTCTGGGGTGAGAACATATAAACAGGGAAACAAATTAAAAACAACGTTCTCCTTAGGCCTAAGGAGATTTGGGATGAGGGTCAGTTTGGGGAGAAAGACCAGAATAAAAAGGAATCTTAGACACTGGTGGTGGGAAGGATTTCATCTATCAGGGTTTTTTATTATCTGTCCTATAAATACCTGAACTATAAAAATGCATCCAAACTCTAAATGCATTAATTTACTTCCACAAAACTAGGAACTTAATCTAACATTCCTCCCGGTAGTTTACTCCCACATACCAGCAGAGATTGTAAAAGTTATTTCTAGTGAGAGAGAAATGGTGTGGAAAGAAGTGTCCTGAGCTCAGGAGATTTTAGAACTGTACAGAGTCTTAGGAAGATAGAGTATACTGAATAATTAGTGTAACCACTTTCTTGTTTGAAGATGAGTAGGAGGCCCAGTCACTCTCCCAAGATAACAGAGTGATCATGTGACAACTGAGTGGGAAAGCACCACTCAAGAACACCTACATCCCCCTTGTACCTTTATATCTATCACCCTGTTTCCCTGGTTCTCAGGTTGGGGAGAGGGGGGCCAGCTGCAGGGCCTGCTAGGAATAACACTGGTCACATTGTGCTGAGAGCATACCTGCCGCTCCGCTTGGCATGTCGGATGTTGTTCCTGGGTCTTCTTGAGTCCAAACCTTTCTCCACCATTCAAGTTTCTCGTACACCTTGGAACAAAACAAAATCATAGAGCGGGTGAGGGCTGACCTGGAGCGGGCAGCCTGCATCACACCGCTGCGTGCTTTTCATTTGTTTTGTCTTGTCTTTATCACTTTCTCTGACAAACCGTCTGACCCTTTGATCGCCTCTCTCTTCTCGCCACTCTCCAAATAGGTTTCCCAGGCTCTGTCCTCCCTCTTCGATTCTTGTCTGCGTGCTCTGTCCCCACACATCTAAAACCTCTAACACCCCTCATGTGGATGGCTCTCCGGTCTGGTTCCAAACTAAGCCCAGTTCCTCTTCCTCCTGCCCTCTGAATTCTTCTCTTTGGGGGTCTTCTGGCACCTCAGCTCTCCCCTCTCTTTCCTAGAGCAGCTCCTTCCTTGATGGCCCCATGGCTGAAGACATCCACCCCAAGTCCCACTCACTCCCACTTTAATCATTTCCCTTTTGCCACTATTCAAGTGCAGACATTCTCACCTAGGTTAACTCCCTAAGTTTCCTCAACTCTCCTTCTCCCATGAACGTACCACTCTCCCGGCCACCTGCTGATCAGTCCCCAAACGGAGCTCACTACTTCTAATGACATCCCCTGTATGCCCTTCCCCACAGCCCTCACAAATTCTTGCCACTCCGTAACTCCCAGAGTAAGGCTCACGCCCCCATGAAGTCTTCCTCCTTCCTTCGGGCAGCCCTTCCTTCTTTCCCAACTTCTGCAATGTACCTTGTGTAGAATAGTCTCTTAGTAGCTCAATGATATCCTGGCTTCCAATTCTACTTTTTAACGTTGGATTCCTTACAAATAAAGTTTAAGTTCTTGGAGGGCAAGCGCCCTGTTTTATACCGACCTTCCTTCTGCCCCATGGTCCTAGCACAGTGTTACGACTCTCCTGACTTGGCCATCAGTACAGACCTGCTAAAGAATGAGTGCTGGGTTCTGACATCCCGCAGTGCAGGCCGGAAGTGGTGGTTCGTATTCACCAGCCACACCGAAGCTAAGCTCACAAGGACAAAATCCACAGGATGGAGCCATTGGGAGAGGAACGTTGCATGGGCGCACGGACAGCTATTGAATGTGCCTGACCACAGGAGGGTCAGCCCCAGGCAGGTCCCCCAAGGGATGCACAGAAAGCTGGACCAGAAGTGAAAGTTCCAAGGGAGAGGGCACTTAGCTCCCCTTTTGGTGGCTCCAATGTCGATCCTCAGCCTCTGAGTGGGCTCCAAACACTCTGGGCAACTATTTCACCTTCCCCCATCCTCACGATCTCTCCCTTTTCCCTTTTCTTTCTCTCTCTTGCTTCCCATATACTGCTATTTCTTCTCTCTTAGTGGCCGTCTCTGGTTTTGGCCAGCTTACTGTCTACTCACCCTTCTTTTATGAAGAACAGCCCAGTTTTCTCTGGGTGACCACCCCTCCCCCACACTCAGACCACATGATTTGGGTGGGTTTCGCTCCTCTTCCAGGTATAGAGGTGACATAAAATCCAGTCCTTATAACCTCTCCCCAGCTATGGTGACCGGTTCAGAGATGAGCATGGGTCTCAATTTGGGCCAGAGAATCAGACCAGGACATATATTCAAACTTAGGGCAAAGGAAAGCTCTCATTTTCTTCTCCCTGGCTTTGGAATTCTGAGGATGAAAATGTGGATCGGCTGACAGCCATCCTGCCTTCGAGAAGGGAGACCCCTTTGAGAGAAAGCAGGACTGAGAAACAGAGACAGCGAATCCCAGGGATATGTTCCGAGTAGCTAAATGCAGCTATGCCAATTATGTGAGCCACTAAGTTCCTTGTTTGCCTAGGTTAATCCAGTTTTTAGTCACCTGCAACCAAAAGAGTCTCAATGTGTTTTCCTAATCCGAATTGTTCACAGGACTTTAGGGCTGGAGGTAAATGTGAAGATGAAATCTAACTCTTATGTGTACGTGGTAGAAACCTGGGAACTGGAGAGATTGTGACTCTAGTATGATCACACTCTTAAGTTGTACCGAAGACCAGCCCCAAGCCCAGGTCTTTGCTCTCCCAAGGCCATGGTTTTTCTGCCACAAAATGCTCCATTCAATCAGGGCGTTTTTCTTTCATGGCTCTTTCACTGCCCCAGCTGGAGCAGAAGCCCTGACATGGCTGGGGGGCGGGGGGCGGGGGGGAGCTGTGTCCCAGGTTTCTCACCTGCCCCGTAGCCGGGCATGTGGCAAACGTACAATATGCACTTGATCACCAGTCACTGAGTGAAGAAGCCTTCTTGTTCTATGAGGTTTTGCAAGTTGTTTTTGTGTTTGCAAGATGAATGTGTTACTTTCGCGACTTTTACTATTTGGGAAAGTACAGGAGGATAGAATAGGGTTGTTCAGCAACTATAATCATCTCCTGCAGACTTCAGTCTTTTTGTCTTGGTCAAGCAACAGCTTTTATTACGTAGCTATTACATGCGGACTCTGCGGGGGTTTGCCAAGCAGTAGGCCTGTCTCTGCTCTCGGGAGTTAATTAACTAACGTGGAGGGGCAAGAAAAACTACACAAACACGACAAGATATTCCCATTTTTGCTTTTGTTTACATAGAGGAAAATATCAGTCGAAAATCAACTATAATTTTTGGATTCTATCTCAGTTACACTAAATAAATAAAATACTATTAATTCTTCCTGCAGAAATAGATATTAGGGAAGTGTTCGACTTCATTATTATAGTTAGAAAACCAGCATCTATGTGCTTTTGCTATTTTGAGTGATGTACGGCTACAAAATAATCTGAAACGCTGTGGTCTTGTCATTATATAACACGAAATCTCCCCCAAAGTTGTTTCTAAATGAAAAGTTTATTAAGTAGAAATTACACAGCCTAATGTATTTGCTGTGAGCATCATAGCAACTGATGCTGTTTTGTTTGTGTTGTTTTGGTTTTGGGGTTTTTTAGAGGTTGTAATAGTTTCCGAGGAATGCTGTAACAAAGTGTCACAAACTGAGTGGCTTCAAACAACAGAAATGTATCGTCTCTCAGTTCCGGAGGCTGGAAGTCCAAGATCAAGGTGTGGGCAGGGCCCTACTCCCTTTGGAACCTGTAGAGGAGACTCTGCCCTTACCCCGCACCCCTATCTTCCTGGCATCTGGCAGTGGCCGTCACTCCTTGGATCTCCTTGGCTACAACCAAGTCACCCCATCTCTGCCTGGGTCACAATTTGGCCTTCCCCTGTGTGTGTCTTCATGGGGCACGTTCCCCTTATAAAGACACCAGTTACGATGGCTTCTGGCCCACCCCAATGACCTCTTCTTAACTCAATTACATCTGCAAAGACCCTATTTCCACACGAAGTCACATTGACAGGTTCTTAGGGTTACGACCCCAGTGTGTCTTTTTGGGGTGAGGGGAGGGAAGGAAATACAGTTTAACTCCTAACAGATGTATAAGTAACTTTTTGAAGAAATGTTAGAAACAATCTCGGTGGGGCGGGCGGGAGAAAAGGATGGACCCCCTTTGGCAAGACTGATCGATGACTTGCTACTGAGACTCACTGGGGAAATGAGAACTTGGGCTGCCGTGCCCACTTTGAAACCCAAGAGGCACAAATAAATATGCCCAGTCTAGTAAAGATATTACACAGCACCTGTAATAATGCAGAATCACTAAATATTTGTAATAATACAAAAAACCCTAATCCCCCTTTCCCCCCCAGTACTCTTCTGTGTCTTCTCTTCCCTCTCATGTCCTCCCAGGCAATGATCTGTCTTCCCGGTGGGCGGCCAGCCCTGACAACCTCCCAGGAACTCCTCAGAGGCGTTCTCCTTCCCCTGCTGTGGCGTAGAACCATCCCGGCCACCTCACCACGCACTCATCACGCTGGGGAGGAGAAAAGGAGATGATATATGGAATAGTTGCATTTGCATTAAATCTGAACTTGACTATGGGCAAATTTAAAATAATCAAGAAGTGGCTATAGTGGTGGTGATCTAGAAAAAATTTTTTTAAGTGTGTCAGCTTTCTACTTGGCCCCTAAGTTTCGTGTCTTTCACCTCCCTGGAGTCATAAACCATCCCCATCTCTTCCTTAGGCATTTCCTGTGCTCAGTAACTCAGCACAGGGAACAGAGTTTGTCTCCACATTGAATACTGCCAGTCTGATTGCTTGGTTCCGCCTGGACTTTGAGCTTCACCAGTGGGCAGGGGGGTGTTGTTGCCAGGAGAGGAAGGGAGGGAGAGAGACGTCACCAATCAAAGGTTCTAGGAGGGTCAGTGACACAGAGGCTGGCTCACAGAGGTGGGAGGAGGAAGACTTGGCCCTGAGAGGTCTGAGGCTGGGAAAAGGAGGCAGTAAACTATAGAGCACAAATTAGACGCTAAAGACAAATAATAGTGAAGGGTCAAAGCATTGGTTGTAACTCAGTTCCTGGAGGAGAGTTTTGTCTTATTTGCCCTGTTTTCCCAGCACACATCCCCCTGCCTGGCGCACAGAGACTCCAGTCTCTCTGACCATCTTTCATTTCTTCTGATTTGCAAAGCTCTTTGCTACTACTGAGCCTTAGCCCAAGCTAAGAACATCTGATCTGAACACTTTTCTCTTTTCAAATGAGGGGCTCCTTTTCACGCCTTCATTTGCAGCTTAAATGGTAGCTCCTGGCAGAGCACACACTCTAAAGAAAATTACACGCACACACTAGCCTTCACCTCAGCATCCTATTTATTGTCTTCACATCCCTACAACAATCTGCAATGGTCTGTTCTCGAACAGCTTCTCCACTTGACCGTACGTTCTAGGAAAAGAAAGTTCATGTCCATCTTGTCCACTCTGGTATGCCCAGCAATCAGCACACCCAAGGCTTTCAAAAGATAAAGGTTAAAGAACAAAAGAATGGATATATACACTCAGAATTTTAACACTGTATTACACGGGAATTCTGGCATATACTAAAGATGGCATCTTGGACCAGGAGAGGAAAGATGAATTATTTATTAACTACCTAGGATCGATTGAGTAACCAAAACGAAAGCTGAGTCTATTCCTTCCTTACTCTATATCTAAATCAATTCCAAATGGATCGAAGATGTAAGCCTTAAAATAATGAAGTTATTAAAAGAACATAAAACAAATGTACAAGAAGTTTTAATCATCTTAATGCAGAGATGTTTTTCTGAGCAAGCCAAAGAAGAAAAGATGGATATATTTAAATACATAAACACCGGCACTTTTTTCACATACACATACACACTCAAAACATACTCCGAGACCAAAGACCAGCAACATATTGGGGAAAAATGATTGTTACACTTGACAAAAGCCTAGATCTTACTATAAACCAAGTGTTGCTACAGGTAAATAATAAAAAGACTAGTAACTCAAAATAAAAATCAAGGACATGAGTAGACCACAGAAAAATTCATACAAAGGGCTTTTAAGAAATGGGATAATTTTAAGAATATCAAAGGCAAGGAGTGTACATTAAACAGCGAGATTACCATTTTTCATCTTTGAAATTGGATAAGTAAAAAATGTTAATAATGTTCAGTGTTGGCCAGTATGTGGAGAAGTGAGCCCAGACATACTATCATGGGGTGGGGGGCACACGTTTGTCTTTTCAAAGTCAGCCTCTTGGGTCCGCTGGCCTTTGAGGGAGATTCAGCATGTTTATGTCTGTGCAAAGAACAGCTTAGCAACGTTTATGATAACTTTAAGTGCAAATACTCTTTGGCCAGCAACTGCAGCCTAAGATTTTATTCTACAGGTAAACATGGACACATAGGCAAAGACTCATGCAGAAGACCCAAACAGCCGAAATGACCTTGAATAGCAGACAGATGAAACAAGATGTGGCTCACACCCACAGTGAACCACCACACTGGGGGAACATGCCAATGGCGTGTGTCCCTTTAGTGTTTGAAGCACACGAGGCGCGGAACACAATGCATTGTACAAACTCATTTGTTGCGGGGGAAGCAGTCCCAAGATGGACAGACAGACAGACAGAGAAGCATGACAGTGTACACATACCATTTCTGGAAGGATTCACAAGAGACCACTGGGGAGGGGCTGGGAGGCCGGCAGGCTTACTTTTCATGATACTTTTTCCATATCATTAGAAAAAATTTTTTTGCTAACTATGCATATTACTTTTTAACTTAAAAACTAGTTATATGATAAAATGATGTTACCATAACTCAGTGTAGCCCTCAGAAAGATTTTCTGTGCCAATAATAGTGATGTTAGTAAAATAGAAAGATTTTTCAGTCTTATTTGGTTAAGGTATGAAATTTTAAATGAACATAGAAAATGAAATAATAATGACGTTTTCAGTAATCCAGAAGTGAGCTAAGTTTATCCCTTTAGTTGTGATTAAGTTATTCAATTAAAAAAGCCAACATTTGATTGATTAATAAATATTTTATTTTAAAAAGATGGTGAGCCAACGCAGCTTGGACCAGTTAAGCTTATTTGCAGCTATGGCCACGCCCTACCCATCCCCAACAATGTATTCATATTCAATGCCAAAAGTTACTTATTAAACTCAAGAGATATTATGTCCTGGGAAAACCATTATAAACTTGGCCTTTAGGAGAGCTGATCTCTTAACAACTATCGCAGAAAGACAAAAATGGGCAATTGTCAGGTAAGAATTTATTGCCTTTGGGAATCGAACAAAGTTTTAATTTCGGTTATAGCATGTGTAGAAATTTAAACTATTAAATCATGATCAATACTTTTATACTTTAAGATTGTGGTTAACCCTTATCACTGGTTTTCACAATAGCATACCATGCTTTTAAAATGCATTTGGAATGTATTTTTCTCCCTTAGTCAAAAATCTCTTAGGAGGGAGATTAAGATTATGACTAAGATGAGGATTCTTTTAGAAAAGTGTTTACAACACGGTAATAAACAGGGCCTTGCAGAGAGCAAAACGGTTAATATGCATTTGTGGAATGAATGACTGAAGCTGGTAGCTGGTAGCAAAGTTGCGGAGAAGTTCATAGACCGTGACCATTAGAATTCTGCAGGGAAGACAGGTTCTTGTTGCAAATATGAACAGATCAAGGTAAAAATATACTCCAACAAGGCCATAGTACTTGGGCTGAAAGGTAAAAATATTCCTGTATGATTTCTAAACAGCTCAAACATCTAGATATTTGCAAATATCCATGAAACGGATGCAATATTTTACTTTTCTTCCAAAATGCCTAGGCTCATGTGAATAACACATCTAAACCATTAATAACTAAAAACTGCCAAAAATGCTACCATTTGGAACCAACTATGCACAAGGCAGGTCAGAGTAAGATCTTAAAAAATGAATAGCTAAAGCTGTTGCGATAAGAATTTTAATAAGGCTTTGCTGCACCTACTCTAGCTCCCCACAGCAAGAATGATGTATTGTGAGAACATGAGGAGCGAAGAGAACAAAGCTCCAAAATTTTATGTAAACTCTAACTTTGTTTTTTTTCCCCCTTTGCTATGAATTAAACTTGCACTCAGATGGTTGCAAACCTACAAATATCTTCTTCAGAGAGGCGTTATTTTTAAATCTGTAAACAACATTACATACTAGCCAAGATTATAAGCCTGCCGTCAGAGTATCTTTCAGAGAAATGAAACCTACTCTTAAAATACTTGTGAGAGGTGCAGAGGACCTCAGGGGCCATGACCTGCCCCTGCGTGGGCACTTTAGAAAGACATTTCATCCCTTGAACGTTGACCCCATGGGGCAGCTGGCTTTTGTGACTTGTCTAGCATTGTTATGTATTTCTCTTTTAAATCCTCAGAGCCACTCTTACTCCCTCTCAGAAGGCAGCCAACAGTTGCCCAAAGGGGACACCTCACCCTTGACAGCCGTGCGCCCTCTCAGCCACCCATCAGGGAGCAGACGGCCAGAGGCCCATCAGCCTGTAAGCACTGTTTCCCCTCCAAACCCTGGGTAGGACGGGGCTTTCTTATGGGCCCACTATTACTCACCGATGACTTGTCGTACTGGACACACTCCTCCAGTCTGAGAATGTCATCATCAGGTAGCAAAACAATTTCCCTGGGAAAATGTTTGCTATGATATTTGCAACTAATAGAAAAATGAGCTTACATTTCCAACAGTGTCCCCACAACAATGGCTAAAACGGGAAAGCATGAGGCTACAAGTGGCCACGATGACATTTTTTGAAAATACTAATGGAATTTAACACGTGCCCAATGAATGAATATGTTCTAAGACTCTGTTTCTGAATAAGTAAATACAAGACAGTTTGCCAGGACAAAAAAAAAAATTGTCCCAGTAATGCCTTACATCATTTGCATTAGAAAGTAACTTGAATATGTATAAACTTAAAACAATGCTTGTAGTTCTGAAGCAACTATAAACTGAAACAAATTAATTAAACAAAAAGGGAAAGAATTTACATACTAGTAAAGCACAAGTTGATGGCGTGCAAAGGGGTGTTGCTGATTTAGCGTCATGGACGACGCTACCGTGCGGAACTGAATGGTCATGTGTGCGCAGTGTAGGAACTGTTCTGATGGCCGCAGGGGCGGCTTCTTCCAACTTGCAGCATGTCTGAAACAGGATGTGGTGTGTGACTCCTGAGTTCCCCTGCCACGTTTCTCTATCCAAACTACTGAGAAACTTTTGTTCATAAGGCTCCTGTAATACAACTGGGCTTTCTCTTGGCTAAAGTGTGTGATTTCTACATCAAACCTCCCTCTGTTTTTTATTCTTTTATCATCAGCCTGCAACAATGAAAGTATGGCTGTTTGGCATCTATGCAATCATAAGCAGACACACAAATGCAGGCATTGAAATCATGAGCCTTAGCCACGACTGGTCATCCTGATGATGTAATGGGCTGTATATTAGTTTTTAAGTTATCAGCACTGACTACGCTACTGAAAAAACCTACCAGGAAAGCTCTGAGTCCCCAAGAACATGTCCATAGATCAGGGTTCACACTTAACTGGTTGACAAACATTGCTCTGAAGCCAACAGTATCTGGGCCAGCGGATGACGTTTGCCATGGTCCTAAAATATGGAATCCTAGCCAATTCGGAAAACTGAAAATTACTTTTTTTTTTTTTTGCTTTGTGCTTTTCGCCAATCCTTTTGTCATCATTAATGATTTTTTTTTTTAAACTAAAGACCTAGTGTTTGTGACTAACCTATTTGGAGCGGTAATAAGATTCTGGGTTGTTACCATTGGCTAAATCACACAACATCCACAGGCCCGCGGAGCCCGGGGGCTACATCCTTGTGCTCAACGAACTCTGTGCACAGACAGAAAAGTAAGATCCACGGACAAATCTTCTTAGGTCCAGCCAGGTGCCTCTCTATATCTGCCCTGTGAGTTGTTTTCAAGAGACTCAGTGTCTAGAGGAAAGGAGAGTATTGAGACTGAGTGAGATAACTTTGCCAGAGAGTGTGGCTGTAGGGTATTAGCAAAGTAATACAGAGAGCAAGGTGCCAGAGTGGGCCCATTGATAATATGGAAAAAAATCACAAACTGAAGAGGACTGAGGATTTCTGGAAAATTATTTTCAAGGCTGATGAACAGGCACTAGACAGGACCATAGCCTTGCTACTCGAAGTGTGGATCCCGGACAAGTTTTGGTATCCACATGTTGCCTGGGCGCTTATTAGAAATGCAGAATCTCAGGCCCACCCAGACATTCTGAATCAGAATCTGCATTTTAAACAAGATCCTCTAGCGATTCTCATATGCGTTAAAGTCTGAGAAGCGCTGGACTGGGGAACAAGTTCTCAAACTTAGCTGCACCCTGGAGAGTTCTGGAAACCACTGACGCCTGCCCCCCAGAGACTCTGAATGAATTGGTTTGGAGGCTGGCCTGGGCACTGGGATTTGTAAATGCTCCCTAGGCGATGCTAATGTGCAGCGGAGTTTGAGAAACACTGACCTGGAGCATAGCACTGTCTTTACAAAACATATCAGCACACTACCCACCAAGGCAGGTGCCGTATGACTACCCGAAAATGAAAACCACCCTTAAGTGTGAGGACATCTGCTCAGCAACCTGCCGTGGTGTTTGTAAACATGCGATGTTTACAACTTCCTTGTGCCAATATTTAGCCAACATAAATATTACCGAAAAGGGAGAACAGCAGCGGGTGAATAACAGGCAAGCTTGGATGAAGGTGGATAAGGACACCCGGGAGCCACATGACGAAAGGGGAATAGGTCCAGATTCCCAAAAAACAAGGGAGGCTGTGGAGGCAGGTAAAAACGTGACTGGGAATGTGAGATAAAAGTGAGTTTGGTTTTAACTGAGAGTGCATTAAAATGTGATCCAAAAGCCAAAGAAGCACAGTGAGCCTCAAACAGAAGCCAGCCTAGATGAGGGGGTCATGCCTCTTCTCTCAGAAAATGTTTTATGCCAGAAAGTCAGCCATTCAGATCCCCACCGTGAGTCGAAATACCCTTGGACATCAAACAGGGCATGCAGTAAAGCACACCTTCTTTATTTAAATACAGGTTTCCCATTCAAAGTCGAGCTGTAGTTGAGACACAATTTCACAGTTGTGGCTTTGGGGTTTCTTGTCTGTGGTAGATAAAACACAGTCATTTAAAGAGGTGTGAAGCCCTGGCGGGCGTGGGTCAGTGGATTGAGTGTGGGCTGCGAACCAAAGGGTTTCCGGTTTGATTCCCTGTCAGGGCACATGCCTGGGTTGTGGGCCAGGTACCCTATTGGGGATGTGCAAGAGGCAGCCACACAATGATGTTTCTCTCTCTTTCTCCTTCCCCTCTCTCTCTAAAAGTAAATATATAAAATCTTTTAAAAATAAAGAGGTGAGGAAAAGGCCTTCTGAAATGACATGATTCCGATAATGGAAATTTGTCAAGTGCTTACTAGACTGTGAGCTGTTCTGAGGGCGTTGGCCCTGGTCGTTGATATTTGAGCCTTTTATTCTACACATGCTGCATCATTTAGTTCTCCCAACAGCTGTATGAGGGAGATGCTATTATTTTTCACCTTTTAAATACGTGGAAAGGGAGGAAAAGGGAGGATATGTCATTGGTCCAAGGTTGTACATGTAGGAGGTGAAGAATGGATTTGGATGTAGGCACAAGTTCTTCACACTCACTGTGCCTTGGGCTCAATAGAGGCTCATATTACACCAATCAGAAGCTAAACTGTTGCGATTTCTGAAACTAATGAAGTGGGTCTTCACCTCATCATCTCCTCTCTACCCCATCCCTAGCTTCCTCCTTATCCCCCAAGCTGGATTAGATGCTCTTTCTTAATGCTTCCATAATTCCCTGTGTATAAAGCCATCCTTCCTCTCCCATATGGTTTTAGAACTGTTTATACACCCTCACTGCACGGGACTGATAGCTCTCTGAGTAGGACTGTATCCTTTTCATCTTTGCGTACCCATTATCAACACAATGCCTAGAACATAGCAAACGTTCAATATGCACTTGATGAACTCATCAATTCATTAAATTTTCTAAATGAGCCTTAAACCACTGGAGTCCAAATCCCTTTGTCCAGTCATACCCCAGACCAGTGTGTGGGTGAGGTCCCGGTACCTGTGTTTTCAACACTCCCCTAGTGATTCTAATGCATCCCAAGTTGAGAACCATGGGTCTAATGTTAGGTATACTTCTAGGGCCATGGTTCCTAAATGGGGTCCCCAGACCAGCACCATTGGTATAGCCTAGGATCTTGTTAGGAATGCAGATTTTTGGGTCCCAGCCCAGATCTACTGAAACAGAGAATCTGAGGGTGGGGGCCGCCCACCAATCTGCAGTTACACAAGACCTCCAGGTGATTCTAATGTTCACTCAAATTTGAGAAGCAATGTGGAAGCAAAAAGCTCTCACAGGCCCAGGCTAGAGCTCTGCCCCAGCCTTGACAATGAACCACTCCCGCCATTCAGCCTACAGAGATGCCTGGATGATGGCATTTAAAACCTGCTTAGCCCCTGGCCTTTCAACCCAAATGCAACCCAGGGAACTGCCCCATTCTGCTCCATCCTCCATCTCACCCCAAGCTGCACACTCTTCCACCTCACCCTAGAGCAGAAAAAAGCAGCAAGAGGAGTCCCTCTCCCAGTGTTGAGGAAGGAAACTACTCTATATTTTTTCAGCCAATTCTACATATTCTTTTAGAGAAGCTACTATGAGCCAGGCACTGTTTGAGGCTCTCAGAATAAGAAAAGAATAAGAAAAGCCCACAGCACATACCCTGAAAATGGGCTCATGATCTAGAAAGGGAGGCAAACAGATAAATAATTATAATGATGGATGATGGATACGCTAGTAGAAATGTGTCCATGGTAAAAAGATGGGAAATTAGACAGTGGAGGGAGTGATTCTGTGCAGGAGAAACAAGGGGTCCACACTTTGAGAACCACTGCCTGAGGCAATTGGGAAGCCTCAATGGATCTCAGACAAAGGAATGACAGGGTCGAGCCACACTTTGGATGGACCATGATGGAAGCTGGTGGAGAAAGGTTTAGAGAGAAACAGAACTAAAGGCAAATAAAGCACTTGGGAAGCAGTGGTCCTGGAAAAAGAAGATGAACCTCTGTCCTCAACTAAAACAATGACAATGAATTGGAGAAGACGACAGATTGAACGGTCAAGTCAGCATAGCTTGCTGACTGATTGGATATGGGAGGTGAGGGACAAGGAAGAACAGAGTAACCCCCAGGTGCCTGGCTTGTGCACCCAGGTAGATGGTGGTGCATCCTGGGGATAAGGCAGAGTAGAGGATGAGTTTGGTTTGAGGATCTGCTGAGTTTGAGGCATCTGTGATATAGTTGGGTACAAAGCCTAACAGGTAGCTGGATCTGAAACTCAAGAGAGACTCCCAGTCAAGATGGAGGCATAGGTAAATACACTTTGCCTCCTCATGCAACCACAGAAAGAATTACAACTAGACCTCAAAACAAGTAACAACTAGAACCATCTGAAAATCGAGCTGTATGGAAGTCTGAGAACTGAGGATTTAAAGAAGCCACATTCATCTAGGAGGAAGGCAAAGACGCAGAGATGGGCAGAAAGGCACAGAGATGTGGTGTGGCATGGAGAGGCAGTGGCAGCAGACTGGGTGGTCCCACATTCACATGTGATAGATAAAAATAGAGGGATACCTTGGGAGCAAGTGACCACAGCCCCAGGCCAGACCATATAGCGCCCAGGGTTCCAGTGCCAGGAAGATAAATCACCATAACTTCTGGCTGCAAAAACCAGTTGAGTTTGGGGCAGCAGAAGAAACTGCTGGATTTTCAGGAGATTCTGCTTAAAGGGCTCACATGGACTTAGAATATACATAAGGCCCATTCTAGGATTCAGCACCAGGGCAACAGCTGGAAGGATGCCAGTCGCCATGGGAAGTAAAAGTGACTGGAATCAGGGTAAGTACAGGGCAAACCTCCAGAAGCCAGGTAGCAGCACTGTCCCCTCTCCAAGCCTTCCCCCCACAGACAGCCACAAAGTGGTGAAGCAGGTTGCCCCCCCACAACCTGGGAGATTACCTAAGGCTCTCCCCTATATAATTTACAGGCACCTTTGCAACCACAGGCCAAGTTACTAACACAGGGAGTCAAAGAAGCTCTTCCTAATGCACAGAAACAAACATGGGGAGGCTGCCAAATTGAGGAGACAAAGAAATATGGCCCAAATGAAAGAACAGAACAAAGTCTCAGAACTAAACAAAATGGAAAACTAAACAAAATAGAGAAAACCAACCCACGAGATGCAGAATCCAAAACACTGGTGATCAGGACGCTCACAGAACTCACTAAGTATGGCAACAATATGAAAAAGACCCAGGAAGAAATGAAGGTTACACTAAGTGAAATAAAGAAAAATCTACAGGGAACCATCAGTGGAGGGAATGAAGCCAGGATTCAAATGAATGATTTGGAGCATAAGGAAAAAAATAAGCATTCAATTGAAACAGCAAAAAGAAAAAAGAATTCATAAAAATGAGGATAGTATAAGGAGCCCCTGGGACATCTCCAGACATATCAACATCGGAATCATAGGGATGCCAGAAGAGGAAGAGAAATAAATTGAAAACTTATTTGAAAAAAAAAAGAAAGAAAAATTCCCTAATTTGGTGAAGGAAATAGACATACAAGTCCAGGAAGCACAGATAGTCCCGAACAAGTATGACCCAAAGAGGACCACACCAAGACACATCATAATTAAAATGCCAAAGGTTAAAGATAGAGAATCTTAAAAGCAGCAGGAGAAAAGCAGAGAATTATCTACAAAGGAGTTCCCATGAGACTATCAGCTGATTTCCCAAAAGAACCTTTGCAGGCAAGAAGGGACAGGCAAGAAGTATTCAAAGTGATGAAAAACAAGGACCTACAACCTAGATTACTCTATCCAGCAAAGCTATCATTTAGAATGGAAGGGCAGATAAAGTGCTTCCAAGACAATGTAAAACTTAAGGAGTTCATCATCACCAAGCTATTATTACATGAAATGTTAAAGGGATTTCTTTTAAAAAAGAAGCTCAAAACTATGAACATTAAAATGGCAACAAATTCACAACTATCAACAAATGAATCTAAAAAAACAAACTAAACAAACAATGAGAACGGGAACAGAATCATGGATATGGAGATCATTTGGAGAGTTATCAGCTGGGAGGGGGAAAGGGAAGAGTGGGGGAAAAGGTGCAGGGATTAAGAAGCATAATTGGTAGGTACAAAATAGACAGGGGGATGTTAAGAACAGTATAGGAAATGGAGAAGCCAAACAACTTATTCATAACCCATGGGCATGAACTAAGTGGGGGATTGCTGCAGGGAAGGGGGGGTACCAGGCAGAAGGGGGAAAAGAGGGAAAAAATGGGACAACTAATAGCATAATCAATAAAATATATTTTTAAGAAGAGAGAGAGAAGTCAGGGCTTGAGGTAGTTTGGGAGGTCTGAATTCAGTTGTTTTTATGATGGTATGTGTTTGATTACAAGTAGCAGATGGACTACCAGACCAACAGTGGCTTAGATAACAAAAGCATTTAGTTATTGACCCTAACAGGAAGTCTGAAAGGAAGGGATTCCAGTGTTGGTTCAAGATAATGGTCATGTGCTCAGGTTTATGATCTCCCATGATAGGATCAAGAGCAAGAAGGAAGGGGATAGGGAAAAAAGTGCCTTTCTCTTCCTGTGCCACACCCCTGCAGTGAGGAAAATCTTCATGGAAAGCCCAAGCAAACATTTCTTTCTACCTCATCAGCCAGAAATTGGTCAAAAGCCCATCCCTAGACCATCCCTGGGAAGGGGAAAAGGGAAAAGGATAGCCATGAATCATGATTCATACCCAGGGCTGCTCGCTCGCTCTCTCATCCTTCCTTTCTCTGTGTATGTGCGTATATGTGAGTGTGTATGTGTGTTTTGCCCTCATTCTCTCCTACTGAAAATGAGCTTTCCTTTCCAATGGCACAGGAGGCAAAAGGAATTGCTGAGAGGCTCCACAGAGAATTCCATGCCCTCAAATAGATCCAGATTAACTACCTCAAGGAAAAGAGTGTCATTCTCTAAACATCTACACATAAAAATGTTAGGGAAAAATTATAATTGACTTAGGTCATATAGCTATTCCTTAGACTACCACTGTGGCCAGAGTTGGCCTTACCTATTCTTGGGGTTGGGGGATATTGATTTATCATTATTGTTTTCTTATAAGTATTATTTTTATTAATATTAGTACTAATGCTGCTACTACTATTAAATGGACCGAAATAGAAAGAGAATGAAGAGTTGAAGATCAGCTAGAAAGGCAGTAAAATCATCCACCCTTCCAGTGACGAGGGTTTAGATGGTTGTGGTGGGAATGAAACGAAAGATAAAAATGTTTTAGAATTTTAAAGAAGTATTAATAGGCTTGGATCCAATGCACATTTAAACTCCCTTACCAGGGGACATAGCAACATCCATTGTTTCGATTCTGACTGAGACAGAAACTTGCTCAAAGCAAATTTAGCTATTTCACCTTGTTTCCTTTTCAGCAAATCAGAACTTGTTCACATTATTGGTTATGCCCTCCTACGCAGCACCATTCGATGCTGCACTGGCCCGGTCAGGCCCCAATATTTTCTCTTTTCAATTCCATCTGCCCACTTATCCTTGACTCTTAAAGATTCCAGAGTATACCAGCTTCTTTTTTTCCTGCAAGTAATGAATCCCAAGTTTATAGCTTCATTGAATTGGCAAAAAAAAAAAAAAAAAAAAAGACAGCCTTTGGCAATAAAAGAAGGATATGGATAATTCTTTTCTAATGAGAAAGAAAAGTGCTTTGTCTTTCATAAGTCTTGAAGGCATGGTTTCTTTCATGGTTGAGTAATAGCCATCCTCTGCCCAGTACCGCACTATCCTCCAGGTTCACGTTGGTTAATGCAATACAGCGGTAATTGTTAATGCAATCCAGCAGTAATTGTTAATGCAATACAGCGGTAATTGGATAGCTGGAGGTTTAACACTCTTCAGCAGTCTCTAACTCCCCAAACGATCTGTGGACAACCTCAAAGCAGACAGTCATTTTCCCCAGGACACAAACTCTTGTTTCTAGACAATGCTTGTTATTCTGCCTCTGGAAGGAACTCAGAGTTCTCCAGCCCAACACAGTACTAAAGGGCTCCTTATGAATGAGTCAGCTGAGGCTGCTGGTTGAGGCTGTGATGCCTGCAATTGTGATGCAGACAAAGAGCAGGGGGTGATGACAGGCTTCTCCCTTTGGAAGGACTTTAATTCAAACTCTTCCTCCTACTTACCTCATCCCTGTACTGTCTTTCAGATTTGTTATCTGGGTCACTTTGAAAAAAAAAATTAAAGGAAAAAGACACCATCGCCCACTTCTAATCTTCCCTTTTAGGTAACCACAGCAATTTGCTCTTTGTGACTGGGAATCTTGCTTTAATCGGTATCAGGAGAAGCTCAGCCTTCTCAGCACCTTTTATAATGACGTGTTGACAGAATTGTTACAGTCATTAGGCCAGGGTTGTAGACCCTTCGCACATCAGATCTTGGCATTATTAACAGCTGGGACCAGATGATTCTTTATTGTGGGGGGCTACTCCGTGTCTTTTAGGATGTTTGGCAGAATCCCTGGCCTCAATGACTAGATACCCCTGTTTGTGACAACAAAAATGTGCAGACATTGCCAAATGTCTCCAGGGAGGCACAATTACTCCTGGGTGGTTGAAAATCACTTCATTAGACACAGACCTTAGATGGGAAAGCAAGGCTATGGGTACTTGTCCCCATAATATCTTTGGCTGAATTTCCACCAGCAACCATGCATTTCTGCCCCTCTGGCCCAGACATTCCCTCACACAAGATAAAAGCCAACTCATCCTGAAGGTTGACCCTGTCCCCCTGTTGGTGACAACAGAAACTGAGAGGCAAGCGGTTTCCCCCCACAAGGCCGTTAGCATATTAGTAACTTCTGATGACCAGACTAAGAAGAGTTTTTCTGCACAGACGCCCAGTCCTGAGGCTGCTGAGCTGCTGGTTTTCCCGCCCAGCGCTCACCTGGAAAGACACTGTCTGAAATGATCGTGGGTCAGTTTGCTCACCTCTGCTCTGGCTGGGCATAGCCCCCAAAGGGCTGCCCCGTTCAGTCTCCCCATACCAGAGCTCAGGGCCTGAGAGGCCCATCACATTGTCTGCACCTCTGAGTATACTGTCAGTACCTTCAGGAGTAATGGTGCCTGCCACCTTGTGGCCTTGAACGGTCTCAAGGTCAGATCTTCTTATGATCAAGTCTCAACCCCATAGTCACCTTTGATTGGTAAATATCCCATTGACATGTATAACCCAGAGCGAGGCTGAGAAAACTTGTTTTTCTGGAAATGACCTAAGTATGCCAATCTTCAATTTAAGATGTGTTTTTAATATGCCAACACATAAATAATCCCAAATTTAGGAGGAAAGTCATATTTTGATCTAGAAAGTTTCACTCAATTTTTATAACACATGGTCCACATATGTAAATAAATCATATTGAGATCTGATCCAAGTAGATTTTTAAAAAATTGTCAGTCTTATCTGCCAAATGATGCAGGTAGCCCTACCCATTTAGACCAATGGCTAACATGTACTTAATTTACACACGACACTTTAAACTGCATCTCTGAAAAGATGGGTCAATAGCAACAAATAGTTCCACGTGTTCTCAGCACCCATCTAAGGTTGAGCAGAGCTCAGGGGTCCTAACATACCTTCCTAGCTATCTGGTCTACCTCCTCGATTAGTAGATTTCTAAAGGGTGTCCACATGGGAAGAGGATCTAAGAATGGAGGAATCAACTTTGCCATTCGTCTTTGTGACCCTGGAGAATCCCAATTAAAATGGAGTAATAACCATGTGGTGAAATACCAAATATTCTTCTAAGATTGAACCTGTGCTCAAATATACCCAACAAAGTATATAGCAATATTTTTTTCCTACTTAGTGGTTTTACTTTTTCTCTAACAAACATTAAAGTAGATTTTGATTTGAAAGCCCCCCAAAAGCAAGACTTTATCAAATTTATTGTCCCAATGAAACTGTGCCTAAGAAACTGTCAACTTAATAAAAGAATATCCCATTCATCACCCAAGATTCATGTTTAAAGATGCGAATGGCCCCTCTGTTCTGTTTCAAATTGCCCATCAATGTCTACTAAACATGTCTATGTAAATGTCACCAGGGTATTTTCTGGCTCTAAATTTGTGAACTTTAAAAGTACAATACTTTGCATTCATAACCAATTGGTTTCAGAGTACAAATAAATGATCAGTTGGAGGCTTAAATAAATTACCCCGAGAGAGAGGAATTTAGGTTTTTCGATAAGCAAGGAGGTGACCCTGGGAAGATGGCTTAACCACCAGGCTTCGGTTTATCAGTAAAACAAAGGGGTTGGATACATTCACTTCAGATTCTCAAACTTCAGATGCAAATGATGAAATCCAAACCCACACAAGCCGGATCCAGAATTATATATGTGATATATTGTATACCACAGCTTTTTATCTATTCTGAAAAATGCCACAGCGAATCACATTGTCTTATTCCATCTTCCTGAGGTTCTGCTGAGCAGGGCAGGAACTAGTCCCAGTTTACAGATGAGAAGCAGAAAATGCGACTGCATTTGACTTCAGGAGAAATACTGGAAGCAGAGTTGACAATAATGCCTCTCCCACACACACTTTGCCCACAGGAGAAGCCGTCTTTTTTGATTTGCAAATAGTGGTCACTGGCCTTCATTTTTATTTCACTTCCTATTGTCTCACTGTCAGGGACATGCATCGTCCCACAAGCTATGCAAGTGGTCCACAGCTTCCTGCCCATCACACAATAGCAGGTCTCCACTGGTGTTTCAGTAAAAGACCAGCATTCTAAGAGTTGGACTGAGTTTTTCTATCATTAAATTTAAAAAAAAATTTTTGACAGGGACAAAATATTAGTAAATAAGTTAGTGGTAGAGTTGCTGGATCCAGGCTGTGTTGGTTTGAATTCCATCACTTACTAGCTGTGTGACTCTGGGAAATTATTAACCCTTCATGTCTTGGTTTTCTCATCTGCAAACTACGGGGCAATACTACCTGCCTCGTATGGTTGTTGCGAGGAGTAAATGAGTTATTTATGCAAATTGTTTGGACCGGTGCCTGGCACATAGTAAGTGCTTGATATTCTGCCGTCATTCTCAATTTTATGTGTTTCTCCCATAAATTTCTCTTAAACTCTTAGCTCTTGCTACTGCTTATTGAAATGTACAAAATGGTTTCTAATTTTGGACAAAATTATGTCATCAGCTTAAAGGCGCCACACAAAGCGCATGACAAGAGCCCATTTAATACTCTGTAGGAATCAGGTCAAGATGGAAAGAAGTCATAAAAATAACACAGAGCACAAGCATCCTGCCAAGCACTTTTGATACAAATCCTTACAACACACCACAAGAAGGTACTATTATTACCACCTTTCAAATGGTAAAACAGAGCCTTAGGAAGTAGGAGAGAAAGCAGCATGCCAGGCTCAAGGGTGGATTTCTTGGGAAGGGGGTACCTACGTGATCACAAGGCAGTTTCTTTCCCAAACTGGACCTCAGTCTCCCCAACTCTATAATGAACTTAAAAGCAACACGAACCAAGTTTAGCCCAAATTGTCAACATTGGCTCAAAGTCCCACGAACTAGCAGTGGTAGTGGCCGTTGCTTACACTGAGGAGAATTCAGGGGGTCCAAGGCTGTCCCCAGCACAACCCTCACCTGCCCCCTATTTCGTTTCCGCGAGTAAGCCCGGCCATTGCCTGGGGTCAATCCTGGCCCTCATTTGTAATCTCCCCTGCCGCCTCCTCGTTGCTCGTCAGCCCGAACAGCAGCCCTCTTTAGACTGGTGTCCCATGAGCCCTCCACCTTCCGCCCTCCACTCCCCAGCACTTTCTCGGAGCCTTCCTGTCTCAGAGGCCAGACACCAAGCAACCACTTTCAAATATTTACTGAGCAGACTGCAGCGGGCCAGGGCTTCTGGGCAGCTGCACTGGAACAAGCAAACACTCAAAACGCCACTCCCATCACAGTTTGATAATACCTCAGAGTTTACAAATGACCCTCACGTGCTATGGCACCAAGCATCCCACCTCCTACGTGCCACAAGCCTAGTGGTTGCTGCAACCTGGCATGAGTCCCAGACACAACAGCATCCAAACCTCACACCACCTGTGAGTAGGTACATGTCCACTTTAAAGACAGACAACAAAAGCTCAGAGAGATGGATCGGCTCACCCACCATCATACAACCAGCGATGGGCAAAGTGTAACTGAACACGTAGGTCTAACTCCCAAGTCCACACCAGGCCATTATGTCAGGTTCAGATCAATCGTGTTTGCTCTGCAGTGGCACAGTGACAGGTCACAGTCTCTCCCTGGAATGTCCTCCCCAACCCTACCACTCCTCTTCCTCATTTTTTTCCCCTTGCCTAACCCTTACTTATCTTTCAAGAACCAGCACAAATGTCAACTTCTCCATAAAAATCCCCTTTTCTCTTCTCGGCTATTTGAACCCAACCATTCACCATACCATACATAATGCAACCGTCATTCATCTGTTTCCATGTGTATTTCCCCGGGGACAAGGACTGAGTGTCATAGATCATTGATTCCCCCTGGCCTGGGGTATTAGCATACCACACAATAAATCTTCAAGACTGCTGAGGAGAGGGGGAATAACTAGGGAGGGGGAGGAGAAAAGGGAAGGAGGGAGGAGAGGAAGCAGGGAGAGAGGAAGGGACCTGCCATCTATTGCTTTTTAATTAATTCGCGTGTCTCTGAGGAGCCAGTATATTCTTATTTCCCACTTCTGATGCTATCCAAAGAGAAGACCAAGGCACCAGGACTGACAAGTAGGAATGTACTTAAATATGAGTGTACTTAAGGCTGGGTCCTGGAAAACCCTGCTTACTATGTAACGCACAAAGCAACCGGTTCGCAAACCATATCCCTCAGCTAACTTTTTCACAAACTCCGTCCCCACAGTTTGCTGTAAGCTGGAGGAAGATTTTCTTTAAATCTTCCCTTTTGATTGTAAGAGTTAAGCCTTCCTTAAATTGCGCTGACACAGAAGCCCTGGGTCCTGTGTCTGCTTTGCATTCTGCCCTCGTGGCTACCTCAGAACTCGACCAGAAGTGGACCTTGCTCCGGAGCAGTCAATGTGTCAATGCTGGCACACCCCTGGGTCATTTCCCAGAGCAGGGTTTGCCGTATTCTCTCCGCCTGGTGACACTGCTTCTGAGGCCCACAGCATCTCAGTTTATTTTCCACACCTCCTTCCTCCAGGGAAATGAATCATTCATTTCCTTGTTCGAGAGGCAGGAGCAAGGAGACACAGAGAAGTGACATGTAGACAAGCTAGAAGGATGAAAACCCAAGACTGACCATTCCCAGCTTATTCAGGCACCAGGCGGGGCCTCTGGGGAGGGAACAGTATTTGGTTCCCTTCTGAGCCCGACACACTGGCACACTGGCTGGACATCATCGGGGTAGAGGCTCACACTCCACGAGGTGTGAGTGAGCACCCTTGTCAAATGAGACTGATTAACGAAGTGTGGGGTCAGGGTGTCATCCCAAGTCCCCAGGACTGCACAGCCTGGATTTTTAACCACTTAACTGCTCTGTTTGAAATCTACGCCTGGAACCCTAGATCTGAACAGCAGGTGACTGATGACAAATTGATCTTCAGGGTACCATTGATGAGATGAAAAGCCCTCAAGCAGGAAAGGATCTAAAATATTCTGGAAAGTTCATTGGTGATCTGCCTTCAACAAATAATTGTTTATATTTATTAAGCACATGCTGTCTGCTAGGCTTCGTTTTAGATGCGCTGCACAAATGACTTCATTTGAATTCTCACAAAAGACGTGCAAGGTAGGCACTATCGTCATTCCCATTGTACCCGAAGGAGACCACGGCACAGAGGTGTTCCCGAACTTGGTCACTGACCAAGGTCACTGAGTAATATGCGGACACACTGAGATTCAAATCCAGTATGACTAGAAATCCATGTTCTTAAACTTGGCTGTTACATCCTCAATGGCCACCTGGTAAATCAAAACGTGCAGAATCGAAATCCAAGTATCACTACAAGACAAAAAAACAAGAGAAGGCCCAAGAAGCAGGGCAAGACCTAGCATCTCCGTGGCCCCTCTGTCTTCCTGGCATTTGCTATGTATGTCATGTAAGCCTCAGATTTTACAAGGTAGACACTGCCCCCACTTTACAGAGAAGGAAATGGAGGCTAAAGGTTAATGGTTCAAGTTCACATGGCTGCTCAGGGGCAGCAGCACTTTTAAACTTGGATTCATGTGGGCTGAAAGCCCAGACTTCTATAATCATTTTTATTAACATCTAGCATCTTGTCTTTTTTATGTGTCTCCTGAGTATCAGGGCAAATCCTATTTAAAAAACAAACAAACAAACAAATCCATTATGCCTTGTAGTTGAAAGCAAGTGGAATATCTGTGTATTTGCCTAAACCCTCACAGACATAGGGGCCCCCTGCACCCCCACTTTGTGTCTGACTTACATTCCTGCAGACCTGCCCTAGGTGGACATTCTGCTCCATGGCCTCAAGCTTCAAAAGCAAACTCTGATTGGCACACAGGCCCGAGGCCCCGAAGTCAGCTGCTGGCCCCTGACAATGAACAATGGATGTGGAATGTCGCTCCTTATACATTCCGGAGAAGCTGGTTCGCCGGCTCATCGGAACAAGCCAAGGACACCCCACTGATCAACCCTGGCCATCCCTGATGAATATGCCCATTGTGGGGGCAGTCCCAGCCACGCAGAGGGGAAAATTCCAAACAGAGTGCTCTCTTTCCCCCTTTAAAAAAGTCACATCACATGATTCCTTCACTCTGACATTAAATATGCTGTTGTTACAGGGAACAAAACAGGTTCTCTTCGCATCAGGCAAGATCACAGACATGGAGCCAGGGGGGTGTGGCTCGGCCCTGCTGACGGTCCCGTGTCTGACAGAGACTCTTATGCCACATTATTTGTTAAGCAAAAAATAAAGAAATTAAGTCCCAGCATCATCTTCATTCCTAACCGCAGCCCCCAGAGAGCACTGTTATGTTGGATCAAAAGGCGCTTATCTTTCGGCCCTGGACAAACAAGCTGGGCGTGGCAGCCAGCGCTTTTCCCATCCCTCTGCTCCAGCAGCCCTAGAGCCGGCTTAGGAACACAGTGAGGGATTAGAGGCAGGAAAGTCATTTCGTACCTGACAGAATCAGACAATCCTGGTTCCAGCCCTGGCGGCGGCTCAGCCATCGCCTGCGCAGGTGACCTTAAACAAGTTTCCACTTGGCGCCCGCAAGCCCTGGCAGCATCTTTGTGCAAATGAGGAAAAAGTGTCCCTGTGAGCCCCGGCAAGTGGAACCCCAGCCGGACTCCAGCCCCTGTGCCCCTCGGCCAGGGCCCTCCAGCAGGGCACAACCTCACAGGCATTCACAGAACCCTGTGTCTCTGCTTCGATTCGTCAGCTAACTGTGAGGCAGGACAGATGATAATTCTCTGCACTCATCCGGTGCAAAGAGGCTGAAATGACATCCCGAACCGTTTATGAATCAGCCTGTTAATAAGAGATGTCTGCTGTCCGGGTCAATCCACCTCACTTCCTGAACCCTCCATAATACTTCTCATGAAAAGGAAGGACACCGTCTACCCCTCCAAGATGACTCCCACACCCCCACTCAGAGGCCCACCCCCTCCAGACCTGGTTTAAAAAGCAGGGCAGGCTTCGTACACATGAAGCCTCTGCAGTCGCACAGGGCTCCACGCTCAGAAGGGCCTCGTGCCTTGGTTCAGTGTTCTGATGTCACTGTCTCAAGACTCCCAGTCACTTCTGAACAAGGAGCCCTACGTTTCCATTTTGCACTAGGCCCCACAAATCACGCCACTGGTCCTGCCGACGAGTCTTCGGAAGCGCCAGATGGTTTTCTTCTATTATACCCACAGAAGTTCTGGAAAGGAAAGCGGGAAGTGCCCCTCTTCTGCTCAACACAAGAGCCCCCGTCATAGCGTGTGAGGCAGGACAACGCACTGGACCCGAGAGCGTAGGCTTTCGGAGGCACATGGAGCTGGGAGCAACCCTGCACCCCGCAAGACCTCAGACAAATTCTCTAACCTGTCTGAACCCAGCTCTCCTTATCTGTAAAGCAGACTACTAATGCCTACTCTTCCCTGTTACTAATGAAAAAAGGCCTGTAAATGGAGAAATTGTCTGGCCCACAGGAGGGGCTCAACAAATGGAAGGGCCCCTCTTGACGTGTTGTGCCGATAGATGAAGACGGGCCGCGCACTTACAGTCCCAGAGGCAGTGGGCGATGGGTGGCCCCGAAGATCCTGTGGCTCTAGGACTACTTGATTCTCCACTAACCAGGGCCTAGAAGCCAGGGCCCCTCCAGGCCATGGACAGAAGTCAGGACACGTTTGACTGCAAGGGCAGAAACCCAACTCCTGTTAGCGTACGACGGCGATTTTCAATGGGCATACCACAAGAAGCTTCGACACATGCCACACCTGACTAGTCAAGGGCACTGATCTCTTTCCCCTTAGATTGTCAAATTAAAAAAATGACAACAGCCAACCCAACAATAGCCATCCACTGTGAATGAATCAAAATTATACCTATTTTGTTGTCAGAGTAGCAACAAATGTTTTTGGTGTGCCACAGAACTTGAGTAATTGGTTTGTGTGTGCCAGGAGATGACAAAGGTTGGAGATCGCTGACTTAAGGGAAAGTGGCGGTTTGTTAGTTAATGAGACTGGGAAGTGCAAGGGTATGTAGACAGTGCTGTATCTGAGGATTGATACAATGTTACTCAATCTCTCTCTCCCTTCCTCTCCCTCCCTCCCTCCTTCCCCTCTGTCCGTCCATATTTTTACGCATGGCTGCCAACAGCCCAAGACCCGCCTCTCTAGTTTAGCAAACCCAGTGGGGACAGACGTAGTAGCTCTCTCAATATTCATATATCAGCCAAGGAAAAAACTTGAATTGATCCTGCCTGGATTACATCCCCACTCCTGAACCAGTCACAATTGCCAGAATGACAGGGCTTGTGCCACCTGGGGGCAGGACAATGGGGCTCAAGCCTCATGAGTGACAGCCCCAATGAGACCATGTGAAATGTAGATGCCAGACAGATAAATGCAACATGTCCACTGTGCTTTATGTGGTGTACCATTCATTCCCAGTAGGAGCCAAAGGAAATGAAGGAGGGAGAGGGGAACTGGGTGGTGTAGACAAAGCAGTTAACTGTCCTTCACCAGAGGGTGGGAAGTGGGTGACACATGTCATCGAAGAGAGTCTCTGTGCGAAAGACACCGCACTGAGAAAGCACAGGGTGTGTTCAAAGCTGCACAACTGCAATTAACCTCCCCTCTTTAAATTTTTTCTAGTGGCACAATTATTTTCATGTTTACCTTCTGTTTAGGCACCTACACTGGTTTTCCACTTTAGTGCTAACGGAAAGTTTCCTTTCAAAAATATCTTTAAGGAGAAACAAAGCAAGCCTGTTGAAATAAAAATAATAAGCAAATAATAAGATAGACTTAAGTAGCTGTGGACAAATCAGTGCATGTATCATGCCAATGACTGAAGTGTGACAAACATTAGCTTAGTCTATAAACAGAACTTTCTTTCCCCAAGGAGCAGTAAAAGCCAGTAACTATGCTATTGCTGGTCTGCATGGTATCTCTGGCAAACTAAGTATTATGTCCCTCATTGTGTGAGTGGCAAAGCTCTAGCCAAGGTCACCAAGTGGATCTGTGCTAAGACCCCTCAGCTTCTGGCTGGCCACACCTATTCCCTAGACATATACGTGTCTCACAGCAAAAGGGAGAAACACCACTGTAAGACACTGGCCCACTGTACCACTCTGTTTCAGAGACAGTCACACATGAAAATCACTCATCCCAGAGTTGGCCGGGCTGATTGTCTTGGAGAACAGAAGGGCCATTCTCCATGGTCATCCAAGGCCAGCTGGCTCCAAGGAGTACCAGCCATTTCTCTGGGGCCAGAGTGTCCCCAGCTGATTTCCACATGTACCCACGTGGAAAGTGGCAGGTGGTCCCGCATTTGGATATCTGCTGTGTCTTCCAATTAGCTACCAAATTTGGCCTATTGTCATCCACTCACCTGTTCAATTATTTTCTGTAGGCCAAAGCCAGAGAGCATCAGCGTTTTGATGTGGATCGAGATGTCAAAAAGCTGAACAAAGCCTGCAAAGGAATGGGTAGGAAATATATTTTGTTTGCTAATTTACTTTTGAAATTGATTAAATTTGATCTCATGTCCAACTTTCCCATGATCTTAGGAAAATGACTTCCCAGTTAACTTGTGTTTTCCAGGTTAACCCAGGTGGATCACTTCTAAGGGTCTCTTTATGAAAGATTCCAAGTTATAATCAGATCCTACTGCTTTTCAGGATTCAATATAATAGTTAGAAATTAGATAGTATGACATTTAATTTGACCTGGAGGTGGAGGAGACTTCATAAGAGCTATAGTTCATGGAAGCCTAATGTCCTCCAAAGCCCTCTGAGCCCTTTAATGGGAGGTGGTGGGAGGCAGGGCTGATGACAGCTGGATTCAGGATCTGGGAACTGCATCTGTAAGTAGATCACACGAACATAAAGTTGTGGATCACAAGAATCAAGTGTCAAAACTGGAGAAGTTCTTTACATCCAGGCCTAAGGGTAAGGGCATGGCCAAGGACAGGAGACTAGCAACAGATCAAGACAAGAGTAAGGTAACCCCAGGAACAAGGTGGGATGAGGGAGGAAGCACCTCGGAATGAGGTCATAAAGAGGTACTCTGGGACCCAAGGAGATCACTAGTGAAATAAGGTTCTCATCCCAGAAGACTGGGTTCTAGTATATTCACAGCCTTGTGCAACCATCATTACTAATTCCAAAACATTCTCATCGCCACCTAAAGAAACTCCGCATCCATTAGCAGCCACTCCCAAGTCCCCTCTCTCTTCAGGCTCAGGCTGCCGCTAATCCACTTTCTGTGTCTATGGATTTGCCTAGTCTGGACATTTCATGCAAATGGAATCATACAATATATGACTTTATGCGTCTGGCTTCTTTCACTTGGCATAATGTTTTGTGAGAACAAGTGCTAGATTTTTTACTTAGAAGTAAATTAGTGCAGATTTGCTTTTCTAGGAATGGGTATTATGGTAGAATAAATACAGCCATAAATCCTTTGTGTGACTTCGGAGGAAAAAAACTGGGGTCCATGGTGGAAGTTCTAGGAAGACATATTTTGGTCAATATAAGGAACCATCTAAATATAGAACAGTCTGTCTAGCCCTAAGAAATGTGGGAGAAGTCCCAAGGGAGTTTGGGTTGGAGAAGATGTGGACGGGAAGTGGTAGAAGGGATTTCTACGTAGTAAGTATCCTTAAATAAATCACAGAGAGACAGGGGTGAGGGGGACATACTGGAAATGAAGGGTGACAACCAGGCCGTTTGGTTTGGGAGCATCAGAGGAAAGCTCAGCACAGAGTCGCTGCCCCTTGCTTGCATCCAGACCTGGCTAATCTTGGGTTTGAATGACAACTATTGGAGACAGGTTTGTCTGGGAGGATCAGGACGTTTCTAGTTCAGAGTTCTGCCAAGGGGCTCAGCCAGGCTCACAGGTGCCTCCCTGCTGCCTCCCTAGTGAAGTCCTAACACCTGGATGTGGGCTGGAGCCAAGAGCGAAAGTGGGTGTGGGAATGATGGCACTGAGGTTAAAGATAAACTCCCACATTCTCAGCCCACCATATGAGTTTAGTTCAGTAAGCACAGGTGGGGCACCTACTGAATGGCAAAGTCATGCAGTGTTTCCTCCCTTCTTTTAGATGTGGCCACAAGGTGAGACCGTGCTTGTGCCGGTCACTGTTGTAGAGCGCCTTCTCTGTGCCAAGTGCCAAGCTGGGTACTGCATGCACTTCATCTTGTATAACCCTCCCAACAGCCCTGTAAAGTTGTAATATAATGATGTAGCAGACGAGGATGCCTTGGCTCAGAGATTAAAGATCTTGCCCAAGGCCAAGGAGTTACGACATGAGTGTGGGCGATCAGAAACTAGGGCGACCTTGGGAAGCTGTTATTTGGTTGAAGGTCTAGCATTCCATCCTCTACCAAGAAGTGCAAGCCGAAGCAAAATCGTATCATTGGCAAAATTTGTCAGCAAGCCTATGCACCCATCTCTTTGATGTACTATCCCTACCTGGGCTGGGTTTAAATGCCCAAGGCCATGTGTCCGATGACGACAAAGGTGAGCTGCGTGGTTCATTTAAAAATTTTGAAAGATCAAATTTTAAAAGAAAAAGAAATGCAGGTGAAATTAATTTGTATACTTTAGTTAACTTGATACTATACCCAAAATCTCATTTCAACAATCAATATAAAAATTATTAATGAAATTTTTGACATCCCTTTTATTTTCATGTCTCCAAAATATAATATGCTTTCTACACTTACAGAATGTTTCACCTCCAGCCACAATTCAAGTCCTCAACGGCCACATGCACACAGTGTATTGAGCAGAGTGGGGCTAGAGGCCCCGTGCACCCAAAAGATTATGCGCACTTTCTACCCACTCACCCACCTATGCTATCCAAAATAATAATGCTACACCACAAAATACTATTTGATTTTTCCAAAGAGCAACATGAAACTTAGAGATTGTCTTCTTGTTTCCTTGATGCCCCTCCTTTCCTTTCCGAAGTAGTGGTTGGTCTGGATCTGGGTTAACTGCCCCCTCCCCAACAGCCCTCTACCCTGCCACCAATGCTGATGCTCTTGTGAGGCCTTCCTCTGGGCCCTCTGCTGCCCCCCTCCCAGCAAGGCCCTTCTGAAGCAAATGCCTGAACCCAGAGAGTGTATAGACCCCAACACCCATTATCCCCCCTGAAACGTAAGAGGATGTTTGTCATCCTCCCTCACAGAAATGCAGAAAAGCCTCCATGGAGAAGATCTGGTCCCCAGCTTCTCAAACCTTAATGTGCGTCTGAGCCATGGTCAACATGCAGGTTCCGACTGGGTGGTTCTGAGTGGTTTCTGAGATTGTCCATTTTCAGTAAGTTTTTCACAGGGAGGTTCTGAAGATAAAGCAGGCAGCACAGGGCCCAGCACCTCACTGGCCCTCACTACATGCTCATCTTCTCCTTTTGAACATGATGCTCAGATGCTCACACACAGAGCCAAACTAGATGAGTATGAGCAGTGAATAAGCCCACCCCTGACTGGTCTTTATTCTCTGTTGCTGAGGGTGTCCTGGGTTGAATGGCCCACCCTACCCCCCAAAATAGTATGTTCCCCTGGAACCTGCAACATGACCTTATTTGGGAAAAGGGTCCTTTCAGATGTAATTAAGGATTTTGAGATGAGATCATCCTGGATTACCTGGGTGGGCCCTAGACCCTTTGACAAGTGTCCTTAAAAGAGACAGAAGAGAAGACACACAAGAAGAAGGTCATGTGAAGACAGGCAGAGACTGTGTTGTGGGTGGAAATCAGGCTCTGCCACAGGATCACGAGGACAGCACTTCGAGGACACACGCACAGAAGACTGCATGTGGCAAGATGGTTTATTTGTGTAGAAGGCTGCCCCTGGGGTCCAACTTCCCATCTTTCTCCATCCCACCATGGAAAAAGTCCAACCTTGCCTTCGACAAGGCCAAAGCAAAGGCCAGGGTCCAAAATGTCTGCTTCAAATTAAAGCTTAGTCCTTCAGAGTCCATGCCGCCTATTGCGGGCCTGGTAGCTGCTAGACCCCCATAGTAGTGTGCCCCTGCATGAATGCATGGGTGAATGAGGATTCTTGAGAGAGACAGGAAGAAAGGGAGAGGGAGAGGGAGAGGGAGAGGGAGAGGGAGAGAGCGAGCGCCAGCGCACTCCTTTTCTCCCAAGATATATTAGCTTGGGTTTGGGAAGTACCTGGTGCTTTTTCAAAAGAACCAATCAACTTCCCAAGTTATCACAGGTTTTTTGATGGGTCCACTCCCCAGCCAATCCATTGTTTTCTGGGCTAGACTGACAGGCCTCTATGGTCAAGCACCTCCCCCTGTGCCATTTGACTTTTATTGCACACGTGCCTACCTCTCCCAGTCCAGCCCCCCTTGCCCCACCCCGAAATCTGGTACCAGGGTAGGAAAGGGAGGAGTGTTAATCCCCTTGGCAGAGCAAGGCTATGATCCCCGGGGGTCTGAAGCTGTAGCTTCCTGGTGAAGTAAACAGGCATATGCTCCCCAGGTTACTAAGCTCAATGTCTAATTCAGTTTGCTCTCCTTCCTTTATTAATAACTAGTTCACTACCCACAGTAACAACTGAAGTGATACAGACACAAACCAAGGACCACTAAGGATTGCCAGCAGCCTCCAGAACCTCTGGAGGGCGTGTGGTCCTGCTACCACTGTGATTTCGGACTTCCAGCCTCCAGAATTGTGAGGGACTGAATGGCTGTTGTTTTAAGTCCCTGAGTGTGTGGAAATTAACACAGCCTCAGGAACCTCATACAGTGAGCAAGTGGAAATCAATGACCTACCCAGGTAGGCAAAATTCTCCTCCATCCATTACTTCATCTATCTTCCCTGCATCTCCATTTCCAAAGGAGAAACTGCAGGACTGGAAAGCCCAGTGATGTTAACAGAAGAGACTGGCCCTCGGGCACCAAAGATGGGGCTGCAGCCCCCAGGCTCAACAAGGAAGGCTGTGGTGGGCATTTGGCATCTGCGGGAAAGCTGAGCCCCTGCCCCTGGTTCACTGCGGGGATCACTCCTCCGGCACGTGGGACCCTGGTGTGAAGTGGAGTGCATTTCAACCCCAGGGACCTTCATCCTACTGACCTTCAGCTTGGTATCTTCCCAGAAAATTGCTGGGAAAGCAAAAGCCAGGAGGCCCTCCAGCCCTCCCGAAGCTGACGGTCACCCTGTCCTGACCTCTGCTGTGTAATTACTCGACAGTGTCTGATGCACAGTCAGGGCTGAGGTTCCCTCGTGTCTCGTATTTTAAAGTATTTCCCAGAACCACTGGGGACTGGCCCTGGTGCCTCAAGTCATTGTAAATGTTTACAGGAAATTGGGCAGCCCAGACTGCTTGTATGACACGCATATTGTGAAATGTAAGATGAGGTCATTGTTCAGTAGATCGCTTCCTGGTCGGGTAGTGGGAATCGCTCCCAGGGTGAACCCAGACTGTCATTTCCATGCCTCCCCACTCCTCCAGGCTGTTGCTGAGCCATCCCAGATCTGCCTTGCTCTCTGGTCTCTCTTTTTAAAGCATTCCAGGAAGGAAAGTCTAGAAGACATTACTTTTAAATTTTAACTCAATTTTCCTGAATTATCCAGATATGGGTTGACTATGGCATCAGAATAGAGGGTTTCCTATTGGTCCATGCTACACACAGCCCACCCGAGTAGCACATGCAGCCTACACCAGTGCAGGGACAAGGTTCAGTCACAAGGCAGTGCAAACTTCTCCTTCCTTCATTCATTCATATCTGCATGCACTTGAACATTCATTCATTCAGAAAATCATCTCATAAACACTGAGAGCCTTCTCTGGGAATGCAGCAGTGAGCAGAATCCCTGCTCCCATGGATCTTGCAGTGTGGCATGGCAGAGACGGTCAGAGAAGGAGAATAGGTCACATGAGCAGTGAGCAGAGCACCAAAGGAGGAGTAGGAGTGAATGTGACTCATGGTCAAAGGTAAAGATGTTCCAGGTAGAGGGATCAGCCCATGCAGAGACTCAGAGGCGAGAAGGAAAGTGTTCTAGCCCTGACTAATGTGACTCAGTGGACTGGGCATCGTCCAGCAAACAGAAAGGGAGCCAGTTCAATTCCTAGTCAAGGCACATGCCTGGGTTGCGGGCCATGTCCCCAAATGGGGGCATGCAAGAGCCAACCGATGGATGTTCTTATGGACGTTTCTCTCCCCCCGCCCTGCTTCCCCTTTCTCTAAAATAAATAAATAATTAATTAATTAAAAAAAAATAAAGTGTTCTAGGAGCTGCAAATGATTTATAGAATTGATGGAAGGGAGTCCTGGGAATGGGTAAGTGGGGAGGGACAAGAATGAGAGGCAAGTAGGAACTAATCCAAAAGGCTTCGTATGCCCCACTAAAGAGGTGAGACCTTATTCTGGATTTAAAGGGGCCTGTTCTGAATGGCTTAAAGCAGAGGAGTGAGCAGCCTGGTCTGCTCATCAGAAAGGTCATTCTGGGGACAGTTAACATGGATCAGAAAGTGTAAGAGTAAGGTGGGAAACCCGTATGGATATCAGTTCTGTTGAGCACTGTGACAGAGGTGAAGACGGGGAGAAATGGGTGGACCTGAGAGGTGAAACAGTGAGGTCTTGCTGGTAACTAACTGGATGTGGGGTGAGGGAAGAGAGGAAGCCAGGGATGGGCCCGATTCCTGTTTGCCATGATACGGGGAATGGGCCTGGGAGGCAGGAAGGCTCCTTCCAGGGATGACAACAGTAAGGGTCCAACCCTGAGACACAGGGGCCCTAGACCCAGGCAAGACCTACGCACATGGAAAGAAAGGGGTGGATTCAAAGGGTTTTTACAAGAAAAGGAAATCCCTTTTGAGGTGAGATTTCTGGCAATCAGAAGTTAAAAAAAAAAATAATGTCACAGAGGAAGTAACTGGATACACATTACGTAGGTGACACTAGGAGGAAATAAGAGGAACAACATAAACAACGGTGTTGGAACCGAACCAGAATGAGGCAGGAAATTAACCGCAACTATTTTTATAAGTGAGCTCATCCTAGAATGTTCTGTGTCCTGGTTGAAATCAAACAGCTAAATCTCCCCAGAACTGTAAAGGTAGAACTAATCCTTAAGCCTAAGTGAACAGTCCGTCACCATGGTCAATTTAGAGCATTCTCACCACCTCGAGAAGGAACTTCCCAGTCTTTCGCTCTCAGTCCCCTACTCGCCCCATCTCAGCCACAAGCCTACGTGCCGTCTCTACAGATCTCCCTGTTCTGGACTTTCATGTGGATGGAATCTTTCAACATGCAGTCTCCTGTGGTCAGCTTCATTCACTGAGCATGTTTTCAAGGTTCACTCATATTGTAGCAGGTACTGCTACTTCATCCCAAATAATATTCTGGCCAAATAATATTCCGTTGTATCAGTATACCACATTTGGTCTCTCCATCTGTCCACTGACGGACATTCAGGTTGTCTCCACCTCTGGGCTACTGTGAATGATGCTGCAGTGAACATTCAGGTACACGTTTTGTGTGGACATTTGTTTTCATTTCTCTTGAGTATATACCTAGGATCGACATGAAGCGATAGGCCATACTCCTTCCTCTTAGCACCACAGTGCCTGGCAGTGTAAGGCTTCCATGGATATTTCTCGAGTGGAAAAAATATAGTTCTCCACCAGACATGAAAGCTCAATGGGCCACTGAGGTTCCACCGCGGCCTCTGACGGCCACACTGCTTCCTCAGACTTGACGAAAATAAATCTCCATCTTGTTTCTTGTTCATTCTTGCTTTGTCTCTTTCTCCTGCCATTTAGGGACCGATGAAACGGCCATCATTGAAGTCTTATCAAGTAGGACATCGAATGAGAGGCAACAAATAAAGCAAGAGTACAAGGCAACGTATGGCAAGGTGATTCCAGGGGTCCTCGCATGCATGCACACAGCCTTGGCCTTGACGGTCTCCGCTCCTTCTGTGTGCCCCAGGCACTGGGGAGCAGCTGTGCAGCCTTGAATTAACCCAAGAGGAAAAAGTGAAATAACTAGTGAAAACTTTGACTTCAGAACACTGAAACTGCCTTGTTAACGCAACAGCCTGTAAAATCAGTATTCTTTAACTCATTTTTTAAGTTGACTTTATTTTTATATTACTCCGTCAATTTTCCCCCCGCTCTCTTGGACTAATTCCACATATTAACTTACAGATAGGCTAGTGATTTGAAAATCAGTTTTCACAAGTGGGTCTTTATATAAGAATTCTCCCTTTCTTTTAGCTGTCTTCAAGAATGATACATCCTTCATAAGTGAGGGTTACGGAAAACTAAAAAAAACCTATTTCATTAAGCATTACCTTAGTACTTTATGTTTTTGTCTTTCATTTTTTTGTTGATGATGTTATGTATACAAATCTTTAAGTATGCATCAGGCTTTATTTTGTTATTCCTATAGAATGAACGCAATTTAACCGTTTCTTCATGCCATTAGAATGGTCAGTATGCAAACCGAATGTTAACTCCATTAGAATGTGTTCTAGTCCATGTCTATGAAAGCCTGACAGTTTCAGCCACTCCATGTGTAACTAGACACAGAGGTAGAGATGGGTTTCCTTACTCCAACGTTGGGCAGGCAACTATCTCTTCCAGCCTTGGCCTCCTCACATAGAGACTGAATGGTAATTTACCTCCCTTCTCAAGTTGCTGGGAGAATCCAGCAGGATAAAGCCAGCACGGACCAGTAAGGGGAGCTAAGCTAAGGCCGAATGTTTCCATTCTACACAGAGGAAGAGTGGAGCTCATTCATGTACATGACTCATGCAAAATCACACACAAGAAAGAAAAAGAACCAGGACTCTGGAACTCGAGAGCCAGTGTTCATTCTTAGAGAACTCACTGCCATGAGACAAACTATTTACACACCACGTGGGCCAGACGGCTGTGCTTTTATGGTCTTTCTGCTTCTCTCTTCACAATCGGGCACGACACTGTCACTCATTGAGGCCCCTGAGGGAAATGAGTGAGTCTTCATTGTGGCTGTGTATCAAGGATCGGGATGACGTTGATCCTTGACACTGACCCTCCATCATGCCAGCATCGCCTAACCGTCACCTAACCAACTGCAGCAGCCCCTGTCTCCACCATTGCAATGCAGACAGTCAGACACAGGCTGCTTCTATTGCGCCATGAAATGAGAACCAGTGGGTTCGAAGTGCAGGCCAGGGCTGTGCTAAAGCAGACACACTCCAGTGCGGAGCTTCGCAATGCCTGCACCTGCCAATCGTGTGCTCGCTTTCCAGTTCTCCGCTGTCCCAGGCAGCCGAGACTGCCAGACAGCCTGGTGATCTGGAGTTAAACAGCATGACGCTAGGACACGTCAGATACGAAGAAGTCGAAGTCCCCAGGCCAACTGACCCCCAGAGAGAATACCCATTCCCAGGTGACACAGCTGGTTAGCAGGAAAACCAGGATTAGAGCCGAGGTATCCTGAGCTGGCTTCTATGTTCAAACAGAATGTAAACACACAGGATTTGTTTTCATGCCTGTGGCTTGTAAGAGTAGGCAGCTGGATTTCTTTTCTTTGCAGTTTTACATAGAGTGGGATCCCCTTAACAGGAAAAGACAGGTTCCAAGACCTCTGAGGATGCCCGAAACTGTGGACAGTACTGAACCTTAATAATAGTGTATCATTTTTCCTTAACATACACATTTGTGTCCATGGGAGGGTCTTGTCGACCCAATGGGGACAGCAGACACCTGCCCCTCTCCTCTCGGGCCATTCCCAGTCAGGGCTCTCGATGTCTTCCTACAGGACCTGGAGGAGGTGCTCAAGAGTGAGCTGAGTGGGAATTTCAGGAAGGCCGCCTTGGCCCTTCTGGACCGCCCCAGCGAATACGACGCCCAGCAGCTGCAGAAGGCCATGAAGGGTCTGGGCACAGATGAGGCGGTGCTCATCGAGGTCCTGTGCACGAGAACCAATCAGGTCAGTCCCAGCCAAGCCCTCAGATCCCACCCCAATGGAGCGTCCACACACCCCTTAGAGGTGGTTGCAGCACCCTGAAGGGAAACTACACCCGGCATTCCTCCTGGGGGTGAGCAAGCGTCTGGGCAGAAATGTGTCCACTTCCACCCGTGCAAGGCAGAAGCCTCTTCCAGTCCTCTGGCTGTCAGTCTTGGGGTTGTTGCCACTGGCTTGACGGAATAGATCCTTCCAGAGGAGCTGTACCAACGCAGCCTTTGTTTTTCTAAATGGACACAGTTTCATATGCAGCAGACAAGATTCTACTTTCCTCTTGCCAGCTTGACTCTGCTGGTCTCCTGAAATGAATACTGTGATCCGCAGTCCAAGCATGCGTGGGTAGCCCCTCATCCATGGCTCTCATCTAGCATGGAGTACCAAAAAGACTGTAAGGAGCCAGGCAGGTGGGGGATGTAGGGGGACCCCGTGGCTGCCAGCACCTCTCCGGAGGTTTCTGTGTTCTTCCATCTGCAGACCTTTCCCCGGTCCCTTGGGCACAGGCCACATTTCAGTTGCTGAAGAGAGCATGTATTTGCTTAAGGCCCCAGTGGAAGCCCATCCGTCTTTGGTTGCAGAACCCTCAAGGGCCAAGGAATTCATCAAGAGTAAAGAGGGTCTACAAATCATTATCTGAAGACCCTCCTCCCTCTTCTACAACCACTTATCACAGTAGAATGCAGAGGCCCAGCCAGAAAAATGCCAGGAAACCCCAACACACTTGAGGCCTCCAGGTAGGAAACCGGAGCGGAGGTTGGAGCAGGAAGCAGAAGTGCTTGGCCACTGAGCCTCCAGTGAAGCCTTTCATGCCGACGACCCTGGGCTGGTTGCTTCTGCTCAGCCTGTGCCTTCCAACCGCACTTCCAGAAACACTGCCACGCTCCAAGCTGTATCTACCCACTGCTTTCAGGAGCTTGCTTGGACTCCTTTACCCCCCACAAGATAGTAAAACCCTCCATTTCTGGGAACTGCCGTTTAGGACTATACCTTAGAGGAGGGTTAGCAACGGGCAGTGGCATCTGTTCAGTCCAACAGTCACACAACCTTCCCTACTCAATGTCCCGACCTTCCCAGAAGCACCACAGTCCCTTCGAAGAGGCATCCAAGATCAGGGCAGTCAGCAGCCTGCCTTGGCAAGAAGGTTCATTTAATCATTATTTCTTTAATCCTACTTGCCCTTACGCTGTTTCACTGTGGTTTCTTTCAGACCCTGGTCTCAAATAGCAAGCAGAGTCCTTTATTTTCAGTCAAGTAGATCTGACATAGTAAGAAGAAAAGCAGAGAGCGCGCAGGCCCGGGTTCAGGCAGATCTTGGTAGTGGGTTGGGAGGAGGAGAAAGGGGAAGGAGCTGCTTAGACACAGGTGGCCACCCAGCGCTCCCCCCACCCACCAAAGCACCAGAGCTAGGCTCCTCACTTCTACTGTCCCCCCTTCTCCCATGCTGTGTGCTGACTTTCATTTTAAACAGCCTGCAGGTGATACAAGGGGGAACCATCTGCTGTTACACACCGCTGGCTCAAGTGTAAACGGAGGCAGCTCCTGAGTGGACCGCCTGGCACACTGGTCATTGAAATACAAAGCGACTGTTCCCAGGACATGCACACAACAAATTGTTTACTGAGTCAAGCCTTGTTTGAAGTAGAGAAAAATTAGAAACAACTTAAATGCCCATCAATTGGAGGCTGGCTTAACAAACTGTGCTTTATTGAAGGATGGAACATTTTGTATCCAATTTAAAAAAACACTAGGTAACTAACTGTATATAAGCGTAGCTGGGTCTCCAAGATATACTATGGAATGAAAAAATAAGTCAAAGCCCAATATGTTCAGTATTCCTCTTCTTAAACACAAACACAAGATGATTCCATGTATTTTCAGTGGCACATATATGTATACAAATACAGAGAGAGAGATTTGCCAGCATATGCACTGAACGGCTAACCTGGCTATCTGGTCGGGGCTGGCAGTAAGAGGCGGGGAGAGGTAATGAAAGAGGGCATCAGCAGTCACAGTCGCGTCTATAACAAAGGAGAAGTCCATACACCTCACCTGTGTGGTTTGAAATGTTCGCACGGAAGGGGCCCCTCGCCCCTCTAGGGGCCCACTCCAGGCCTATGCCCCGACCCATGGGATGGCGCTCTTGGAAGGGTCCTGTGTCCAGGGACAGGCCCCTGACTCACTCCTCTATGTGTCTCTCTATATCTTATTGATTAACCCACCTTGGCCTGTGGATTTTATTGCCTTTTCTAGGAAATTGTCGCCATTAAAGAGGCCTACCAAAGGTGTAAGTAACCTTTTGTTCTGACTTCAGATAAAGAATGTCCCTTTCAAAACGCCTCTGTGAGACTAAACTCTCTGCTTCCTCCCCTCCTTGTTCTCCTTCAAAAGTGTTTGACCGGAGCCTAGAATCAGATGTCAAAGATGATACAAGTGGAAACCTAAAAAAAATTCTGGTGTCCCTGCTGCAGGTAAGAGGGAAGAGGTCTCACGAGTTCTATGACCTTGGGGATAACCATCAGCAGCACAGTGCCATGACGAGAAAGGCCATGTCCACGGCTAACACTTCCTTCTCTGATTAAAAACGTTACCCAGGGATCACCAACCCGGGCTCCATCAGATCAGCTATTGTGAAATTACTCAATTGGAATTTCTCCCAGAGTAATAGTTTGTCCAGCCATTTGCAGTGTACAATCCCTTTTTGTTAATGAGTTACCTCCTTGGGCATCCCCGCCTCATTTTGCCAATGAGGAAATGCCAGCATGGAGAGGATGGGTAACCTGCCCGGGTTTGCACACGGTAAGACATGGCCCGGGAGCCAGAACCGGGCCATCTGACCCCAGGCAGGGCCCTTTTCCCAACACAAGTCTGCACTCACTTCCAGGATTCACCCCAAGTCTCAGCCTGTAAGAACCACTGCAGGGAGCTCAGCCAGGAAAGTAGGGCTTTCAGAATCGGCCCTGAAGGGACAGAGCTCCTAGGCCTCTGGCCACACGGCAGCTGTGTTCTCGCCGACACACCATCTTATTAGCTTTGTGCATTTCTTCTGTTCCTTTCCTCTCAGTGTGGATGGGCTGATGGCAGAGAACACAGAGTAGCCTTCAACTGTAGCAGGAAGTATAAGTGTTCTCCTGCTATACAACAAATTGCCACAAACTTAGCAACTCAAAACAACACAGATCTATGATCTCACAGTTTCTATCAGGCAGGAGTCTGGTCACAGGTTAGCTGAGTCCTTTGCTCAGGGTCTCACCAGGCTGAAATCAAGTCGTCAGCCAGGGCCACCATTTCATTTGAGGACCTGGGTCTTCTTCCAAGCTCACTAGTAGTTGGCAGGTTTCAGTTCCTTGTGACTGTTATGACTGCTGTCCCTGTTTTCTTGCTAGCTGTCAACCAGAGACCCCTATCAACTCCTGGAATCTACCTGCAGTCCCTGCCGTGTGCCCCATAGACAGTTCAAAGTATAAGTTGGTTTCTTCAAGGCCAGCGGGAGCTCATCTCTTTGACGCCTTCCATCTCTGAGCAATAAGAACCTCACCTGACTGGGTCAGACCCTCCAGGATAATATCCATTTCGATGAAGTCAACCGATCAGGGGTCTTAGTCACATCTGCACACATCCTCTTTGCCATGCCAACACAAAATAATCGCAGGATTGACATCTCATGATGGCCACACATCTTGCCCACACTCAAGGGAAAGCGACCATCCAAGGGTGTGGGCCACTGGGGACATCTTAGAGAAGTCTCCCTGCCACAAAGGGCTTAGTTAGACTGCAAGACCTTCGGGGACCAACATTCAGGGCTCTTCAGGACTGGGACCCTAAGAGCTGAAATTTGATATTTTGGACAGAAGACTCTTAGCTTTCCACTGGGCTGACTCTAGGGGCCATTGTGAGGTTGCTCTCAGCCCATCTAAGAGGTCAGTGGTTTTTGTGAGCAACCTGATTGTCTTCGAAAAAGAAAAAACCAGTGTTGTTACGGAAGTACTCTGTTTATCGGCTGTGCCCAAAAGATGGCAGCAAAGAGCAGCACTTTGCCAGCTGGGTCTTCCTCCCGCCACCCTTCTGAAACCACCCGGCTTTCCAGCACTTCCCTTTCATTGTTTTCTGCAGTCGGGCAGGAACTCAAGTTCATAACAATGTATCAATTTTTCTAGGCTAATCGTGATGAAGGAGATAATGTGGACGAAGATCTAGCTGGTCAGGATGCCAAAGATCTGTATGATGTAAGTGGGCAGACGTGCCAGTCTCGGCGGCATCTTTTTAAATATTTATTAGTGTTACTTTCAACAAGTGTGTCTACAGTGCATGCAAATGGGAGCTACTCAGGAAACATGTACGATCTTCACAGTATCTCTCATATATACTGTCTTTAATGACCTGAAAGAATTATTCCTACTTTTATACTCTGGGGTTACCCACCTCAGATCCGGCTTGTCATTAGGAAGGGTATAAGTAACATAGATCAATATATGAAGTGTGTTCATGAGCTGGAAGTTTAAAGTGTTCAGTCAATCAATTTAGCTTCTGTTCAATGTATATTTTATAATTTCCTGTACGTGACGCTTGGTCCCAACACTGTTTATTCAGTCTTTTTACAAAAGGCTTTTACAAATATGTTTGTATTTGACCCGCAAGGCAGGGGAAGGCCGCTGGGGCACTGATGAACTTGCCTTCAATGAAGTCCTGGCCAAGAGGAGCTACAAGCAGTTACGAGCCACCTTTCAAGCCTATCAAGTTGTGAGTAATCAAGTACCAGGGCAAGGCATTCACACCGGGACTGAGTCTGAAGTTATTTCCAAAAGAAGCCCCAATCTGAGATATGGAACCAATGGGGGGGGTTGTTTTACAACCGTGGTTCTCAATCAGGGGTCATTTTGCCCCCCAAGGGATATTTGATAATGTCTGGAAACATTTGGGGTTGTCACACTGTGTGCTACTGGCATCTAGTGGGTCAAGGCCAGGATGCTGCTAAACATCTTACAATGCACGGGAGAGCCCCCACAACAAAGAATCGTTCAGCTGCAAGTGCAGTGCGCAGGCTGGGAAACACTGCTTTGTAACAGAGGCTAGGAAAGCAGACAGGTGTCAAGTTCAGGAGCAAAGCCCTAGAATTGAAGCATCCTGGTTCTACCACTGGCCAGTGACCTACCCTCTCCATCTTCTTCTGTGAAACAGGAGCCATGATCTCCACCATTACACCCTCAGAGGGGGATTTTAGCAGCTAAATAAGACAAACTGAAAGGCTCAGGACAGTCCCGGGCACGTGGTAAGCACCCAAACATTTGCTGTTGTCATCATTCTAATTTACAGTGCTTGCCACGCCCCAGGTGGATGAGATGCACCTCAGAGATACACGCTCCTGAAAAGATGTGTAGAAATTACTTTTATACAATCATTTTTTAAAAAAAATCTAATGATAATTTTAAGCCAACAAGGCAAGTCAGCTATTTCAAGGCACTGAATGATGAGTCCTTCCCTGAAAATCAGCCTTTCAGTACAAGAAGCCTTTTAGGGAGTATCAGATTATGTGCTTTATTTATTTATTTATTTTTGGTCTCTATTTTATATTTGTAGAGGGCGTTTAAGTACTCAGAGCCCTTCTGTGCCCTGTATCTCATTTCAATTTCACAATACCGTCACCATAATGCAGGCTGAACAGTCATTGTTACTTACCCACAACTGCCGGACAAAGAAAGTCTGTTGTGAGTGAGGAGCCATCTGTAACTTATCAGGACCACACAGCAAGTCGGTAGCAGAAAGTGGATGAGAACTCCAAGATTCCCCAGCCTGAGCTCCTACCTCGGCTGCAGTTGGCCGCTCCTCACTCAAAATAGTGTTTCCTATGTGTTGCCAGCAGATGAAAAGACAATAAAGCTTTGGAATGTTATCAGCACTGCACATAGAAGCCTTGAAGGCCCCTGCTTTCAAATCGTGCCCAGAGTCCTGATCAAAGGCAGCCGACCCTGCACTGCCCAGGCCTCTGTGCCTGGAGCTGTGCAGACGGAGCTGAAAAACGTCTCTGTGACCTAGACCTTCTAGGGGCTGTGGGTGGAGGTTCTGAGGGTGGCTGTCCTTGCTGACTCTAAAAACACACACACATGTGAGCATGTGTGTGTGTGTGTGTGTGTGTGTGTGAACTACTGACTACCTGAGCCACGGGTGTCCAACCTTTTGGCGTCTCTGGGCCACACTGGAAGAAGAAGAGCTGTCTTGGGCCACACATTAAATACACAAACCCTAATGAAAGCTGATGAGCAAAAACAAAGGTTTTAAGTAAATTTATGATTCTGTGTTGGGCCGCATTCACAGCCATCCTTGGCCACATGTGGCCTGTGGGCTGCGGGGTGGACACCCCTGTGACCAATCATTCTCAAAATTAATCCTGAAACAGCAGCACCAAAATCACTTGAGGACTTATTTAAAATGAAAATTCTCAGTCCCCACCCTGGACCTACTGAGTCAGATTCTCTGGGGTTGGGGCCTATGGTGTGTTTTAACAAGTTTCCAGATTCTGACACAGGTTAAAGGTTAAGAAGTCTGCTCTATGCTATTAGCTGTATGGACATTGAGCAAGTTATTAAGGGTTCTGTGCCTCTGTTTCCTCAACAATAAAATAGGGATAATAATAGTTGCCACTTCACTTAGTAACAGGTAAATGAATGAACAGAAGTACAGCACTTAGTCTCTGGCAAGCAGTAGGTGCTAGGGTCCGATCCCTGGAGCATATGATGTGGCACAGGTTACCCTGGTATACAGGTGAGTTGAAACTTCTGGCACAAAAACTCAGGCTTTTGCCCTTTGTCTGCCCTCTAAGACTGTATCTTAAGTACTGATGCTCTCAGAAATCCCAGCCCAAGCCACAGAGATCCCCCAACTTAGTAGCATCATGCCCCCAAGTCTACCAAATAGGAAAGTATACAGTTACAAAACCAAAGCTCCTCAAACAGGGCTCATTATAAATTGCAGGCACACACCCCCACAGCCCAGGCTCACCACCTCCCCACTGTGCCCTCCCCTGTGCCTCTCCCCTTTAAGTGCTCCTGAGCCCAGTCCAGAGTCTTCAGCCCTTTGCTGTAGCCAAAGCTGGTGTATAGGGTTCTGCTGTGGGCACACCACCAACTGGGGGGAAATGGTTTTACTCCCTTGTTCTTCTCCCTACCTGGTTAACTAGAAGCCTTTGAGGCTTGTCTGAAATTCACCCTAGCAATGTGGTTTTTGTACCGAGATCAGAAAGCCTGGGTATGTCCAAGAACCTCCTAAGAACTAAGTGTTCCAGGAAGTGAAAAGTGTGTTGTTTGCAAAGGAGGGACACAATTACTTGGAGCCAATCAATTGATTTTCATCTGTGTTCCCTGGAGCCCCTGGAGGTGCCTTAGTAACTACCTGGAGGGGGGTGGGGCAGGAGGTAGGTAGAGAAGAGAGAGCAATGGCTTCTCATTGTATTATGTGAATAGCGCCCCCTGGAGTTGTGCAAAGAAGAGGCCCTGACAGGGCAGAAACCTGGCACTGCTGTCTCAGCTAGCATAAGGAACCCATCTGCTGCCTCCCCAGAAGAGTTCTGCTTTTCTGCTTTTATCTGTTGTGTAGGCTAAACTGCTACAGAAAATTGCAAAGCACTGTCTGGCCCAGTCTTAACAATAGAAACAGCCAGTGTTTTAATGTAAGGATTTTTTTAGTAAACACAGACCTGCATGAATACAATGTTCTCTTGAAATGCAATCTCAGTCTACAGAAGCAGAACCCTACTTATGAGAAAGTGAAACCAGTCCCTTCTGAAATACCAGCTCCCACATCAAACCCCCCAAAAGGCCAGGAACAGCTAAGGAAAGCACAGGACTGAAGCCCCCAACCCAGTCTGCTTCTAATCCATTACTCACTCCAGACCCCTAGACGTGCAACCATGATGAGATCAAGCAACGGGGCTTCAAGAGATCTGGGCCCTCCGCCCCCCACATCTATTGTGCTTGCACCGCAAAGAGTATCTTGTTTGCCTTCGCTTTCAGAACAAACTACATAACCTCCACTGGCATGTCCTCAAGGGCCCAGTCATTTATAGAACCACAGTTGCGTCATATCCTCTAAATATAATTTCTAAGAAAGATGTCTCGGTATTCCTAATGCTTAGACACACTTTCCAAACCCAACAAAAACTTCTCCTTTCTCTTTACTTGCTGGTTCTGAACACGGCCCAGACAGTACTTGCACTAAGCATAGTCATACTTCACTCTGAACTTTAGCTTCTGTAAATATTTGGAAAGAAACCTAACATGTAATGCTGTGCAGAGCGATATGCCAGCTGGTGGTGAATACAGGATCATTTGGAATCACCCCAGAATGAAGGCAAGTGGCATTTTGATGTGGTCAGCCTCCCTCCCCCGCTTCTAGCCCATGCAGCCCCACTCTATCAGAAATATCAGACCAAGTTCTTACCATGAACTTCATAGCCTCTACTTATTTCCCCCAAACTGTAGGAGACAGAGTCCCCAGTCCTGGGACAAAAATGACAAGAAAGGTGTGGGTAAGACGATTGCAACCACAGCCTCCCAGAAAATTAGAAATAGAAAGAAATAGAAAATTTGAAAACACATAGGACACTCAGTATTACATATAAACATAAAGAATTATTGATACAGCATGCATTCACTGTTCTTCCATTCCCTGATTTTACAGAGGAAGAAACTGAGGCTCAGGGTGTGGTCGTGACTGGGGTCAAGTCCACTAGGGGTCACATCTGGACTAACTCCTCAGCTGTGAGAGCCCCCACTCGAATGGAGGAGGGGAGGCAACCACCTTCAGCCCTTCAGCAAGCTAGGAGGACAGATAGGAGTCCCTTCAGGCTGCATGACCAAATCTGAGAGAGTTTAGTGCTTTTTAAAAAAAAAAAAAAGATTTACTTATTTTAGAACAATGGGAAAGAGAGGAGAAAGGGAGGGAGAGAAACATCAATGTGAGAGAGAAACATCGACCAATTGCCTCTTATATGTGCCCCGACAGGGACTAAACCTGCAATCCAGGCACGTGCCCTGACTGGGAATCGAACCCACCACATTCACTTTGCAGGATGACACCCAACCCACTGAGCCACACCACTCAGGACAAGTTTAGTGCTTTCTGTGGGGGAAGAACCCCAAGTGCACCAAAAGCAAAACCTGGACTAACGGCCGGACTTTGTCTCTCCAGCTCATCGGTAGAGACATCGAAGAGGCCATTGAAGCAGAAACGTCAGGAGACCTGCAGAAGGCCTACCTAACTCTCGGTAAAGCAGAGCTGGGAGGGCCCCTGAGTTAGGTTGGGCTGCCTGGAGACAGACTCAGAGATGGAGGTTTGCGTGCAGGAAGCTTTCACAGAACAGTTTTGGGAACAACACACCCAGCATCACAGGTCAAGGGAGAGAATGAATGCGATGCAGGTGCAGCTTGGGCTTTGCTGCTCCCCAAGGAGTCCTGAAGCCCGATGTCCAAAGTGCGCAAGGGGGCCAGGTCTTTGTACCCCACATCAAGCAGCGGCTGGTTGCAACCCAGGGGCATTCGCAACCTTGGGTAAGGCTGCTCCCTCCTTGGAGGACAATTCCTAGGATGAAACTCAGTTGTGAGCAGCCAGCAGGCAATACTTGGACTTTGTCCTAAAGAGGTCATCTGCGGCACACACTGTGGCATTCACTACAGTCCCACTGAGACTACAGGTCCCTGAGAGCACCTGTCAACAGCCTGGGACCATTGTCCCGTCTCAGGAGCATATGTAGCTCATACGACACTCAAAAGTAGCCAGGCTCTGGATTCATGAACAAGTTCCTGCACATGCCTGATAGCTCGAGGGTGACTTTTTCCATTTGGTTCCCTTCAACATTTGGAATGAATGAGGTCTGTTTAGAAGGTGCTGGGAGGGAGACCAGACCCTGACCGTGCCAAGCAAGCACCAGGACCTTCTCTCCAGGTGCAGCCCAGGGGCAGGAAATAGCAGAGAGATAGGTGGGCATGGGGCTGTGTCTGGCAGGCTCCTTTTTCGTTTTTGCAAGCCCTGGAATGAAGGCATTGTCCGTGGCACGGTCCCAAATGGCACAAAACATGGAGAGGTGCATCCCCAGAAGGGAAGGAAGAACCCAAAAAGCAGCCCTGGAAGTTAAAAAATGTGCTCTAACTGCCAAGCCTTCTCTTTTCTTTCCTTTTCTCTTTTTTGAACAATGTCAGCAATTGATTTTTTTAAAAACCCATCCTCACTGTGCATTCAAATTAGCAGGACTCCTATTGTGATGTACAGAGACCTAAAACCCCTGACCCACAGAATGAAGACACATGGTCGACAGTCCTCAGGGAGTAAAGAATGAGTGTCTTAGGTAAATGGAGAGATCTACTCCTGGCCCCGCTGGGAGGCTCCAAACCCTCCCTGTGCTTACAGCGCAGAGACTCAGGAGAAACCAGAGTTCAGTCAAAACAGTAATATTAATCTTTATTAATATTAATTACTAATGGTAATGAAATTGTTCTTAATATCAATAGTAATACATCCATTCAATTCCTTAACATTTACTTAGTACGTGCCTGGGCCAGGGGTCGTGCTAGGTGTGGGGATCAGAGGTAAACAGGTCCAGTTTCTGCTCTTAAGAGGCTTCAAGACCATGGCAGATACACACAATTAGCAGAGTAGGCTACAGTGATGATAAAAACAGAAACAGCCAGAGCAAGGAGGGTCTGGAGGAAGGAGAGGCTCATTGCCTGAAGTTGGGGGCCACGGAATGCAGGACTTCGCTGCACTCCAGTGGTAGCAACTCACAAAGCGATTAGAAAAGACCTTGGGAATAAACCACACAGATAGTAGCCATGGCTTCATGGCCACATTTTCCAGCCAGCCCCCCACCCCCGTACTCCCACCTAACTCATAAAGATTCCAGGTTTTGACTAAAGTCAAGGAGGAGGGGCTAGGAGACCAAATGACCGCCACCACTTGCAACCTCTGGAACACCACTTCTCAAAGTGGGGTTCCTGGGCCCCTGCATTAGAATGGCCTATGGGGAGGTGTGTGAAATACAGTTTCCTGAGCCCTACTGCCGGTTTCCCTCTCAGAACCTCCAGGAAGGGAGGCCGGAAGCCACACTTTGAGAAGATCCCTAAGGGCTGTCTCACGCTCACTGGGGTTCAAGAACCACTGCTCTGGAGTAAGGAGGAGCAGGAGACAGCACAGCAGCCAGCAGCCTGGCCTTTCACTCACCACCTTTATTTCCATATCTCCCCTAGCAAGCCCTGTGCAAACATCTGAGGGACTTCTGCTGCTGCTAAGGACAGAGGTTGTCCACCAGGCATGGACTGTATACAGAAGGAAAGCTGAGGGTTTCCTCCACAAACTATCGGGACAGGCAATGCCAGGGCAGAAGAGATCCACGTAGGTGTGGAGTGCCCTGGCGTTAGGCAGACAGGCATCTCAGCATCGGTTAGTTCTGCACAGGAGCGGGTCCCCAGGAAAACATGGTGAGGCTACCGGCTCAGAAGGTCTGGGGATCACAGTGAGTCCCAAATGTGCTACTCCCCAAATTGACAGGTTCTCCCCAACCACCACCAATCAGGCAGCTCTGGGATTGTCCTCGGGCTGCAGAGGTCAGACACCTGGGCCTGGGCTTTTCTGATCCTGGACATTCTGATGGCTGACACATGTCCTACAAAAGGAGACCCCCAACTTAGACTCTGCCTCCCTAATCCTATTCCTCATAAGCATCCATCATACGGGCAATTACCTAGAAAACAAGAGTTTCCATTAAGGACGTATTAAGGTTGTGCATTACATGCTTATGCTGAAGTTATCATTTGTTATTAATCACTAACATCAAAACTGTGAAGCGTTGTAGGTAAATGTTAACAACCTAAAGAGGAAATGGTTCATTTCCCCCAAAGCATTTGTTAGTCAGTATGGACTCATATGAGCCTGGGAGGAGGGGAGAGAAGAACGATTGATCCCCCAGAGATGCACCCCATCTCCCGCTCCATGAGCCAGAATTGTGCTGCGTTAACTTGTGGATTAGGTCAAAGCTGGAAGGCAGGGGAGGGCCGGGGAAGAGCAACTAGCAGCATCGCAGGGAGGTGACCTATGAGTGGGATCGAGACTTTCTTCAAGTCCCCATCCCAGATTGCACACTCAGAGGTCAGTGCAGAACTTGGAAAGGATCCAGAGATGAGACTCACAAAACAAAGCCAGTGAGGAAAAGCAAAGGGAAGGAAGGTGGTTTAGTGTGGGAAAGCAGGCTGCAGGCCAACCAAGGGAGCCTCCAAGATGACGAAGTTTTCTTGCAGCAAGAATGCTGGCCCATCTGTTTCCTCTCTGGACCCAGCTCCAGCATCAGCGACTTCATTTGGATATGAAGTTACTTCTGCAGACCAGAAGCATGAGCTTGGTGGGGACAGCCTGAGGATGGTCAAGCATTCCTCCACCTCCCAAGGGTCTTGGGGGAACAGTAGGGGTTCTTATTTGTCAGGAGGGGTTTTGACTCGGTTCTGGTTGAAGATTCCAAGTGCCCTGACCTGAGGAATCTTCCAGATCCCATTACACAACAGTAGGAAGTTCACTCCTTTCAAGCACCTATCTCACTATCCAATCACCTCCAAGGGTGGCCATGTGACACTCTGGGCTATCTCTGTTCCTTCAAGGGTCTCCATGTTATTCCACAAAATGTGACTGTCTCATGTTCCCTTGTCCCTCCTCCGCCCAGTGAGGTGTGCCCGGGATCAGCAGGGCTATTTTGCTGACCGTCTGTACAAGGCCATGAAGGGTGCAGGGACGGATGAGGAGACACTAATTCACATCTTTGTGACCAGGGCTCAGGTAAGGCACATTCGACTCCAAAGTGGCAGGCTGCGACTTCTCTTTTTGCCACCACGGCAGGCGTCATCAGCAAATAGTTTTTACTAAGGACCTATTTACAGGAAAAGTAAAACAAAGACACCCTTTGCCTTCCCAGACTTTGTGAAAGACCCTTTGTGCTACCATTCAACCTGTTTCTCTTTGTAAAACTACAATAATGATAGCTGCTGCTTCTATTTTTGTCACCTGTGGCTCCAGAAAGCTCGTGGGGGTGTGCAGGGTGACCTCCTGGGGCCCATCTGGGTGGTGCAGCTGGGCTCGACTCCATTTTATGGAAGACAAAACGGAGACAAAACGTAGTGCCAGATTAGGTTACCCGGCAGCAGGGACAATGAGTAAATGATTTCCTGCCTCCTGAGCGAGGCCTTTATTTAATTGGGTAGAAGCACAGCTGTGCACAAGAAACACATCAGTATAAGACAATGTTTCTCAACCTTTTTAAAATGATTAATCACCAACTAAGCAGGCTTTTGGGACCCATTTTTCCCTTAATTGCTACCCCCTTCCCTGTCAAGAAATGTTAACACCACAAATATGCTGTATATTTGCTTATGTTCCATTTATAGGTACCTTTACGTAAAAAGATTGAGGGGTTTTTTTTTACCCTACAAGAACCAATTTTTGAACTATGAGGAGTGATATTATCTCGCTTTGAGAATGCACAAGTGCAAGAAAGGGGCAGGGGAGTGAGTAGCCCAAAGCTGGGGAGTAGCTGTGAAGATTCAGAGCAAATGCTTTGGGATACAGAGCCACACACAGACGAAATGACAAGAAAGGGGGTGGGGAGAATGACATTTCAGCTGCAGTGGGAGAAGCCTGGGAGAGTGACGTGCAACTGAGTGCTTAAAAACCACAGACATCTCCACTCAAAAAATTGTTAGACGGAGGGGGAAAGCTACCAACCCAAATTCTGGCCCACAGCTTTTGACAAGTAATATTTAACCATCTAACTAACAGTGTTGTTTTTAAACATAACTTAGCAAAGAGTGCCCTCTTGTTTTTATTTCTGTTCCTGGAATTTCTCCTCCCCTCTTTCTCCTCCTCCTCCTCTTCCACTATTCGTGTTTTTCTCTCTCTCTTAAAGTCTCTGCCTCTCCCCCCTCTTCCTCTTCTCTGATCTCCCTGTCACCCTTCTGCAACCCTCATTCTCTCTCCTCTGTGGCTCCAATCTCTCTCTTTCCTTTACCGCTCAGATCTCTGTCTTCTCTCTCTGTCTCCTAGCAACTCAACCCCCCAACCAAAGTTCTGAAGTCAAAGGAGCAGGCTGGCGGTGGAGCAGGGCAGGGATTCTGAAAGACCCCAGGAGAACAGACGGGCTCAGAGGGCTCCTCAGTGTTCTGCGTTCACTCCAGTGCGGGCCATGGAGCATTCATTCCAAGACGCTCCGTCCATCTCAGTACTGACCCTGTGTCCTGGGTCATGCCCGCACAGGGACCGTCCCCTCAGAATGCTTCAGGCCCGGCCAGATACTGTTAGCCAGAACCCCTAATCTGCCAAAGCAACACAGTATAAGATCAGAGCCGCAGCGTGCCGCCCACATTGACCGCCCCGTTTCTGCCCCACCCCCAGCCAAACAGGGCACAAGCCAGGGGAGCAGAGACACAGGCACCACCTGCCTGCTACAGTCTCTCTCCTGCTCAGCACCCACTTGGGACGATTCCTCACTCACCCACCTTCTCCTGTTCTCATCTTTCTCTCTCCTGTGCAGCTCTCTAACTGGGGCAGGTGTAAAAAGAACCAGAACTTGAGTGATGGTTTGTAGGTCTGTCTAGAAAGCAAGGTAGAGTTTAAATTGTTAAGAAATAAGGAAAGAAACAACAAAGTTCTGGCTTAAAGACGATGCTGGGCTTCTTTTATGAGACTCGTCATGTTCTGTCTGGAAGTTTATCTTTCTATGGCAAGCGTTCTCTTCCGTACTAAGTTGTAGGAGTCTTTAGAACAGAACAGTCCTCCAATTTATTTTTATTCTCAGTCCTCTCACTACTTCTAGCACCTCGGTTGTTCAAGCTTTCAATACATCTGATTCAAAATAAGACCTACAAATTGGTACTGATTTGAATTTTGTTGCCGGGCTCTAACACACTGATCAGGGCATGAGGAAAAAAGACGCTTCATTTCAAATATCTGTGTTTTGTCCAGTCCTGCTACCTAAGAATGATTCATTTTTTAAATAACTGTTTAAAATTCCAAAGAAAGGTAATTTCAGCTGCACTAGGAGCTGAAATATTTTTAAACACATAAATATCATATGAAATCCAAGTTTCAGTGTCCATCAAGTTCTCTTGGAACATACACACACACACACACACACACACACACAGAAACATCTCTGAACCTTTGGGGAGCTGAACTCAGCTTTGCTCTTGTCCTCCACACCAGCAGAAGAATAGTAACTCCTACCTCTAGTGGTTGTGTTCAGCCATAAATGAGCAAATGAGAATGATACGCTTAGTATAGTGCCTGCCTACGTTTGTGGTGAACACGCTATAAACATGGCCATCTCCATTGCTGTTGTGATCTTGTCTACAGGTGGACCTTCAGGGGATAAAAGCCAAGTTCCAAGAGAAGTATCAGAAGTCCCTCTCCAACATGGTTCGCTCGGACACCTCGGGGGACTTCCAGAAACTGCTGGTAGCCCTCTTGCACTGAACCAGGCCAGAGCAGTAGGAGCACAGGGAGGAGCCATCTTTGTCGAGAGCCCATTCCAAACCAGATTGGCAAACATGACTCCAGCTTGAAAAACTTTCAAGAGTCCTGGTTTAGTTTCTTGGCAGCTTTGGCAGTGCAGCCAGGCCAGGCTGTTTAAGTCAAAGACAGCGGCCTCGATATACTTGGGAAGGTCACCCTTGCATACCGGCTTAGCAGGTGTCTGCGCTGCCTCTTAGCTTTTCTTCAGCATGGTAACTGGATGCTTTAAGTGCAAATGAAATCAGCAGTTGATGGGGAAAAAAACTATCCATTTGTAATAAAACCTTTAGAATAAAATGTATCTCACACAAGATGTATGTATGTTCTGGGTAAATATTAAATGGTTAATGTACAGGGAAGACAAAATTAACCAATTCATTAATTTTCCTTCTGTGTATTCAATTTCAAAGCCTCGATGTTAATTAAAGTTGTGGGTTATGTCTCCATCAGCTGCTTTTCCAAAGACTGAGTTGATTCGTTTTGGCTCTGGTCCTAGAAATATATGACTTGTGAGATTGAAACATATTTGGGAAATGGAACCAGTTATGTTTATTAGTAATCACCAAGGACAGTCATCAAACCCAGCAGCAAGAAAACAATCGACTCACCTGTGAGAAATATAACTAGAGGTAAAATCCACTAATCGGGTACCTGGTTTACATGGTTTGTCTTGCTTCTGTAGACACCTGACCCACTTGAGTCTTCCATCTGATCTTCAAATACAATTAGGCTGGGCACAACGCCAACAGGATCAAGGTCAGTGGGCTGACTCTTAAATGGATTTGTTCCACGCGATAGCATCTCTGTTCCAAGATGTTTGTCTCATAGCCATATGTTGCCAGACATAGAGGGTTCTGTCAAGAGAACATGGACACTTTGGTCCAATAATTATAGCCATCACTCAATGGATGATTATTTGTGTCTGGCACTGCTAATAGCATACTTTCATATTTAATCTCCCTAACAGCCCTGTGAAGTTAGTATCACTCCCATTTATCAGCTGAGGAAACTGAGATATTAAGTAACCTGGCTAAACTCATTTGCAAGTAATAGAATTCAGGGCTTGTTGACTCCAGAAATCATACGACTAATTGCCTTTCTTGGAAAAATAAAACAAAGTACATGGGAATGGGTCTATATTCATGCACCTGCTGAGTTCCCTACTCTCTGCCAATCACTGGGCTGGGCTCTGGGGGTACAAAGGTAAGTAGAACACTGGCTATGCCTTGGGCAGTTCATTCCCAGGCCAGTAATAGAGACAGATGCCTCTAACAGAATACTGTTAAGTACATGAATACAGGCATGTAAAACTCTCTATCCATGAGTAAGAAGAGGGAACAGGCAGCTCTGCCTAGGGTAAATGGGGACCACTTCAAAGAAATACATTTGTGTGGGGTTTCAAAGAATGCATAGAACATCTCCAGAGAAACAAGGAAAGAAGGGCATGGGTGGAGATTCAGAAGCATTAGGGGATACGATGTGTTCAGGAAGCAGTGATACCCATTCATTCTCCTGGGGCACGGATGCGGCGAAAGGAAGGAGAGGGTTGGGGAGGCAGGCGATGCAGCTGCTGAAGGGTTTGCTTGAATCAGATTAGCAATGGTTTTGCCTGCCAAACATGGGCTTGGCCCTTTGGGTAATGGCGGTCACTGGAGATGTTTAAATGAACAGTTGGGCCTTGGGAAATCAGTTTGCTTGTGTAGTCAACGTACAGCAAACAGACCAAACACTGAGTGTAAGAATACACATCATGGCATGTTTTCTAGTCACTGTAAAATAGTGATTAACAAATTAAGGTGTTATGTTCACCTGTGTGTTCTCTGTACACTGAGTAGTGTGTCTCTGACCCGGCATTGTGGAGTCTCGCTTGCCCAACAGCAAGAGATCAATGCACAGGACACCTCCAGGCTGCAAGCAAACTATGTCTCAGACCACACTACAGCCACCAAGAACGCCTCAGACAAGCTCCCTAAACTAGATAAGCCAAGAAATAAGGGTGCCAGAAACGGTGTTCAGCTCTCCGTATCCACCAGCAAGAGTTGGCGTGGCCTGTTTGTGCCACTGTAATTTCTTGCAGGACCAGGGCACGGGGTGCAGACCAGAACGTTGAGAGACGCAGGGTCAGGAGAAAGAAAAGAAGTGGCGGGGGGGGATTTTTCAAAATATTTTTTATTTTGTCTTATTTCTGTGAATTTTAGATTTACAGAAAAGTTGTAATTATATCATAGAGAGTTCCCATATACCCCACTCTCAAGTTTCCCATATCACAGACATTGAGATGGTACATTTGTCACAACTCATGAACTAATGTTGGCAGATTATAACTGAGTAAAGCCCATACTTTATTCACATTTCCTGAGTTTTTACCTTATGTTGTTTTCCGGCTCCAGGTTCTCATGAGAGTATCACATGACGTTTAGTTGCTACATCTCTTTAGGCGCCTCTAGCCTGTGACAGTTAGTTCCTCGGACTTCCCTTGTTTTTGTTGACCCAGGCAGGTATTTTGCGGAATGTCCTTCAGTTTGCGTCTGCCTGCCATTTTTCTCATGGTCAGACTGGGGTTTTGGGGATTAAGGAGGAAGATCAGAGAGGGGAGGTGTCATTTCTGTCACATCCTAGCATGCTGTCAACACGACCTGTCACTGCTGACGTGGGTCACCTGGCTCAGGCAGGTACCCATCTCCACTGTACTCATGAAAAGGAAGTCACTGTCTACCGCCCACACTTTGGGGTTCGGGAGTTACAGCCTACTTCCTTGAGTGGGGAATTTTACATAAATTATTTGGGATCCTCCTGTACAGGAGGTTTGCCTGTTCTCCCACTGTTTTCCTATTTAGTACTTTATTTACATCTGTATAGACTTATGAACAATTTATTGTGTACTTTGGGTTACAATCCGATACTATATTATTTATGTTGTTGCTCAAATTGTCCCAGCTTTGTCTATTGGGAGCTCTTACAGTTGGCTCCAGTGTCCCTTTGACACACACCTTCACTTGGCTTTTGAGTACTCTTTTAACTTCTGTAACTATAAGATATTCCAGGCCCTTCTTGCATATTCTTTTCCCAAGTCCTATAATCTTCCATCTGTCCAAGGTATCCCAGTTCCTTTGATTAGATGATGATATTAGAAACCAAGATCTGGGTACTGGGTGTGCTCATTGCTACTGAGGTATCATTGCTTCTAGGCCCACTCAGTGGACAGAACTAGGAAATATAAGTCTGTATACTAAGTCATGTATCACACATACCTGTGTGTGTGTGCATGTGTGTGTATGTAGAAACAGGACACAGACAGAGGTTTAGGTGTAGGTATAGACCTAGACCCATCTGACTCTACGTTGTTATGCCTGAATTCAAATGTCGTCTTCAACTTTCATCCAATACCACCCGGTTCGTACCAGAAGGGGGATTTTTGACTTTGACTTCTTAAAAACGGCACAAGACGACAAGATAGTGGAAGGGACGCTCCTAGAGAAAGGAGCCATGGGAAGAATCAAGACAAACCACACACATTGCCCTGCATGCACCACCAACGATACTTCCATTTGGAATGGCAGAGCTTGCGCCGGGTCTGGGGAGAAAGGGCAGGCCATGGCTGAGTGCTCCTCAGACCTCCACACCTGGCACCCATGGAATTGTTCTTAGGTCTCCAAGAGAACACTCCATGGCTTCTTTGGGACTAAACCAGCAACACCGATGTCTTCTGTTCCTAAGGTGACCAATTTTCAATGAGCTCAAAATGTGTTCAGCCAACACTGAACCACGCAAGCAAAGTGGAGAGAAAGACCAGCTCCAGTGTCGGAATCAAGACAGTGGGTTTACACGTCAGCCTCTTCCTGTGAGTGATTTTTGGTTGCCAACAACTGTCACTTTAGGACTTCTTAGAGCAATGACATCTCAGGACAAAAGAGGCCTGAGGCATTTTTAGGCTTTAGAAGGAGGCACTGGTATTGAATCATTTCTCAATGTAAGTAATGCGGACCTGGATAATATGACACATGAACCAAAATGTGCACACTAATTGGTCAAAGTCTGAACCCGATCCAAGTATTAATTTTTTTAAAAAATCCTACTGAACAAGTCCAAGTCAGAACGAGTCTTTGAAAAAGGCTGAGCCAGAAGAAAAAAGAATCAGAAAAGCAAAATCATTTTCACACAAGTGTTTCATTCACTTCAAGTGTATGGCACAAACAAATATGTACCATGTGTGCATTTCTATTGGGAGGACCTCTTTTAATTGCATCTCACTTAACCTACTTGACGGATTGGCCAGCATGCCTTATCCTCGCTACAGAGTCTATCAGCAGACGTCCTAGATGCTCTGAAGGCTGGAGGCTAGTGCGGGACTGGGTAGGAAGCCTTCTCTCTCCTGGTGGTTCACGCATTTTGCAAGAGTGCATTGTATTTATTCTCAAGTCTGTTTATACATATTGAACTCACTGTTGTAATTACATAACTAATTAAATAAATAGTAAACAAGCTAATTAACTGTTAAAGTGCAAAAAGAAAGAGTTCTTGTGTTTACAAAAAGCTAAATTGAATGCCCTGGGAAGACTTTTTCAAAAAAAAAAAAAAAAAAAGGATAAAAGACAACACAGAGTGCCCATCGGCGGCTCATTTGCAGAGAAAAGTTCTCAGCAAATCAATATACTTTTGAATGTTTCATATGAAAGATAAAATTATGTGTGTTTTATTGTAATGATGTTCTGCTTTCAGCTTAAATATACATGGCTGATTGCCTTTCTCAGTGTGTCAGACAAGAGGGCTTCCACTGAATACACATCTTCTCTTCCTTCGAAACATTAATTTGTCTGTGATGACCACAGGCTTTTCTTCCGGTAAAAGACCTCGGAGGCACCGTCACCACCTACTGCATTTGCCAACAACTAAGCCTAGTGCTGTGATTAAGGCAGGGGCTGAGGAGAAAGAGCAGGGAGAGGCTCCTAGTGGCTCCATTCATAGGCTGTGTCCCTTTGAGAAACCACCTTGCTCTCCTAAGACTCAGCCTCCTCATCATGTAAATTGGGGTGATAATAGTTCAGAAGCTCCCCTACTTAAGGACCAAAAGCAAAAGGAGCTTTCATAGATGAGGACAATGCCACCTCCAGGACAAACAAGGCAACTCCGCCTGAGAACAGGAGATGCTTTCAGAGGCCACCTTTTCAGTGTTATTTTTACAAAAACAGTGGCAGCACCAACTACATTTATGTGTAAGTGGAGGAGTTGTACCCCATAGCATCTTGGTGTTGATTAATGAGATAAAGTAATGGAAACCCTGAGCACACGGATGGGCCCATGCCAAGCGCTCCCCACACAACAGCTGTGTTGTTGTCTAGCTAAGTCACCCATCTGTGCTGGGGCAGTCAGCCCTGGGACAGAATCATGAGGCAGTCTATTGCATGAGGTGGCAAATTAAGGTGCAGACAGATGTCAACTGGATTCATGCCTCCCACCCTCCTCCCACCCGCCCTCCTCCCACCCTTCCCCACCTGGATTGACCTGACAGACCAGGATGGTCTCCCACCTGCAGACAATCCCTCCTCCAGGCCATTTCCTACCCCACAGTTGGCATCCTAGCACCTGGAAGGGTTTACCACTCTTAAACCTTGAGACTTTATGAGGGCCGCTGCTTCCTCTCCTCTGGGATGTCCAATTAGCCTCTCCTTCCAAGTGTGTACAAAGAAAATTCTTGATTTCACCCACCATACTGGTTCCTTCCTCTGTTTTCCCTATCTCAGTAACAACCCCAATCCACCCAGCTGCTCAAATCAAAGTCACGGTTGAATCCTCCCATGCCTCAGTCCTCAAGGACTATGTATCAGGAGTCCTATTGGTCCCATTGCTCCAAATACCTTCAGTTTGGCATGTTTCACCACCTCCATAGCTATCACCCCAAGTCAAGCCCTCATCCTTTCCAGCCTGGACCCCTGCAATGGCTTCATATCTGGGTTTCCTGCTTTCCCAGCTCCTTCATCTCTGGCTCCTTCTGGAACCCCCACGCCCCCTCACTTACCAGGCACTGACAACATACGGCGTTTTTCTGTTCCTCAAACTTGTCACCCTTATTTCTGTCTCAGGACTGCTGCACTTGCAGTTCCCTCTGCCTGGAACTCCCCTTCTCGCAGAGCACCCCAGGAGCCCATCTGAGAGCACATGTCGCCTGCTCCAGAAGCTGATGCTGGCTACCATATCAAGTCTCATCCCCAACACGGGCCTCAGAACACACCCAAACTCCCCCTTCAACATCATCCTGGATTGTCTTCACAGTGGCTGTCGAGCATCACCATCTCACCTTGCTTGTCCCCACCCCCATGTAATTAGTCACTTGCCCTGTGCTCTCTCTTTTACACGATTCCATCATAGACCTTAATATATTATTCTCCATTGTTCTCCTTATTCATCTCCCCAAGTAGACTGGGAGCTCTCTGAGCCCAAGGACCGCCTCTTACTCAGCCTCCAAGCCCCCATCCACACAGCAATTCTCTCCAGCTCTGACCACCTTGCCTTGCCAGACCCCTAGATAAGAAATAGTCTTTCCCTCCACCCCCTTCTAAATCATTGTGCTACCTTCACAGCGAGTATCAGCATCTCGCAACAACTCATCCTTAATTATTCACCTATTTGTTCTGCTTACCTATTGTCTTCCATCCCCCTGTACCCCTCTGACTAGAACAGTGATGGACATATAGTAGGTGCTAAATAAAGATTTGTTTACAAATGACTCATTCAACATATTTGTTAAATGGAGGTCTAATCAAATGATTTGCTCTTGGGGTACTGAAAGATCAGGGATATCCAATGCTATGTTTACAACCATTACTCATGGTTTCCAAAACGAGACACATGGATGTGATTCGTGAAAATCACATTCTGAAGGAAACATTGGGGGTAGGAAGAGAGCAAGAGGGCAAGTGGAGATTTGGCTAATGAGCAAAATAGGTCTTGAACTGCTCCAGGGCATTCTTCACCTAAATTACAGATTGGTGGCCTCTTTTGTTTGGCATTGAGAACCCAGATGGGAGCAGCAGGTCTCTCTGCAGCTCCACTAATTCTATTCCAATTAGTCTAATTAGAAACAGGTCTATGGATAATTGCCCAGATGTTTGGCTTCATCAGAGGTCACATCGCACATGCAGCCCAAGAAGAGTAACACAAATACTGGCATATGGAGGGTGGGGAGAAAGGATGCCACTTAGTGAAAACCGTTTCAAATGCAAGTTCCAAGAATTCAAAAGCAAGGGTCAAGAGTGAAGGAGTTTCAACAGCCCTTTCCAAGAGGGAGACCTCAGGGCATCTGCCTTCTACAGCCTCCTCCTCCTGTGCCAGCTGGGGAAGAAGGGACATGAGATTTGCTGGCGATGTCAGCTTGGCATCTTCCGTGTGACATGTAAATAATATCGACCACAGTAAGCCGCTCGAGGTCCACAGCATCGCTGAGGACATGGTAAACAGAAGCTGGGGGATGTGGCAGCCACAGGGGTGGTAAAGTGGAGGCTGGGACTGAGCCAATGATGGGGCCAGCAGAACAGAAGCCAGCTTGGGGCTGCCAGCCCCCAAAATAATGTTTCGTCTGAATGGCATGTGAGGCCTGGCCAGAACGGGTCCTCCCCGGGGGAGGGAAGTGTACAGCTAATTCCAAACAGGTTATCAAATATAGAAATGTACCTGAAAACTTCGCTGGTGGCACTATGCCCAGCTCTGTTTATCATGTCCTCGGCGATACTGTGGACCTCAAATGGCTTACTGTGGTAGATATTATTTACATGTCACATGGAAGATGCCAAGCAGGGTGTGAGGCAGATCAAGAGAAAAGTTATTGGTGTCTACTTTGCCTCTGGCGTGAGTAAGCTAGGCCAGTGAATTGCGCCTGGCAGCCATAAGAGACGTCAACAGCGTCTGGCGCAGAGGTCCCCACCCTTGCTTGCACAGCTCACAGAATCTGCCCGGAGACTGGGATTTTATCGGACTTAGACTGGAGTGCGTCCCGGGAATTAGGAAACTTTACATTTCCCCCGGGGACTTGACTGTGAAGCCAGGGCGAGAGCCACAGCACTAACGCAGCCGCAGGTTGGGGAGGCTCCAGAACCCAGGCTCCATTTCCACCCAGCAACATGCCCAGAACCTCCTGTCACCTCCAGACTCATTCTAAGCAAAGAGGAAAGAAGGATCAGTCACTGACTCTTGCCACAAAAGTGTCCTTCTGGGGACATACAGGATACCTCTACATAGCTTTTATTGAAGCCCACTTAATTTTTTATAAAATCCTAATTCTTTACACTAGTATCTGAGGTCCTATCTCCCTGCTCATATATCCCTCCAACAAATATTCACTGAGCACCTACTATGGGTCCAATGTCTTGTTCTCATGAGGCTGTCATTCTGTTAAGGGAGATAGAGAATAAACAATGAAACATTACAAATAGAATAATTTTCAAGAATAATAAAAAAATAAAAGTGCTATGACACAGAGAGACGGGGGGAGATACTTTTGGCGGTCAAGAAAGGTATGTTTAATGAAATAATGTCTGAGTTCTGAACTCTGAGAAGCTAGCCACATAAATATTGGAGGGAACAGCATTCCAGCAGAAGGAACAGCAAGTACAAAGGCCCAGCCTCGGTCTCCTTGTAGCCTGCCTTAACTCCTCTGCTGTTCTGCTGGCATCACCAGCTCCCCCACTTTTGCACTTTGGATTTGTCCCATGAGTGGTGCCATCCTCCAACTCAAATCTATTACTTTTCTAAGAACCCCTTCCTCCAAGAAGCTTCCCATGTCCAGCCTCTCCTCATTCTGACCAGTCTATACTTGATCTCTAAAGTCTGCGAATGCCCTTAGGAAACTGCAATGGGTATAAAAGCACATGACGTGATTGTTACCATTCATTCCCTGAATGAATGCCTGAATTTGCATTGAGTCATCACACCACAACTCTAAAGCAAGCAACACTAATTCTATTGCCTTGTTGTTTCACCTGGTACAATCGGTCTCCTCCCCTGGGATATCAGTCGTTGGTCCTTCAGGGCATAGACTGGGTTTTCTGCTTCTTTGCTACCCCAATTGCTCCTAGAACAGGGCTAGGCGTTTATTCACAGTCCCTGACAAGAGCTGTTTACAGGAGCTGACTAGGTTGCCAATTAAGTGTTTGTTTCAATGAAAGAATTAATGAGTAAGCCTCACCTCAAAACTACACAGCCTTCATTCTACTGTGCACTAGCATTTCCTCCACTGCATTGGGGAGGAAATCAAGGCACAGAGAGATGAGGTAACTTGCCCATGCACACAGCTGGTAAGTGGCAGAGCTGGGATTTAAACCCAGGTCTGTCTGGTATTAGAGGAGGTACCATATTGCATGGCACGGCCCCATGAAGAATGAAGAATGACGGTCAGCAGTCCCACTCTTGATTTTTCAATAAAGGACCTAAAACTCATAAAAGAATTAACAGAGGTGACCTGGGTCATAGATTTAGTGCCAAATCCAGGGCCGGTATTCATGGCTGAGGGTGCCAAGGCCTCTGGGCTCTCTGTGTTGTCATGTCCCTTTCAGAAAGGTCACAGCTCTGGTTGAGATTCAACCAAAGTATCAGTTCTTTGTCGTGCCATCTGATAAATGTAAGTCCTGCCAGGGAGCTCCTGATGACAGGTGAGCACGTCCAATGAAATTGCCAGTGGGCGGGAGGCTGGAGAACACATTCATCTTATACTAGGTTTCCTTCCTTCCTTCCTTCCTTCCTCCCTCCCTTCCTCCCTCCCTCCCTCTCTTTCTCTCCTTCTCTCTCTTGACTGCTTGAATGGTCTTGATAGAGAAGGACAGGAGCAAGAAGCTAACAGTTATCAAGCGCACTGAGCAAGCCACATAACTTCATGGGTAGTATGGACTTAATGGAATGTTACCAGGCTTAGCAAATAAAAATACAGGATACACACTTACATTTGAATTTCAGATGTTGAAAAAGTATTTTAGCACAGATATGTCTTGTGCAATAGCTGGGACATATTTATACTGAAAACCCTAGTTGAATGACACCTGCCTCACAGGATCATCGTGAGGATTAAACAACACACCGAGGGGACAGTACTCAGAGGTACCTGACCAGAAAGTGACGGTGGTAGGTCCACTCAAAGACTGCTTTTCTTCCTGTATGTAACAGTTGGAAACGGACAGTTCTGGGCCCTCACAGCTTAGAAAAATGGCCATTCTGGACTACTGACTTACGTTTTCATTTAGCAAATTTACCTTGGGGAAAACATGGCTCCCCCTCAGTATGTGAGGCTATCTGCTCTCTCCTTGGCCCCAGGGAAAGAGGAGGGGAAGGCTGGAATCAGTTATGTCCAGAAAACCAGTTAAGTCCATAACAGTTCCTCGTGAGATGTGATAATAGAAGAGATAACAGGATAGTGGTTTTGTAAACAGAAATGAGTTGGCTGGGCAAAAGGAGAAAATGAGATGGGGAGATAGTGGGAGGAAATGGGGGAGTAGGAGGGGAACAGAGCCTAGGAAGAGACCACATGAAGAAAGTTCATGGGAAAATGTCCAGTGGGAAAGGTCTGTTACGCCTAAATCGGAACATCTGAGCCCCTTGTGTGATGCGCTCGCTGGATGGAAATGTTTTTCAAAGGTTCTCAGACAACCGCAGGCATCTCTGTGAAGCAAGCAAGCTTGTCTTCGACACCCTTTCCTCTGCCCATTCAGTGGTCACACCAAGTCTGACCTCCTCCCTGCCCAACAGTCCCCACCATCCCTGAAACACTGTTCTAAGAAAAGCACCACCTTAATATGCTACCCCAGGTTTGGTGTTGCTCTATTTGCCTGTCTAAGGTGTCCCTTCTCAGACCCCAGTGAGCTTATCTGACAAATTAATTTCAGGAATAGAACATTCTTTCTCAGGATAATTCACATTTTGATAACACCTTCTGGAACAATCTTTTCCCCTTCTTTCCTGCATTAGTGTTACCTAATGCATCATCTCCTCTAAATAGAGGAGGGGGTGCTTTGCAAGTAGAGGAGAGAGCTAGTGTGTGCTCTGACAAAAATGAGACCTCTGTGTCTCTCCAAATACATTCTGTGAGCAGGAGATAGTAGGTGTGCAGAAGGTGTTCAGTAACTTTGTGTTGGAATGAAATAATGAGTTGGTATGCCCTGATGGCTCAGTAACTTCAGACAATATCACCCTTATTACTGTTGTTACTCACCCGTTTCTGAAGGAACATTCACTGACAACAGGGAATCTCAGTCCTGTTACCAGTTTGCCACTCCCCCACCTCCATTGTATGATGTTCCACTCTGGGAGCCACAAATAAAGTTCCCCTTCTGGCGCTTGTGTCGAAGACAATTCTGGGGATGACAATAGGAATAATGTGCACATCTCCTGGGTGCAAAGGCAGATTTCTGATTGCTATAATTACTACCAATATTGTGCAATGCCTTTGGGCAACTGACAGTGCACTAGGTGTTACACAGAGTTTAAACAGCAGACTCCCCAGCCTCCAGCTCATGTCTGGAATGCCATGGCCTGTGCTGGCCTGCCCATCAGAATGGAAAACACGAGAGGATACTTCCTATTTACTTACCCAAGGCCCTGGAGACTCGGGCAAGCTTCCTAGGAATGGGGATTACCAAGGCAACCATGTTTGTCTTGGCCCACTCTTTTTCCCCACCTTTTGACCATTCAGGTGTAGACGAAAGAGAGAGATGGCAAGGGGAACCTTTACCCAAGAGGCTTCTGAATCCTGACAAGTCTGAGGACTGAACTTCAAGAACAGTGTGTGAAGCTAATATAAACTAGCATTTCTCTAGTAGCATTTATTCTTCCGCCTCCCCAAAAAATGATATACAAAGAATGGTGAACACACACCACGCCTCAGAAAATTAGGAGTATAAGATTATAACCCAATATCAGAATCAACCCAGTCTCAGAAGCAGATGCAATTGGTTTGAGAGAAGTAGTGAGTGACCTATCCATGCTTTACCTCATGGAAGAGAGGAGGTCCAGTTCTTGGAAAGTCAGTAAGAAGACAGTTCATTTCTTCTACACTCCTTGACTTAAAGATGCGGATAATAGGCCAATCTTACAATTGGCCAGTGATCCTCCGCTACATGAGTGATATCTTTGGAGGCAGCCAGAGTACAGTTTTATACACACAAATGCACTCCACAAAATCTTACCATATCCTTTTAAAGACTGCAACTCTAAGCGAGCAACAGGGGAAAATGTGGAAGATGGTCCCTGCCAGAGTAACTGTGGATCCCGCGGGTGAAGTGAAGCCATCATAAATAAGTTTTGAAAGCTATGGGAAAGAGTCTGTTTTGGGCATTTGTTGGACAGTTGCGGTTACAGTTTTTCTGCCTTGGAGATAGAAGACAATCATACCTCAATCCTGAAAGGCCAGATTTCACGGATGCCACAGGACCCCTGGGAATGGAGCTAGGAAGTGGGAAAAGCAATTACCATCCCTTTAACTGCAGATGTAAAAAGGATATTCAAGTAGCACCCAAAGGGACAGTTTGTGGTTGTTCCAAAGGCAAGCTCGTGTAGTCTGTTGGTGGGCCATGATTGGGTCTGCATATATCTTTCCACACAAAGATGAATAAATAAAGAAAAGAGGCCGACTACGGAAAAATACTGCAGGACAAGGAAGAGAAAGCTATTCTGAAGACTCGAGAGTACGTCCAGAAGGGAATTTTTCAGAAACTTCAGCACGGAGAGTATGAAAAAATGATATTACTTCCGTAAAATAAGCAGAAATAGAAATTAAACTGAGCCATAAAGAGAGCTAGATGAGCTGTGGAATTTATTTCAGAGGAATAAAAATGCAATAATATATTTTAAATCTGCACTGGAAGCAGCAAAGAGGAAAACTAACCTTATGGAAAAGTACACCAATGATGTAAACGGTAAGTTCTAGAATGCAAGAGAAAAAAAGGACAAGCCAGTAAATATTTAAGAAGAGATAATGATTTATATAAGTAGGCCAAGTTTAAAAAATATATAGGTTTTGTTCATGAAAAAACCCCTACAATTTAAATAATAATCAAAGATATAATTGAAGAAAATTTTCTTAGGCTGAGTAAAGGCCAAAGTGTGGAAATCAACAGCCATGTTTTATAGACAAAATTTATTTTTTAAATAAGAGCATGTATCTGGGCATATCCTGGCAATGTTTTCTAATTAAAAGAATAAAGACAAATAATTTTAAAAGATGTAAATTAGTCAATACTCGAACTTCTCTGCAGCACCGCAGGTTTTCCAGAACAATATGGGTGGTTTTCAGAAAATTTTGAAGAAAAAAATGTATGTATTACTTTAATTGAGATATAATTGACATATAACTTTATATTAGTCTCAGGTATACAACATGATTTAATGTTCGTATATATTGTTAAGTCGTCTTTACTACAAGTCTAGTTAACACTCATCATCATACATAGTTATAAAATTTTTTCCTTGAGTCAAGAACTTTTAAGATCTATTCTTTTACCAACTCTCAACTATACAATATGGTATTATTAACTACAGTTACCATACTACATCACAATCCCTTGGCTTATTTATAACTAAAAGTTTGTAATAAGAAAAAAAATCGACCCTAAACTATCATACCCAGCCAAGTTTGTTGTTTGTGGATGGTAGGAAATACAAAGAGAATCTTGGATAAGGAAGGATTTAGAAAAATGCACCTCTCCCCTATTCTCCCTAAAAAAAAAAAATTATGTATGAGTCAATGAACTTCAGTTAATCAGAAAGTGAGTCAGAGTTAAGCACTTAATAATGAGAAAACTGACATAAAAGAACTGGCAGTGAAAATGTAAATCAGCCCAGTATGGAGCTAAGTTTAAATACTAGCTGTAATTACGTTTCAAAGCAAACAGAAAAAGCAAAAAGTCATTCTTAAAAGATGAGATATAGTGTATAAAATGATTTGCTGTCAACAAACTGGGACTTAAATTCCAGGTTATCTTCACAAAAACCAGGGAGAAAGAAGTAAAAAGTGTTTTGATTCTTTTTCCTACCTAGCAGGAAGTTGAAAACTACTTTGTGTTTTTTACTTTTTTTTTTTGGTCATTAAAAAAATAGGTAAAAACATTTCATAAAAACTTAAAAGAGCCCTGGCTGCTGTGCCTCAGTGGATTAAGTGCCAGCCTGTGAACCAAAGGGTTGCCAGTTCTATTCCCAGTCAGAGCACACGCCTGGGTTGTGGGCCAGGTCCTCAGTAGAGGGTGTGCTAGAGGCAACCACACATTGATGTTTCTCTCCCTCTCTTTCTCCTTCCCTTCCCTCTAAAAATAAATAAATAAAATCTTAAAAAAAAATAAACTATCTTAAAAACTTAAAAGAAAGCCACTATTAAAAACATAAACCGTCTAGAAAGGGCAAAAGTAAGTGAACAGCATCCAGTGTCCATCTCTGTCAATGAATTCCATTCTCTGCCTCTCCTAATATGGGGCAGGAATGAAGACTTACTCCTGCCCTCAAGGAGCTACAATTCAAGAGACAGATGAAAACACAGGACTAAAATTCAGCCTGACATGAGAGCTTTTCAAAGATGTATAAAATTCTTCTTCTATGAGGACCCAGAATTTATGGTGGGACAGGGGTGAGTTGGGAAGGAGGGAGGTTGAGAAAGGATTCCCTTCGTAACACTTAGGACACTTAAATTATTTATTGGTCTATCTTCCCTACTAGACTGTAAGCACCACAAGGGCAAGGGACCTTGTCTTACTCAATGAATGGATGGATGGATGGATGGATGGATGGATGGATGGATGGATGGATGAATGGATGGACAGACGGATGGACCCTTAGTTAATTTGACCCTTACCTTGCTCAAATCATTATTTCCCCAAGGGATTCTAATTAATGCTCCTTTTAAGGAAGTAAAGTTCACCCTCTCAACAGATGTCTTTCTATAGGTCATCTACCTTCTATACCCCAGAAAAGTTGCCGAATCATGCCTCAGAGGCCTGGAGGGAGTGATGTTTCTGCCTAAAAGCCTCTCTCACCATCAGGAGCGCCTGCCCTGGGGAGCAGAGAGGTCAAGGCAGTGTATCATTCTTGGTGACTCAGTGCTAAAACGAGAGAGCAAGAATGCATCTTTGACCATACTATTTCTTTCTTCTCAACTTAATTTAGAGCCCAGAAAGCTGATCTGTGGCATTAATGATGTATCAGGTCAGGACATAGTTTGCAGGGCAAAGGGGGGCCTGACAGCCAGCTTATACACCAACAATCCACAGCCAGACCTGCTGTTATCTCTATCAGCCTTTTCTCCCCTTGCCCTCCCCAGGGGGAAAAATATGAAGACATTTTCTGGTGGGGGACAGGGTGAGGAAGAGCCGGGAATGCCTCATTTGCACTACTGGCCCAATAAAAGCAGGGCTAGGCTTTCAGTTCTCAGAGCACAGTTGTCATGGCAACGCCAGAGTCAAGGAGCAGGTGGCCTTTGGGCCATCGTCTGGAGCACAAAGTCCTTGTGTAGCTTTGTACAAGCTGGTGAAAAAAACACACCCAGCCAAAAGATACAGACATGGATGGGCAGGAACTCACATACTTAGACAAGTTTTACAATCACATAGCAAGAGGCAAGTTCCTTCCCACAGCTTTTAATGATCCAGTCCACTGCAGCCTTATTTGTCTGATCCTCCTTTTTCTTCTTCACCTTCCAACTGTGGGAACAGGAGACAGTCGGAGGACAACAAAGAACAGCCATCCATCCAGTCTCCGAGGAGCTGTCACATAGCCTCTAAGTGCAGGTCTGCTCATTCTTGAGACACAGTTCCCTAGAACCGACAGCTGCGGCTCACCGTAGTGGAAAGTTACACCTTGCCCCGAAGGCCGTTGGGAGGACTGGACCTGGACCTGTGTGGCAGAGCATGTTGGTGGCTTCCTTGCTGCAGTTGTCAGACCTGCCGCTGCACTGAACCAGCCTGGCCTTCCACAGGAATCCAGGTGCAGCTCACCTGGGCAGGAGAGAATCTGCACAGAAGCTCTGAGGAAGCCCCCTCTCTGAGGGTCGGCCTCTGGCTGTCCCTTCTGGTCACCTCAGGGCACAAACTACAGTGTGACCTACAGTGGGTGGGCTCAGATGTCACCTGGCCCACTCTTTCACAGCCATATGAGAAGGTAAGTGCAGGGAGGTTTAGCGACTTATCCAAAGACACAGCCAGTCCATGGCTGAGCCTGTACTAGATCCAAGATTCCTGGAGGCCAAGTAGATAATAAGGAACACAGTAATTGCTTAAGACACAGGAAACAGCTAGAGTGAGCAGAAGACCAAATTAGATGCTGAAAACTGGGCTCCGGGAACTATTGGAATCTAACAAGATTGTTTTCAGAGTAATAATATAATAAACATTACCCATAAGTTACCACAGTGAACCCAGACTGTGCTGGGCACTCTACTGGATGCTTCCCACACCTTATTTCTCTGTGACAAGGGCTGTTCTTACCATTAAACAGATAGAGAAACTGAGGCTGGAAGAATGTAAGTTCCTTGCCCAAGACCACACAAGATCCCGAGAGGAAATGTCAAGATTCTCCCAAGTCTTTGTGCCCTCAAAGCCTGAGTCTTAACTTGTTATGATACCAACTTTCACCAAAAGTAGGCAAGGGGCTGAATGCCCTTTTATTTTAGGTTCCCATACATTCAGACCCTAAACTCCGAAGAAGAACATGAAGTGAAGACCAACAGCATACAACTCTCTGAGACACATATTTTCACGCATTGAAAGTAGGCTGCTTGGGGTTGCGTGTGGGTGCTAGAGACACGGTACGGATTGGGCTTGGGGTTACATGTGGGGGTGCTATGAAATAAACACCAAGACTCTGTGTCTTTTCCTGACATTTAACATACACCCAGAACTCTCCTGGTAGGCCAGGCCAACAAAATGGGGCCTACTTTTTCTAAACTTTAAAACTCAAAGGATTTATTAGAGCTGGTCAGACGCTGACACCACACACCAGGGCTCATTGGAACGCCTGGCAGGGCTGGATTCCAGGAGGTCTAACCAGCTAGGGAATGGAGGAAAAGATCCGAGATTCCCCTGCAGTGGTAATCCCAGAAATCCCTACCTACTGTCCTCACAACGAACCCCTTGGCTTGCTCACCAGCTGGAAGAGAAATAACACAGGCATTTCAGACCAACAAGGAAGTGCCGCCTCCAAGGCCAAGGACTAAAGCCCTAGCTTTAGAGTTGGACCTCAGTTTCATTTCCAACCTTGAACTTAACTTTTGCTGTGTGATATAAAGCAATTGTTTTCCTTTTCACTTCATCTTGTTGGATTTGACTAAAATGAGGGACAACCGGGGCCACTCCGCAGCAGCGGTCGCATTGTCGTCTAATGGGCGAACACCAGGCTGCGCACGGCAGCCCTGATAAACCTGTACAGCCAGTGGGGCGTGAGGTTCACCCACCGAGCTGCCTCCCTTTCCCAGATCTCCATTCTGTTCCAGCTCCTTCAGGAACTGTATGTAATTCACCCACTGTGGGCCAGACACTGTGCCAGACAGTGAGCTCGGCACTCGGGATGGAGAGACAATTAAGGCAAGGTTCTTGCTGTCCAGACACTTCCATTCTAGTCAGAGACACACAGACAGGCAAACACAATTGCCGTGAGGTCTGAGGCATGTAATATTAAAAATATGTGGGGGGGATGGAAACCGTACAGAGGAGTCAGAAACTCATTATCTGATTGGGTCAAGGAAGACTTTCAGAGAAGCTGAGACACAAACTAAGTTTTAAAGGGTGAAGAGGAGTTCAGCAGTGAAAATGAAAGAGACAACAAAAAGAATAAAACATGCAAAGGCACGGGAGCAGAAGATAGAGGGACCTCGGGCCCTTTAAGGAAATCTAGCTATTCATCAGCTCTATGGCCAGCATGGCTCAGAAATGCAGGAACAGTCATCAGCTCTGATAGCTGCACCAACAGCTCCTCTCTCCAACATCTTGCTTGTATCTCCATGGCTCTCTGACCCCCCTGGCTCAGGTCTTCTGCTCCTAATTCTGGTCTGTAGGCCTCTAGCCCCAGTGACATGTTGTGGATATATCTGCCTGACCTCGGGGCATGATCCATGCAACTATGAATGAGAGACACTCCTCCCTCCATGCTGCCCTGGGATACCCTGCAGGCCAGACCAGACCAGCCTTCCCAGCAAGGAAGACACATACAAGGATCTGAGGGTTGTCTGATGGAGCTACAATAAAAAAAAAAAAAGTGGGCAGTATCAGGACCAATCTGATTCCCACTAGAGTCTGGACGTCATCCTGCAGACATGGGGAGCCATTCAAGGGCATGATGAGGGGATGGCGGATTCTGATTTGCCTTCCCCAGGGCCACACTGGTGGTGACAGAGTGGATGCACTGAAGGAGGAAGAGGAACTGGGAGCAAGTGGTCGGGGGCAGGGAGATGGCATAGGAGGGTGTTGCAATAGTCCAAGGGAGACAGAGAAGGAGAGAAAGCCAGGTTCCCCGGCCACTCACACACTGGTACCCTCAAATCAGGCCTCCCTGGTGACAGGGCAGGACAGACCTAGGGTCCCTTTTACTCATCCTTGTGGTTCTATAGCCTTCTATCCTGGTTGTGATTCTTACATGTGGAGGTTAACACCTACTCCATCACCATTGCCATTCTCCTCTTCCTGCTCCCCTTCCTTCTTCTCTCTCCCTCCCTCCTTCTCCTCCTACTTCCTCCCCCTCCTCCTCCTCATTCTCTCTGTCCTCCCACCCCTCCCTGTCTCCCTCTGCTTCTTCTCTTCCCTCTCTTCCCCTCCCTCCTTCTTTCTCTCCCTCCCTCTTTCTCTCACGTTTTGGAACACCCTGGAGCAACAAGCCTTGTCTCCTGCCTCTAGCTCAAGCCTTTCTGATAGGAGAAAAGTAAAACAGAAAAGCAAGCCAGACATATAAAAAAAAACAAATGAAGAGCAATCAGCAGAGGTCTGTGATAGGGAGTTATGAGGCAGAAGAGTGCCACAGCCCTCACCACTTTAGAACTGCGGCCTCTGCAGTAAGGACTGACAAAGGTTAGGCTGTTCTGAGTCTGGAAACTCTGGGATGCTTCACACATATTAAAAACAGTTTGTCACGGACTCTATCATCTCAGAGCCTGAAGCAGGAAATCACAGCCCCCTCCCATCATTCTGCCAGGCAGGTGGAATGAGAGACCCATTACACAGCACCCCTGGGTCCACACTCTGGCTCTCCTGGTGACCACCCAGAACTATCACCAGTGAATATCCCCAGGTCACAGCAACCTGTTTACAGACATCTAGAATTCCCAGGCACTTTTAGGACAAGGGACTCTGGATGTTTCCAAGTAGACAGCAAAGTCTCCTCTAAGTGAAGCCGTTCCTTCAGATCTATTTATGCCGATGTAAACACTTGCCAAGGAAACAAGGCATGTGGGCATGCGCCGGCCCCACCGGCCCTGGGGTTGCTGCAAAAGGCAACTGGAAAGTCACATGTCATAACAGTGGAAAGTACATATGCAACTATTCTTAGCCCTGGAATGTATACACTGTCTCCCTGCCCAGCAGTTCTTTCACAAAGCTCTAGAAAACTGTGAAAGCGCCTTTAGCATAAACAAATCCAGAACTCCCCCAGGACAAAGCATTTGCCAGCTGAAGGGAAGGCCTGGGTTTATGGTTTCACTTGGAGCCAGAGGTGGAAACTCCGGAGGGGCCAGCCGGACCAGGCATCGGTGGATATCCCTGCAGCAAGACAAGGTAAATGTCCCTAATGTTTCATTCTCCCACAGGTGGACTGCCTGGTCCCATGCAATAAACCCTGCTTTCTGTTTATCCCATCTCTAAAACAAAACCCGAAAGAATTTGTGAAGTCATGTTTAAAACAACTGCAATGGTCCATTTTCGTCCCTTGTTTCTTCTAGTTACCAGGGGGCCACACCCCCAGAGTGACAACCTTGGGGAATGACTAACACCAAGGAAGATGCTGAGATGAGTTTATGAAATAACAGCTAGGCTGAGAATCTAGAGAAAGGCTCACAGATTCCGCTGCATGGACTGTCATTTTGCTTTGGGCTAACATTCCAGCCCCTGACAATCAGTAACTTTCAACCATCTCCATTGCTTTTGTTTGTTTTTTTTCTGATTATATGAGGATGTTATTTGCCTGCTACCTTTCAGAGTAACCAGAACCAAAAAGAGGTCTGGAGGGTAGGTGGCCTCCCTTCCCAACCTTCACTAAGCGATATCCTTGGCGCCACCCACACACACCTCAGGAGTGGACAGGGATGCTCTAAGTCTCAGAGCTGCCGCAGCCAAACCCTCCAGCACATGCCTCCTCTTGGGGCTTCTCCCGCTCTTTGCAGGATGGACGAGGAGTCCCCAGACGGGCTGCTCTTCAAAGACCACGACTTCTCCTCGGACTTGTTGAGGCAGCTCAATGGCTTAAGACAAAACAGAATCCTGACGGATGTGATCCTCTGTGTCGAGGCCTGGGAGGTCCCCTGCCACCGAAATGTGCTGGCCTCCAGCAGCCCTTACTTCAGGGCCATGTTCTGCAGCAACTTCCGGGAGAGCGGAGAGGCCAAAGTCCAGATGAGGGGCATCAACTGCACGACGCTGGACCAGCTGGTCCTGTACGTGTACACTGGGGAGGTGCGCATCGAGGCGGAGAACGTTCTGCCCCTGATGGAGGCTGCCTCCATGCTGCAGTACCCCAAGCTGTTCGAGGCCTGCTCCTCCTACCTGCAGAGCCAGCTGACCCCCAGCAACTGCCTGGGCATGATCAGACTCTCGGACATCTTAAGTTGCGAGACCCTCAAGAAGACAGCCAGGGAGGTGGCCCTGACATGCTTCCCAGAGGTGGCTGCGTCAGCTGACCTGAAGGAGCTGTGTGCCTTGGAGTTGAGAGACTACCTGGGGGATGATGGGCTCTGCGGGGAGGAGGAGAAGGTGTTTGAGGCCTTCATGGTTTGGGTCAAGCACGACCTCCAGGCCCGGAAGCGGTACGTACAGGAACTGTTCAAGCTCGTCAGGCTCCCATACATCCATCCGGCCTTCTTCCACCACTTCATTGCCAACGATGCCCTCCTCCAGTCCTCGCCCTCATGCCAGATCATCTTGGAGACAGCCAAGAGGCACATGTTTTCTTTATATGGCACCCCTAGTGTCCCAGACCTCCAACCTCCATGGCACGTCCCCCCAAGAAACTCTTACCAAGATTTCCTCATCCTCTTGGGTGGAAGGAAGGACAACCAGCAGACCACCAGGGACGTTCTGCTCTACAACAGACAGAATGGCCAATGGCAGAGCCTCGCCAAGCTCCCTGCTCGGCTCTACAAGGCCTCGGCCGTCGTCTTGCACCGCAGCGTCTATGTGCTGGGAGGCATGGCTGTTGGCACCGAGACGAGTGTCCCCAGTCACCATGTCTATGTCTTCTCCCTGAAACTCAATCAGTGGAGGCTGGGACAGCCCATGCTGGCGGCCCGCTACTCGCACAGAAGCACTGCCCATAAGAACTTCATCTTCTCCATCGGGGGGATTGGAGCAGAGCAGGAGGTCATGAGCTCCATGGAGAGATATGACAGCATCTGCAACGTCTGGGAGAGTATGGCCTGCATGCCGGTGGGGGTTCTCCACCCTGCAGTCGCTGTGAAAGACCAAAGACTCTATCTCTTTGGGGGAGAGGACATCATGCAGAACCCTGTGCGCCTTATCCAGGTAAAGGGCTGGTCCTTCTTATCATGTAAGTGCATGAGTGTGCGCCCACATACATGCACACCCATTCATAAATATACGTGTGCGCACAGTACAACATAAATGCATGCATTTGCACATGCACATGTGTGCATGCATACTCATGTATAGGCACATGTGCATATAATATATGCATACACACTTGTCATCTGCAGGAGAAAAAGGAGGAAAAGAAGAAAGGCAAAGAGGAGGGAAGGGAGGGAGGGAAGGAGGAAATTTAATTTCAACAAGATTTTATCCATTTATGAATGCTTTTGTGTAAGATTAATATATACAAAGGTACATCAGATATAATCCCTGTCCACAAAGAGTTTATCTTTATTTGAGAAAAAAATAGTATATCTAAAAGTTCAAGCTAGAACACATTGAATGTCAGATAGTAAAGTCCTACAGGAATCTGGTGGGTGATTTTAACCCAAATTGGTAAGGCCTTAAAGAAGATTCCCAAGCATTGGCCCATAGTCTCTCACCAAATCTCCTAGAACACGACCTCAGATCTGCTGGATCAAAATCTCTTTGTGTGGGGTCCTGACGTTTATAAAAGTCTCCAGGAGATTCTAAGGTGTGGCCAGATTGGGGAACCCCTGCATTAAGTGATAGGTAAAAGCTAGCTTCACTCACAAGCTCTCTGAGAAGTGTAATTAAAAAGACCAAAATTTCAGAATATTAAGGGTTTCCCAACATTATGCAAGTTCTAGCAATGTCTGCCATTCCCCTAACGATAGGCAAAACTTGAATAATGAGCCAGTCTTGAAAGACAATGGAAGAGGCCCCAGAGCTTTGCTTGTTCATTTATGAGAGTGGCCTTGAGCCCCCCACAGTGAAGGCCTGAGGACACAGGCATGGGCAGTAGACTGCACTTACCCTCTGGGAGCTATGAGACCTTTGCAACTCAGATGCTGACTAGAGGGGTGCTTTATGAGCACGGGACCAGGGAGCTTTGGGGGGAACTCCCTCTGTGAGGCTGGTTTAAGCGGACTTCAGCAGAGTAGCAGGAGAAGAGAGAAGGGAGGGGAGGGTGATGAGTCAAAGAGGATGGAGGGTGTGGCATGGACAGAGATGGGAGGGAAGCTGCTCTGAGCAGAGGAATCTGCCATCTGCAGCAGAAGACAGATGTCTCCTGAGAGCAGGTGGTGCTCCTGGGTAAGGGAGCAGATGGCACAAAGGCCCGGAAGCAGAAAGAGGGCGCAGCCCATTGCCTGGAGGAACTCAAAGCATGACCATGTCACCACCACACAGACCAAGAGGAGAAAGGAAGTATGCAGCGGAGCTGGGGTGGGGGTAGTCCCCACATAATTGCCATGAGCTCCTCCCTAAGTTACCTCCTCCTCTCACACCCCTGCCTCTGAGCCCCTCCTATAGAAGTTCTGGAACATTCCTGGGTGATGGGTGTTTGTGGAGACGATGCTGGTCTGGCAGGGCTTTCTAGGCCTTGTCAAGGGATTGGGGTTTTAGCCTGAGGGTAGCAGGGTGGATGAAGTAATCAAATTTGCATTTTCAGAATTTCCCTCTGGGTACCTTGTGGAGAAGTGATTGGAGAGGGCCTGAGTGCACAAAGGGAAGAGAGTTGGGGACTCTTCCAGAGGTCCAGGCAAGGGATGATGGTGGCCTGAGCTGGATGTCAGTGGAGACGGAGAAAAGTAACAGACTTCAATTGCATTCTCTTTTTGTTTTTTTTCTTGCCTTCACTTCTCCAGCCCACATCCTCGGCTCCTCCCTGACCAGCTAGGCAGATTCTGAGTCTCCTCCAGATCCCACTAACTTACTTGAGCCAAGAGAGACGTGGTCAGCTCCTTTCCAAGCTTAGCCACACAACACAGATGTAATGAAGTGCTCCTATGTCAAGCTACAGCCCCTCCCTCTTTTTTAAAACTATTTTTTCAAAATGAAGTCAACACATATGCTGATGATTTCACATTGCAAAATTATCGACTTCCTCAGAATAAACACAAAGCTCGAAGGGGCTTTTAAGTTGGCATTTCAAGAAATTCATAGTATAATCAAATGAGATCCTTGCAAAACCACTAACATATGGGTAATTCTTTTGCACTGCATTGATGAGAAGGAGAAAGGGATAAAGTATTAATTTGAAAGCTTTTCTTATGTATTTAGCATTAGTTTTGAAATGGAAATTTTACTCATTTAGATGGAGTTTAAGAGGAATTCTTGGGGGTTACTTGATGGAGATGGAGCAGGCTGGATTTTCACGCACAGGTTCAGAGATTTCCCCATAGGATGGTTCACCGGCACACATCCCTCTAAGAACTACACTGCAGCACGGTTCCTGGGCAAATCATGTGACTACGTGGGCCTTTCTACTGGGCCTTCTTTCTACCTCTCTTGCTAGATGGCATTAAGGGACTCTGTTAACATACAAAGTATCATTTCTTCCCCTGGTCCAGAACCATCCTTTGATATCCTTGCCCCGGCCTCTCTGGGGTATTATGGAGATTGTGAGCAAATGTTTAATCTATTTTTGAAAACATACACAAGTCTGATAGAGAATAGAAGACCAGGAGGTAATTACTCAAGTAAAATGCAACCCATGTTTGCTTTTTCTCCAAGGATCCCACTTTCCACAGAGCGTCACCTATTTTCAGATAAAACCATGTGGCTTGACAGCCACCGTGATCATCTCTGTCTCTAGCACTTGGCCTCCTCCATGCTTCTCCGGCTTAACCATAATGATGGAGGTCTCCAGTCTCAAAGCCTCCAGCAAGAAAGGCCACACCAGTAGCATTTGAGATCTTGCTTCCCAGCAGTTGTCGTTAGTTTTGGCTAAAAAAGAAAAAAAGGAAGGCCACCCCTGCATGGCCTCGGGCAGAGCCATGAGTGTGGAAGTTAAGAACCAGGATACTGGGCTCTGCCAGAGACCAGCTTGTCCACTCGCTCTAGCTGTGTGACTTTGGGCATGCCACTTAACCTCTCTGAGCCTCAATGTCTAATCTGAAAAATGGGGGTAAGTAATGGTGCCACACCTCACTGGATGGGTGTGAAGACCAAATCTGGTAAAAACTAATTTTAAAAATAGGCCCTTAGTATGACGGCAACTATATTCTACACAGAAAGAATGTCCAGTGAAGAATACCGTGCCATTTTCCTCAGTAAATGAATGTTTTTGTTCCTTCTTTTCTTATATGAGGTCCATCCTATATCTTTTGTGCTAACTTTTTTCCAATAATGAACTAATTGACGAGTTTTTTTTAATTAATTTATTTTCATTCAGTTACAGTTGTCTGCATTTTCTCCCCATCCCTCCACCCCACCCCAGCCTCCCACCTCCCTCCCCCACCTCTACCCTCCCCCTTGATTTTGTCCTTGTGTCCTTTATAGTAGCTCCTATAGACCCCTCTCCCCACTATCCGCTCCCCACTCCCCTCTGGCTTTTGTTACAATGAAACTAATTGACGTTTGATAACTAAACTTTCAAAGGTGAGAATGAACCAGAGAACAGGTTCTGCAAATCACTGTTTGCGGCTCTGCTTCAGTGTGGCCCGCCTCCACCCCTCTGCTCTCTGGTCCTTTTCTCGTGCTGCTTTTTTCCTACGGCTCTAATGACTTTCAGGCATGAACTGTTCAAGAGCCTTCCTCACTTAGCCCCACATTTATGCTTGGCTCTGAGAGCTCTCGGATATACTTGGAACATTTAGAAATTTAAACATGAGCCAGAAATAAAAATAATTGAAAAATCATTGTTTTTCATGAATATCCAAGTTACTCCATTTCTCATTAAAAGAAAAAGTTGTTCCAAGCAAGGTAGGCAAACACACACTACAACGAGTAACTCTTGGTCCATCCTACAGAAACAAGCCACTGACCTCGTGGGGTCCCATGAAGACCAATTTCTTATCATATTCTTCTTTCTATTATTTGAATATATTTGCTTATTGATAGTAATATACCTACATTCTAAAAATTGGGGGGGAAAGGCAAAAAAAATCACTCCTATGTCACCCCCTTAATTACTATTTCTTCCTTTCAAAAAATATATCACTTTGAAATATGGGGCCACGATTATATTCCTCTCCCAGGTTTACCACATTGCCAGAAACACGTGGTTCAAAATGGAGACGAGAATGATCAAGAACGTGTGTGCCCCCGCGGTGGTGCTTGGGGAGCGGATTGTCATCGTGGGAGGTGAGTCTGAACCAAGGATAGCCAGGCTGGGCACAAACCTGGCGTCTCCCATGGAAAAAGGGTCCCTAACAGACAGGCGTTTCTGTACGAGCCAGTCTTTGTAAAATCACCTCCTTCTGGCTAAGGGGAGTGTGGACAACCTGGCAAAGCTCTTTTCTCATCCAGAAGTTTCTCCCTGTCTTTTTCTGCACACAGGAATGAAATACTACGTATTTCACAGAGTTGTTGTGATAATAAAACAGGCTCATATATTGAAAGCATTTAGCACGATCCCAGACACATGGCAAATTCTCAAAATCCATTTGCTCTTGTTAGCACTGGCTACTAATGCATCACTCTCTGTAAACGCAGTATAGTGTCATGGTTGAGTGGACGGGTTTTGGGGTCAGATAGATATGGGTTCACACCTTGACCCTGCCACTCACTGGCTGTAAACTCTTTGGCAAGTTATTACTCTAGCTGTGCCTCGGTTTGCTCATCTCTACAATGGGGATCCTCAGAGGACCCACCTGATAGGGCTGTTGACAGGACCCACTTCCGAGTTCCCAAAGGTTCCTTCTTTGGATCCTTGTAGCTCTTGGATGGGCATGTGAGAGAGATAAAGGAGGCAGTGAGGCTGAGAAAGCACTGCAACCAGGAGGCTGCTCCCAATCAAAAGCTGGCTTATGTGCCGCGTTAACTTGGGGTTAAGTATGCAGGGGCCAAACCCCATCTCTGCCGCACACTAGCCCTTGGGCAGGGACCGACACATTCCACGCTTTCGTTCAGATTCCAGCCTCAGTGTTAGGTGACGGCAGAAATCAGACACATCCCCACACTGCTGACCTCTCCTCCCAATGAGCACAGCTGACCTTGCCGATACCCCACTTGGCTTTCAGGTTACACAAGAAGGATTCTAGCTTATGACCCTCAGTCCAACAAATTTGTCAAGTGTGCCGACATGAAAGACCGGAGGATGCACCACGGGGCCGCGGTAATGGGGAACAAGCTCTACGTGACGGGCGGGCGGCGGCTGACCACGGACTGCAGCATCGAGGACTCGGCCTCCTTTGACTGCTACGACCCCGAGACGGACACCTGGACATCCCAGGGACAGCTGCCTCACAAGCTCTTCGACCATGCCTGCCTCGCTCTCCAGTGCATTCCCTACACTTCCACCTTACGGTGAGGTCGACAAGAAACTCGAACATCATCTGTCTCAGTAGAGATGCTCTTGTTACAAGAGACAGAACCCAACTCCAAAAAGCTTAACCCTAAAAGGGCGCAGGGAGAGCTCACAGGACTGAAAGTTCCAGAGTCTGGGGGCCTGGCACCAGGAATATTGTCAGCAAAACTCACACACTTTGTCTGTCTGTCTGTCTGTCTGTCTCTTTCTGGCTTTATTCTACAAACAAGCATCTTTATCCACACAGTGTCCCTGAGGACGATGACAACTGATAAATCCAGACTCACATTTTCTAGCTTTGCATCTTCAGGCGAAGCTTTATCATTACCACATAATAACCCTAAAAAAACTACCAGTGCCGATCGGCCCTTTTTGAACCCATGCCTATGTCTTCAGCTAATCGCTGTTCCCAGGGATCAGGCTACTATCACTGGCTAGTCCTGGACTGAGTCCCTACAAGCAGAGGTGGGGATAATGACTCTTGTGACACCCTACCTGAAGTGCGCACAACAGCATGGCAGGGGCTCCTCAAAGGAAGCTGCCACGCTGGCCTGAGAAAAACCACAGCTGCCCAGGCCACCCCAGAAACTGGGAACCAGAGGGCTAAGAGACCCAGGAGTCTCTGGGAGCACTTGGTCCAGGTGGCAGCGTGAGCAGTTGGCCATGACTGTGTTTCCCTGATTCTAGGGATGCAGCACATTGAAATTCCAGAAAGTACGAGCAACTCGCGATCTAGTGTTTGCAGCATGGTCTGTGCTGCCAGAATAAAGTTTGCTTCTGTTGCCAAGTGATGTTTTTTAACTCCAGTCTCTGGGGAGCCATAAACCTGCAGAATTAATCAGGATTTTCATTTGGGTAAATGTTATGAGAATTGCTCTTCTAAGGAAAGCCAACAAATTCCTTCACAGATTATAGCAATTATTGCCCTCCCAATGCTGGGGCTGGCTTTCCCTACGGCCCTCTTTATCTCAAAGTGCCTGCCATGCTGGCCCAGTCCCAAGCTCAGGAATAAGCTGAAGCTGGTGGCGCATTACAATCACATGGGAAGACGTTTGAAAATGGGACCAGCCCCCATTGGAGGTGGACAGATGGGTATTCTCGCTGGCAGGGCCCAGGGCTCAGGGGTTTTGAAAAGCATCCTAGGTCACTGTGATGTGCAGTCAGGACCACCGCACTGCACTGCTCGGCCGCGCGCACTGAAGCCCTTTGGGGGCTGGTCCCATTCCCAACCTGACACGGCCAGCCCTGTCCCAGCCAGCGGTGCAGGCCAAGTCCTCTCCCCTCCCATGGAAGCATCTGGAATGAGTCTTGCTGCCCTGAGTCTGGCACCAGAGTGCCCCCAAGCTGAACTCTTCCTCCCCATCCAGCTCACAGGCCCATGTTCTGGACTTTTCCTTTCTTCCTAGTTTGTATTTTTGCACTTCAGTTCCTCCTGCTGCAGTCTGAGGGTCTGTTCTGGTCCTCACACCACGTGGCTGTGGTCCAGACACACTGCCCAGATTGTCGGCCCCTCCTCCCTGGCCTGGATGCTGTCCCCTTAGCTGTCAGACGACCTCTCACTCCCACCTATTCTCCTCGAACCTCTCTGCTCAGGCTCTTAGTCCCATCTGTCCCTGAGAGTGTCCTTGTAAAGGTAACCAGTGACTCCTACAGAGCCTAAACTGGCGGTCTGTTTTCATTTCTCATTGAACTGACCAGACAGCAGCGTATGGCACAGCTGACCTCTCCATCCTGAAATACCTTCCTCACCCTGCCTCCAGGACACCACTCACCCTTCTCCGACTCCCTGCAGTTCACTCCCGTCCCCCTACTTTCCTGACTAGCAAGTGGTGCTGCTCCCCAGCCTTCCTTCAGTCTACTCTCACTCCTAGGGGAGTGAGCTTGGCCAGACCAGGCTTTGAATACCATCCAAACGCTGCTGAGTTCAGTTTTCTCTCCTGCCAGACTCCACTGCTCACTCTCCACCTTGACCTTGACCTCCACCTCCACCTCCACCTCCACTTGGATGTTAACTAGAAATCGCAAACTAATTATGTTCAAGATTACTCCCTCGTCACCAAACTAGTCCCTCCTATAGGCTTCCCCGTCCTGGAACAGGGCAACCCTTTTCTCCCGCTCTCCCAGGCTCGAAGCTCCGAACACTTCTCTTGATGCTCCTCTCTCACACTCCACTCCATCTGCTCCGAGTATATCCAGAGCCCAGCTGCATCTCACCACCCACAGCTCTAAGTCAAGTCTGAGCTGCCGTTTACTCTCACCTGAGAGTAAATCTTTTTACAAGATTTACTTTCTTTTCATCACTGGTCTCTCTGCTTCCATCTTTGCCCCCTGAATCTCCTCTCAACCCAGCAGCCCGTGTGATCTTCTATAAACATCAAAGTCAGTCAGAATAGGTCATTGCCCTGTTTAAAATCCTTCAAAGTCATCCCATCTTTCTCAGGTGACATTCAGGGCCCTGCAAGATGGTTCCCCAACCCAGCCCAGCTACCTCTCTGTTTGCAGCATCTCCTGGTCTCATCTCCCACACATCACCGCCCCCACTACCACCTGCCCGGTGTTAGCCACCCTGGCCACCAGGCTCACACACTGCAAGCAAGTCTCCACTTTCTGTCTCACTCTTGTGTGTCGTCCGACTGAAAACGCTTTCCCCAGATGGCGTCCCCATGTGGTTCACTCCCTCGCCTCTCTCAGGCCTCCGCTTAGCACTGCCTTTCCTGAGGGCCTTTATGTGATCCATCAACAGGTCCCATCAGTGATGTTCTGAAATAGTCTGCAAACACCTCCAGTGCTGCCACTCTGTCCAAGTGCAGCCCTCCCACCCGCCGACCAGCCTCCTCACGGCTCTCCTGCTGAAAGTGACTCTGTGGCTTCCTGGACGCCTTTGCATAAAGCCCTCCATCCTTTATCTGCCCTCTAGGGCCTTCTAAGGCCCAGCACCTGCCTCTCTCTGTGGCCTCATCTTTTGCCACTTCTCCCCCCCACACACAGTTGTCTCCGCTCCACCCACCCTTTAGTATTTCCCCCACCTCCCCCTTGTCTCAGGGCCTCAGCACTTGCCATTGCCCCTGCCTGACACACGCCTCTCTCACCTCTTCACATGGTGTGATTTCAATTCATGCCTTACACACCAGATCGAAAGTCACTGCATCAAGGAGTCCTTCCACGCCCGCCCCCACACCTCAGCCTGGGTCAGCTCTCCCATTAAATGTCCCCGTTTGTCCCCCATATATTAGTTTTCTTCTCTTTGAGACCCTTATCCTATTTGTAACTACTGTCTCCCTGCTAGACCCATGTATCTGCCCTGTTCTCTGCATTCCCAGGGCTAGACTCAGTGTTAGTCATATATATATCTATATATAGATATATATAGATATCTATATAATAGATATCTATAAATACATATATATTTTTTTTAAAGAATAAAGAATGGCTTAAAGAATTAATCAGTGAGTATAGAGGCTGAATCTACATGTTTTCTGGGATCTCCACTCAAACACAGAGGGTTGTGTGTGCAGGTACCAGCCGAAGCAGCCCAGACCCTCTGCTGAGGGAGGATTCTGTCTTTCTCTCTTTCCCCTCCCTTTCCCACCCTGACCTGGGCGGTGAGTCTGGGTGGGGGAAGAAGAGGCATGGCCTGCCTGAGTGGAGCTGGAGGGTGAAGGCCTTTGTCCAAAGGGTCCTGTTTTCCCGGCATCAAAGGTGGGGTCTTGCTGTCATTAAACTCCTTGTGGGGCCTCCAACAGTCCTTGTGTCGGAGATTTGCTAAGGCCTTGACTTTCTTCTCCCTCTGTCTCAGTCCAATAGTTAATAAGCTGCTATCTGGAGCTCATCCAAGTCTCCCTGGGGCACAGAACAACTATGTAAACTGCCCGCTGGGTTTCATAGAGAAAGATGGCATCAGGGCCAAACACGTTCAGACACGCGTGGCTGGCCAGCTCCGGGAACCAGATAAGACACCTCTGGCAGGTCCATTCTCACACCTGGGCACCCCACTGGCCAACCCCATATCTGAACTGGTTGCAAAATAACCCTCAGGTCACAAGCCACCCCCTCTAATCTGCTGAGGAAGACTCAGGACAACCAGAAAAAGAGAGGGTTTTGGCACCAGGCATCCTTGGTCTCCCTGGCTGAGTAGAGAGTCGCAGTACAGAGCTGAGGTCAAAATATATTTAGCTCGCAGCAGTTAAACTGAAACGTTTTAAGCTAAAAAATGTCAACTCTCCTGACTGATCAATTCAACAGGCGAAAAGGAAAGGGGAAAAAACCAAAGTGGAGCAAGGGCTAACCAAGAAAACACTAATGAAAATATCAAACATGCTGTCCCAGCATAAACCAGAGAGCAGGACAAGAGCCTGGGCAGAGAATACAGTGACAGATGGAAGAAGCTGCAGCAGGGAGAGTCGGAAGTGAGGCCCTGGAAACCTCCCCCACCCCAGACCTGACTCCCAGCAGGCGTCTTGGAGGCAGTCCCACCAGCAGGCCATTCGATGACCACGGCGCGGACATGCTCTGGCAGAGCAGCATGGCCCCAGCAGGACAGAGATGCCGGCATCCTGGCCCCACCCCGTTCAGACCCTTCCTGCTTCTCCTCATGACCAGTGGTGGCTCCGAAGGGGAGTCCCCTGACCTGGAGCCTCCGGTCTTCCCTCCAGGGTCACATTTTCTTGTGACCCTGCCTCAGCCTCTTCTGCACCCACTCTCTCTGGTGAACAACAAAGAGCCCCCAGGACTGACATCTGACAATGGGTGGGCAGTGGGCCCGGCGAAGTGCCTTCTCCTCCTCCCTGCCTTTATTGTTGGCTAGTCTGCGCATCTCCAGGGCACAACTTCCCAAAATCCCTCATTTACCAGGGGAAAGTGATTGGCCCAGACAGCCTGGGACAGCCCTCCACTTCGGCTGCCATGGCTTTTCGCATGGGAAGACTCCTTTTCCTACGGCTTGCTAACTGGTCCACCTCGGATCACACGGCTCTTTTCTCATTCATTCATTTACTCATTCACTGTTATGTGTGCATTCAACAAATACTCACCAGAAATCCCCACGTGCCAGGCATGGCAGTAAGTGTGGGGGCCAAGAGTGAACAAGGAGGTGCCTAATGCTCCTGCTGTCACCGACCTCACAGACCAATGGAGTGTCCCCATCTAAATGTGGTCACACAGGGAAAGGGGATGGGAGAGCAAATAGGAAGACTGGCGGCTGTCCCTCAGGACTCAGCTCAGATGCTGAGATACTGCACTGGCAACCGAGGCGGCCACAACAAACTACCCACACACTCGGTGGCTTCAAAGCTAGTAGTGTGTTCTCTCACAGCCCTGGGGGCTGGGGGCCCAGCATGGCGGTGTCGGCAGGGCCTGCTCCCTCTGGGAGTTCTAGGGGAGGGTCCTTCCTCATCTCTTCCAGCTCCTGGCAGCTCCTGGAACACATTGCCATCCTTGGCTTAGTACTGCATCACTCTGATCTCTGCCTCCATCATCTCATGGCCTTCTTGTCTGGGTGCTCTTTGCTATCTCTGACCGGATTCAGGGCCCATCCTGATCGGGTACGATCTCATCTTGGTCCTTACCTTATCACATCTGCAAAGACCCTATTTCTAAATATGGTCACATCCTGAGGTTCTGGGTAGACATGAATTCGGGGAGAGGCACTATTTATCCCACTAAGGATACCATCTCCTCCAAGAAGGCATCCCTGATGCACCCTCATCCCGCTATGCCTCAGGCTGAGCCACCGGGACACTGACTCATCCTCATCTCCCCCTTGTCATCTGGAGCATCTCGTGGGAAGGGACCATGTCTTTCTCTGCTGCAGCGTGGGGCCTGGCACTGAGAATACTCTCAGCAAATGTGTGTTGAACTGAACAAAACCATTTAAGACGACCAGCAATTTTTTAATAAACTCCAAGGACAATGTATACAAGACACAGCTTCTGAGCCACTTGCCAAAAGTCCAAGATAAGCAACATTTGCCAAACACCAATCAAGAAGGAATTAGGGTCCATGAGATGAAGCCTTGGGTCAGGCATAAGAAATTATCTAAGCAAACTAATCAGTTAGCACAACATCACCCAAAGTATCCTGTTCTCAGTGTTGACAACATAAGCCTTTGTGGTGACGTCAGGAGAGGCTGCACCTCAAAGCTGAAACCAGTGCTGAGGGTGCTGGGGGAGGGGGTCTGGCTTCTGAAATGTCAGCTCTCACGCAATCTTATAGGAATTCTAGGCAGCCATTCAAATGCCACGTCATTCCCTTCTTGTGGGGAATTTGGTTTTTGTTTCCCTAAAGATATCCACAAGTCTCTTTTGCTCTTCATTTCACTTGTCTGATTTAATTAGGATTCCAGGACCTGTGATCCAGAATGTCCCAGTAATGCTCCTATAACAAGCCAGTGGGCCATAAAATGGTGCTTTGAGGACCCAGCAATTCAAAATTGAAGTTGTCTGCAAATTAGGAAGACAGAGGCACAGAGGTATGTCCTATTCGAAATCACAGGCCATCTCTGCAGTTTCCCCAAAAGACCTGTCAGCTGTAGCCACATTTAGAGACAAGAGGCCATGTCAGGGCAACCACAAAATCAAAACCTTCTGAAAGGGGCTGGATGGGAAGCGATCTGGAGACATCTGTGCTCAAGATAAGGCCAAAAAGAAAATAATGGAATTCATTAGCAGGGCCTCAGAGACACTTACCTTTTGTGGAGTGCTGGGGACAAAAACAGAATTAATCCCCACTCTGGGTATAGATTTATTTGGCTTACTCATCTGAAGGACAAAAGTAAGAATGCTAATGGGTTTGAGGGAATCCAGATAATATTCCACTCAAGACAGATATCACTGGTGTCTATGCATATGGGTGTCACACTGAGCCCTCAAAAACTGTTTGGTGAATGAATGAGTCAGTGAGTAATAATGGCTGATATTTACTGCCCATTTACTAGGCACTGTCCCTACATCGCCTAGCTCAGTTATCACAAGAACCTTCCAACACGGCCTCAGCACCCATCCTGACAACCCTACCTAAAGTAGCTCTCACCCCACCCACTGCATCATTCTCTCTCACACCCTGCTTATCTTCATACCTTTTAACATAATTAGGTATTGTTTTATTGGCTTTCCTGAGTTTATTTAGTTGCTGTCCCCCCTAGAATGGAAGGTCCATGAGGACAGAGAACATGAATGCTTGTTCACATCTGTTTCCCTGGTTCCTGACAGAGAAGGCAATCAACAAAGACTGTTGAATGAATGAGTGAAGGAGTGAAGGAATGAATGAATGGCAGTCCAGGCATTTAAGACTTAAGGAGAGAGAAGGTAAGTTGTCAGCATGGCACATGGGGGCAGAGGGTTGCAATACGAAGAAGGGCTTAACTGGCCGTAGGGAGGGCATGTGGTCTTTATCAGGTGAGGGCTCTATGAGGGTCACTCTGCCGGCAACCAGTGGAAGGATGGAGAGTCCAGAGAGTTCAGGTGGGAGGCTATTCCAGAGCCCAAGAGGGGTGATGAGCTACGGCCACTAGTGTAACAGTGAGCAGTAAAGGGAGGAGAAGACACATGAAATGAGGTGGTAGAATCCACAGACAAGTGATCACTAACAGGGACATAGAAATGGGAGGAAGTGTGGAACAAGGGGGAGAGAGAGAGCAGTTGCAAGCCTGGGTGACCCAGAAGATGCCCGTGCCATCAGCAGAGAAGCACAAAACAGAAGGAAGGGAACCTATCCCACAGCCATCAGCCAGGAGGTGAAAGCTTCAAGATAGGCAGAGAGCCTTCCCAAGTGAAGAAGATGCTCCTTGTCCTGGGGGTTAGTACAACACAAGTCCCGCAGATCTGCATCCTTGGCATCCTTACCTGTAGTCTGTCTCCCCTGCTTGATCTTAGGTGCCTATCTTTCATAACCCCCTTTAAAACTCCCTGGCCACCAACGAAAACATCTCTGACCATGGTTTGTGTGGTGACCTTTCACGTCTGAGGAGGAAGCTGTAAGGCAGCACAGCACCTGAGTGGAGGAGAGTGCAGACTGAGCCAATGTGCCCGGTTCTCCTCTTCACTGGCTGTGTGGCCCTGGGAAAGTTAACCAACCCCTCGGTTGCTCAATTGCTCAGTTGCTCAGTTGCTCATCTGTGAAATGGGGATTATGATAATACCTTCCTCCTCATAGTTTTTGAGAGGATTAACTGCATTAACGTAAGTGTGTGCTATCTGTGGGTTAGCCATTACTACTGTTACTGTTATTAAATATAGTGCCCCATAAAGGCCCACGTGTTGGCTGTGTGGCCTCGAGAAGGTCTCTAACTTCTATGTGCATCAGTGTCTTCTTTGGTAAAATGAAGATGATGACGACACCACCCTGTAGTAGGATGACTCACAGCCCCCCAAAAGATATAAGCTTGTTTGGGAAAAGAGTCTTTGCAAATGTAGTTATGTAACAGATCTAAAGATGGACCCTAAATCCAATGACAACTGTCCTTAAAAGAGAAAGGCTGAGGCGGCTGGAGACACAGAGGAGAAAGCCATGTGCAGATAAAGACAGAGTGGGGGTTATGCCGCCAAGGAATGCCTGCAGTCATGGAAGAGGCCAGGCAGAGCTCTCACCTCTCACCTAGAGCCGCTGGGTGGAGGGCAGCCCTGCCAACACCTTGACTTTGGACTTCCGGCCTCCAGAGCTGTGACAGAATAAATTTCTCTTGTTTTAGGCCACCAAGTTCATGATCCTTTGTTGCAGCAGCCCCAGGAAACTGATATACTCCCTCACAGGACTGCCACAAGGATTGAAAGAGGTAACGTGCATATAGTAGCCAGCACACAACAATTTATGACAATTTTTATAATTTACTTCCCTTCTCTGGACCTTGATCTGCCCACCCATGAAATAAAAATGGTAGATGGGAAAAGGTGTCCACATGTTTGCTACTTTGTGCTGGCTCCTTTACCACTCAGCTCCTTCACTAGGCAGGTAGGGACCATGTTAACTCCTCGTCTCTCTCCTGGCCCTCACTCCAGGGATCTGTGGTGGAGAAAACCCCCAGTTCACAGGTCTTAGTCTCTCTGTGTCCATCAGGGAGGATGGCAGGTGCTTGTCCCTATCCCCATCTTCTCACTAAAGGTGATGATGAGACCACAGAATCCTGAAAAGTCACCGTCCCAATCCTCCCACATGAAAGAAGACCCTAGGCAAGTCACTGAACAGCATTAGGATATCATTGCCCAAATTATATTTTAGGAATTATGCTATTCTCCTCCTTCTCAGGGCTTGATGAGGAAGAAGCACTTAAGACGATTATATAAATGTCTAAAGAAATAGTAAGAAGAATAGTGTAGGTAATAACAGATGTCGAAGTAAAATGTATAATGACATTTGATATGTGAATGACATTTAAAATTTAAATTAACAATGACATAAATGACAACGATAGCAGAAATGATGAAAGGGAGGAGACGGTGAGGCTTCACGGGTGGACTGAATGGGAATGCACAATCATCTCTGAGCCCCTAACTAGTCTCCCTGGCTCCATACTCCCCAACTCTAAATCCCTCTCCCCCTGCCACCAGAAATCAGGACTGGAGAACAATTCTAGCAGAAGTGAGGATAAATCTGGCCAGATCTCTTCCTTGCTTAAATCCCTTCAGTGGTTTCTCGCCTCAAATTCCGGCTCCCCTTCCACACCCATGAGACCCTTTATGTGTGCAAGAATAAACTGCCTCCACCTCATCCTATGGGGACACAGTGACCTGCTCTTCTGTGTGAAAGGCACAGGACACTTTTCCTTTAAGGGCTCAATCCCAGTGAATGTGGTAAAGGCCTTAGTTTCTCACAAAGTTTCCAAGGAAATATTTTTACCCTCAAAAGTGCCTCCTTCTTTTCATCTAGAATGATAATTTATTTCATTATTTGGTGATTGAACATTCATGAAATTATGTGGTTGGGGCAAAAATGTGTCACACGCAATTCCACAGGCCCATGTAGTGGGGCCCAGAAAATCTGACAGTGAAAACCACCATTTCTTTTCCCAGAGTGCAATGGGCCTCCAACCTCTCTCTCTTTTTTTTTTTTTTTTACTTATAACATTTTCTCTCCTTAATCAAAAACATTGCTTTAAAAAAAACATAACTCGATATAAGGCTCCATAAATAAAGATAATGCTGAAACAGGGTACTTTCTTAGACTAGTTTCAAGATTCAAATTCTCAAATGCAAATGTAACATTTCTCAGTCACGGAGCTACAAGGAGCCCTGAGAGACCAGCTGGTCCAACCCAGAGAGGCAACACTGGGAAATGGAAAGAGTAGTGTGCCTCCTGGGAAGCCTCCAAGAACCCAGATTTGAGGATCAGCTCTCCTTGTACTAGGCGTGCCACCTAGGGCAGGTCACTGAGCAGCAATGTCCTTACCTATAAAATGGATGAATCTCACCTGCCCAACACTCTTGCAAAAACTGCAATAGTAAACAAGAAAGCAGGCAGTGCTTATTGTGCCCAAGGATAAATATTCTCCCACATTCTTCACGCCATCTCTCCGGGCTCAAGGCCCATTGGGCCTGGGGAAGCAAGAGTACAGGGATGATTAGAGAACACCACAAAACACACATATGTCACCAAAATCCAGATCAAGAAACAGGACATTACAGTACCCCACAAGGCCCCCTCAGACCTCCTTCCAGCCATTAGACTCTCCAAAGGGAATCGATGTCCTGACTTTCAGATTAGTTGTGCCCATGTCGGAAGTTTTACAAATGGAATTGAATAGTTTGATCTCTTTGGCATGACTTCCTTTGCTCAATATTAAGTCTGTAAAATTCATCCACATTGTTCATTCTTATCGCTTTTAGTGTTCCACCATATGATTATACTACAGTTCACAAATCTGTTTTATTCTTGATAAGTGTTTGTGTAGTTGTCCATTTGGGGCTATTATGAACATTCTTATGCATATCTTTTGGTGAACAGATGTACACATATCTGTTACATATATAAGTAGGAACGAAATTGCTGAGTCACGGGGTGTGCAGTTTTATGGACATGACAAACCAATTTCCCAAACCTGTCATACAAATCTCTACTCCCACCAACAGCATATAAGAGTTTCAGTTGCTCCGTATCTCAGCAACACTTGATACTGTCTTTTTCATTTTAGCCATTCTGATGAGTAGGAAGTAGAATCACATTGCAGAATGATATTTTAAATATAAGTCAAATTATTTCACTCTACCAATGGTTTCCCTCTGCATTCAAAATAAAACCCAACTCTATAACCTGACCTACAAGGCCTTGGCTGCCTTTGACTTTCTCTCTGACCACCCACTCTATTCAGCTATACCATCTTTCCAGTCTTCAGATGTATGTCAAGGTTATTCCCAACTCAGGATCTTTATGTTTGCTGTTTACTCTGCCTAAAATGTTCTTCCTCCAGATATTCCCACAACTAATTCCTTCTTGTTCATTCATACATTCAGCAAATATTGAATGACTACCAGGCTTCTTCTCAAATGTCACCTCCCTCCAAGGATCTTCCCCTGGCTACTGTCTAGTGTAGTTATGGCTACTTCACCATGCCCACATTCACTCTCTAGCCACCCCCCCATCTTCCCTTATATTCCTTTTAGCACTTAATCATTACCCCCCATTTCCTCTTTTAAGATTTATGTGGGGGTTTTTTGCCTTATCACAGAATATAAACTAAGAGCAGAGACAGTGTATCTTCAATGCTGACAACAGTGTGCACTGTAAGTATTCAAAAAATATTAGTTGGATGAATGGAGAGTAAAAGGGATGGAATTCATAGCCTTCGAAAAGGCACTGTTGAATATTAAAGTTAATAGAGCCTCCTCCTTTTTCCTTCAATTGAAGGGTAAAGTGAGTTGGCCAAACTCAAGAATTTGGCCATGAATTTGGCCCCATCAGCAGAAATTGGGCTTGAATCCAGCACATGATTTCTAGTCCTAGTACACTACTCTGCCTACAAATAGGGCACAAAGTCTTACTCCATTTGAAAGAGGCTTCAGTTACTGGATGTTGGACATTAGGAATTGACTCAGCTCGAAGAAGTCCTCCCTCATACACATCAAGAGGGTATGACATGGGAGTCATTTCTGGTTCCCCTAAATCATCTGTGACCTTGGTGCAGAGGAAGAAGACGATGTTGAGAAAGTAAACAAGGACAGGCGTGGCTCTTGTTCCATCTCCCATTCTCTGAAGGGAGGAAAGAGAACCATCTTGGCAGGAATAACTTCCTTGGGCTCCAAGGGCTGAGGTCTACCAGGAGACCATGCTCTACCAGGTGAGGGCCTGTCTCACATGCTCAGTTTGGGTGAGAATCAGGTTGTATCACAATACAAGCCTTGGGTCAGTTGCATAATTCAATGTGTAATCAGTACTTTCTAGCACTTCAGCCAAAAGCACTCCTGACACCACTTCAATCTTGCTGAATCATCTGCAAACCCCATGGCTGGATGATTCACTGGCCACCTGTAGGGTCATGACTATCAGGTGCTGACCCAGAAATGAGAACTAAATTCATAAGGAGAGAGATCCTCTAGTGGGAGCTCTGGTTTTTCCAGTTCTTCAACCTAACATTCCCTGGGTTTCCATAGAGTGATGGAGGCCATGTTGGTCTCTTTCTCATCAATCTCAATAAATGGAAAAAGATAACCAGAGACCAAGTAAAAAAATATAGGGAGCTAGCATTTGGAAAGACCTGGAATGATAAAAAGCATGCAAACCCACAATCTCCTGTCACAATTCCAGAAAAAACAAAAAGCTCTGAAAATCAAGTTTTTTGCTTGTTTTTTTCTTTTTGTATACATGGTACCTCGATACTCATCATTAATTCATCAATTCATTCCGGAACTCGTGCTGAAACCTGAAGAGTACCAAACAATGAAGCATTTTCTCCTGCCAGGCAGCACTGTGACTCACACAAGTTCTAGCAAATTCGATGAACCCTGAGTAAGCAGCGAGCGCTGAAACATTTCTTCTTGTTAATGTGTGATGAATACAGGGTTTGATGAGTTCTAAAGCTGATGAGTACTGAGGTATGACCATATTTGCAAACACTTCATTTGGTAGTAAATCCTGACAGCAAAAATTGACATGAGAATATTTTTAGTCTTTATTGGTCTTTCTTGGGGGTGCATACTCATACATTTTGATTCATAAACATTGCCATTTAATAATGAGCTGCTGAATTAGACCCCAATGGGATGTTTCAGAATATACTGTATTTTATTACTTTAACAAAAGCTGAAAACTTTTAAGACTAAAGGATATCTCCCTTATAAGATTTTATATAAGAATGGTAGACCTGTAAACCTGTAATTGCCTTATTTGCTCTGTGCAAAAAGCTAGGGCAAGCAGTATTGTCCCAATTTAACAAATGAATAAACTGAAGTGCAGAGAAGTTAAATGGCCTGCTATCTATTGCTGCATAACGAATTCCTCCAAAACTCGGTGGCCTGAAGCAACGATAAACAGTTATTATTTCACACAGTTTCTGTGGGTCAGAGATATGAGAATGGCTCAGTTGAGTGGTTCTTGCTAACCATCGCTCATAAGGTTACAGTCAAGATGTAGCCAGTTATTCAGCATGTTTTATCTGAAGGTTTGACTGAGGCTGAAGGGTCCACTTCCAAGATACTTACTCATTCCCTGTCACACAGACATTCCGATAGGGCTACTTGAGTGCCCTACCAACATGGCAACCCCAGAGCAAGTAGTCCGAAAAAGAGCAATATGGAAGCCCAAATACCTTTTATACCTAGACTCAGAAGTCACGTCCCATCATTTTCACAATATTCTACTGGTTACAAACATCATCGTCTCCCATGTGGGAGGGAACTACACAAGCACATGAATATCAGAAAGCAGGTATCAGTGGGGGCCATCATGGAAGACTGGCTCCCACAATTGGATAAAATCATTTTGTTGATATTTTGATGACAGAGCAATTGGCCCAAGGTTATACAACTGACTAGATGCAGAATAGGACTTAAAGCCAGGCTAACCCACCTCAGAGCCCGTGCTTTTAACTATGACATGATACCACCTCTGTAATTTATTTGACCATCCTCCTAATGTATTAGATATTTAAGTAAATTTCCAATTTCTTGGTACTATGAATAACGCTGAACACTTTCTACATAAATCTATCTTCAACTCCTGTTCTTTTGTTGGGACAAATGCCTAGAAATAGAAATGCTAGGTCAAAAGGTATGAACTTTTTAAATCCTCTGGACACATATTACAAAAAATAATTTCCAGAAAGGAAAGATCAATTAACAATCTCAGTGAAATTTCATGGGGTGTCTGTCTCACTAAACCCTTCATACAATGAACGTTATCACTGTTTAAATCTCTATTAATTTTATAAACTATAAATATTTTGATTTATATTTCTTGGAATATTTCTTCATATTCTTATTATTACTATATAGTAACAAACTATAGAAATGATCCCTGAAAGTATAGTCTTACTATATACTTGCATCATTTGGGGTCTTTGGTTGTAAGCAATAGAATTTGACTAATTTTAATTCAAAAGAGAAGTACTGAAAGAATGCCAGGTAGCTCGTAGAATTAAAAGAAAGGTTGGAAAATCTGGTTTGAAATGGACAGAGACCAGAGACTCCCCAGAGCTTTAGGCAACAGAAAGGGAGAGGAGATCTTGCAGGGCACCATCACTGGGATGAGTCAGTTTCAACATTCTGTCCATCCTTGGTCCTTGGGTTGGAGAGCCCTAGCTTAGGTCATAGGTATAACCTAGGGAAGGGTAGGGCGAGGCACCTTGATTCAACCAAGACAGCACTTAGCATGGGAAACATAATTACCCAGAAGTAAATAAATTGTTATTACCAAGAAAAGAAGAAATGGATCCTAAATGACTAGGCAACAATAAATATCTGTTACAGGGCTTAATTTGATGATCCCAAACTCATGCTCTGAAGTTAAAAGTCCTCTGCCTCTAATCCCGGTTCATAGTCTATTCTTAGTAATTGGTTAAGTAAAGGACCTTTACTTTGTTTTCGCCTAAGTTCAGCATCATTGGAGTCTCCACCATGGACAAGTTGGAGAAGATTTCTCTTTGGTTGAAAGAAAAATTTTAAAATGTGGAAACGTGGAAATAAGACTCCTTTAATTTTGCCAAGTAAAATAATCCAGAACAAAGGGATTATAACCCTGTTATGGTCTGAATGTCTGTGCCCCCTCCCCCCCCCCCCCGGGGTCCCTTTAAATCCATCTGCTGAAATGCTAACTCCCAATGTGGTGGCATTAGAGGGTGGGCCTTTGGGAGGTGATTAGGTCCTGAGGGCAGAGCCCTCAGGAATGGGATCAGTGAAAGGTCTCATCAAAGAGGCCCAGAGAGCTCCCTAGCCCCCTTCCAGTGTGTGAGGACACAATGAGAAGTTTGCAACTCACTGATTTCTTTCTCCCTCTAAGCATGTGCCACTCCTCACATCAAGAAATGAATTCTATTTCTCCTGCGCTTAAACCTGGGCTGGTCTTAGTGACTTTCTAGACCAACAGTATACGCAGAAATAACATTGTCTGACTTCTGAGGCTAAGTCAGAAGCAGCTTTGCAACTTCCAACCTGAACCTTCCGAACATTTGCTTTCAGAACCCAGCTGCAGTGCTCTGAGGAGGCTGCACAGCCCCAGGGAGGGGCCCCGATATGCTGAGGACTCCCCATTGATGGTCTGGCGGAGCTCCCAGCTGACATCCAGGAACAGCCTGAGAGTCACGTGGATCCTTCAACCCCACATCAGCAGCACCAGCGGATGCTGTACGAGTTACCCAGCTGAGCCCTGCCCCAATTCCTGACCCACACATCAAGAGATAAAACAAAATTGTTTAAGTCACCAAGTTTTAAGCCAATTTGTCATTTGCAAGAGAATTATAACATGAAGCCAATCACAGTCTTTCTTTAGCATTTAAAATTTAAGTTGGAGGTAAAGAGATATAGGAAATTTTAGGTTGCTTTAAACCAACCAAATTTTTAGTGTGCATTAGAAATCACATGGAGAAACTGTATAAAATGTGAAGTTTTAGGCTACCACCCTTCCTCCAAATTTCTGGTCCAGTCAAATTGAGGAGAGCCTAAGAACGTTTTAACCAAACATTTTGAGCAAGCATCCCCGGTGATTTCATAGACAAACTATGATTTGGATGCACAACTTAGAGAACCGACACACACATACACTTGGACTTACCCTCACCCTGTGTCCCCAAACTGTCCTTGACATGAAGCCCTGACAATCCACTGTCAGCTATTTGTAGCCTAAAATCTGGTTGGACCTTAAGGTTAAGAAAAGCTCATGTCAATAAAAAAAAAAAAAAAACAGTGAGGGAGACAGGGGTGCTTGAATCCTCATTAACCTGAAGTTCCCTCTAAAATGAACTTGAAGACTTAACCATCTTCCTAATTTTAGCATCCTGAAATATCTAGATCTCAAGATTAGAGACCTTTTTAAACTACAGTGTGAAATGTGTTTTAATCCTTGTTATATATTTTTTTCCTCCAACAGGCTCATCTCATCAGCCACCCTGGGGATTCTTCTGGATTCCAGCGTAGACAACAGGATTCTCTCAGTAAGACAGGCTGGCCTGGACTGCCATTATGTACAGACAGACTTTCAAAGGGCTGGTCCGCCTGTGTGAACTCTGGCAGAGGTGACTGCCTGGGGGGAAGGTTTTCTTCAAGGAGTTCCGATGGGAAAGCTGATTTACAGACACTGGACTCCCACAGTCCGGCTTTAGTGAGACGTAAATCGGGTCAAGGTCTGTGTGTTCTTTCCTGCCTGAAGGTTTATTTCGGAACAAGAAAAAAAGATGGAAAAATATCTCTGTAAGTTAAATTGGACGAATAGTCACCTCTTCCCCCAGGCAGTCCAAAGGGGCAAATACTTTGTAAGCAGGCATTTGATAAGGCTCAAAGAGGACTTTTTAAAAAAGATTTTATTTATTTTTTAGAGAGAGGGGAAGGGAGGAAGAAAGAAGGAGAGAAACATCCATGTGCAAGATAAACATCAATTGGTTGCCTTTGGGGACCTGGCCCACAACTCAGGTATGCGCCCTGACTGGGAATCAACCGGAGACCTCTCAGTTCGCAGTCAGCACTCAAACCACTGAGCCACCTCAGCCAGGGTGTAGAGGACTTTTCAAATTTGACAGGGCTAGCAAACTTGGAGAGTAGGTGAAATTTATTCAACAACCTTCTCCCAACTCTGTTTTTAGTAATACCTCTCTCCTTATTTTAACTTCTATCTTCATTTTGCCCTTCTGTGCCTCAGTTGTCCCCCACCTAGAAGTGGCTTACTCGGGAAGTACCTGAAAGCTCTAAAAGCATTCTCTCTTTTTTATTCACTCTTTCTTCAGTCAACCCACCCCCTCCATCTAAACACACCCTTCCAGTTTCCATTCTCTCTGGACCATCTCCAATCTGATGAGTCATTCCTTCCATAGCACTAATAGGTGATGATTTTATTATCATCTTTCATGTTCCCGTTTTGCCATTTGAAGGGACCTCATAAAAACAATCCTTCGGGGCAACTAGTAGGTAAAATTTCAATAAGAGGGTATAAAGCCCCTTCATGCTTAGAGACCCAGCCAATCTTCAGCACTAGCTTGGGTCCCTTGAGAAGAATGCAGATATTAAGGAAAGGAGAGTACATTCTTAATGTGGGCATAATTGAATGTGCCCGAACTTGGAATACAAATTGCCTTTCCTGTAACTCAGGATCTATTTATTCCTCCCTGGGAAAATTAACAAAAGGTTTTTTTTTTTTAAATCTGGGAAATAAAACCACCCCAAAAATTAAATTAAAAAAAAATGGAAATCTGAAACTCATCTTCCCAAGCCATTACTAGCACAGCTGGGAAGGTGGCTGACATTCGGGGCACAGGGCAGCCCTCAGCCCAGGGCCCTTACGGAGGAGAAGGGGGCTCTGCCTCAGTCCTTCTGACCTAGGCTATCTTCTCAGCTTGCCTCCCTCGGGACCCCTGATTCCCATAATGACTGCATTTCCACGGAAAGAAATCCGCACTGGAAACCGGAAGACCTGACTGCTAACCCGGGGCCTGCTGCGAACTGTGAGGGCTTCACTTTAACACTAACATGAGGCGAAAAACCTTGGAAATTCTCTTAACCCTGAAAGGTCTAGCATTCCAAGAGTGAAGTCGTCTGTTTAAAACAGAAATAAATTCCCTGAAAAGACATATTAATTAACTCTTACCCACTACCCCTTAGCTCCAATGAGCCTACCAGCTTAGCCTGCCCATTTCCCCACAGGCCCTGAAGGATGCCACAGAGGATGGGCAATTCAAGCGGGCTGATGAGAAGGGGAAGATCTGGAAGATGGAGGTGTCCTAGGGGAGGAGAGGAATCTGATAGGAAGCATGATGGACCAGCCGGAAGCAAAAGACTCTGGACCTAATATTGTAGGCATCAAAAGGAAAGGAAGGTATGGATAAGGCACTAGAAGCTAATTTTCCCTAGTTCACGTGTTCTTTTTGGCCTAACCTAAAGAAAAACTGCAAGGAAGTCTGTCCTGGTGACAGATTTTTAGATCTGTGTGGATGCTTATTCAATTTTAAATAACTCTAATAATGACAATCCTAAGGAATCCTAGTCCCATCACTGCCCTGATGTGGGTGGGTCAAGGCAGAGCTGCTTTCTTCCCTGTTTGAGAAGTGAGACTCTTCTGGTGTAGAGCTGGAAGGGGGGGCGGGGAAAAGAGGAAGAAAATAAGTAACCGTTGCCTTTATTAAGCATCCACATTGGACCAGATACATTTGCAAAAAAGAGAGAGAGAGAGAGAGAGAGAGAGAGAGAAAGCGCACAAGACTATCAAACCCATTCTACAGCAAAGGGGCCTTGAGGTCAGAGAAGTGATCACCGAGCTGTGGTGGGCACAGCCAGGGTTCAAAGCCACAAGTGGGTGACACTAAAACCCACACTCTTTTCACAATGGCCACGAAAATGAGACTTAGCAAACAAGTTTTGAATTTCCACTTAAGTGATGTAATGATTAATATTCAATGAGGGCTTATTATTTGCCAACCACTGTGCACTATGCCATTATTTATCGTAACATTTAATCCTCACCCCGAGCCTATAAAACAGCTAACATTGCCCCATTTCATGGCTAAAGAACCTGAGATTAAGCCATTTGTCCAGCAACACATGGTTAGAGAGCAAGGACAGGATTTAACCTAGACAGTCGGACACCAAAGACCACAACCTTGACCACTGCACAGAGCAAGCTTTAGTCCAACCCCTATAAATAAAAACTTGTTATTGCTCAGGTGCATTAAGAGGGATGAAGATACAGAGATTTTTAACTGCAGTCCAGGCTGCTGACAGACCCAGAAATTGCTCTTTGACAGCAGGCTGAAGCACCTAAGGAGGGAATGCTTTCAGAGCGGAAGCTGCTCAGGCCCCAAACAAAACCTTCTCTGGGCCCCTGATGCTCTAAAGAATACAGGCCAATTTCAACTGTCCCAGGACAAATGGCTAGCACTGTACCCCATCCTGCAGAAACTGTGCCCTAACCGTCTCCACTCAGGCACTGGAAAATGTTTCTGGCATCTTTGTAGAGACAGGAAACTGGCGTCGGGAGGAGGCAGAGAGGAGAGATAAGAAATGGGGGCGGCGGGGGGAGCAGTGACTATGTATGTAAAATGCAGAGGGAAGCCGAGCTAAGGAAAGACAACATATTTCTACAAATGGAACCAAAACATGTTTCACAAACTCTGTTGGCCTTGCAAAGGATTAGTTGCTGAAGAACATGACCATGGGTACCACGCTGTTTACAAATTCTCCTCTGCACTGCATGGAGACGTGACTTTCTGTGTCCTCGCTGAAGGGTTGATTATCTCGTTACCTGAGCTGTGAGCTGTGTACATGCAAACAGTTCCTGGAGATTCTAGGACAAGACTCAAGAAGCAAGGCCTGGAGAGGCTGTGGCAACAAACAAAAAGTCAGAGTTGTGAAAGAAAAAAAAGGCTGAGGAGCTGTTCCAGATTAAAAGACATTAAAGAGGCATGACCTCTAAATGCAATGCCTGATCCTCCATTGCATTATGGACCCAGTAGGGGACTTGGGGGAGCGGGAGTAAATAGCCATAAAGGATATGATTAAGGCAACTGACCAATCTGAATATGGAGAATATGTTTGTTAGGTAATAGTGTTTTACCCCAAAGTTAAACCTGAACTTGATCACTATACCGTGAGACTGAATATACAAATGGACAATGGCCAATCCATATATAAAAATAGAACTTAGACCCATGACCTACCCAGAAAAACAGCCTATGATCTGCAATAAACAGCCCAGGTAGCCAGCCTGCTGCCGGTCAGACTTGCAGGAAGCCAGCTTGCTGTCTTCAGGACAATCCAGGAGATTAAATAGTAACTTCTGTAAAAATTGGCCCCAAAATAGCCAGGACTTGATTAGTAACTGACAGCTTCCCTAATTTTTGTCCCTGCTTCCATCTTAGGACCTACCAGAAAAAGTCAAACAAGAACCCTAACCAATCACATGGATCCCCTGCTTCTAGTTAGCCCGCCTCCAGCTTCCTCCTGTCAACAGCCTCCAATCAGGGCCCACCAAAGCCCTCCACTCCTTCCTCTATAAAGGTTTCCCACTCCACTGCCTGACTTTGAGTCTCTGCCAGACGTCAAGTGGTGGTTGCCGGCTCCTTGGCCATACAGCAAGCTCAGAATATGGCGAGCCTTGGCTTTCCTCATTTGGTGGGTCTTTGTTGATTGCCACAGTTTGGAAGTTGTGTGAGAGAATGACCTTGTCCACAGGAAACACACACTGAAGTGTTTAGAGGTTAAGGGTTTTCTGAACCTCAATGGTTCAAAAAATACGTATACATCTAGAGAAAGGGAGAGAGAGGGAGGGAGTGACAAAGCAAATGTGGTCACAAGTTAACAACTAGTGAAACTAGTTCTTTGTACTATGCTTATAACTCTTTTGCAAGTATGAAATTATCACAAAATAAAACGGGTTTATAAAAGTGTTCCCAGCCAAGTGTCTACATCTGGCCCACTGGGACCGCACCTGTTCACAGCAAACCTCGGAAGATGGGCTCTGGCTTGTCTGTGTCACTATGTCTGTTCCCCTTGAAGAACCGCAAATGCAGGAGCGGGGCCCCCTCAGCCCAACCACTGAAGAGCAATCACACACTCCCCACCCCCCAGCACTTTCCTAACCCTCTTGTCACTTATCCTTTTGGATGACTGGACACATACAGAATCAAAATGATCTGAAAGTCCTTTCTCCCTTCCTCCCTAGGCCAAGGGACTCAGGAGACGCAGGGTGACACGCTCATTCTCAGCCCTCACATGTACCCTGGGCCTCGTGATGCAAATGGCTCGTGAACTGGGGATGGGAAGGATGTTTAGAGATTGGCCATCAGTTTCTTCAGGCTAAGCTGAGTTCTTGGAACTGGGTGGGTTTGACCATTTTTATATTCCAAAGCTGTTGTATATGACTATACCTTAACCTGAACTTTTTACTCTTCTTTCTTCCTTACTTGCAACTTATTGGGGCACCTTCTCATTTATTAAGCCTCTTTTTTCCTTTCACTCAACCTTGGTTGTACATTGGAATCATCTAAGGAACTTTAAAAAATACTGCTGTCAGGTCTCATGTCCCAGAGTCTCTCACTCAATTGTTCCAAGGTGCAGCCTTCAGTGTTGGTTTCTTGTTTTCTTTTATTTCGATTTTTAAGCTCCCTAAAAGCTTCTAATGTGCAGCCAAGTGTGAGAACCACCGCCTTAATGCCTTGTCACATACATCAACAAAGCCCTTTTCTCCCAGGTTTTGCATATTTCTAATTACTTTGGGGAGATTTCTGACCATAGCCTCAGAGCTCACGAAAGGGCCCCTGCTGGGGGAATGTCCCTGAAGTGGTTCACTTAGAATTCACTTGCTCTTTACAAGGAGTGACTTATTTGGAAGTCTTTCTCTAACAACAAATTAAGGAAAGATGAGACATGTGGAAACCTGCTCTGGTCAATAACAATCAAAGGTCATCACCATAGTTTCCTGTAAATAAACTCACCCAGCCTATACTCTCAGGGCAAAGCCCCCATCGGCACCATGGCACCCATCCCCTCACGACCGCACAAGTTGTCACAAAGCAGAAAACCACAAATCGTCCATCCAGATGTAGTTACAAGACACTGAAAATACGTGGGGCAAAGAGATGATGAAACTACCCCAGATTTACAGCAACAGGTGGTGACCTCTCCTAGCAGGCATATACATAGTCATCCGACCTCTCAGTCACACGAAAGAGAGAACAAGGAGACCCAGCACCGAGAAGTCTGTTGAAAGATTTGCAGCTTTAACTCAAAACAGGGGAGGAGGGACGGGAGATACTGGAAAAGCGTGCGTGTGCCCAGTTCTCAGTCCAGAGCACCATCAGAGTCACAACAGGGGCATCTAAAAAGATACTCGTCGATCGCCTATCTGCAGCCTGGCCCAATTAAATGAGACTCTTTAGGCAGGGCGCAAGTGTTAGCATCTTTTAAATCTCCCCCAGATAGGCCAATGTGCCACCTGCCTGACCCTGAGTATCACCCCACATGGAATCCTCTTGTCTCACCACCAGGCAGGACCCTGAGTGTCCCATATCCCCTAAACCAGGTCCCAAAGCTGCATCACTTCCCTCCCGGCATCCCCTACTGCTCCCTCTTCTCTTCCCGAATCGTCTCCCCATCACACACATGTATACACACACACTCATACACACTCACACATACTCTAACACACACACAGGCCCACAGAGCACATTCCCAGAAAGCACATTTGAGTTATTACAGTCTTTTGCATATGAGCTGTTTTTTTAATTACATCGTGAGTTTCTGGGAGCAAGTATCTCTTCTGACCCAGTGAGGGCCCCACAGCACCTTGCAGAGCCTCGGGCTCAATAAAATACAAGGGCCAAATGGCTGAAGGGTCGGTTGATCCATTCAGCCAGAACAATCAGCTAACCTCACTGAGCCCTCGCCTTGGTATCTGAAGTAGTCGGACAGCTACAGAATGTCGTGCCTGGTGGGCCGGGGATCTGGGGATTATAGGTGGGGATTTTCAGGCTGGCAGTTAGAGAGCAAAGAAGAGAAGCACAGCCACTGGGGATACCTTCTGAATGTAAGGAGACAGCAACAAGAGCCGAGATGACAGGGTAGCTATGTCAGTGGCAGAAAAATTATTAGGCAAGTTTCAAAAATGTGGAAAACACCTGGGGCCCATCTATTCTTTTCTTTTTTTAATTTAAAAAAAAAAAAACTTTCTCTTTCTTGTAAAATAGGATTGAAGAATGGATCTCCCAAAATAATTGTCCTTAGCTCTTCATTTCCCTTTGTGAGTTTGGAAAGGAACAGACAGATCTTACTTGGCTGGACTTGCCCTTCTCTGCGGTAGACATGCCCGCCCCCACCCAAACCAGGGATGAGTAACTAGGAAGAACATTTTCATTAGACCACCACAATTCATGGAAAAATTCAAGGAGATAAAACACATGTGAATATGGATATTTGAAGCCAGCCCCAGTAGGGAGTTACCCCAAAGACCTGCATCTGCACCCACACCCCCCCACACTGAATTGCTGCACAACTGAGCCTCCCGGACTCCCATTTCCCCTCCCATCGAGTGAGGGGGTTGGATTCAACAATTCCCATGACAGCGAATTTTGTGTGTCCACTTGGCTGCACCACGGCACCCAGGTATGTGGTCAAACACTATTCTGAATGTTTCTGTGAGGGTGTTTTTGGAAGAGATTAACACTGATTCTGCGGACTCTGAGTAAAGCAGATTGCCCTTCTTTGTGTGGGTGGGCCTCACTGAGTCAGTTGAAGGCCTGAATAGAACAAAGACTGACCTCCCTGAGCCAGAGGAAATTGCCATCAAAACAGCTTTTGGACTCAAACTGCACGTCTTCCCTGGGTCTCCAGCCTGCTGGCCCACCCTGCAGGTTTTCGACTCACCAAGTTTTCATAATCGCAAGAGCAGATTCCTTAAAAAAAAAGTATATGAAGTATGTGTGCGCATACCAGTGTGTGAAGTACCTGTGTGTGTATACCCTGTTGGTTCTGTTTCTCTGGAGAACACTGAGTAACAAAACCCCCAAACTCCTTTCCAGTTTTAAGACGCCAGGAGTCTGAATGGTAGCAGAGAGGAAGGGGAAGCTGGGCCTACTCCTCGGCCTGCAGCTCCCCAGGGCAGAGATGCCAGAGTGATCGGGACAATGTCCTCTTTCAGGAGGACTTGTGCAATGGGCCTCCTCGGCATGGCAATAAATACCAGTAGTTCCAGAACCGGTACACCAAGTACTGCGGGGGTATGGAGAGAGATAAAATGATATGAATGCAGCCAAGCGGAAATCCAAACTGGGATGTTAGGAAGACAGTTTTGCATTCCACCAGTTTTGCCATCTTCTGTCCAGACCCCCCAGCTACTTGCCACGCTGTGATGCTGGTGTCCCAGAGGCAGGAAGCAGGGCTTTTTTTACTGGTGATAGATGACGTGCTGCTACAGAGCAGAGCATCTGCTGTAAGAGACACAGGAGGCCGTCTCTGCAAGGCACAGTGAGGGGGACAGGAGGGAGGAGAGAGAGTGGGAGCAGGCTGACGCTGAAATTTATCAGAGGACCATGGCGACTTGCAAGAGCTTGCCCCACACCAGCTATTGTCTGGAAACCCAGGGACCCTTTCATGCCTCTCTTTTAACACACTCCAAGCAGATCTCAGCCACAGCTTTCCAGACTAAAGAGGCCACAGACGGGAGAGGGCGGCTCATTCTCACACTCCTTTGCTGTCTCTTCCTCCTTACTCCCTGTGTGTCCCATGTTCTGCCCCATGCCCTCTTCTCTTCCAATCTACACCCTTCCAGGTTGTCCAATCTATGCCCAAGGCTCCAATTATCACCCTCGTATGGATGAACTGCAAAACTGGACACCGGCCCTTCTGCCCACCTGTGGTCCTGGCCTGAGCTCCCCTGGAATGTAGGCTCCATGGAACGTTACTGGTGATAAATAAACATCTGTTGAATCAATGAATGAACCTGCATCTACCAGCCTTTAGACAGCTTCACTTGGGCCATCCTGGACTCAGCGTGTGTAAACCCAAACACTTAGTCTTCTCCTCAAAACCCGGGTTCTCCATTTTGTTAATTCACACCATCATCCATTTCCTCATTTAGTCCCCAAAGGATAAGATGAAATAACTCATATTCAATGAATAGCATGTGTGAGATGTGTTGAGATCATCCACCACTTAAGAAGTTTGAAATGATCACTCATGTACCAAGACTCATTCATGCTATCTAGACTCTCAGTCTGAACTCTGAAGTGCTACAGGTGTATTTGTGAATAGCTGCAGCACCTTATACATGTAACACAGAGAAACAGGTATGTGCATCCTGTCGCTGAGTGAATGCATTTTCTAACTAAACACAGAGTTGCTCATTACTCAATAAATAGTGTACCCTTTTTAGTAATCTCACGTTCTTCCTGCAAGAACACAATAGATGGTAGAACAAAGCTCGCATAAGTAATTTAAATACCCTTGTCACTAAACTATTTTATAGCCAAGTTCAACTAAAACTTGGGTCTGCTTCAGCTTGCTCTGGATTGTACATGAAATAGACTATTGGTGTTAGTTGCCTCAAGAGTATTAAGAACAATAACAACATGCATAAAAACAATAACTCATTATGTTGTTAGTGCTGTGCTAAACTCATTATTTCTTTTAAATACTCACAAGAACTCACTAAGAAACTGAGGTACAAAGAGGCTGAGTAACCTGCCCCAAGTCACGCAGCTAATCATGGAAGAGCTGGACTGGAACCCAGGCAATCTCTGTCAGTGTACCCTGTGCACTCCCTTTGCTACACCCATGATTCTAGCTCACAGCCCAGCTGTGTCTCCAAATGAGAGGTGGTTCTTAACATCCCCCAACAAATGCCACCTTGCTCTCAGCATTTTGAGATTCTCTGTTTTGTGACTCAGAAATAATTGCTCTAAAACCTTATACCTTCATGTATCTAACCACATCGTTCTTATTTTTTCCGACTTGAGTATCTGTCTCATTTTACAATGTGATCCTTAATTATTGTGTTTAGTTTTTTAAGAAACCTCTTAAAGTTCTAAATTCCCCTCTCTTAAAATGCTTTTAAATCTTAAAAAGCCTACCTAAAGGAAGCAGCATGGCATCATCACTGGGAGCTGGGTCAAGTAAATGATATTATTTTAATAAAGGGAAATTATTTTAATGAAGCCAGTGGCATGCATACCTAAATGCTGGAACTTGGTTTGTTGGCAATAGTCTGATGAAGAAGATATTTTGGATTAGATGATTTTCCAGAGAAAACAAAAGCAAATCAAACAAAAATTAGTCAGTCCTCTTGCGCTTCCCAGGGTTCGGGAATGGGACTCCACTGACATTTTTATCTATTTAATTGAATTGGCCTACCAGGAATTTGCCTGGTCTGCTTCCGAAATCTGTCTTCCTGCTTTTGGCTGTGGTGAAGGCAGCGATCATCAAGAAATGACTGAACAGACAAAAATGAGGAAGAGAAGAAGAGAGAGTAGTACAGGGACAGTGAGTCCTCATGGAAGGTTGTCGATAGGCTTTGAGACTTAAAGCCAAATGACATACAACGAAAGCAATTTTACCATAGGCTAAGTGATGTAAACGAGAGTCAAGTTCCTAAGGCATCTCATTGATGTTACAATGAAATGGTATCGAACAAAATGTTATTTGAGGACCTGCTGTAGTAGGTTATGTAACTGCACTAAATCTTGGCTATCATGGTAAGATGCCAAAAGATACTGTCCAATTGACAAATAAAAAAATGAAAGTGCAATGACATTTAGATTCATGGTTGTAAGCATAAAATTGATTTATTAAAACTAGTATCAGAAGGGAGGGCACTGTGACCCTCTGGAAATGGGGTAGTGCAGTCAGGGGAAAGCAGAAAGCTTTTTTAATTTTACGTGTACCTACTCTAATATCTGAAATCTCAAGTCAGAAATATGTAGTATTACTACAATAGAAAAATAAAAGAACCAAAAATTGTAAAAATGTATGTATCCAAAAATATGTCTATGTGTATACAGGTGCATATATATATATATATACATTTACATGGAAACATGGATAGACATGAATATATGCATATATGTACATATACATCCATTCTTTGAGCTATTTTCTCTTTGAGGGTATTTGTAAAACTCATTTAGTTACGTATTTTCAAACAGCTAATGCTGTCTGTCTCTTAAGATCTGTATGATTTTTAAAAAGGGACTCAGAGAACTTCTGGTCAGAGATCCTTCTGTTACAGGTGGAGAGAGAAACCCTGTCCACTAACATTTATGGAGTAACTACAAGTACCGGAAGACGTGGCGCTTGGCCTTGAGATGCAGGGATGAGTACATCCAAGGGATTCTGATTAAGATGAAGGACGCAAATGTAAATGGCATAACTATAATCACAACACAGATACAGTAAGAGGCGAAACTAAAGTAAAGGGCAATTACTCGAGACAATAAAGAAAAAAGAACCAAATCGCAGGTGTGAGTTCTTCCTTGGGTGGGGAAGTGGTGTTCTGGAAGGCAGAGAATTGGAAGTCATGTTCACTTGTCCAGTTTGGGACCCAAAATACACCCCACTCAGTTGTCCCCATGCATCACCTGCTCCAGCCAGATCAAAGCCAAAGCAGAGCCCAGGGGTCCAGAAACAAGGAGAAATCCTTCCATAGCCTCTGCTTCACTGGAGCCAGGTTATCTCAGGAGCCAGGGAACTAGAGGGTGTTTTTCGTCTTCCTAGAGCATCAATCCCTGGAAGTCTGGGCTAACAAGCGAGTCCTATTCCTTCTCATGAACATGCTTCTGAAACAAGAGACACATGAAAACACCTCCCTACTAACCACTGAAACAGCAATCTGGTGCTTCCATTTCTTCCTCAGCAGGCTGGCAAAATTTCTAAAGACTAAGAAAACCCTGTGCTGTTGAGGATTCAAGGAAAACAGCACCTCAATCTCTGCAGATTGGAGTGCAAACTGGCTTAACTTCTTGGTAGGGCAACTGGAAGCATTTATAAAAAGTTCAAAGGCAAACACTTCGACTCAAAATTCCACAAGGATATATGGACAAGGGCATCCTTGCACAAGGGTATGTACACAAAAATGCTCACAGAGATGTTTATAGCAGAAACTTGACAACAACTTAAATACCCATCAATAAAGAAGTGGTTAAACCAACTACAATGTGTCTGTACTAGAGCATATCAAGTGCAACAAAATGAGAAAGATCTCTTTGTCATGGATATAATGGTATGGGAAGAATGCAAGGATCACAATAGCACAGAATGTAATCTTATATATGCTTTTAAAAATCTGTGTTTGTATGAATGCCAATGTAGGATAGAGTGGTTAACTATTTTTTTGTTACCTAAAATTTTACAACATGTATTCATAGTTGACTTACTAAAGTTTTAAGTGAAAGAAAAATATTTTCATGAGAATAGAAAGCCAAAATAATTTTTTAAAATTTTTTCTTTATTTATTTTAGAGAGAGGAGAGGGAGGCAGAAAGAAAAACATCGATCGGTTGCCTCTTATATGCACTCTGACCAGACACCAAACCTGCAACCCAGGTACGTTCCTTGACCAGGAATCGAACTGATGACCTTCTGCTTTGAGTGATGATGCCCAACTAACTGAGCCACACCAGTCAGAGCGAAAGAATTTTGAAGTGAAGAAAGAGCACTAATCAGTGAGTTCAGCCAAGTCCAGGTGTTGGCCTTCAACCTGACAGGCTAAGACACTTGATTGTATCATAACTCAGAGGGGCTTAGTCTCTCAGCAGCAAACTCAAACCACCTAAACTTGCAAGAGACCAATGGAGAAACATCCATTTGTCATTTACAGCAGGGTTTCTCCACCTTAGCACCACGGACATTTTGGGATAGACAGTTCTGTGCTGTGCGTGGTGGGGCAATGTGAGATGCTTCAGCAGCATCCGGCCTCTACTCACCAGATGCCACCACCAGCTGTGACACCAAAAATGACTTCACGCATTGCCACATGTCCCCAGTAGGGAAGTTGCCAGAATTGGCCCAAGTTGAGAACCACTGATTCACTACAGTGATAAACATAACTGCCAAGAAGCCAGATGCTCTCACTGCAGGAAACAGCATGGAAAACCATTTTATAATGAAAGGTTGTGGCAGAGCAGGAAGTCAGAGCAGTTTGTTTTGAAAAAAAAAGAAAAAGATTTAAGTATTCACTGGCTTTGCCCTAGGACAGCCTGAGTCTCCTCCCTCACTCTAGGAAATGCCCGTCCCTGGACAGGACCCTGGTTGGGCACTGTCACCTCCTTCCCCTCTGGCCCACGCTGGTTAATTGTTCCCCAGTGTCTGATCAACACTTCTTCCCAGAGACACCAATGTTGTCCATTGTCTTAATGCTTCTGAAACATGCCAATGGCCTCGAACAGCCGAGGAGCATAAACCTATGGAAGCAGGCGGCCTCTGAGGGAGGCAGAGCCCCAAATGCCGTCCTCCCCCACCCCAGTACATTATTTCTGTGAAGCTGTATTTTGCCTTAAAGGTTCATGTGATTTTGCCTTCTGTTCTATGTATTATATATGTATGCCACAGAAAGTAGATAAATTTCCCTAATCAACTTTGGGAAGGCACAGAAGTTGATCCTGGGGCTTCATGCACTCCCAGGCACATTCCAAGATAAAAAGAACTGACAACTTCCTGCTCCTCATTCAAAGAGAGTATGTCCATGAGCATGCAAAAGGCTCAGAGAAGTTGCCTGGGAAATCACGTCTCCCTAAGGTGCCTCCTGCATCTATCCGATCGCCTGGAGCGTACTGGCTATGGAGAGGCCTTCATGGCTGCCTGTAGCTCACAGCTTCTGCCCCAGCCAAGCTCCGGCAGCATCAACCAGCGAGTGACGCCATCTAGGGCAGGATTCCAGTTAAGATAACTGAGTGGCTCATTTTGGTTTCAAGCAATATACCCTCCTGAGATTTTCTTTTTAAGAGAAATTTCTCTTAGCCAGAAAATCGGGGCGGGGGGGGGGGGGTAGCGTGGGAGGCTCTATTTCTGAATCCTTGGCATTTTATCTTCTCTTATTTAAGGGATTTCGTGTTTCAGTGGGGCGGGGGTGGGGGTGGATCTTAAACATAGAAGTGTATTTCAATAATGGCTCCTTTAAAGCACGTATCAAGACTGGCTTTTGCAGAGGACAGTGACTTATGGGTTATAAGATAAAGAAAAAAACACGGCAGGGGAGGCGCTCAAGAAATGTTGAGCTTTGCTTGTCAGTCCTCTGAAGTTAGAGCGCAGACCCAGTGGGGCTGAGTGGCTGCAGTCACGAATTCATAAATCTCATTTCGGTATCTTTTGGAAGCCTAAATTCTTTCCTTGTTCCTATCTCTCCTCTTCCAATCCCTTCTTTATTTATATTCCATAAATACAAAATCTGAGAGGCGACAGAACCAGACACCCCCTCTCCTCTGTTTCTTCCCAGCACTGGGATGGAAATCCATGTTTCATTGTTGCCTTTCTTACCTAGTTCTACACGTGATACTGATGCACTTTCGTTCTTAAATGGTTTCTTAGTAGCACAAGATGCTTTTATTTTTACATTTTCCTTTAAAAATGACCCAGAGAAATGGGCTCTGGATTCTCTTACCTTTTCTTCCCTGAAGAATGTTTTTCAAGGACTCAAATCTCAATCCTCTTATTTGTCCTCAGCACCACAATATCTAGGGAGGGGACACCCAAAGTGATGGCGAATTTGAAGCCCTCTGGAGAGTTAGGAGACGTAACTGTGTGCTGGCCCCTGCATAGTTTCCAGGCCCCTGGAAAAAATGCTCAGTCGTGCCAGAGAATATTTACACAGAGGGGAGGCGGGGAGAGCTGAGAGGTACAGTTCTGGGAGATCGTGTTCCTTGTTAAGAAACACAGACTCAGCACCAATTAGGTGACGTGCTAGATAGAAGAGTAACCGAGCCCACTGGCACCCAGTAAGAGAAACCGGGCAGGACAAGGTCACACCACCATGAGGACGGTCATGTGGCAGGAGGAAGGGTGTCTGTAGGATCAGCTGGGTGTCCTACAGTTTAACTCAATTCTGACACAACCTGGAGATAGCGACAGATTCCATGGCTGAGGGCTCAGTCCCACAAGACAGCCCGCCCCCACACTTTGGACACCAATCGCAAGTAGTGGGTCCCAAATTACCCATAGCTTCAGTCTGGCTTGGCTACAAATGAGAGGTTCCCTTGGCACCCACCTTGGATCTGAGTATTTGGTAGACGAGTTCATGGAACACAGGAAGACAGTTATGTACGTTGCCTTTGGACTAAGCATATGATACAGGCTGTAGATGAACAGTCAGATGAAGAAATACATAGGGTCAGGTCAGAGGGCCCAAGTAAGGGAGCTTGTACCCCTATGGAGTTGGGGTGTCATCTTCCCAGTACTATTGGCATTCTATGAGCCTTCCTCACAAAGGCAAGGTCGCTTACCAATTCCATTTCCAAACCCTGTTCCCTCTCTGGAGGATAGGGGGTGGAGCTGAAAAGTTTCAAGCTCCAAATCATGGCTTGGTCTTTCTGGTGACCACGCCCCACACAGGAGGCCACTAAGAATCACCTCATGACAACAAAAGATGTTCCTAGTGCTCCTATCACTTAGGAATTTACAAGGGTTGCAGGAGCTCTGCCGCCAGGAGCTGGGGGCAGAGACCAATGTCTATTTTTTATATTATCTCACAGCAATAAACACCAGGCACTCTTCTTGTGCTGGAGGAGGGGAGGGGCAACCCAGTCATGCTCTTGGGGAGTTTACATCCAGGGGAGGAGAGACAAGCAATAGAGAAATATGTAGAATAATTTTCACAATAAATGCTATAAAGAAAATAAAACAGAAAGTGATGGGGGGCTAAGGGGTAGTAAAACATTAAAAGAAAAAACAACTGGGCTGATACATGAATTATGGAAACGAACCAGCCATGTGGAGATGAGGAGAACTGTGGGCAGAACCTACTTCAGAGGGTATTTCATAAGGACTCAGTGAGATAAAGTACAGAAAATCTTAGTCCAGTACCAGACACAACAAACATAAGTTACTCAACAAATGTAGGCAGCCATTGTGATTCAGAGGGATTGGAAAAGTTCCCAGAATCAAGTCATAGGGAAAATGAGAGAGGGATGGTCAAGGGCATCGGGGTGGAAATTGAAGCTGGAGAGTTGACTGTAGAGCCCCTTCCACGGAGAGCACATGGAACGCAGGAGTCACGGAGGGCTATGAAGGAGACCACGGGGCACTGGAGAGCTCACGCCCGTCCAGGAGGAGCCAGGACACACTGCACTTCCCTCATCTATCCTGACCCCTGTGACTTGCGTTCGCCACCCCAGCCTGCACATGGTGCTCCTCAGCTCACTCCACTCATTACCTCCCTTGCTACATCTGGGCTGCCTCTGCCCAGCCTTCCTGAGCTCTTGGGCAGGAGGTGGAAAAACAAGTCAAAGGACATCTGTCTAGTCTCCCTGTTTGATAAAGAGATAAAGAAACTGGGACCCAGGGAGGCAGTGAAATCTAGTAGAAAACACGGCCTTGGCTGAAGACTGCGCCTCCCCTCACCAAGAAGGCTGTCTTCTCACTATGCTCTCTCTCTGTCTGCCTGCAGCTCAAAAGGTGGCATGCACAGAGCAAGCAGTAAGAAGGAGGGGGACACCTGCCCAGCCAACCAACCCTGGTGATCCATGGGGACAGCAGTGTCATAGTGGTAATATCCCCCAGACCCACAGAAAAAAGCTCCAGTGCCCCTAGGTTTTCAGAGCTCTCAGAGGTATTGCGGGGCAGGTTGTAGGGATGGAGGGGGGCCGGAGTGTTATCCCCATCAGGGATGCTGATTGAGCAGGCCATGTGCACGTCAGGGTAGGACATCAGAGCGCAGCCTGAGAAAGCAGATCTGGTCAAATGAACAATTGAATCAAAGGATGCTGGCGGTACAGCCTCAGGCACAGAACTGCACAGGAACCCAAGAAAAGTAGTGATGCCCACTCCATTTGCAAACTGCGGTCACATTTCCTGTCCCAGTTTACAGAGGAGACAACCACGGCCCAAAGAGGCTGACTGAGATATCGTGAGTCCTTCGTGCCCCCCTCTCTTAGAAGTCAAAGCCCATGATATGGCTTCCATTTGTGGAAGCACAAGGGTCCCGCCCATGACATGGTAAGAAAATAGAACCACCTGCACGCTACTACCCTGGGAGGACATGCTGGTCAGGGCTCCAGACTTTTGAGCAGCTTTTCATTTCTGAATGACATCAGGCTTTTTTCATCTGCAGGCTTTCGTAAGCACCGTTCATCTGCCTGAATTCCTATTCCTCGCCCCCACCATGACCCTCATTCGCCTGTCTGAATCCTATTCATTGTGTCCCAACTTAGATGTCACCTCCCCCAGGAAGCCTGCTCTGACACTCACAGGCTGGTGGCCCATCGATGTACCCCCTTGTGGCCTGACGCCTCTGAGAGTATTCACCAACCACACTGTCCTACAATGACAGTGTTGTATTTCAGTCTCTCCCACTGACCACGTTCCACAATGGTGGAGACTACATCATATTTTGTTATGTCCCGTGGACTCAGAGGGGCACTCGCTAAGTCGTCATTTACAGAGTCACGAAAGGACCGGAGCCCTGCCCTCTCAGAGCACATGTGTGGTAGGGAAGCTCACTGCCTAGGACGTTTACTCCACAGCAGACTCACCCTGAGAGCTCCAGGCCTCTTACAGCTCGTACTCTCTCTTTTAGGAACTTCTACCCTCCTTCATTGTCAACAACTCCATGTTAGATGAGATCTGGATAATGCCAACACTTTCTGAGCCAGCCAGCTCCTCTCTGCAGACTGGGCACCAGTCCATCTGATTTCTCTTCTCCACTGGCATGAGAGGTCCAAAGGCAGCCAGGAAATCGGTCTTGGGAATGTTTGTCCTTTCCAGGCCCTGGAGATTAGATCTAAAAATCTGACCCAGGGAGACAAGCTAACAACCTATTCCCCTATTTACTCATGGGGATCCCTTGCTTTTGCTCAGCTGCCTGTGCCCACCTGTCTTTTCACTCTCATTTCCCCAGTTCTTTATCACCACTTGTAGGTTATCTTTTATTTTTGACAGGGAGTCTCCGTATTGGCTATGGGAAACATCCTTGAGGGTATACCACTTACTGGCATACCTCATACCCTGTCCCCTCACCAGTGTTGACTGAACCAGGATTGGGCACCTGAGCCAACTGGAGCCAATCACATTCTCTCACCTGGAAATTGGGACTAAGAGAGTCTAGTTCGAGTCTAAGCTGGTCTCCTGAGGGGAGGTGATGTACACTAAGGAGCTGTATGATGACCCTCTCTTTCCTACTAAGTAGATTGGATAGCACAGAAGGCTGGTATTCAGAGAAAGAAGAAGGAACCAGAGACACCAGATTAAGACATCTGGATTGGCTTTCTCCTTCCTGGTTGCAGCCCATTTCTGAGGCCTAGTCATTTTCCTTCCTGTAGGTACTTCTTCGACATTCAGCAGTTACCCGGAGGCACCTGCTATGTGCCAAGCATGAGAGTCTAAGCACTTAGTCTAAGCGACAGACAAAAATAGACAAAATGTCCGTGCTCAAAGAGTATACAATCTAATTAATCAAATAATACAAAACTAAATATGTCATCGCAAACTCATTTAACTGCTATGAAAAAAGTTCAGAGTGATTTAAAAATATATGTATCAGGAAGACCTGCCCTGGCCTGGAGGAGCGAGGAAGGCTTCCCTGAGGGAGTGACATTTGGATGAAGCCATGAAACAGAGAGGCACCCATGGGATGGTAAGAGGATTCCTAAACCAACCAGCACATCAGAGGCAGGGCTTCAGAACAGAAGTGACATTGCCATTAACAGAAATGGAAAATTACCAGTCACCAGGGAAGATCCTGGGCCCTCCACAGGTGGAGGAAAGGGAATTCAAGTCAACCTTAGCTACAGCTTAGGAGGAAAGATGAGCCATGACTAGTGTGGCTCAGTGGGTTGAGCACAGTCCCATAAAGCAAAAGGTTGAAGGTTCGATTCCCAGTCAGGGTACATGCCTGGGATGTGGGTTTGGTCTGTGGTTCAGGTGTGTATAAGAGGCAACTGATTGCTGTTTTTCTCTCACATGGATGTTTCTCTCCCTCTCTTTCTCCCTCACTTCCCTTCTCTAAAAATAAATAAATAAAATCATTGTTTAAAAAAGAGGCAAGATGATACCCAGGTCCATCTGATTTAATTGGTTTGGGTGGTACTTGGGCACTGGGGTTTTTTCACTCCTCAGGTGATTCAAATGCACAGCTACAGTGGGCAACCACTGACTTGGGACCACAGTGAGAGCTGACACGGAAACCATGGCCCACAGTATCCCACTCCTCTAGTCACATAATGGGCCACCATCATCAACCAGCCCATTCCTGTGACCAAGTCTTGCACACTCTGTGTCAGCATTAATGAGACCTCTGCCAGGTGGCATGCTGGGAGTTTAGACTAAAAAATAAATATAAAGAGAATGAACCTGAACCAGCCCAAGGTGTGATCTAGGCTCATTAACTAGGAAAGAAGAACTCAAATTCCAGGTAAACTAAATAAAGATAAGGCCAAGAAAGAGAAGGAAGGAAGATAGCTGGCCTGGGGTAGAGTTTACAGAACGGAGAATGATTCTCCTTAGCCACCTAGACTCAGCTGCAGAATAGCAGGAACTTAGGAGGCAGAACACCGAGGAAGGGCACCCCTGAGGTCATGCAGGAGAGCCAGAGAGAGGTGTGGTGCCAGCAGCTGCAGCAATGGTATGCTGGAAAACGTTTTACAATCTATTCTCAGGAAGAAGCCCTGGTTTGTTGCTCTTGCCCATTTCTGTGGTGTAAATATTCCCACCACAGCTGATTTCTAGATACCAATGTGACATCACAGAAAGCGGAGCCGGGAAGAGATGTGCACAACTGGCACTTGTGAGCTAGTGTGAATGAGCTCCAGCACACCCCCGGCCACAGGATGTAACCTGAATGAGTCCTGCAGGCTGGGGTCTTCCAGGAGCTGTGGGAATGGAGCAGTCACACTTATTCTTTGACACAAGTAAGAAACAGCACTTTCCGTTTATTAGCATTCTAAAGGTGATAAGGGAAAAGATGATTGTCCTCTAGTTGCCCTGTCTTCCAAGGAGGGTGAACCCCAAAGAAGATGTCTTTGGGTAGCAGGAGAAACTACCAAAAGGGGTGAGAGAATATTTGGGTAGGATGCTTGTGTTAAAAAACGAACTTCGGGGAAAGAACAGAGATGCTTAAAAGGGGATTTTTTTTTTTTTAAGGTTTGCTGTGTGGTGTGCAGTATTATCATCCAGATTTCCCTAAGAAGTCTTCTGAAAAGTCTGCATTTATCACCAAAACTTTTGGAGTTCATTTTGATTTGGAGGAGGGATCCAGTAAGGTGCTGAGTTTAGTCTCAAGGTGAGTACAGTGTGAGAGAAGTGTCTGCCCAAAGGGTCAGTTACATTCAGACTAGATGGGAAATCATAATAATAACACGACAATGTAACAACCCCACTTGCTATGCACCAACGTTGTGCCTGGCACTGCTCAACTCTCTGCACAAATACTAACCCCTTTATTCTCACAACAGCCCCATGTGGTAGGAACTATATCAATTAGCAACTGATCTGAACCCAGACAGGCTGGTTCCAGAGCCTGCGGCCTTGATTAATTATTGCACTCTAAGACCTGTCAGTGTAGTGTATGGAATACAGTGTATCTTTTTAGATAAACAGTATATATTTCAATATAGAACACCTTAGATCAATGCAGTCAGGATGCTTAATCTATAATTCAGATATTTCCAAGAGAGCTGGAAATCCGATCAATTTTCGGTCAGCTGTGTGAAGCAAATGGAAGCCTTACCTGGAACGGGGATTTGGGCATCTGCCAGGGAGTTGGGCATATTCTGCTGTCTGAGGCTCCTGAAATCATGACGGAAGTGCCTCATACACCGGCTACACAGAGTTATCCTGAAAATCTGACACGTCAACAGCACTATTTTAATTTTGACAAAATAGAGAGCACCTTAAAGTTTAAGTAAACATAACCATATTTCCATTAACTTTAATTGTAATGATTAATAAACTAACTTTTTCCCTGAGCCTTAAAATTTTACAGGCCAAGCATACTCTGCACAGCTTTGTGACACAGTCAGTTCACTGTAGAAGCACCTCCACTGCTTCCTCCTGCTCCCCATCTAGATTTTTCCATCCCCACCCCCGCTGCTCAGTTCTTGAGACTCCGCATCAACAGCTGTCCCTTGTGTGCTCCAGGCCTTCGGTGTCTGCGAGGACCCTAATCAGAGCTCAGGTGCTAATGATTAATTATGATCTTCAAAGGGAATATGCTGGCTCAGAAACAAAAAGTGAAGGTAATGGCAGAATTTCAGGCCAGTAAGAGAGACTGGGGCGGGGTCTTCCAATTCCCCTGAATCACATCCCATAGGAGGCTCCTTCCTTACTCCACCTACAGGGTTGGCCCGGGTTGGGGAAATTTCTTTAGAAAACCATAGGCCACGTTTCATAAAGGAGAAGGTAGAACATGGCTAGAGTGTCCTCCGTGGCCTCTTGTGCCCTGGTCCCTGTTTTCCGTCCTCCCCTGAGGAAATGCAGAGATGAGTTCAGACTGTAACTCAAGATAACTCATGCTGTCAAGTTACATTTCATCTGGCAACCCAGACAGGCTGGGTGAGCCAGCACAAAGGGAGGCGGCAGGTGGGGGAGGGAGGGAGGGAGGGAGAAGCAGCTGGGGAGACAGCAGAAGGAAAAAAATGGTGATGATACCAGGAGCTTCTGGAGGCAAAGACCTGGAAATCTGGACCCAGTGGTCCAGCTTCTGAGCCAGTGTTCTTCTGAAGGCCAAGGGCACTGCCAACAGCCCTATGGGAATCTTCAGAATTTCCTAATTGTCTTGGCCACAGGCCACCACAACTCTTATCTCTAGGCATTTCACTGTTTACAGAGCCCTTCCCAGACCGAATGCCTTACAACTGTTGTGGGACAAGGAGGACTTGTTATACAGATGAGTAAACTGAGGCTGAGAAATCCAGTGATTCACTCAAGGCTGTGCAGTGAGTGAGAAGGGAGACTGGGACTTCACTCAAAGTCTACTCATTTTAAAGCCAATCTTCTACCACCTGCCCCACTATCTCTTCTATCTCCACTATCATGATCGACCGACTACCCAGAATCCTCTTTGGTTGTATCCTCTCAGTGATCTACTGTAACAAACATATGGTACCGGGCAATGTCATAGGATATAAGGAGACGGGAAAAATTGGCTTGTCCCCTCAGGTTACTCACAAGCTTGAGCAATTTTGAAATAACAGTGCAGAGCCTTTGGCCTATGTGTTTTCAAATGCAAACATGAAGTCCACTCTCCTGAAGAACTTCCTCCCCACAGTCATTCATTCAACAGACGTTTACTGAGTACCTGCTCTGTGCCGGGCCCTGTCCTAGGTACTGAGGTTACAATGAGGACCGGACAGGTAAGGCTTTTGCTCTCATGCAGCTCCTATTCTAAAAGGAGGAGACAAGAAACCAGGAAAATAAATGAGCAAGTGTGTGTTGAAACTAAAACAGATGCAAACAGAGCTTCTCTTGGGCAAAAACAAGGTCAGATCATGTGAATGTCAAACTGAGCTTCAAAAATTAGCCTACCGTCTTCTAAATTAAAAGCAAGAGCACTCTATTTACCAGATTATATAAAAACCAGCCCCTCTATTAGAAAACCATGAAAAACATCACGTGAGAGCCCAGACAAAATTCAAACTGGGACAGACTGTTGCAAGACCTAAGGAAAGAGGTTGTTGCTAATAAACTGCAGCTCCATCTTCAAGGCCGTGAGGATGCAGAGCCTGAGAAAAGGGCAGATCCATTCAACACTGGAATGATCCGGGAAGATGACATTATTGTTATGACTTCAGGGTCGAATTGGAGACTCTTGTAAACCAAAATTAAATTACACTTTCAGTATCACAAACAAGGAATTCAGCTTCCAGGCTGTCAATATGTGTTAGTTCACATGTGGCTTTTATATTTCAAAAGATAATACCATCTGAAGCCAGCCCGCCCCACCCCACGAAGAGTGTTCTCTTTTTGAACTTGATGCACTTGACATCCATTGTGCTTGTCTGGCAATTAACCACGCCCTGTCTGTGAACCCAGATTGGTGCCTTGCATTGTTCCTTATCTCTTCCGCTGTCAAACTTCTCATGCGATGACGACTCATCTACGGCTGGGTTACAGGGTAGCCTTGTGCTGTTTTAACCTCACACTATAATACAGCCTTCATTTAGTTACAACCTGGTGAATGCCTACTAAGTGCTGGGCACTGCATTGGGCACTGGGAAGGGAGCCTTCTTGCACATTTCAGTCTACAGAAAGAGACAGACCTTACTTCCCACTCAGAGGAGCCTATAGTTACACATTACAGATGGAGACAAGTGCAATGAAGGAAAAGAATTAAATTCCATGAGAATGGCTCACATTCAGGAAACCAGACTGGACTGGAAGGAAGGAAAGGATTTCCTGAGAGTAGAACTGGGGCTGAGATGGGAAGCAGAGAAAGAATGTGCAAAGGCCCTGGGCAGGGGGGTGGAAATGGGAGTCAGTATGTGCACGGTGCAAGAGTCTGCTCTGCAAATGGGCGTGGGGGAGAGCCGGCAGAGAGAGCAACAAGGGATATGGGAGGGTGAGACGAGAGCCGTAGGCAGGTCCTCACACACCCACCTTTGATGTATGTACTTTTATGTATCGTGTATCTGTATACTCATATACACTGTAAATTTCATGTACATTGTAAAACAGAGAAAAATTTTAAAGGTGTTAACAACAGAAGAAATAGTTTTTAAAGCCTTGTTTTTTCAAAATGCTGATAATTGTTGAAGCTCAGTGATAGGCACGTGGGATTTCATCATTATGTTTTCTATTCTGCGCGTGTTTGAAAATGATGACGACTGCACGCTATCACTAGTTAATACCTCGAAGCACGCGACACACTTAGGGGGAGGTTTGTCACCAGTAGCAGTAGATGTTTGTCCCTTTTCCAGCTGATATTTTTGATCACTCCGAATCTGGGGTCCAACCTAGTGTCAGAGTTCATTAGGGCATCATTGTCTTTACTCATTCCAGGAGGCATCACAGCTCAGCTCGTCGTGTATTGTTCCCTCTTACTGGCCTGTACTGTTATTTCCAATCCACAAATGTGATGCAGGAACTCTTTTAAGTTGCTTATCCACTTTATGAAAGTTCATTTGATTAATACTACTTAATGTAATCCATAAACAGGCTTCTCCTGGGGAACACAGGAACTGTAGTACCCAAGTAGATCTTTCTCCAAGGAAGACGTGCAAATGGGCACCAGGTATATGACAAGGTGCTCAACTTCAATAATCACCAGGGAAGCATATTCCCCCACAGGGAGTCCTCCACGTGAAGGCATATCACATTTATCGGGGGGGGGGGTGGATATGGGCCAAGCACACAATCATCTCCTCTACTGACTATAGGGGCCCCAGGAAGACTAAGCTCCAAGGTCCAACTTCTCTCTCCCATCCACCTGGCAAGGTTACCTGAGAATGCATTAAGTATTCTGAAAAGGGTAAAACATTATTATGGTTAACTTAATGTAAGTGGCTTTAGCTGGTGAGTTTTCTTAGTGGCAAGAAAAATCCAGTGTTTTACAAGGACACTGTATGTCTGGTGTGGCATGGAAACTAATGTGTAGGAAAGCCCCCAACAAGCATCATCGATGTGTCTTTGCCACCTCCCCAAGGCATCAGGGGCAGGCAGACAGAGATGCCCCTTCCTCCTCCTAAGCCAATTCCCCAAGTAGAGAGATTAAGTTGTTCTAATCTATAGAAGGAAAATGACTGTATCATTTAAGAAATTTTTAAATCTCTAATTTACTAAGTAGTTATGTGTACCAGGCACTTGGGAAAGCACTTTATAGGCAAAATCTCACTCATTCCTTACCATAACTCCATGAGGTAGGAAACTGGTTTTGCCTGCATTTTACAGGTGAGCAAAGAACAGAGAGGTCAAATACTTGGGTAAGGTCACACAGCATGAACGATGGAGTGAAGGCTGTTGTCAAGTTAGCAGGGAACAAAGAACACTACACCAATACCCAAGAGACTTGAATTTGAAGACTGCCTTTACTTGACACTATCAACGGTGATCTTGGGCAACCTCAGAGCCTCAGTTTCTTCCTCGTTAAGGGAGGAACAAGATGATCTCCAGAGCTCCTCCCAGCCCTGACATCCTGTGAATCCAGAGACATAACCCTCCATCCTCCAATCCTCCCATCTAACCACACATTTTCTCTCGAACCCAGCTTAATTAGCCACTCTGTGCTCTCTGAACAGACAGTTTTCAGAGGGCAGCCAGGTGTTACGATGGTTGTCTTCCTTTAATTCTTAAAACTGAAAAAGTTGCTCTGGTGCTAATAAGATGAATGTCTTGGTATTCAAAGACGTGGGCGGGAAAAAAAATATCAACCTGCTACGTGGACAGGGTAACTGGAAGGCATGCTGGTGTGTTATGTATGGCACTGTGTTGCGGTAACCAAGGCTTGGGAGGCTTAGTGCTTCAGCTGTTCTCTCAGCTGGGAACTTCATGTTTCTCAATTCTCACA